>NC_059179.1:22163494-22788494 GCF_019923935.1 Bubalus bubalis
TGTCCATGGTCAGCCTCTCCTGGAGGCAGAGCGGAGGGTTGAAGTTTGTATCTAAAGACTGACATTATATCTAACATCCCTCTTCTTCCTGGGAGCCCTGGACTCACCCCGCTCCCTGATCTGTGTCCCTGCCTTCGAGGCACCGTCTGATAAGGCCTGTCTCCTACAGCACTCCCTAATCCTCAAGGCTTTGGGGAGCCTAATGTGGACTCAAGAGGGGTACCCTGGGATGCGTCCCTCTGGTGATGTGGACCCTGCAGGGATGTCAGTCAGGTTCCCAGGCCTGCTCCCTACCCTCCTTTTAGCAGGGATCGGCCCAGCTACTTGTCCCCCAGATTAAGTTGCTGGAGGGAATGAACTTCTCCAGACGAGCTCCCCACCCTGCCCTAGAGTGCAGAGCAGCAGGGGCCAGACCTGTTTATGGGGGCGATGGAGCCTTTCACCTAGGCTGGGCCATCACAGTGAAAGAGGATGCAATGGGCCTGGGGAGCAGAGGGAATGAGAACACAGGTTTCAGGCCAGGTAGGTGGATTCGTAACAAAACTTGCTAGACGCCATAGCTGAGCAACCTTGGAGAGCTGCCCCACCTTTAAGAAATTTTCATCTGTAAAAGAGGAGAAGCAAAGCTTCTTCCCAAGGGTTAGATCCACATATAATCTCCAATACTATTTGCTTCTGTGTGCATTGACAATTTCTGGGATAATATACAAAGAAACTGTTAACAGTGGTTACCTCTGCAAGTGGGAATATCAGGAGGAAGAAGGTGGCCTTTTACTTTTCACTTTATTCTCATTTGTACTGCTATTCTCATTTTACTGCTAAAATTAATTTAGTAAAATCATATTTTACCTTTATTTAAAGAGAGAAAGGAAAGAGAAGATGAACCACTTCCAGCGAATAGTTGAACCTCAGTTGAGTCAGTAAATGGCAGCTTTAATTGCTATTTACGGGAAAACAATCCCTCCTTTGGTAGGTATTGTGTCCAGGCGTGAAAGTGATTTGTAAATGAATCACTGTATGAATATTAGGTATGATTAACATCTGGGTAATGATGTATTTCTATGCTGTGTATATAAGATGGCTTGTCCTAAGTATGAGTAGGTATGTGTATCTTTAAGGGTAATTATGCAAATGTTGTGGCAGTTAAGAGTACAGTTTGTGTTGCTTGGGTTTGAACCCACTATTTACTGGAGATATGATCTTGACCAAGTCTTCCCATCTCTAAAATGGGGATAATGAATGTACCTTTGCCATAGGATTGCTGTGAAGTGAAAAGAGCTAGTAAAAGTGAAAGTGAAAGTTGCTCAGTCATGTCCAACCTTTTGGGACCCCATGGACTATACAGTCCATGGAATTCTCCAGGCCAGAATACTGGAGTGGGTAGCTTTTCCCTTCTCCAGGGGATCTTCCTGATCCAGGTATAGAACCCAGGTCTCCTGCATTGCAGGAGGATTCTTTACCAACTGAGCTATCAGGGGAGCCCAAAAAGAGCTAAGTTGTATAAAACTCTTAGAACAGTTCCTGGCACATAATGAGCACTCAACAAATTGTTCTTTATTCTGTGCATCTGTGTATACATGTTAATGTTTCTCCTCCCCTCAAAGGGAGGAACACTGTCTTATCCTGTCTTCCAGCGAGGAGGGGGAGATGACTGGGTGGGTCTGTCCACCCTTTGTAGATTCCTACTGACCTAAGGTGCTTCAGGAAATTGAGGTCACTATTCCAAGAGTCCAGAGCCAGGCCCCCATCCTCAAAGGGAGCCCTGGGAAGGGGTGTGGTGACTCACAACTGTCTCTCATCCCTTCCATGCTTCCAGGACTCCAGGACACTCCCGGGTGTGGCAAGTCCCAGTGGCCCCTCTGGGTCACTTAGATAGAATGTCAGCTGAGCCCGCAGGGTAGACTGAGCCACTGAGGGTGGGGGTGGGAAAAAGGAGGTTACTATCAGAGTCCTGACTGGCAGGAGAGACCTGGGCAGTGGGGGAGGGGGCGCTATAGCTAAGTTCTGAGAGAAGCATCAGGACAGCTCTGGAAGCAGCAAGCCTAATCTCCCCACCCCTTCTGAAGGAGTCAGCCCGCCCTCCACCTACCCTACTCCCAGCTCTCACTGTCTCTCCTGGTTCTGTGTGATGGCTGTTCCCCTGGAGAGGGGTGCAGGAGGCACCTCTGGGAGATGCTGGGCCGCCAGGCGGGTTGAGCAGGTTTGGGAGAGGGTGGGAGGGGCACTGATTCAGGGAGGGATGGGGGCAGGGTTGGGGGGGGGCCTGGGATGGAGCTGACAGAGCCAGGTTCCTTAGAGCGCCAGGGCAGGCGCCAGCCTGCGGAAGGGAGTGAATGAGTCTGCCTGGAGGAGGATGGGAGGACTGAGCCAAGCTGACCCTCCTGCCTCAGAGGCACAGCCCCCTTCCCAGGGTAGACCCTAGGTCTTGGAGACCTGCATAAATCTGAGGGTCTGAACCCCCAAGTGGGATGTGTGGCAGGCCAGTGTTGTGGGACTCACAAGGCAAAGTAATTTGAAAGGAAATGTGCTTACTCTGTCCCCCGTTTGGAGCACAAGCACTCTTGTGCCCCTTGGAATCACAGGGGCTCACGTGCGTGTCCTAACATACAGCCACAAGCACACGCATGGCCACACACATCACCCACGGACACGTGCACACAATCACGTACACACATAATCACAGGGACGGTGCGGGAGCCCGGAATGCTTTCTTTCACTTTAAGAAATCAGATCCCAGGAGCTTAAATAGTACGGCCAAGGTCTGTCTTTGGGGGTTTCCAAAGAGAGACCCTCTTGAGATTTTTTTCTTCTAAAAACCCACACTGAACACACGCCCTGCAGTACCCGCTCCCTCCCATGTGCATTCTGTCCCCCTTAAGAGTGACTGGACTTCTAACACTGTCACATCAGTGTATACATCTGAGGTCTGGCCCAGTGCAGAATTTCGGTGTGAGGGCTCCTGGAGGGTGGACCCAAATCTCCCCTCATCTGAGCTCTACCCCCAGGACACTGTCTCGGATGGGGCTGCTGAGTTTTAAGGAGAGGCCAAGGAAGGTGAGATGGAAGTAGGGAGGAGGGCCATGAAGCTGAGGAGGACCCCAGACTCAGCGACCCTGACACATGCTCCTCTTAAACACCCAGACACCCCCACCTTCAGGGGGTGTGAGGAGGGGAAGGAAGAGAATGCGGAACAAGTGGCCAGAAGGGATGACGGGGGCACGTGTGGGGCATGTGGGTGGAGATTTACCCCCACGTTCATTTTTGGGGGTAAATGTTTTATTGAATTACAACATATATTCAGACAATATCTAAATTATGTGCCTTATGGTTTATTATTATATATGTGACTAGAACTCAGTGAGTTTCCACAAGGTAGACACCCCCATGTAGACAGTATCCTGATCAAAATGAAGAATATTCTCAGTATCCCAGGGACTCCCTCATGCCCCCTTTCCAGGCACAATACCCTAGTCTGACTTCTCATACTATGGGTTAGTTTTGTCTATTTCTATCCTTCATATAAGGGCTTCCCATGTGGCACTAGTAGTAAAGAACCTGCCTGCCAATGCAGGAGACAAAAGAGGTGTGGGTTCGATATCTGGGTTGGGAAGATCCCCTGGAGAAGGGCATGGCAATCGTCTCCAGTATTCTTGCCTGGAGAATCCCATGGACAGAGAAGCCTGGTGGGCCACAGCCCATAGGGTCACAAAGAGTCGGACACAACTGAAGTGATTTAGCATGCACGCACATATCCTTCATACACATGGCATCGTAGAGCACATTAACTTCTGTGCCTGTCTTTGCTTTAACATTACAGTTCTGAGACCTTTCTAGGTTGTGCTGACACGGCCTTAAACACTATATACCTGGAGATGCACACAAACTTATATTTGTGCTCACACACAGGCAGGCAGGCTCATGTGTACATGGTTCTGCCACAAGCATGCACACAAACTCACACATAAGCACATGCACACACACCCAACTTCTCATGCACATGTGCACATTCTCTTACACTCACATATGTGACCATCATGCACACATGTAAATACTCACACCCAGATACTCATGCTTATACACACTCACAGGGGTTCTCACACACACAAACATGTTTTCAAGACAGATGTGTTATACTTACCTTGGTTTTCCCACACAAATGCACCCTCACACCATGCACCCCCAGGCTCACGCATGACACCCGTTTCTCACAACCCCGTGCCACTTTCACAGGCTGAGGCCAACCTCCAGCCTCTCTGGTTCAGGCTCTAAACAGACAGAGGAATGTGATCAAATCGACAGCTGAGAACTGTCCTGAGAGCAAAGCTGTACTTTGTTGAGAAATCTGAGCCCTTATTGGAGGGATACAAATGTCTGTGTGTCTGGAGACTGCAGGGAGAAGGGAGGTAGTGGGGTGGTCTCCCAGGGCGCCTGTGGCCACTGGGCTGTTTCCATTATAAAAAATGATGAAAGGGCTGGAGCAGTGAGAGTATGGCTGTGAGTAAATAAAGCTGCCACCTTTGACCCTTGGAGGCCAGGGCTCATCCCAGAACGAATGCTCATTAGTTGGGGAGGGGGTGCTCAGGCCCAGCCCAAGTTCTCCAGCACCCCAGGCTCAAGGCCAGACTCCCAAGGGGGAGGGGGAGGGGACCTGAGCCCCTGTATGATGCTAGGGGACATGTCAGGGAGCAGGGGGAGGAGAAAGGAGTAGAGGATGTGAGGTGGAGGCTGGGGACATTCGTGGGGGAGTGGTGGGGACAGGGAGGAGGCTCTGACTTCTCTCTCTCTCTCTCTACCTCTCCAGATCTCTACTGCTCCTGAGCTCTGAAATAAGCATATGTCCCCCTTCTCGTGTTTAAGGCTTGCTTTGCTTGTTTTTCTAATCATCAGGAACTACAGGCAAACAGGAGTTAGCAGAAATAACAAACACAGGCGAACTACAAAGTCACCAGGAATTCCAGAAAGGTTGAGAAGTGGTTGTTTCCGGCTTTGACAGAAATGAGAGTGTTTCTGGGCCTGCCCGCTGTGAACTCCCCCGCAGGAGGTCTGTCCAGCTCAGTCACTGGTTTGGAGAAAACGTTGTTTGGGTCAGTGGCGTTGAAATGGTCGTCAGTGGTGGTCACCCCAGCTGCTGTCCTTATATGTGTTTGTCTGCACAGAGTAGAGTTGGCTGCATGGATAAATAAGTGAAGGGATGAATGAAAGGAGGTTTCATTCCGTGGGTCTGGCTTCAAAAGTCTTTCAACACGTTTGTGGGATTAGCCTCACTATGGAGTTAGGAAGGACCCTCAGCCGTTTTCAGGCTTCCTCCTTCTCTTCTTTCTGCAGCTGACCCTCTGGATGCCCCTCCTCAGGGCTGACATTCACTTTATTCTATAATCACATTGGTTCCTAGAGGGTCCCCTGGTCTGGTTCCCAGGAGAAGAAAGTGCTTTGCAATCTGGTTCTCAAAGAGCCCTGCCCTTCATGTCTCTCCATCCTGAATGGACCCGGTAGTCACTCTCTTTGCCCCTCCTGGAGGACACTAAGTAGGTCCTAGGAAGTCCTGCCTTGGCTAATTATAATAAAGGTAATAATGACAATGCTGTATAGCAATAAACACGGAAGTGTTCATCAAAAGATAAGGGTACTCCCAGGTTTATGTGCGAGGAGTGTACAGCGAAACAGACCATTGTACCTCTACCCTTGCCACCCATCTATGCCTGATTTAGCAAGAGGGAAGACAGTACAAGAAAAGCATCTCCATTTTCCTGTAAGCTTGAAGACTTGTGGCTGGAATTGAACAGGAGGGAGGGATTGTTGAAGGACACAAGCATACTCCAAGCGGGACAGAGCTTGCTGGGGTCGGGGGGAGTGCCCAGTTCTTGGCTGGGAGAGCTGCCTCTGGCCAGTGAGACATGGCCTGCAGCCAAGCTCCCAGAACCTGGCCCCTTTCTATCCCCCAGGCACAAAGCCTATTTTCCCCAAATCCCTGATGGTGACTTGCTTGGTTTTTGTCCCTGGGTGGGGAGTGGAGGCGGAACCCCCATGGAGGGAGGAAGAATCTGAGGCAGCTGAGCCCTGTGTGTCAGCACTGGATTCTTAGTCTGCACTCGAGGGCCCCTCTTGGCCCAGTCTCTCTTGCCTCATCAGTCGAGATGAGGGAGAGAACCAGGTGGGCTCAGCTTCACAACCAGCTGGAGACTCAGAAGACATAGGTATCGCAGAAATCGAATGCTGTTTTCTGACTTCTCCCTTAGCATTCTGTCAACTTTCAACTCCCCCAGATCATGACTGACTTTTATTGAGAAGTTACTCTGGGCCACACACTATTATGTGGAGTTACATGAATTAAATGAGTTAATCCTCACAATGGTTCTAAGAATAGGTGCTACTACTATCCCCATTTTACAGATGAGAAAATTGAGATCCTGAGAGGTTCATTTACTGGTCTAAGGTCACCCAGTTTTTAGATGAATGACTGAAATTGGAACCCAGTAATCTGGCCTCTAGGGAGCTGGTGAGTATAACCAGCTGGTAGGAGCTGGCTTGGGGACGCGGAAGCCCAAGTTCAGGAGTCAGATTTGGAAGGTAGTGAGTATCCTGTTAGCTGTCCTGAATCTCTGCTGCTGGGGTCCCTCATCTGACCTGGGGCACACGTAGTCCTACCCCTTCTACAAGTAGCGTCGACTTCTCTGTGTTAATGGAAAGGTGGGATGACTCACACCCTCTCCTTTCCCTATTTTATCCAACTCCTATCTTCTCAATAACAAAAAATTCCATCAGTTTGAAGCATCAACTATTACAGCAATTGTAATGTTCCATCCCTTGATCCTTATCAAGGTTATGACCTGTACTTTTTCAGCACTGTAGTCAGTGAGTGTGTGTGTTAGTCACTCAGTCATGTCCCACCAGGCTCCTCTGTCCATAGGATTTTCCAGGCAAGACTACTGGAGTGGATAGCCTCTCCCTTCTCTAGCAGATCTTCTCAACCTGGGATCAAACCCGGGTCTCCTGCTTTGCAGGCAGATTCTCTACTGTCTGAGCCACCAGGGAAGCCCCTGTAGTCAGTAAGAACATACAATCTTTTGTGAATTTTTAAAATTTAACATTACATTGTACTTCATTTCCCTGCATCCTCTTAGTCATCATTTTAACTATTTAGTCCCTCTTGTGTTAAATTTTATGATATAAAATAACTTATTGTTCAAGTGGTAAACCTTTCCCAACCCTGTTTATTGAGTTATGCTCCCTTCTCCCTTGTGTTCAAACATCTATATTCAATTCTTAGGTGTGATTGGCTCTGTTTCTGGGTTCTCTTCTGTCCCACTGATTTCAATGTCTATCTTGGTGCCTACACCACACTGTTTCCGTTTAGTTGCTCTATAACAAAATGTTTGAACGTCTAGTCAAAATTGTTCTTGTTTAGAAAAATTATCTGATATATTCACCTATTTACTCTTTCATGTGAAACTTGGAATAATTATTTTCTGAGGTCAAGAAAATTTCTAGGGTGATTTTGACTAGTACATCCAGTCTGTAAATTTTCTTGGGGAATATTGATATTTTTAACTGCTCAGCATCTTCACCAAGGAAGGCGTTATGTTCTGCTGCTTGTCTGTGTCATAGTTAGCAATTTGAATTTGTTGTTCTGTTGCTAAGTCATGTCTGACTCTCTGTGAACCCATGGACTGCAGCATGTCATGCTCCTCTGTCTTCCACTAACTCCTGGAATTTGCTCAAACTCATGTCTATTGAATCGGTGATGCTATCTAACCATCTCATCCTCTGCCACCCCCATCTCCTCAATCTTTCCCAGCATTAGTCTTTCCCAATGAGTTGGCTCTTGGCATCAGGTGGCCCAAGTATTGGAGCTTCAGCATCAGTCCTTCCAATGAATATTCAGGGTTGATTTCATTTAGGATTGACTGGCTGTATACTATTCCTTTGTGCTGATGTTCCCTGGCTGGTTTAATCATTTCCCTAGTGTAGGGTATTTGGGTTGCTTCTAAGGCTGAGCCACTGTGAATAGTGATGCTATAAACATCTTTGTACAAACTGCTTTTTTATTTCCTTGGGAATGTGATCCCCAAAGTGGGATTATCTGATCAAAGGATATGAACAGTATCATGGTTTTTGTTACATAACCCAGAGAGAACGGGACCAATTTATAGCGCCACCAGCAACATATAAAGAAATGTCTACTCTTCCCTTAGAAAAACCTTGAGCAGCTTGAACACTTAAAAGGATAACTTGTTCCTAAGGTAAACAAACCACAGACAAAAGAGGGAGTCTGAGTGCAGGGTTCTAAAGAGAGCCGATCCTGCAGCCAAAGAGGCAGTCTGTGCCTGGCCCATGGCTGCCATGCCGCCTATGAATCCTTCTCAGAGCCAGATTCCCCATCAGCATGTGAGCCTGGCTTTATTTTTATTTACTTAGCTTATGTTTGTACAGCATTTGTTCTGTGTCAGATAGTACTCTAAGCACTTTACAAATATTAAGCCATTTACTTCTCATAATAAGCTCATAAGAGAGATCCTATTATTATTATCATGTCCATTTTACAGAGGAGGAAACCAAGTCATAAAGAAGTTAGCTGTAGGTCACATAGTTAGTAGGATTTGAACTCAGGCCATCTGGCATTAGATTCTTAACCACAGTGCACTGCATCCTTGATGAGAAACAGGCATTTCAGCTTGTAGCTGCCCTTTTTCTGGGTCCTGAAGGAAAGGAAGACTCTGAATCTTCCTGTCCTGGGTTTCAGGCCATCTTACACTGGCCTTGTAATTACTTCCTTCTCATATACAGCCGTCATCTGTTGGATCTTGCATGCACCAGCCACTGGGCTTAGTACTTTTATGTCTTTTCGTCTCTTAATCCTCACTACAATCACACAAGGAAGGCAGCATACCTTTATTTAACAGAGGAGGAAACTAAGGATCAGAGAGGTTAAGTATGTCTGTCAAGACCACACAGCTACTAGAGTGGCAGGAGAATTTGAATCAATGCCTTTGATCTTTCCATTATACTTGACTCCTTGAAACCCCACTCTTTACCCTAGTCCATTTCTTTTTGCCCTGATTGGTGTTCTTGAAACACACCGAAATGGAAACCAACCGCAGTGGTGTAGCCTTGCTGCTCTCCCTGGCCACAGTCAGTCCTGGCTTCACCAGAGCCCACGTAGCCACCCCCAAGGGAAATGCCATTTTTACCTTGTGTTTTTTGGAACTTAGAGGCCCCAATAGCTCCTTCCTTTCCTGTTTTGAAGTCCACGCCCCTTTGGCGTTACCCACTGGCTCCTACTTCCTGCCTCAGGATCTTCTGCTGGTTTACAGAGCACAGGTGATGGGCAGGTTTTGATTCCAACGAGTGGACCACACCCCTCACTCGGATCTCTGCTCCTCCTCCTTCTCCAGGTTCTCTGGGATGACTCAGAGCTCAGGGACCTTCCGGGGAGTGGTTTTCATCCATCCTGTCGTACAACTGTTCCAGCCCCAAGCATGCTGCACGGACATTACACAGATGTATACGAAATGAAATACGGTAATTCCCTGGCAAGCTCTGGAAGATTTGGTGGCAGCATAAACTGTGATAACCACGCTTGGCATGTTGAGTGGATGTATATTTGTGTTTGTGTGTCCTTTGGTGTGAACAGGCCAATGTGTGTGGTTGGATACATCTCTGAGTGCATGCTTTTGGGTGGGAGATAGCAGAGGTGCATGTGTGAGTAGGTGAACCCGGGGCTTCAATGACAGCCTGATGTCTTACGCTCAAAGGTTTGTGTTTGTGTTTTTGAGAGTGAACGTCTACATGTACCCCTGAATTTGTGTGTGTGTTTGTGTGCACACATGTACATAGTGGGCAAAAGATCTGCTGAGGAAGATTTCCTGTGCCAAGAACACTAAGAAAAGAAGCAGCAGGGAGGTGCGACAAGAGAGGTAGGGTGGACAGAAAGTGAAAAGAGGAAAGACAATCAAGTCTGATGCTTTGTAACCAAGTGAAGGGATGCTGTGGGAAGTCCGAAGTGCTCCAGATTCAGACCAATTTGCAGAATTCAGCAAAGTCACTTGTAGCCCAAGGCAGGAATGGCAGGTCAGAGTTGGTGATAAGTATGTGCTGGTCTGCCCAGGTGTAACCCTAGTTTTAAGGGGACTGGAGAATATGGTTAAGCATGGCTCCCCTCCCCCATCCTTCAGGCCCCGGGCCCCCAGACCTAATGGCCTTTTGAGCTAAAGACTATTAGGCCTTGGTGGAGAGGTTGAGGGAGGGGAGAAAGGCTCCAGGAGGCCTAGGAGGGGGTCTTGCCAGCTCCCCTTGCCCTTCTGCCTTCTCCAAAGGCAAAGGAACCGCCTTCATCTAGAAGCTGCTCAGTGGTTTCGCTGACTTCAGAGGGATGGTGGAGGAAGGAGGAAGGACGGGAGGCCTCTGAGGTGGGGAAACTTGTGCTGAGCGTGCAGGCTGCCCAGCCCCTCCCTGGTCCCTTATTACTGAGGTCCTCGGGCATGAAATGTCTTTTGAGTTGAAGGCCAAGAAGAATCCAGGGCTGTGTTAATGACCAGCCTGTACCAGGGCAAGGCCTGAAGCAAGGGGCTGCCTCTCCTTTCTATTTTATTTATCTATTTATTGGCTGTGTTGGGTCTTGGCTGCCGCATGTGGAGTCTTCACTGAGGTGCACAGGCTTCTCTCTAGTTGTGGCACACGGGCTCCAGAGCACGTGGGCTCAGTAGCTGCAGTACACTGGTTCAGTTGCCCTGTGGCCGGTGAGATCTTAGCTCCCTGACCAGGGACCAAACCCCTGCACTGGAAGGCAGATTCTTAACCACTGGACCACCAGGGAAGTCCCGGGTTTGCCTCACCTGAAACTCTGTCCACACTTTTCTGCTGTGTCGATGTTCTGTTTTTCCAGAACTTACCTCTAATGCCTTGGTCATACCTTCTCAGCTGGACTCTGAAGAAGCCTCAAGAGGAGGGGAGTTAGGGAGGCAAGGAGAAGGCATCCAGTATGTCTGAGGAGTTCACCTGCTGGGTCTGGGAAACTGAGGAGGGTTTGACAAATATTCAGTTTCAATGACTCCCAGACCCATAGGGATGACAAACATTTCATGTAAGTGTCAATGCAATAAGAAAGATGGTAAAGCAGAGATACACAGGATGAATTAGGACACTTACAATGTTTCATCTTTATATTGACTCTGACAGTAGCTTGTTGAAATTGAAGGCAGAGTCCACTGTGCCTGAAAAAAGCATGGGCCAGAGAAGTTCATGAATCTGTTCCAATTCACATTTGTAAAGCAGTGCAGATGAGACTTCACTCCATGCCTCCGTGACTCCAAGTGAATAACAACAACAGAAAAGGTAATTTTTAAAATACACATACTATCGATCCCACGAGGGCCTCATGAATTATGCCTGGAGAATGTCACGGGAGCCAGAACTTCAAAGTAGGATTGGGAATTCCTTTCCTTTTATTATTATTATTTTCACTGGTGGAGATGGGTGTTGTCAGAGCATAGCACTCAACAGTTGGGTGCAAGCAGGAAGGTGAGAGAATATTTATCTCTCTTAACATTTATTAAAAAGGCTAACAGCATCCAGCAACTGGGGGAGTTGCTGGAGTGGAAAGTAAATTAAGAGCCTTGAATGGCGGGGATGAGGGGTTTTGAGTTTCCCATAGACAACAGTAAGAGGTTCCTAAGCCAGGGAAGAACATACCCTGGACACCCTTTGAGTGTTCTGTCCCTCAGTTGTATCTGACTCTTTGAGACCCCATGGACCCGCCAGGCCCCTCTGTCCATGGGATTCTCCAGGCAAGAATACTGGAGTGGATTGCCATTTCCTCCTCCAGGGGATTTTCCTGATCCAGAGATCGAACCTGTGTCTCCTGCATTGGCAAGCGGGTTCTTTACCATTAACGCCACCTGGGAAATTTTGAACACCCTGTAGGGGGAGAGAATTGGGCTCTTCCAACAGTGTGGAGTCAGAGGAGAGGGGTGGGGTGCCAGCTGGGACCAAACTTGCTGATAAAGAAATTAAGTGGAAGAAATGAGGGTGTCCAATGAAGTTCCTGGCTTGTGGGTGGATGTGAGGCTGCCTCCAGACAAGGAGAGCTCCAAGCCAGGAGGTCTGGAGAGCAGGATGGTCCTGGTATCCCAGGGAGAGGGGCAGGCTGGTGGAGCCCCTAAGCACGGGCAGCCATGCTGTGGCCATTCTTACCAAGCACGGCCGGCAGCCCCCGCATTCTGAGCCTCAAGCCTCATTGAGAGGTTATTAATAGGGAGTTTGTCTGGTGTCAGAGCGTAGACATAAATGGCATTAGCATTACCCCATAATCTTATTTAGTAAACACTCATGCCGCTCTGTCTCCTGTAATTGCATTGGGAAGATGCAATATTTATGAAAGGGGAGAAGGGGACGTCACTGCTCATCTTGGTGCTGCAGTAAAAGTCCCGGGAAACACCGCGTGGGCTGCTGAGGCCTGGCCACGGGCTGTGGGAGTGAGCAATGTGGGTGCCGAGGTCTTTCAAGGTGGCCCACCCTGAGCCCCCCACCCCCACCATCTCTCCCTAGCCTCAGGCAGCAAGGCAGGGGGTTGTGAACAGAGGTGACAGCCACTGATTCCCTTAGTGGCACTCCTCTAGAAGGTCCTAGTAGCTGCCCTCCTGGACACACATGAAACTTCTGCTGGGCCCAAGGCCCCCAGATTTGGCTCCCCTCACCCCTAGTTGGATACCCAGGAACTCTACCTTCACAGCATAGCCTTGGGGATTTGTCAAAGCTCAGTGGGCAGCAGTGGAAGGCAGCAGCAGGTGGGAGTCCTGGCTGGGGTGGGGGTCCTAGCTGTGGCAGAGTCTCAGGGGCAGTGTTGGCCACTGGATGATCCCCAACACCAGCTGCAGACCCAGGGCGGTGGCTCTCTTCTGCTTTCCTTGGGTCCCGTGGCTCAATCCCTAGGATACCCGCCCCCAACATTTGGGGCCAGCCCCAGGTCTCCTATTTCTGGGTGGAGAAGGCAAGGGTGCAAACTTGCCCCAAAGGGACTTGGAAGCATGGCCGTATGCCCCCAACCCCTGAACATCCAGTCTCCACAGCTCTTGAGCTCACAAGACAAGGAAGTCTCGCTGATGTTGGAGCACCAGTAGATGAGTGTGTGCCAGTGCTGGGGGGCAAGCTGGACCCTGCCCACTGTACAGTTAAGGGGCAGGAGGCACAGGGCAGTTTAGGACGGACACAGAGACCTGATTCCAGCCCCAGGAGTCCCAGGCCTCGGACAGGAGTTATTTCTCAGGCACCTGTGGGGAGAGCACTGGGAGTCAGACCTCAAAAGGCTGCATGTGGTTACTGGATCAGCCGAGATTTAGAGTATGTCAGGGTAGGAGAAAAGCTGAACAAAAAGATGCCCGTGCTTGGAAACGGTTGTCCAGAAAGATGGGGGAGGGGAGCAGAAGTGCAGGGTCAGAAACCACACTGTCAGTTCTGGTGGTGTGGACTCTGGCGGGTCTCTCAACCCCGGTGAGACTCCCTGGAAGTCTAGGAGGAGAGGAAGGCAGATCCCTAGGCAGGCGCTTCCAGATGGGGCCTTGGGGTCCACGTGGCTCCCAGTAGTGGGGGCTGGGTGTCCTTACACACCCCACTCACACCTCACTCACACAGCTCCACACTCTACCCTTAAGCCCCCCACACATGGCCAGCACTGCACCTACCGGGCGGGGAGGTGCTCATAGCTCTCCATATTGTTGCGCACTTGGAGTGGGCTGCAACCCTCCACCCACTCATTCACCCCACACCCACGCAGACTGCACCCACCTCCCTCACTGAAGCATCCAACTGGTCTCATTTCCAGCGGCAGGTTCCCCTCCCTCCCTCTCCTGCCCTCACTTTGAGGCGGAAGGGGCACAGAGGAAGGCAGCTGAGCACCGGGAGAAGAGTGGGCGGAGGAGGGCCGCGGCCCCTCCCTGTGTCTGCTCCCTCACTGCCATCCCATTCATCACAGCCTCGCAGTCCAGTTGGGGATCCCGGCACCCAGCGCCCCACGTAGCCCGCGGGACAATGGGATTATTTCCAGGGGGAGAGGCTGCCTGGGGCAGCGGCTCAGGCGGGAGTGCCTCCCTCCCTCAATCCGTCCCTTGGCACCCAACGAGCGCCTGCGGCGGCTGGGGCGGATGGCAGAGCGGACACGGGTGGCGCGGGTGGCAGGGCTTGGCCGGCCTAATTCAATTAGCTGGGTCGCCGCCGCCTGCCCGCAACTCTAGGCCCACTGGGGCTCAGCTTTGGGCAGCTGCTCTTCCAGTGCAGAGCCCATGCATATGGATACCGTCCCTCCCGCTTCAACTTGGCTTCCCCACCCCCCTTGCCGGCACCTGCGGCTCTGTATCCCGCCCTCCCTGAGAGAGGGCGACCTTGGCTTCCCTGCAAAAGTTGGAAAACAGCTAGCTGCTGGTGGGCCCCAAATGGCCCGCCTGAGGGGGTGCGATGAAGGGAGGGAGGTGGGTCTTACCTGAGCAGGAGGGTCTGCGAGGAAGAGAGTGTACCTGTAGGTTCGCAGCCTCTCTGCCAACTGGCGTCCGTGTGACCTGTGGGGTTGTGTGCACGAAGGGAGAGGTTTGGTTTGCTTTTGAATCTGTGCAAAATGTGTCCTGTGTCTGTGGGCACCTGAATACGAATGGGAGAAGGAGGCTTTGTGAGCATCTGCGGGGATTGCGCACAGGAGTGTCTGTGTTTTGTGCGCGAGAGTGAGTGTGGGTCTGTAAGTCTGGGCGCCAGAGGGTGTTGTGTCTGCACCAAGGAGTTATCTGGAAACCCTCAGGTAGTGGGCATTCGATGATGTCTGTCCATCAGTGTATATGCGGCGGTCCAAGTGCAGTCAGGACAATGTGGAACACGTCACCCCGCTGCCGGCACCACCAGCACCAGCACCAACAGTGGGAGCAGCTGGGTCTTCCAGGCCTAATTCATGTCCCCCTTACCCCACCCTGTGTTTTCTCATGGAGGAAGAGCTTTGAGAGTTAACTTCAAACCTGAACTCCAGCTCAATTCATTTATTTGGAGGACGCTTCCCAAACCACCAGGCTGGCACAGAGGCTATAGCCGAGGAGGTCAGACCCTCTCACTGATGGCAGGCTTCCAGCCAGCCAGGTTTTCCTTTGCCAGAGCATCGTGATGGGATCCATAGATGCGTGCAACTTCTGACAACGTGCCCTGAGCGCCTTCAGAATTCCCAGACCTGTTCCTGCCAAGGCAGCCCTAGCTCCTAGGGGCGACCGTGAGACCTTCAACTGGCCTCCCCTCTGCAGCGGGGGATGAACCCAACCCCCGCAGGGAGTCTGGGTTTTCAGGGGTTTGGAGATCTCCATCCGCTCTTCCTCTAAAGCCAACTCTCTGCTCCAGGAGTGAACAGGAATTGTGGCAATGAGTCACATTGCCAATGGGTAGATCTGGCCATGGTGGTCCACAGAGCCTTCCAGCTCTGCGCAGGGAGGAGGTTCTTAGAAGGCAGTGGTGGCCCTCAGATGGCTGACCTGCAGCGGGCTTGTGCCCTCTCTTCTCTGACTCCCTCCTGGGCACCTCAGCTGAGGGCCTGGCTAAGGGGATGCCCTCTGCCACAGAAAATTCCTCAGATCCAGAGGGACTCACCTGTCAATGAATAGGGCCAAGGGCAGAGGCCAAAGGTGAGGGAGGCTGGCATGTTCCCATGGCCCTGGGCCCTTGTTACTGGGGTCCACTGGTGGGAAGCCCTCCTAAGCTGTGCCTCTGGAGCCTTCCCACCAGGCGATGGCAGGGCCACAAATATCTGTCTTCCCCTGAATTTTCTCTCACACCACCTTTACCCCCAACCTACGCCCTCCCACCCCCATACCACCCTTTCCTCCTGAGAGCACGCTTAGCATGGAAGACACACCCAGTCAAGGGCACCAGTGCTGGATGGTGAGGCCTGAGGGTCTCTGGGCTTTCCTTGGGATGGATTTGGTCAGAGAAAGTTGAGGCCCTAGCTCACTACCCAGAGCTGATGCGGCCAACAGCTTCCTTTTGGTCAGAAGCTGAGAGGGGGTAGTGTAGAGGGGAGGGCCAGAACATAAGGACCCCATGATTCAAGGAGGCTTTGGGTTGGGGGTAGGAAGAGGAGAAAGGTCCTCACCCCTAAATCAGGTGACAGCTGAGATTGTCTAATATCAGGGAAGGTCTGTCCCCTGTCCCTCTGTCTTTGACCGACTTGGGATTCCTCTACTGATGGGGAAACGTGTGCCTGTCCTTCCATGCTGGAGAGGTCCTTGGGCCTCACTCTGTAAGGACTGGGTGGGGGCACCTGGGGCTGACCCTGGACAACCCTCACTCCCTGCCCTGAAAAATCACTGAATTGTGTGACTGGAACCAGCCTGACCTGCTCGATCCCTCCTCCTCCATCCTAGGTTCCCAAAGACAACACCACCTCCCCCACCCCCTCACCCCCAGGTTCCTCAGAGGTGAAGTGCCCTTCACTGGATTTCTAAATCTCTGAGTCACCAGCTTCACCTGCCTCCTTCATGGATGGTGACATTTTCTGCCCCTTTCCTGAGGCAGGGAAGCAAGGCAGAAGGGACACCTTTGGTATTGGGAATCCAGCCCCCAACCCCCATGGTCTGCTTTATGTTACATGTACCTTTACATAGTTCCCAGCCTGTTCCATCCTTTCCCTTCAAAACGCCTATTGGGCATACCCTGTCTCCTGCCACCCTCACCCACAGGCCAACACATGGCTATTTCCCTGACAATTACACTAGAAATAAGAAGCCCCTTCCACAGATGCACACAAACCATCAGCAGCACACATCATTGTTACGCTCACACTATCAGCTGGAGTATAGCCTTGCCCTATCATATGTGCCCATTATAGAGGAACAGTTACAGAAACACATTCTTATCCTGTTACAGAAAACACATTTACCTGCCTTCTCACTGACATCCAGCCTCACACAGACAAATCCAGTTGTAAAAATGACCTAGCCACCTTTCATCTCTTACAGCACCCTTACTGAAGTGTTTTTCTTGCAGCCTAATAGGGTAGTATCCCAACAGTCTAACACTGATACATAATAGACAATATGTATTTGTTGGGTAAATTAACAAATTAGTCCTCAAAGACATGCCCGGTATGTGTGCACAGCTACCATCGCTGCCATGCACTTTCATACCCGCTTTCCCCTTGTGGTTGCGGTCCCACAAACACAAGGTAATTAAGTTATCACAAACACCCCTAAGCTAAAGGACAACCTCTGGCCCAGGGGTCTCTCCCTGAGCGGGGAGGGAGCCGGGTGGGATCCAAAGAGGCCTCTGCCTATGGCTGAGCCCTCCCTTTTCTCCTCCCCCTGCCCCAGCCTCAGTCCCAGCTGCTCTTCTTTTAATTGGAGGTACTTATTATCCTGCAGGCAAGGGGAGGGGGTCTGGGATGGCGGTGGGGTTGGGGGTGGTATTACCAGGGGGCCTAAGGGCTTAAAGGCACCTAGATATGTGCAGGGTACTCCTGCAAGGCATGGACCACCTCTGCCAACTTTGGTGTTGAGAAAGCAGCTCGTAATGAATGCAGTCAGAAAAGCAGCATTTGAGTCCAGTCTCTGCCCCTTTCCAGGTTTCAGTGAGTCAGTTTTCTCATCTGTAAAATGGAGATAATAAAAGCCACATCACAGGATTATTGAGAGATGAGATGAGGTAATTGTGACTGCAGATGCCTAGGACATCACCTGTGCTTTGTGGGGCCCTTTCCTAAAAGGACTATCCTGCAAGGTAATGGAAAAGTGCTGTGGAAACACTGAAGCTGCACCGGCTATAAGCTCTGTGTGAGTCTCCTCCTCCATTTCAGAAAACTTGCCAACCTATAGCATTGTGCTCAGGTAACACTGGGAGTTGTGGTGGGGGGCAAAGCCCAGTGAATCCTCACCCTTTTGTTTCATCTTCCTAGGCAGAGATGGGACTGAGAGAATAACCCTGGCCCCTCAGCAACTATCTCAGTGGGGGACAAAGGCTGAAGTTAAGTGTACTCAAAAACTCCAGATGTGGGGAGACCAGCACCTCAGAACTAGATTGGGATAAAAGTTGACTCATAGTAGGACAGGTGAGTGGGAAGCACTGAAGCCATCAGGCAGGCAGGCACCTGTGAGGGCAGGGGAATGTTAGGATGTCCCTGGGTTTCTGGGTTTTGATGAGTCAGTCTTAGGCGACTGTGACCTCTGCCATCCTTGGGCTGGGCCAACAAGGGTAAAGTCTCCTCCCAGGTACCTTGGACAACTTGTGCCAGACCTGAGGAGGTAAGTGAGGCAGATGTCCAAAGAGTTGGAACAGGCAGGGTTGAAAAGTCAAAGGGGCTGTAAAGTCCATCTGGAGGGAGGAGAAAGGAGAAAGAAGAAGAGTGTTAGAAACACTCAAGGGATTTCCAGCACAGACCAGAGAGTGGCAAAGAGGAGCTGTTCCGAGGGTAACCCAGAAAGACAGGGTTTTCACTGTAGCAGCCAGAACTGTGGTTAGACCCAAATGTGACTTCTTGACCAAAAGGAGGAAGGCAACTGGGACCCAGCCTCATAGGAAGCTGAAGCTCCCTTCTGCATCATTTTCAGCTTCATACAGAGAAAATAGTTCAGATCTGGGGGTCCCGGATCAGTCCTCTTCTGTCTGTGGGACTTCGGGAAAGTCTGTTCATCTCAAGCCTCAGTTTTTGTTTCCTTTTCTAATAAATGAGATATAATTTCCTATAATATCACACAGAATATCTTTTAACTCATACAATTCAGTGGTTTTTAAAATTGTATTCACAAAGTTGTGCAACCATCACCACTGTTTAATTCTAGAATATTTCCATCCCTACAAATAGAAACTTTGTATGCATTTGCAACCAATTCCTACTCCCCCCACCCCACCAATCCCAGCTCCACTAGTCTACTTTCTGTCTCCAAGGATTTGCCTATTCTGGATGGTTCATATAAATGGAATCATATTACATGTTTCTTTTTGTGCCTGGCCTCTTTCACTTAATGTTTTGGAGGATTGTCCATATTGTAGCAGGAATTCCTTTTTATGGCTGAACAATATTCCACTGTATGGATATACCACATTTAATTTATCCATTCATCAGATGATGGATATCTGAATTGTTTCCACACTTTGGCCATTATGAATAATACTGCTATGAACATTCATTCTGTTTTCTTAATTATTTAAAACTGAGGATGTTTCTATTAATTTCACAAGATTGTTGTGAGTCTTAAATGAGATCAGTGCCTGGCACACTAGTTTCTCGGCAAAATATTTATGTTTATCTCTGCTTTAGTTCCCTCAAGATAAGAGACAAGAGACTCATTCAGGTTCAAACAACTTCCAAAGTAAGTTCTGGAACCTCCTGTGTAAAGGTGCAGTATGCCTGACTGGGAGGGTGGCAAGGGAATAGACTTCTTTCTCATGTTTCTGCTTAATGTTTACAAACGACCAACAGCTTCATACTTGGCTTTGTCTTGAGTGGCCTTTGTCCACCTGCCTGGAGCCCAAGCAAGGTTTTTCCCATAGAAATGTGCCACCAACCAGCAGCCAGCTCTCCAGGCCAATCCATAAAGGCAAATTGAACCCCGCTCCTCCATCTTGATCGAGTCATTTAGCCTTGCTGAAATGTGGTTTCCTTGAATCCATAAAATGGGAACAATCCTTGTCTTGAAGACTTGGTGTAGAGTTTATACCCTACATAACACTGTCCACCATCTGGCTTATTGTATTTGCTTCTTTTTTTACTGTCTCACTCATGCTGCAGAATATAAGCTCCATGAGGACAGGAACTTTGTTTTGTTCACTGCTGTTTTCCCAGTGCCAAGAACAGCGACTGACACGTAGTAGATATTCAATAAAATATGTGTTGCATAAAGAGGTTCTTTCATTTCATTATTTACCCAAGATGAGTATATTTCATGGGTTGGGACTGCACTCCACAGGGAGGGACAGAGATGAGGAAACCATTCTCTGCCTCCATGGAGCTCTCTTCAGGTTACAGTAACACATACGGCCAAAGCAAGTAGATTGGAATGAGACTTGTTAAGTAGAATATGAGCCACCACATTCTAGCATCTTGTCTGATAGACAGCCCCTCCCTGAAGACCTGTTGATTCTGAACTAGACCAGAAATAGATCCCAAGTGATCCAACCTGTGCCCTTACTAGGCTTGGCGCCTAGGAGGGAGCAGACATTTCTCTACTAGAGAGGAGAAAGAGAGGAAGCATAAAAAGGGAGTTTCCTTCTTCTCTCCTGGGCTCTAAGCCAGTCAGCCACAGGCAAAACTTTGAAAAGGCCTAAATTTGTCCTGCTGTACTTCCCTGATCTTGGTCCCACCATACCCAGCCCCCACTGCCTTAAGCCCCTAGGCCTCCCTTCCAAGATTCCAAAAGTAAGAAAATAATTCCTTCCCCTTGCTACAATCCAAAGGTTTCTTGCTTGGAATAACCAGTCCTGGTGAAAGCAATCTGATTGAATTCATTCGCATACTGTGGAAATTGCTTTTTGGGACTTCTATTTAAAAGGAAAGGGGGTATCTTGGGCACCTCCGAAGCAGGCCCCAAGCCAATTCCTCTGACTTGTGACTGCCTTTCAGGAAGTTTCCCTTCCTCAGTTTCTCTAAATAGGCTGAGGTGAGGTTGCTGCTGACTTTTTCAACAACATATAGCCACTGTTTATAAGCCCTTGTTTTAAAAGACAATCCTGAACTCACCTTCCTGTCTGGGAGGCATACCCCGGGGAGCAGACAGCCTTCTACTTTCTAACAAGCCAGACAAAATTGGGAGTAAATCTTCTGGTTGACAGACTGGGGCTTCCCGGCTGAGCCCCTGGGGAGATTCTCCAGTAGCGCTGGGTGCCCCTTCCCCAGAGGCCTGGTGGGCTAGCTCCTCTGGCCCAATTCTAAGCGAGGGGGTGGCTCCTGCCAGGCGGGGAAGAGGGCTCTGACCTCCACCTCCTTGGGGCCATCTGTCTATCCGTCTCTGGGAATGCCAGCCTCCTATTCTCTTTCTCCTTTGAAGCCTCTGGTTCGCCTCTTCCCTCTCTTCCTGAACTACTTCTCTGAGCTTCGGTCTCAGTCCCTCGGTCTCTGGCTCTTACATCTGTCTCCGCTCCAGGCTTTCCTCTCGCCTTCTCCGCCCCTCCCCCGCGCTGTCATTCACCCCGCTCCTCTCCGCTCACAGCCAATGGAGAGACCCGGCCGAAACTGAGAGGCTAGCTCGCACCGGGCTTTTTCGCCCGGTGATTGATGTCCCAGAGTCAACAGCGACCGAGCAGCCGGAGAGGGGAAGGAGCAGCCGGAGAGGGGAAGAATACGGCGCCCCCTCTTCTCCTTCCCCTCCCCCCCGCCCACTTTAGCCCTTCTGCGCACTTCGCCTCCAAGTCTCCACGCAGCCAGGAGCCGCTGCCGCCTCCGCGCCGCCGCGCGCTGTCCCCGAGCCAAGCACAGCGAGTGCCACCGCCCAGGCCCCCCCTCCGCGGGGCTGGGGTCGGGGGCCAGGATGGAGCACCTGGGTCCGCACCATCTCCACCCGGGCCACGCGGAGCCCATCAGCTTTGGCATCGACCAGATCCTCAACAGCCCAGACCAGGGCGGCTGCATGGGGCCCTCCTCGCGCCTCCAGGACGGAGAATACGGCCTTGGGTGTTTGGTTGGAGGCGCCTACCCTTACGGCGGCGGGGGCCCCGCAGCCGGGCCGGGGGCCGGGGGCTCGGGGGCCTATGGCGCTGGAGGCCCGAGTGGCCCCGGTGGCCCGGCGGGCGGCGGCGGCGGCGCGTGCAGCATGGGCCCGCTGGCCGGCTCCTACAACGTGAACATGGCCTTGGCGGGCGGCCCCGGTCCCGGTGGCGGCGGCGGCGGCGGCGGGGGTGGCGGCGGCGGTGGGGGCGCGCTGAGTGCTGCGGGAGTGATCCGAGTGCCTGCGCACAGGCCGCTAGCTGGAGCGGTGGCCCATCCTCAACCTCTGGCTACCGGTTTGCCCACTGTGCCCTCCGTGCCTGCCGTGCCGGGCGTCAACAACCTCACCGGCCTCACCTTCCCCTGGATGGAGAGTAACCGCAGATACACAAAGGACAGGTTCACAGGTGAGTCCGGCCCGCGCGCGCCCCGCCTGGCCGCGGCCCCGGCTCTCCTCTACCCCTCCTCCGCCCCGGGGCTCCCCGCAGCCCCCTCTGCGCGCCCGGCCGCCCGGCTCCCCTGGGTGCTTCCCCCAAGTTCCGCCACCCGCCGCCTCTCTCGCGGAATCGACTCGCTGGAAGAGTTCTCCAAGCCTGGGCCCCTCTTCGTCTCTCCCACAGGACCCCCTGCTCTGAGAAGTTCTCCCTGATCCCTTCTCGGAGTCCCTGGGCCGGTCAGGCGAAGGGAAGGGGTTGTAGCGTCGGGACTACCTTCTGCCGGCATTTGGGGCTCGGGGATCTTGGAGAAAGGGGCGCGAGGTGAACAAACTCTTTCTTCCGTCCTGGCAGACGTTGTCTGGCCGAGGCGGCGAACCCCAGAATCAGACTCAAGGGAAACAGGTTCCCCACCTTCCTTCTCCTACACACACACACACACACACACACACACACACACACACACACACATTTCGCGCTCCAAGGTCCAGTGCCCGTCGCACTGCCCGACCCGATAGAGGCAGTGAGCCGGAGTTAAGCCGCAGAGCTGGCCGGCCTTTCTTCCCGGACCGCGGGCCCCGTCCGGGTCAGTGGCAGAGACTAGGCTGAGCTGCCTGCTTCATTTTCGTTCTGTCCGGGCTCGGCGTCCTCCGCTCTGGGCCCAGCCTCGCTTCCTCTGGCGTGAATAATGCACCGGCCAGGCCCGTGATCGATCGGCAGCCGAAAGAACCCCTGGGACGATAACGCACTCGGCGGTGGCCGTCTGCCCTCCTCT
Organism: Bubalus bubalis; assembly: GCF_019923935.1. Taxonomy (NCBI): domain Eukaryota; kingdom Metazoa; phylum Chordata; class Mammalia; order Artiodactyla; family Bovidae; genus Bubalus; species Bubalus bubalis. The sequence goes on from NC_059179.1 coordinate 22,186,353, forward strand.
CCGCTGCCTGCTCTGCGCCTTGCTTCTGCTCGCCTCGGCTCCCTCCGCTCCTGCTTCCGCTCACGGCACTCAGCTTTTGCTCCTGAGCGGGTCCTTTTCCACGCCGCCTTACTTCCCGCCGCCCCTAGCGTTCCCTGGATGCGAGACTGCGATCTTCCCGCCAGGCCAGGCCCCCAAGTCCGCTGGGAAACAGCCCTGAGTTGAGCCTGGGTTCCCGGCGGGGCCTTAGAGAGAGAGGAAGCAGGAGGCAGAGGCGGCTGCCTAGATCGACCACGACGTGGGATTCCCGTGGGGCTCGGGCTCCAGGGCCCAACGGTGGAAGGGGAATAGGCAGTTAAGAGCTAGACCCTGGGCTAGCGTTGTGTTCCAGCCTTGAAACCTTGGCCCAGATTCTGGGTCAGTGGCAAAGAGGGGTGGAGGAAAGCAGAAGATCCATTCGCTCTGGGCCTCAAGAAGGGCCCCTGTGCCCCAGCCCAAGTCCTCTCAGTCCTGGGGAGGCAGGGCCTAGTGCCCCGTCCTACTCCCCCAGCCAGGCCAAGCTAATCTTAAAGGGACCTGATGGAGCACCACCAGCCCCCCCAGCCTGGTACCACTGGGAACCCACTGGTGGAAAGGTACTCCACGTAGCCCACTGAGGGGAGCCACAGCCTGCCCTAACCTTGCTTCAGCCCTAAAGAAGGCTCGGAAGGAGTTTATGGCTGTCACCTCAGGCATCTGTCTCTGTGCCTGTGCTTGTCGTCTATGTTAGCTTGTCTGGGTCTGTAGATCTCTCATTTGTACCCTGTTGTATGTGATGTGTCTGTATGTTGGTGTGTAATGGAGGCCTCAGGGCAGGATCCAGGATTCCTGGCCTTGACCAAGGATGATCTCTTACTGTTGAGCAGCTTCTCTGAGGCTGGAGGCCTGGGGCTATGGGGGGAATGCGACCTTTAGCTAGCCTCAGACATGCCCCTCAAAAAGACTGCATCTGTGTTTGATGGACACATGGGAGCCCAGGGCTAGGGAGGCCTCTGTGGTGTCAGAGGCCGCGGAGTTGGCCTGGCTGGCCGCTGGGTGGGGGGGCATTTCAGGCCACAGGCTTGGAGCTGAGGGCTGACAGGAGGACCACCGGCCTGCTTCTGGGGTCTAGCCGCTGGGCTCGCTGACTCGCGGGGTGTCGAGCCTGGGACGCCTCCTGACGCTCTGCCGCTTGCCTCTGCCGTCTGTCTGTCTCTCCCGCTCCAGTGGCCCTCTCACCCTTCACTGTAACACGCCGTATAGGTCACCCCTATCAGAATCGGACGCCCCCCAAGAAGAAGAAGCCGCGCACGTCCTTCACGCGCCTGCAGATCTGCGAGCTGGAGAAGCGCTTCCACCGCCAGAAGTACCTGGCCTCGGCCGAGCGCGCCGCCCTGGCCAAGGCGCTCAAAATGACCGACGCGCAAGTCAAAACCTGGTTCCAGAACCGGAGGACAAAGTGGAGGTGAGCTGGTGGGGCGTGGGCGGCACAGTCTCTGGCTCCAGGCCTCTCCTGGGGAATTCACACTCCTTCGATCCCTGACTTCCGATGGATGGTTCTGGTTCGGAGGAGCGGACCGCTCTGCTAGGCTCGAGGGGAGTGGGAAGCAGAGGGGAGTGGGAAGCAACCGTGGCCGATGACTGGATGGGGCCGGAGAGCCCCCTCTGTTTTGCTTTCTGGCTTTCTGGCCGGCACACTCAGTGCGGTGGTAGACGCGGCTGGTCTCTGCCGCTGCTTGGGGTATACGTCTGGATTTAAGCAGTCTACGCCGTCTGGGCTTCCGAGATCAGCGAGTCCTGAGGGACTTTTTGTTTGCGCAGACTTACGCGTACATGCCTCTTCTATCCTGGAGACCGGAGGCAGAATAGCACGCTCCCTGTTTCTGCGCCCCAGCCGGGGCTCCTGCTAGAGCGCCTGGGGCCCCAGACCGCGAGCCTGGGCCCTGCTGTCCCCCTCCTCCCCAGACGCCTGGCCTGGGCGCAGCAGGTCCCCCACCCGGGAAGGGGAAAATCAATCTGCGCCGCCTGCGGCGGGGTTTCCGAGGGTCCCACTGAAAGGGGGATCAATCAGGAACAGATGGGTATGTGTGTGTAAGAGAGAAACATTTTCTCTTATCCCGTCACACACCCACAGCTACACTCGTTTTCCCCACAAGCAGGCGCTTTATTCGGTTGAACCCTTTTGCACCCCTGCATCCTCCCGCACATTTGGCCCGCCTGCTGGGTTCCACACACGCCGGGAGTTTCTTGCTAGCTCAGGTCTCAGGCGGGAGAGCAGGAGAGTCTGGGCGAAGTCCCCGGCGCCGGGCAGGGAGGGCCTGGGCCCGGAGGAAGGAATTGGAGTTTCCTCTTTTTCTGAATGAAGGCGAGGAATCTGCCTGAGATTCCGCCACCGTGGCCACAAAGGAAGCCACTGCCCCGCGAGTCTGTTCCCCCTCTCCCCACATTCCTGCTGCTGGGGAAAGGGTGGGGGACGCAGCTCAGACCTCTGGAAAGCTAGGGAGGGAGCAAGGACTGGAGGGGGGAGGGGGGAACGCACTCGGGTTCCCAAGGCCGATCCGAGGCTACGGCCTAGGGGAGGGAGTCAGGCAAGCCCTTGGGGTGGGCGCACAGAGAAAATAGTATAGCAGGCTTAGAGAAACTGATACACAAGGTGGGGGCAAAGATAACCACCCCACCCAGGGAGAAAATAAAACATAGAGTGGACTTCCCTGGAGGCGAAGAAGTCTTATGTATAATAAAGAAAAGCAATAGATTACTGAAACCTTCATTTTCGTTTCAAACAAATTCCCTTAAATTCTGAGAGAAGGAAAGGGGTGGGGTGAGAGGAAAACCAGAGAAAAAGACACAAAGCCTAAAGAAGAGAAATAGTTTGAAATTCAGGAAAGAACGGGCAGACGAGAGACAGAGCAGAGCGAAAAGGCAAGAAAGGGCGACGAGAAGAAGGTCGGCGTCCGCTGCTGGGAGAGGCCCTCTCGCTGGCTTCGCTCGTCTTCATCGATCGCCTACAAATTGCTTCTGGAGGCCCCGGGGACTCCCATTAGGTCTGTCCACCTTAGAGACAGACGTTTGATCTCAGTTGACTGGGTGGAGGGGAGGCATTAAATGGAATAAGTGAGTCATCGCCTCCCTGGACCGCCTCGGAGGAAGCCAGTCGGTCCGGCGGGAATCCCAGCCGGCACAGGGCTTGGCGCAGGAGGTCTGAAGTCTGGGAGAGATTCTCAGAGAGAAAGGGGGTGAAGAGGTCCATCGTGGCAGCTCACATCCACTGGTCCCTGCCTCTGCCCTGGACTGATGGGGAGGGTGAGACCGCTCAGACTTGGGAAGGCTCCTGGTCTTCCTCGAGTCTGGGGAGAGGCAAAATGCCATCCTAGCCCTGCTTGTGCCTTCCAAGGCCGGTGAGGGTGTGGGCCCTGCCTGGAGCCAGAGAGCCCCAACTGCTTGGGCCTAGCGGATCTCCCTACAGCTCCCCCAGAGTACCCCCTATCTACTTTGGTGGTTTCCAGTCTTTGTCGGAGTCAGAACCCTCAAGATAGGGGAGTGTTTTCAAGGGCCCCCAGCTGGAATTGGGGTCCGCGAAGGGGAGCTGCGCTCTCCCAGGCGGTCTCCCGGGAGCGCACCCGAAGCGTGGGTAACGGTTTGTCCCCGGTGCAGGCGGCAGACTGCGGAGGAGCGTGAGGCCGAGAGGCAGCAGGCAAACCGCATCCTCCTGCAGCTGCAGCAGGAGGCCTTCCAGAAGAGCCTGGCTCAGCCTCTGCCCGCGGACCCGCTGTGCGTGCACAACTCCTCGCTCTTCGCCCTGCAGAACCTGCAGCCGTGGTCTGACGACTCGACCAAGATCACCAGCGTCACGTCCGTGGCGTCGGCCTGCGAGTGAGCCTGTCTGCTACTCTCTGAGAGACCCGAGACCCGGGCCCAGCCAAGGGGTCTCCAGGCCCCCGAGAGCCAGGACTCTCCCCTGCCCTCCGCCGCAGACTACACGCCTCCGGGGATCGCGGCGCCCCTCCGCACCGGCCCGCGCACCGAGGCCGTTCTCTTTTGGGTGGAAAAGAAGAAGAGAGCGCGCAGGAAAGGGACGCGCCGCCGTCTCCCAGATGCCTACGCGGTCCCGCGCCTGCTGGAACTGTTCAGAGTCCTCCGTTAGCGTCTATTTTATTTTATTATGATTTTTAACGTGGGACTGAGAAAGGCAGAAGAGGTGGTGGAAGAAGAGCTGGTGGGGTCCCTAGAGGACAGCATGAACTGTCCTTTGAACTTGCCCTGGGAAGACCACCCTCTCTGTTCTCCACTCCCGGTAGTAGCCGGCCCACACGGACGTGACTTCACTGTCCCTCCTGGTGTCTCCCCACAGTCACAGGGGCCCTATGGCAGAGTGTCTTGCACACACAGGGTTATAGCCTTCACTCCTTTGGCCCTTACGATCGGGGTGGCCCAGATTCATTCTGAACAGCATGGCACTTCTCACAAATACAAGGCCACAGTCACACTGTGACACACCATCGCACACACAACAGCCACAACAGCGTCACTTGGCCTGCCAGACCCCTATCACACACCCTAGCCGCACCCAGGTACGCACAGGCAGGTTTCCACACAAAAAGCCTATGTCTCCAGATCCTGTTCGTGGGGGGGGGGGGGGTTTAAGTTATGCACTTATAAGGTGTTTTCTGTGTAACCTTTTTATAAAGTGCTTGTGTAATTTATGTGAAAAAAAATAATAAAACCCTCTGAATCCGGAATCAAGGCTGCTTGCTCCTTGCTGAGCCCAGCACCTTGCAGCTACTTGGGTCTGGTGTGAGCTGGTGCAGCCAGGGCAGCCCCTCATACTTAAGTTTGAAGGACATCTTGGGGTCAGGACTGTCAGGTTCTGGAAAGAGGAAAGAAGGAGGAGGAGAAATGAAGAGAAGGCGGCAGTGAGAAAAGTTGGGAGAGCCAGTGTCTCCCGGGACAGTTAGTGCTCAAGATTTGTTTTTGGGAGTGAGAGTTACGTGTGTGCGTTGTGTGTTTGTGATGGTGTGGGCAATCAGGATGTTATACTGACAATGAAGGTTTGTATAATAAGTGTTTAAGTGTGTAATTTTGTATGCAGTTGTGTGTGCTTATTTTGCTTCAGTTGTGAATCAAAACTACCACTATATATACAGACTTGTATTGGTATGTATGTGATCATGTGTAAATGTGGCTTTTTGGGTAGTTGTATAATCACCTACCAACATCCATGATTATTAGTGAATCAGGGGCTAATATTTGTGAGAGTACATATTAGTTTTTCATTATGAATCTATTTTTGTGTTAAATGTATGAATGTTTATGGTCGTATATCATCTATAATTGTATGTATGTAATCATGTGTTAGAGGTGTATTTCATTGTATGAGTGATACTTGTCTAGGATTGTATATAATTGGGGGAGTGAATTAATGGGGAATATGTATCATTGTGGATGACATGTCCCTGCGGTGAGTGTGTATGGTGCTGTGTTAGTGGGTATAATTAATTGTACACTGCTGGAGTACATGATGGTGGGGTGTGCAGATCCATTGTAGGGGTATACACATCTGCTAGAAGTTTGGGGTTCTAGGACCTTACCCAGCAAGCTGCAGAGATTGGAGCATTCTATGAGTAATTGGACCAGGATCTTCTGTGGTGCTTGAAGCAAGACTTCCCAGCTTCCAGACTAGCCTGGCCTAGGAGGGATCTGAAAAACTGACTTCCCAGGACCTTCAGAGAGGCCCCAGACCACTCTAGCCGGACAGCAGCCACAGTATACAACACTCCCCATAACATTTAGTCCCCCACCTACCAGACCAATGTCAGGACATACAAAACTGACTTAAGCCTGCTTTTCTGGAAGAAGCCAGGTGGTAGAGGCTTTGGGAAACATGCCATCCTGGGGTAGTAGAGTGGGGACATAGGGGGCTCTTTCTTTAGGGTGGAAGAGTGAGAGAACTTTATGGCTAAAAACTGGAAGAGAGGAGGGTGTGGGACTTGTTTGTGTATGCAGAGCCGTGTTCACTCAGACTGGAGTTGAGGGCAGGAGAGTTATGGAAACCATCAGAGTACTCATCCTGGCCTAGACTGCCCTCTTGGCTCTGCCATATCACAGGACAAAGCACAGCAACCTCCAACCCAAGGAGGCCCAGGAGGAAATCTGGCTGAGTGTAGAAGGGGCACTGCTTGTCCACCCTTATCTGTGCTCCTCTTCTAGCAGGATCTGGGCAGGAGAGGAGGATTCTGAGTCCAAAGGACTTCCAAAGTGGAGGGGCTACCCCAACCCCAGACCCACCGGGTGACCAGGCCAGACCCTGACAGTGTGTGGGTCGAGGGGAGAAAGTTGTGGTCTCAAAGTCAGGTCTGCAGTGGGCCTCCTGCCTGTGCCCGCGGCGGTATCCAGTACCCGGCCAAGCGAAATCGAAATCCGGAAATATCCTCTTGGAACCGCAGAATTCTACTCCTCCTACCTGGGTAGGTCTGGCTCTCCCTCCCCTCCTGCCGGGACTGGAGCTGCCTAGCCCAAACCATTTTCATTTGGTGCGGTCTCTCCTCCATTTGGTCTTTAAGAGGCACCTTCAGTGCCTGCCGGTTGCTCTATTCCAGAGTTGCCGACCCCAGGGGAAACTGGGGCCTTCCTCCCACCTCCTGACTCCTGGGACCCTTCAGGCTGGGCGCCCGGGGGCTCCTGGATATTTTCTGGCCACAGACTGTCTAGCCGAGGCAGGAACGGGGAGTGGCTGTCTGGCTCAAAGTCAACCCCCAAACTCCCGAGAACCCCGACTCTTCACCAGCACTCCCTCACCCCTGCTCTGGCGAGACAAAGCAGGCAAAATCAGGCATAACACACCTCCTCCCCCAAATGCCTCCTACGTCCCGGATCTTCACCAACAGCTGGGGTCACACTCAAAACAGCGCGGGGCTAGGCCCCTCAGACCCTCTGCTCTCGGACCCTGTCCAGCTTATTCGGGCCTCTCGGAGAACTGGGCTTCCGCACGCCGGAATCCCGGGCGCCCATCGCGGGAGGCCACCCGACTCCCCTCCCCTCCCCGCTCCGGCTCCCGCTCGCCTGTTTCCGGGGATCCCAGGCCGCCCCGGTCGCGCGCTCTCCCGGGGCCCCTCCCACGCGCTCGGGACCCTGGGCGACGCGTCCCAGGGGTGGGGACACACTCCCCGGGGTACTGGGGCCCTCGGCGCTGAAGGACGGCGTACGACTCCCCTTTCTCGGTCGGGAATTCGTTGGGACCGAATCTCGGTAAATCCCGCGTCGGCCGAGGGCCGCCTTGAGGACAGGCCGGGATGGCGGCTGGGCCCGCACACCCCGTAGTCTCGAGGGGACGCGGGCTGGAAGGGAGGGGGGCTGCCAGGGTCACAATCAGGGCCAACTACCCGCCGCACAAAGAAAGCTCACAACTCCTATCTGCCACCGCTCCTGCAAGCAAGGGTCTGTCTCTGTTCAGAAATAGAAAAGGAACAAATGATCCGAATAATGGTGTGTAGAGATGCGGAGGGAGAAGAGGAATTAACGAACCTGTCTGAGCAGAAAGGGCCACATCCTTCCTTGGCTTGAGTGAGCCGACTGCACTGACCAAATTCTGCAGTGAGTGAGCTTTGATCACCCCCTCAGACCTGGCTGGCTGAGTGGTGGCCTTCTGGGGCCCAGAAACCCAAGCAGGGCTGGGGTCCTAGCGCCCCGTGCCCCCGCCCCCTGGGGTGGCACACAGAGAATCTGGCCTAACCTGTTAATGATAATAGCGGCTTTGTGTGGCCAGATCCGTGCTTGTGAGCTCTATGGGCACAGTCTGAGCACTGCCTCCTGAAGCCCCCACCGCAGTGGCAGGTACGGGGTCTGCATTGGGCCCAGGACTCAGACAGGCGTCCTGTTTGTGGCGTGAGTGACTTGCAGGTGGGCAGGCCGGTTCCAGGTGTATGATACAGTTATGCAGGGATCTCCAGGCTGTGCAGAATTGGAGCAGCTGGGACTCAGAGGACATGCTGCAAGGGGCAGTGGGCTAGAGCTGGGGCCCCAGAGCTGCACTAAGGGCCAGATGCTACACTAAGGCCAGATGCTGGAGGAAACTGACCCCCTTGCGTTCTGTTTCTCCAACTTTGCTCAGGCACACTTGCCCCCTGCCCCCACACACTTGCCCCCACATACTTGCCCCACACACACTTGCCCCCCACTTGCCCCCCCCCACCCCGCCCCACACACTTGCCCCCCCCACCCCGCCCCACACACTTGCCCCCCCACACACACTTGGCCCCCACCGTCCCACACACTTGCCCCCCCCCCCACAGACACTTACCTTTTACTCCTCCCAGACCCCCTCTCAAGAGCCGGACACAACTGAGCGTCTGAACTGAACTGAGACCCCCCCCCTCCCCCTCCCCCTCCTAAGCAGCTTCTCACTCTCCTAGGCCTTCCTAATCAGCTCAGATTTCGGAGCCCAGCAGCCAGGTCACTGCCTGGGTAGCTAAGAGAGCTGCCCGCGCGATTTTCCCGCATCGTTCGAATCCACTGCGGGCCCAGGAAGATCTCTGTAACGGCCCACCTGCACTCACTCCTGGATTCCTTATCCTCGGGAGTCTGATAGGAACAGGCTGAGTGAGTGAGAGGTATGCAGCCAGTTCAGACTTTCCAAGAAGCTCAGAGCAGACTCGGAATATGGTGTTTGCAACCGGGGCGTGGGAAGCCAGGGCGGAGGTGCGAGAGGGGAAAGACCGAGGGGGAGGAAAGGAGAGGGGAGGGGGAGGGGGGAGAGGCGTGTGGGGGGGGGGTGATGGTGAGTAAAGGGAGCGATGAGTGCCCGTGTTGTGTTGAAGGATGGGTACAAAATCACATCCTCTCACCCCTGGCCTGCGTTGTTGTGGACCTCACATACCTCCTCCAACTACACAACGACTGGAGTGTGCGATATTACACAAGGCAAGCTACAGGTGTGCTGTTCTATGCGCGGGCATACACGGCACACACACACATGCACGCATGAAGTCTCCACTGCTGCGTTCGCAGTTATCCCCACAAGCTCACGCCAGGGGCGACCCCATCAAGTTCCTATGGGTGGTTACCACGCGTCTATCCCGCCAAGGGCCTTCCTTTCCTTTCCCCATCTCTCCTCCCCCAGCCTGGAGGGAGGAGGGTTTAATTCAACTACCGGTCGGTTTGGGGGTGGAGATTGCCCAGGCCTGCGTTTTGGTTTCCAGGCCCGCAGCTCTGGCAACGTGACCGTGGGGACAGCGGGCCGCCGTGGATTCGGCCGAGAACCCTAGCAAGGCCCGGGAGGTCCAGCGGCCGCCGCTGCCTCCACGAAGCCCACAACGATCTGGCCTCCTTGTATATGCGAGAAAGTGGAGGGGGGGGCGTGGGGTGTATGGGGGGTGCGAGGCCCCCCTTCTGGGTGCCGTTCAATGGGGAGGTTTGGTAGGAGCTGCTCCTGCCGCCTCACATTTTCCGCCCTGTGGCCCCAGAGCCCATGTATCTTCGGTTCCTGCGGGAGGAGTCCCAAGTCCGGAAAGCTGAAGGCCCAGAAGCTGCTGGAGCCGGACCTGGGCTTCCCCGAAGAAACGCAGGACAAGTGAGTTCCGGGCGCCCTCTAGGGGCCGCGAGGGGAGAGGCGCCTCTACCGAGGCCCTGGGAGCTTGTGGTCTGAGGGACCCTGGAGACCTCAGGGGCGGCTGCTACCAGTCCCAGTGGAAAATAATAACGATCATAATATTAATAATTAACAATATCGAGCACTTGCTGTATTCCAGGCACTGCACTAGGTTTTAAAGGTATTAATACATTCTTAACAATCACCCTATGACGTGGGTGATAATTTAATCCCACTTTACAGACAGGAAAATTGAAGTGCAGAGAGGTTAAGCAACTTGCCTAAGGGCACACGACTCCAGCATTCGAAAGTGAAAGAAAGAAAGTGAAGTTGCTCAGTCGTGTCCGACTCTGTGGGATTCTCCAGGCAAGAATACTGGAGTGGCTTGCCATTTCCTTCTCCAGGGGATCTTCCAGACCCAGGGATTGAACCCAGATCTCCCGCGTTGCAGACAGACCCTTTAACCTCTGAGCCACCAGGGCAGACCCCAGGGTCTAACCCTGGAACCAGTTTCTTTGGGATCGATGGCGAGTCCCAGGATATGGTGGATTTGGGGAGGACTCCTCAAGGAATGTCTTGTTTTATGGAGGGAGCTCTTAGCTCAGAAGTCCACTGGGATTTTGCTACCTTGCTGATGCTGCAAAGTTATTTCAGTCGTGTCTGACTCCCTTAGGACTTTGGAAAAAATGTTTCCAAGTCACCCCAGTCCATGGTTCCCTCCAGCTGTTACTGCTCCCCCCTCCAGGATCCCCTCTGCAGCACTGCCAGGACTTGAGACCTTGCCCTCCTCCTTCCCCACACCTAACCCTTTAGGCTTTCTCAGCTTGGGCTTACCACCTTCCAGGAGCCCTTTGGGATTGGAAGGGGGTTCCATATACTTCCACCCCTCCCTCTTCTGGGTGAGCAGGATAGGGGACACAGGCCAACAGAAAATCTAAAATAGAAGTGAACGTACCACACTTGATTAGAGGAAGAAGTGGAGAACCAGGAAGGTAACCTGCACTAGGTTTTAAAGGTATTAATACATTCTTGCTGTTGCTGCTGCTGCTAAGTCACTTCAGTCGTGTCCGACTCTGTGTGATCCCACAGACAGCAGCCCACCAGGCTCCCCCGTCCCTGGGATTCTCCAGGCAAGAACACTGGAGTGGGTTGCCATTTCCTTCTCCAATGCATGAAAGTGAAGAGTGAAAGTGAAGTCGCTCAGTCATGTCCGACTCTTTACGACCCCATGGACTGCAGCCCACCAGGCTCCTCCATTCATGGGATTTTCCAGGCAAGAGTACTGGAGTGGGGTGCCAGTGCCACCCTATGATGTGGGTGGTATTTTAATCCCATTTTATAGACAAGGAAAATTGAAGTCCAGAGAGGTTAAGCAACTTGCCTAAGGGCACACAACACCTTCCTCTCTTTTCCATCTCCTCTGAGCAAAGCCTATAGCTGGAGGAGGTTGTTCTGGGTTGGAGGATGGGGGAGCACATTGGGGTGGGTCAGAGAATTAGCAAGGGCTTATGCCCTGACCTTTTAAACAGTAAAATTCAGTCAGAATATGAAAAGAAAAGAGAGCACTGTCTTCCCTTCTTCCCTGCCTTCTCCAGAGTGGTAGAGAAGGGGGAGGTGGGGAGGTGAGTTGTCTCTGGGAGGCTCTTTTATATACAATATTAGGTGTATTCAAGGCTATGGTTTTTCCAGTAGTCATGTATGGATGTGAGAGTTGGACTATAAAGAAAGCTGAGCGCCAAAGAATTGATGCTTTTGAACTGTGGTGTTGGAGAAGATTCTTGAGAGTCCCTTGGACTGCAAGGAGATACAACCAGTTCATCCTAAAGGAAATCAGTCTTGGGTGTTCATTGGAAGGACTGATGTTGAAGCTGAAACTCTATTTGGCCACCTGATGTGAAGAGCTGACTCATTTGAAAAGACCCTGATGCTGGGAAAGATTGAGGGCAGGAGGAGAAGGGGAAGACAGAGGATGAGATGGTTGGATTGCATCACCGAATCAATGGACATGAGTTTGGGTAAACTCCGGGAGTTGGTGATGGAAGGGAGGCCTGGTGTGCTGTGGTTCATGGGTCGCAAAGTCGGACACAACTGAGAGACTGAACTGAACTGAACTGAAGGTGTATTCATTTATATATAATTTTCACCTGACAGTCTTAAACTTTCAGGTGTATAAGAAACACTTGGGAACCTTGTTAAAATGTAGATTCTTATTCATTATGTCTGGGGTGGGGCTTGAGAGTCCAGATTTAGAACAAGCTTCCTGTGGTGCTGATGCTACTTCAAGGATCAAGGTACCACCCCTGTATGTCTGAGATCTAATTCTGGGTTCTCAAGCTTATCTAGCAAATATGGCCTGCAGCTTTATTTGTGCGAGTATTTTTCCATTTTGTTTAAAGAAATTAAAAACACAGACACAACTGACACCCTAAAATTCACTCTCCAGCATGCCACAGGCCTCACCACTCCCTGCTATCTTATGTCCTGCTCCTTCCCTGTTACCTGCATGGCCCCTCTTTTTCCAGTGCACCTGTCCCTCTTTCTAAAATTCTCTTTCACTCCCAGGTGCCTGCTGAGGTAACTTTGGGCATCAGCCTAGGTTTTGGGCTCTGCTTCCCTGCTTTCTAACCTCCGGCAAGTTAATTAAATTTTAGGAGCCTGCAGTTTCCTTGACCAAATTATAGGGCCAACCCTTCCCCGGATTACAGAAGGGATTAAGGAGATAAGGCAAGTAAAAGCGTTTGGCTCTTAGCTGGTGCTCCAGGAGTGGCGCCGGGAACCCCCAGGGTGGCTTGACCTAGGTTTTCTGTGCACCAGGCGGGGTTGGGCAGTAGGGGGGCGGGTCCTACAAACTGCAGAGGTCCCCTCCCTCCCCTCCCCATCCCCAGATTCTTGATTCCTGGACTAAAGTCGAGTGGCCTCGCAGCTTTCCCTACTCAACGCTTCAAAGGGAGGCTTACTGTGCATTTAGGTGCTGTGCTTCCTGCTCCTCCTGGCAACAAGGAACAGATTAGCGAGTCCTCGTGTTCACAGGCGCCCAACTGTCCGCGGGGCGGGCCCTCGGGGTGAGAGCCGGTACCCAACGGGATGGGACGGGTGGAGACAGGTTCAGCCCCAGAGGGCTGGAGGCCCAGGCGGAGTGGGGCCGCTGAGGAGCAATGTCCATCACCGCTTCCACAGATACACGGCACACCTTCCTCCACGTGTGCTCACAGGCTCACACTGCCTTCTTCCTATCTCACTCTCAGGCTTGGTCTCAGACCAACCAATGCGTCTACAGGGCGGGACGATCCTATCATATGTCTACACATTCATTCCAGCAGGATCCTTGGTTACACAACAGCTGCTGTCCCCAGGTCTCACCCTCACGATTGTGTCAGTCTAGGGAAACTGTGGGCTTGCAGGCATTCACCCACCTGTTCCCCGGTGGCCACAAGGTCACACCTGCCTGCATATAGGCTCGGAGGTGGGTCCTACAGATTCACAGGAAAACACTTAGGAGCCTCTGCAGAATCCTCTCACCAGTTCACTCGCAGTCAGGGGAAAACCAGCTCTTGTGTGTTGGCACATTTTGTTCAGGAATCCAGCCCACAAGCTCACAGACACAGTGGTACCCTTGAACCCATTTCTACCCACAGGCTTCTACTTCTCTCCCTTTAGCATCTCAGGCCTGAAATTGGGGGCTTCCTGGTCAGCACAGGGGAGGCATGGTTGCTCCACTGGGGTGGATTCTGCCGGTTGGTGGGCAGCATGAGTGGGGGAGGACAGTTTATTAACCCCACAGAAGCCCCAGGTTACTGTCGTAAGTGCTGGCCTGCCTCTCTGCGCAGGCGCGCTGGATCCCAAGGCGACTCCAGTCCGGTTTATAGGGCTGGTCCACACCAGCCAGCCTTGGAGCTGTGGGGGAGGCTTCTAGCCTAGAGAAAGTGAGGGGTCGGTGGTCCTTCAGAGACTGGATGCTTCTTGATGGGGGCGGGGTAGATCGAAGTAGAGGAATCACTGGAAGGCCTGGGGCCTTTGATTGCACCAACTGAGCCAAATACTCAGTTCTAGGGACCCCCTACCACTTCCTGCACCTTCTGCCCAGGGGTGAGTTCCACTGTCCCTTCCACACAGCTTGTCGCGGGGTGTCACCGCCAGTTCACCGGAGTTCACAGGACGCCAGTGAGCTCCAGCGCCGGCCTGCGGGGAGCTGCCCTGCGACACTCAGAACGCCTCCAGGACATGCAGAAAATTCTGCTTTCGTAGGACGATTAGTGAGCGTCCCCTCGCCTCCGTCGAGGCCACACAGGCAGGGGATGCCAGGCTGGAACTGCAAGAAATGTGAAAAGTGTGAGGTCTGGGATAAGGAATATAAATAGAGGAGAAGAGGGGCATCTTGTACTTCTGTCCTCCCAAACTGGTCTTCTAGGGTGTCGAGGGGCCGGGCGGCAGCGGAGAAAACGCAGCCTGCGTCCACCAGCTTGGATCCGATCAGTCGGTAAAGTCAAGCCTCTACTCAGCTCTGAGGTGGATCCCACGCGCCCGGGGATGCGGTCTTGTCCCCACAGGGCTGGGCAACTCGGCAAAGTTGGTCCCTCCTTCAGCAGCGAGTGGCTCCACTCGGCCAAGTGGACCTGAGAGGCTAGGGAATCCAGCCGCTCGGCGCTGACCTGGGCTGCGGAGGGCGGCCTCGGCCCCGGGTAGAGAACGGCCTGCCTTTTCTTCTTGCGCTCCAGGAACGCGTGCACCAGGCGGCTCCTGGCCTCTCTGGTGGGCTTTATCCCTTCCTGGGGCCCAAGACCCGGAGCCGGGCAGGCAAGTGCGCGGCCACTTCGCTTTTTCTGCCTATTCTAGGACTCCCTACCCGACTCCCGCCTCCAGAAATTGTGGGAAACGCGCGACTGAGCAGAAGCCCTGCCCTGCCCAACCCGGAGCCGCCCTGGCCGCGGATTCGCTCCTGTGGGTTTCGGGGTAGAGTCTAGAGAAGCGCTCAACTGCCCGGGATCCGCCCAGCCGCAGAACTGTAAACGCTTGGAAACCCGCGGGAGGAGCTGGGTACTTCGAGTGAGAATTCATCCAGTGGCCGGGAGGAGAGTTGCAGGGTGAGAACCCAGAAAGAAAGGCACACTTGCTGGTGGCCCTCCGGCACAAAAAAGCACCACTGTGCGCCTCCTTCTCTCTAGTCCTACCTGCGTCCTGGGCCCTGTGGGGCTCCAGGAGGACCTCAGGAGGGCATTACTCCACTACAGAGGGATCACAGCCCAAGAGGCCCCCATGGAATCATCCCCCAATATGTTCTCCCCTCGGCTGGCCTAGCTAGCCAGGAAGGATGAGAGCAAAGGCAAGGCTGATAGAAGAGTTCAGGTACCCCTTATTTTTTGTTGAAGAAAAAGGACCTTCGGCTCCTGGGTTACTGGGCAGCCCCCCTTGTAGCTGTGTTGTGAGGTTCATTACAGTGAACGCAGCTGTTCCTCTTCACATTCTTTGGTGAGTGTTAGTTGCTCAGTTGTGTCCGACTCTTTGTGACCCCATGGACTGTAGCCCACCAGGCTCCTCTGCCTGTGGGATTTCTAAGGCAATAATACTGGCATGGCTAGCCATTCCTTTCTCCAGGGGCTCTTCCCCACCCAGGTATCTAATCCAGGTCTCCTGCATTGCAGGCAGATTCTTTACCCTCTGAACCACCAGGGAAGCCCCACATTCCTTGGAATAGCCAGGAATCCCAGGAAAAAGGAGCTGATCAGCCCTGACTGCTCCTCCCCAGACAACTGAGCCTACACAGCATCTCTGCCTTTATGGTCCTTGGATGTCAGGGCAGTGGGAAGGAGGGCTGAGTCTTTTGGGCCACAGGCCTGGCAACTGTCAATAGCCTCCTTGGCTGTGAGGACAAATGAGTCTTCTTAGTGACCAGAGTCCACAAGAGGGACCTGTAGGAAACAAGCATTCCTCTCCAGCCAGTACAGGACAGAAACCCTTACCACCTGAATAAAGTTCACTACTTCTCTGCCCGAGATTGCAGAGAATCCTCCCCTTCCTTGAAAGTGTTTGTTGCTCAGTCGTGTCTGACTCTGCGACCCCATCAACTCTAGCCTGCCAGGCTCCTTCATCAGTGGAATTCTCTAGGCAAGAATACTTTTCTCCCCGCTCAGCAGTGTAAGTCTGGGTTCAGCTAACTGAAGAGAAAATTTAACTTAATACAGGGATATTGGATAGTATACAGGAGCAACAGGAAGGTTGAAAAATGAGGAAGATTGTATCAGGAGACACCACAAGGTCACACTGCAGAAAAGCCTGGTTAGTGCATTACTTCTGGCACCCCAATACTGTTGTATTTAGAGGTACAAGTATCACTATGTGTAATCTTTCAAGTCTCCTTCCATGCTTACTGCCCTTAATCCTTCAGATTTAAGTCTTGTGTGGGATCGTTTGATTGGCTAAACCTAGGACACACGTAGGCACCAGCTATCACAGATGGGGAGAAAATGAACACAGTGCTTTAGGTTTCTATATGAAAAACTAAAATTCACCCACCAATGTTGACCTTCTGTGGGGAGAGTCTCTCCAATCAGAAAGTGTTCAGAAGGGTTTAAAAAAAACGGAGGGGGGATGATAAATGCTGCTGCAGTCCACCCCTTTGCCCAACATCCACACACACGTTTCTTTCTAAATTTAGTCTTTCCCCCACAAAATGCTCCCATCCAGTGTCATGCTACTGTCATTCATACAGAGTGCATTTGACTTGCCCTCAAGGGAGACATTCCAAACCCTCATAGCTCTAAATTCAGGGTCTTCCTTCTATTTCTCCTCTTATTCTTTTGGCATCCTAGCTCAGTATTCTGCAACCTGTAAACTAGACCAAATTGTAAAGATAATTATCACCACACATAATAATACAATAGCAAGGAAATAAGAATTGGAAGAAAATGCAAATAAATTCAAATATATAAATGTCTAATATGACAGAAGGTCAGGAGGTAAAAGCCACTTTCTTTCTGTAATATTAGATTCTGTTTTATATTTATGACATCCCTCCTCCTTTTTCCGTTCTGTTTTTCTTGCCTTCTGCTATCACCTGCTGGTTTTCTCTTTACCCAGAGGAGGAGCAAGTCTCTATGTCTGAAGGATCTGAGAACCTTGATGATCCTGCCTAGGAAGGGTTATAGTTAATGTTAACTTTTACTTCCATCAACATTTTAAACTTTTTTTTTTCATTTTTTTAAAAATTTTATTTTATTTTTAAACTTTACAAAATTGTATTAGTTTTGCCAAATATCAAAATGAATCTGCCACAGGTATACATGTGTTTCCCATCCTGAACCCTCCTCCCTCCTCCCTCCCCATACCATCCCTCTGGGTCATCCCAGTGCACTAGCCCCAAGCATCCAGTATCGTGCATCGAACCTGGACTGGCAACTCGTTTCATACATAATATTATACATGTTTCAATGCCATTCTCCCAAATCTTCCCACCCTCTTCCTCTCCAACAGAGTCCATAAGACTGTTCTATACATCAGTGTCTATTTTGCTGTCTCGTACACAGGGTTATTGTTACCATCTTTTAAATTCCATATATATGCATTAGTATACTGTATTGGTGTTTTTCTTTCTGGTTTACTTCACTCTGTATAATAGGCTCCAGTTTCATCCACCTCATTAGAACTGATTCAAATGTATTCTTTTTAATGGCTGAGTAATACTCCATTGTGTATACGTACCATAGCTTTCTTATCCATTCATTTGCTGAAGGGCATCTAGGTTGCTTCCATGTCCTAGCTATTATAAACAGTGCTGCGATGAACATTGGGGTACACGTGTCTCTTTCCCTTCTGGTTTCCTCAGTGTGTATGCCCAGCAGTGGGATTGCTGGATCATAAGACAGTTCTATTTCCAGTTTTTTTAAGGAATCTCCACACTGTTCTCCATAGTGGCTGTACTAGTTTGCATTCCCACCAACAGTGTAAGAGGGTTCCCTTTTCTCCACACCCTCTCCAGCATTTATTATTTGTAGACTTTTGGATCGCAGCCACTCTGACTGGCGTGAAATGGTACCTCATAGTGGTTTTGATTTGCATTTCTCTGATAATGAGTGATGTTGAGCATGTTTTCATGTGTTTGTTAGCCATCTGTATGTCTTCTTTGGAGAAATGTCTATTTAGTTCTTTGGCCCATTTTTTGATTGGGTCATTTATTTTTCTGGAGTTGAGCTGTAGGAGTTGCTTGTATATTTTTGAGATTAGTTGTTTGTCAGTTGCTTCATTTGCTATTATTCTCTCCCATTCTGAAGGCTGTCTTTTCACCTTGCTAATAATTTCCTTTGATGTGCAGAAGCTTTTAAGTTTAATTAGGTCCCATTTGTTTATTTTTGCTTTTATTTCCAATATTCTGGGAGATGGGTCATAGAGGATCCTGCTGTAATGTATGTCAGAGAGTGTTTTGCCTATGTTCTCCTCTAGGAGTTTTATAGTTTCTGGTCTTACGTTTAGATCTTTAATCCATTTTGAGTTTATTTTTGTGTATGGTGTTAGAAAGTGTTCTAGTTTCATTCTTTTACAAGTGGTTGACCAGATTTCCCAGCACCACTTGTTAAAGAGATTGTCTTTAATCCATTGTATATTCTTGCCTCCTTTGTCAAAGATAAGGTGTCCATATGTGCGTGGATTTATCTTTGGGCTTTCTAGTTTGTTCCATTGATCTAAAAATATGGAACACTTCACAAATTTGCATGTCATCCTTGCACAGGGGCCATGCTAATCTTCTCTGTATCGTTCCAATTTTAGTATATGTGCTGCTGAAGCGAGCACAACATTTTAAACTTTAATTTCCATTAACTTTTACCACTGGACATAACAGCATTAGGAGGCTCCCCAGGGGAGCCCCTTGTTTCCACAAATACTTCCTTTTGCCTATGGTGTAGAGAAAAAATCCTGCTTGATCTTGATATTCAGA
The DNA here is from genome assembly GCF_019923935.1 of Bubalus bubalis. Lineage (NCBI taxonomy): Eukaryota > Metazoa > Chordata > Mammalia > Artiodactyla > Bovidae > Bubalus > Bubalus bubalis. The sequence continues at coordinate 22,204,859 of NC_059179.1, forward strand.
ATTAATCACCCTGGCCAATCCCATAATCCCTCTTTAACATCTTTATCCATTGCCGTGAGCAACCAGAAGTGACCAGGTAGCAGTTTCTGCTTATAATTCAGTAAAAATATTGTTGTTTCTCCTGGTAGGATCTTTCTTCCTTTGAGGACTCCCTAACCCCAATCCGGCAGAAATAAGGGTCATAAGAAGTGAGAGAGTCATTGGGTACTTGTAGGAAATTCTGCCCCTCTTTTGGGGCCCATATAATTGGGTTGTGGGAGAAATAGCCTTCTATATTAATCACTAGCCCACAACATATAGCTCATCCTTGAAGTACTGTAGCACACCATGATAAAAAGCTAAATTGTTTTAAGAAAGAGTCCAGAAACACAATGGGTCAAACTAGACAAAATATATTTCTCTCTTACAACCAGGGAAGAGGGTTGAACACATCTCCAGACCTGAGCTAATGAGGGAGTGCTACCATCCTCAGTAAGTGCCTTGCAAAGTTGTCGGTCCTGGCTAGCGGGAAGGAAAAGATACAGCAACTCCAGGGCAGGCTCTTTAAGGTGACTTGAAATGACTTCTCAGTTCCACTCACATTCCATTGAGGTAAATGAGGGAGGTTGTGAAATGTAGTCCCTGTGTGGACAACCATATGCTCAGGAAAAAGGGAGGATGAATTTGATGGGACAAGCCGCAGACTCGAGTATTCTTGTCTGGAGAATCCCATGGACAGAGGAGCCTGGTGGGCTATAGTGCATAGTGTCGCAAAGAGTCAGGCAGGACTGAAGTGACCGAGCATATCACAGGCATAGTTTCCTTTATACCATTCCATTGACCCGTAAAGTCTTCTGGATGATGAAATACATAAGATCAGTCAATATCATGAAATTTAGCCTGGTTTTGAAACTGCAATATGAATTCTTTTTAAAAATTTTATTTATTTATTTAAATTGAAGGATAATTACAGTATTGTGATGGAATATGAATTCTTAAGAAGCAATGTTGTGTGGGAAATAAGGCAGTTATAAGGCATAGACTAACTTTATGGGAGATAATATTGGCAGAATCTTCATATTTGGTGAAGACATATCCAAATCTTCCACTAGATCCTGGTCTAATAGGTCCCCCTGGGGTGATAGAATAGGGGACCTGGGGTTGATTGCTGCTGCTGGCAAATTAGGTACTTTCCCAATGATGGTGACCAGGTTGGCTTTGATGAGATGTTGAATTCAGATATAGCCTTCATTCCAGTCTTGGGACCATCTATTCAACAGAAGGTTTGGCAGGCCCTGGAGTTCCCTGGGGTAAAGGACTCATATCCAGAATGTGTTATCTTGTCCACCTGATTATTAAGAACCTGTTCTATAGCAGGAGGTTTTTGGTGCTTGATGTCATAAAGCATGAATATTTTCACACTCTATATCCATTCTCAGAGATTCTTCTTTATCCTTTTTCTTTCCATTTCCTTACCTGAAGCCTCTAACATCAGTCCTTTTAAGTCCTTGACCATCTGTCTAAACCATCAGCCACCACTGATACATTCACTGCAGATCCTTACCTCAGGTCATCTTCTGTCTGCTGACAGGGTGAGCACAAAATACACTGTTTCACATTCTACCCACTGGGTAAGATTCTCTTTTCTGTTGTTTTTCAGAGCCATCCCAAATGGGACTATACAGCAATGATTTGTTTCTGACCAGGGTCATTGTATTGCACTGTAAACTGGCCTTGAAACTTTTCTTCCTCCCTCATCTGGTGTTAGGGTATTCCCCACGAGACCATAAATGTGGAGCGAGGGGTGGCATATTGTAGTATAAGCTAGGGTGAGGCCTGTGGGCTCCCTGTTGTGAAAAATACACAGAGGCATCCACTCTCAGGATTGTGCAAATACTGGCTCAGCCCCTGAGTGAATGCCTCCATAAATTTTACACCATAGACATCTTGTCTACCTCCCCCTAGTCCAGGCCCTGGTGAGTGGACTGTACTGGACACTTACTTATGCCTTCAGGACCTATTTGCGCCTGATTCCCTGGATTCCACTTCTGCTTGATGACAGACTCTAAAGGGTACAGTCAACACGTGGTTAGCTAGAACAAACAGCAGCCGACTCAGTTCATCTTGGTGTTTCATGTATACTTAGTGATTTATAGCAAACTAAGCCCCCTTCTGTGAGTAGCTATTTTCTTTTTGGGGGTAAAAAGGCTCTTGAGTCTTTGCTGGACCATGAGAGGTGCCTCCTCTGTGACTATTCTATGGTGACATGCCACAGGCTCCACATAGCACCCGTATGTGCTGTAGTGACTGAACTTTTGTCCAAGCCTTATCCATGCTCTACTGTGTCTTGGTAGTTAAATGGAGATGTGATAGGAATCATCAGCCTTCATACTTATCTGTTTATTTTTGGCTGTGCTCGGTCTTTGTTGCTATGTGGACTTTTCCCTAGTTGCCTGCAGTGGGAGTTGCTCTCTGGTTGCAGGGCAAGGGCTTCTCACTGTGGTGGCTTCTCTCTTGTGGAGCACAGATTAGGGCACAAGGGTTTTAGTAGCTGCAGCACGCGGGCTCAGGAGTTGCAGCTCCCGGACTCTAAAGCACAGGTTCAGTAGTTGCAGGGCACGAGCTTAGTGGGATCTCCCAGGATCAGGGATGGAACCCCTGTCTCTTGCATTGGCAGGGAGATTCTTCACTAAGGAAGCACTAGGGAAGCCCCCCGCCACTTCACTTTTATAGTCCTTCATGATATAAGTTTTGTAATTCCCTCAGGATGTAGCTTTTGATCTACTGTTTTGGTGAGAGTTCCAGGGTCTTCCATGTTGCCCTTCCAAATACTAGATTTCCAGTATGTGCTAGTTTCTGAAGATGGAAAGGAAGATAATCAGGAAATAGTTTATATTGGACCCTCTGTATGGCAAATTGAGTAAAAGCTGATCTCATGACCTCCATGAGCTTCTACTCTAATGGACCACAGAGGCATTCATGTTAGCTGAAACCTAGCAGCTAATAATCTCTCTAAAGGATGAGTGTTCCTCTTTCTCTAGGGCTCAATTCCCCTTGAAATAGTAAAGGATTACTTAAAAGAAGACTGTGAGAGGAATTCAATACAGTTTTGCTGTCAGGAGCCCAGGTCTGGATCTGGACTCTGTGAGCTTGAAATCTCTCTGTATCTTAGTTTCTTAAACTGTAGAACTTAACAGTGCCTACTTCAAAGAGTAGTTTGAAGTCTAAGTCATGTTTGAGATATACTCTGCATACAGCAAATTTCACCTTTTTTAGTGAACAGTTCTATGAGTTTTGACAAAACTCATAGGTCAGGGTAAACTGCCCAGGGGATGTGATCTCTCAGCTGGTGCTGAAGGATGAGGAGGGTATACGATCAGATATAGAACATTTTCATCACCATCCCCCCAAAGTCCCTTTTGGGAATCAGCCTCTTCCTCATCTGAAGCTCCTGGTGACGCCTGCTCTATTTTCTGCCCCGACAGTTTCCCTTTTCTAGAATGCCATGAAATGAAATCATCCTGTATATGTAGCCTTTTGAGTCTGGCTTTTTTCACTTGGCATGATACAGTTACGATTCATGCTTGTTGTATGTGTCAGTAATTCATTACTTTTTAATTGCTGAGTAGTATTCCATTGTATGGATGTACCACAATTTGCATATCCATTCGCAGTTGAAGGACTTTAGGGTTGTTATCAGTTTGGGGCAACTAAGAACAAAGCTAATCTGAACATTCATGTTCAGGATTTTGGTGAACATTCCAGTTTTATTTTTCTTGGGTTAAATACCCAGGAAAGGGATTGCTGGGTTATATGATAAGCGTGTAAGTGTATTTTTATAAGAAACTGTCAAACTGTTTTCCAAAATGGATAAGCCATTTTTCATTCCACCAGCAATGTGTGACAGGTGCAGTCACTCCATATCCTGGCCAGCACTTGGTATGTTCAGTTTTTAACCATTTTAACGTGTGGTTTCTTATTGTGGTGTTTTGTTGTTGTTGTTTGTTTGTTTTTGGCTGCATAGCATGTGAGATCTTAGTTCCCAAACTGGGGATCAAACCCATGCCCCCTGCAGTGGAAGTGCAGAGTCTTAACCACTGGACCTCCAGGGAAGTCCCCTTACTGTGGTTTCACTTTACATTATCCTAATGATTCATGGGAGAAGGCAATGGCACCCCACTCCAGTACTCTTGCCTGGAAAATCCCATGGGCGGAGGAGCCTGGTGGGCTGCAGTCCATGGGGTCTCGAAGAGTCGGACATGACTGAGCGACTTGACTTTCACTATTCACTTTCATGCATTGGAGAAGGAAATGGCAACCCACTCCAGTGTTCTTGGCTGGAGAATCCCAGGGATGGGGGAGCCTGGTGGGCTGCCGTCTATGGGGTCGCACAGAGTCAGACACGACTGAAGCGACTTAGCAGCAGCAGCAGCAGCAATGATTCATAATGTTAAAAATCTTTCCATGTGCCTATTTGGTAAAATATTCAAATCACCTGTCCATTACAAAAAATGGACTGCTCACTTTCTTTTTATTGAGTTTTGAGAGCTCTTTATATATCTTACATACAAATCCTTGATCAGATATGTGAAAGTGAAAGTCACTCAGTTGTGTCCGACTCTTTGTGACCCCATGGACTGTAGTCCATGGAATTCTCCAGGCCAGAATACTGGAGTGGGTAGCCTTTTCCTTCTCCAGGGGATCTTCCCCAATCCATGATATATGTTTTGCAAATATTTTCCTCCAGCCTGTATCCTGTCTTTTAATTTTCCGAGCAGTGTTTACTGAAGAGTAGAAGTTTTAACACTTTCATGAAGTAGAATTTATGATTTTTTTCTTTAATGGGTAGTGAGTCTGGTGCTATAGATAAGAAGTCTTTGCTTAACACAAAGTCATAAAGATGTCCTCCCATGTATTCTTCTAGATATTTATAGTTGGTTTTATACTTAGAACTATAATCCATTTTGAGTTAATTTTTGTTAATATGCCAATTTTCTTTGGTATATGGATTATATATAGTTTCAAGGATTAAATAATGTATGTTAAGTGTTTATAACAGAGCTTGGCTTATAATGAAGTTCAATAAATGATAGCTATAATTATTAAAGAACATTCTTTTGCTGTTATTACAGAATTCCTCACTAAGAACATTATTTTCCTTTTACTTAAGGGTGTCTATGAAATGACTCAGGTTTGGAAATTGAGGGAGGTGCCTCATTCCCTATCATTGGGGCTTACCAATCTATCATCATTACTTATCTACCTGCAAGTAATAGAGACCTAAAATAACAGTGTCCTAAACAAGGTGAAAGTTCATTTCTTTCTCATGTGAGTGTCAGAATGCAGGCTGTCCAGGGCTGGATGGCATCTCTAGTCCACAAAGACACTCAGGGACCTACATGCCTTTTTATCTTATTTTCTCACCACCACTAAATATTGCCCTTATCCACATTCCAAGATGCCTCATAACCACTTCTATGTTCTGAGCAGAAGGTTGGATAACCAACAAGGACCTACTGTATAGCACATGGAACTCTGCTCAATGTTATGTGGCAGCGTGGATGGGAGAGGAGCGTGGGCCAGAATGGATACATGTGTCTGTATGGCTGAGTCCCTTCACTGTCCACCTGAAACTATCACAACATTGTTCATTGGCTATACCCCAATACAAAATTACAAGTTTTTTTTTTTTTTTTAAAGAAATAGAACCTCTGAGTTTTAGCAGAACACATGGCTACCAAGAATAAAGACTACATTTCCCAGCCTCCCTTGCAGGTAGGTATGGCCATGTGCTACCCCTCCCATCCAGGCTGCCACAGAACATTAAGCAGAATTCCAGGTGCTATACAGTAGGTCTTTGCTGGTTATCCATTTTAAATATAGCAGTGTGTATGTGTCTATCCCAAACTCCCCTGGAACTCATAAGTTCATTCTCTGTGAGTCTCTTTCTGTGTTGTAAGTTCATTTGTATCATTTCTTTTTAGAGTCCACATATAAGGGATGTCATACATAGGTTCTATTTCTATGAGAGATAAGGGGGAAATAGATATTGGAAAGCAATTAGTAATCTTTGTCATAGTAACTCAGCTCAAGCCTCTGTTCACCAGTTTTTACTATTAAAAAGTACTGATTGGGACTTCCCTTGGGGTCTAGTGGTTAAGACTCTGAACTCCCAATGCACAAGGTGCGGGTTTGATCCCTGGTCAAGAAACTAGATTCCACATGCCACAAAGAAGACCTGGCACAGTTAAATAAATAAATATTATTATTTTTAAAGTACTGATCAAGTGGCATCTTAGTGGCCTCTTTTGTTTCAGGCACTTAATTAGAAGAAACAAAAATAATTATGATGGTCAGGGACCTTTGTTTATGGAGTACCTGTCTGTTCTGTTGACTAGTGTCTTCTTTATGCTCATCTCCCTCTGCTATTAAGTGTCACTACTTGGTCTAAAGCACATAGCATTCTTCATTTTCTTTGAAACAAACAGCCCCATACCATCTTCTAATAGCACCCCTAGCCTGTAGAGAACAGATTACTAATGCTTTTTGGTGCTTCTGCTATTTCCTTCATCAAAGTATTTTTTAAGTTATTTGAGAACAAAACAGCATCATTTTAGTTGCAGAGAGGGGGGTATCTGCGAACTCACAGATGTCTGTAAGGCTGGAGAATGAAGAAAGTACAGTCGTAGTAATTTCCCTCTGGGGCAATCTCAGCCCACACTGGTGCACTCATTTCCCCCTCTCCAACCCTCCCTTGTTGTTTGTAATCTCAAAGATTGGAAACAAAAGACCATCCGTAGAGAACTGAGAAAATTATGCTATATCCATCAGTGTAATATGTGCAGCCATGAGAAGAATGAGAGCTCTAATTACACTGACGTGGAGCAAACTCTAAGATATATTATGCGTAAAGAATAAGATGCAGAACAGGATGTGTGCCGGGCCGCCCTCCACGTATGCGTGCAGGGAGGGAGAGAACACGTGGGTCTGAATGTGTATGAAACAGCTTGGGAAGGACACAAGACACGACAGTTCTGGTTCTCTGGGGAAAGCCACGGGGTGGCTGAGAGAGAGGGTGGAAGGGAGGCTGACTTGCCGCTGCTTTGAACTGTTTGAATCTGGTTGTGTGAGTATATTATTTATTCACACATTTGGAACCACAGACTTGGATCACCCTCCCCGTTCTGCTACTTACCAGCTGTATCATGGTGAGCAAGATTGCATTCCTCTTGAGTCTCAGTTTCTGCATCTGTAAAATCGAACTGTTGGACGTCTTCCCAGTGCTTTGAGAGTTGCCAAAGGTGTTTTTGTGGCACATTTAAGGGAGCACAGGATTTCACTGGCATTGCTGCCATTTCCAGCACTACATACAGATGACCAAAGAAGAGAAGCCTCTGACCAGGAGAGGCCAGAGTCACTTATCAAAACCTTACAGAAAGTAATGTGGTGAGAGATTGACAATGTGATCCCTGACCCCACTGAACTTAACCCCAAGTCTGAGGAGCCAGCTTCAGTAATGTCCTGGGGTTCACCTGCTGGGTGACATCATCTGCTGGACCCTCTTCCCCCACTTCAGTGACAGTGCCCAGGACCAACCCTCAGGGATTCTGTCCCAACTCCAGATGGTTATGTCCTAAAATTCCTCCCTTGTTTCCTCTCTCCATCTTATCAGCGAGAGAACAGTTCTCACATGAAGGAATAGAACACGTAGTCATCTGGGGCTTTGCAGGGAGAAATACCCAAGATTTCAGGCTTAACGTTTTTTAGAGACATTCTCCCTGAAGTGAGCACCCACTTGGAGCACTGCATAACTCCACTGCGGTGATGCTGACCCTGTGTCCAAACCACACATACCAGACCAGAAATCCTGTCTCATTCATCATTTATTCATCTGACAGATTAATTCAGTCCCTTCTCTCTGCCAGGGATGTAATGGAGACTAAGCTGGAAGTTACAGTCCTTTGGTGAAGCTAAACAGTCAGATAAACAAATCATAGTAAAGTGCAACAGCATCAGAGAGGCAGCCACGCTTTCTAGAAATACCAGCAGAGGTTCAGGACACAGGGGCAGGGGTCCCCCAGGTCTGGGAAGTGAGTTTTCAGCTCGCATCTCAAGGTAGTGGGTGGAGGACAAGACCAGATAAAGAGAAGCAGTTTTCCTCCAGCTGTGGTAAAGGTGAAACAGTAGGTGTAAGGCTCCTGCAAAGCTCAACACACTATCAACGCTCCATCAGTTCTTGCTGGTACCTGAGGGAATCTCCCCAGATTCCCAGGCCTGAGTTCAGGGTTGCCATTACCACAAAATACCACAAGAGGGAGCTCGTCCCCAGTTATTTGTGCATTCCTGCTCCTGTCCCTGGGACAGCAACAGAGATTCTTCCCACTAAGGACTGGTTATTTACACCTTACAAAGCTGTTACAAAGCACCCTCAGACACCTGCAGCCCCTGCCAAGGCCAGCGTGTGCCTGAGTCTATGTGGCTCCTGACAGCCTTGTCCTGGTGTTTTCTCTTAAAGCCCAGAATTTGTTCCTCTGAATTCTTACCACCTCAGAATAACTCGTTTCCCCAAATAGCCACCAATTATGTTCTTTTCATTCTTCCTGGTTCTTCCCACCCACACTAGACATCCCCAGGGCCCATCCTCCCTCCTTCCCAGCCCCCTTCTCTCTCCCTCTCTCACCCATGGGGGCAAGAACCTGGCCACCAAGGCCTTGGAGCCATCTAGGCCAGCAGAGCTCCGTTTTTCTGCATCTGCAAACCACCACCAGGTTCCCAGTCTCTCTCCAGAGAGGATGAAAAGGATATTCTTCCACAAATATCCTTCCTCAGTTAGGAATGCACTCTTTGTTGTGAACCCCACAGCCTCTGCCCTGATGGATAGGATTTGATCTACCTGCTCTGGAGTGAGCTGGCTCTGTTGTCTAGTTCTCACTCTGTGGGTGGCCTTGGGGAAGACCATCTCCTCCATGGTCATCACCCATGAAAGAGATATGAAAAGAAGATCTAACATCTTCTTGTAGGAAGTTACTTGTAGGGTGATTGAAAGGAGCAGGTGTTCCCTGCTCAGAGAGAGGAATATTCACAGAGAGAGAAATATTCACAGGCGACCTTATTGCTTTTCTCCCCTGTCCCATGGAAACTTTTTAAACACACCCTGAGATTGACAGGTAAGTTCCCCAAAGGAGAGGGGCCGTTTCCTGACAGATGGCTTTGAGCCAAAGAGATAAAACGTGGGTTCAGTTGGGGGCTGGCAGGAAGTCACTCCGCTTTACCTTTCTCCTGGGAGGAGTCTGGTAAGGTTGAGGACTGACAAGCACAGGACCTGATGAGGTCAGAAAAGGGACAGCAGAAGGATTTCCAGGTAAAGGAAGCACAGGCATGGGTGGACTTCACAGGTCAGTTGTCCCTGCAGGGGGCAGGAACAAGACCTCAACCACCTGTGCCCAGCTCAGTGCCAGGCACATTAAGGGAAGCCTCCTGGGGTCCAGAGTGACTGGAGCCTTCACCCCCATCTGGACCATCATAGTCAACTGGCTTAGCCCCCTTTAGAAGATGACAGGCAGTCCAGAGGCACCCCACATGGACTGAAGTTTGCCCCTCAGTGAAACAAGAGTTGGATCTGTTTGAAAGATTTGAAACTGTGTTCCTCAGAACTTCTCAGAGACAAGGAGACAGGGAGAGGGAGATGAGGTGGACTGCAAATGCTCAAAGCCCTCTCTGTCTACTTTACGAGAGAAGCACAAAAAAGATCATGTTTTAAAATGAATAGGGCTTCCCTGGTGGCTCAGTGGTGAAGAGCCCACCTGCCAATGCAGGAGACATGAGTTCTATCCCCGGTCCGGGATGATCCCAGGTGCTGCTGAGCAAAGAAGCCCATGCGTCATAACTGCTGAGCCTGTGCTCTAGAGCCTGGGAACTGCAACCACTGAGGCACGCTTGCCCTAAAGCCCATGCTCCACAACAAGAGAGGACACTGCAATGAGAGACCTGAGCAGCACAACAAAGAGTCGCCCCTGCTGGGCGCAACTAGAGAAAGCTGCACAGCAATGAAGACACAGCACAGCCAAAAATAAAAAATAAATAAATACATAAAACTGAGGGGAAAAGAATAATAAAGAAAATCCAGATGACTTATTTGTGTAGTTTAACAATTAGTTATAAAATGAGTATCCTATCATGCAGGGCAAGTAGTAGAACAGTACTTATACCCCAGGGCCCCCTGAATACCCTTCCTTTGCCACCTTAGAGGCCCCAGACTTGATTTTAAGGAAGCCAACAGGTCTGCTATAAGATGAAGGCTTTAGTGTTTGTGAGTGTGTGTGGTGTCGTGTTTTAGCTGTGATGCAGGATCATGCAACCAAATCGGGCTCACACTTGCCCTTTCTCTTGTATGTGTATTTTTCTTCCCTTCACCACCACCGCTGCTAATATTTTCCCCTTTCCCCCACAGACACTTACTATGTTGTATTTGGCCTATGCCCTTGGGTATATATGGTGGTGGTTTAGTCACAAAGTCATGTCCGACTCTTGTGATTCCATGGACTATAGCCCTCCAGGCTCCTCTGTCCGTGGGTTTTTTAGCCAAGAATACTGGAGTGGGTTGTCATTTCCTTCTCCAGGGGATCTTCCCAACTCAGGGACCAAACAAGTGTCTCCTGTGTTGTAGATGGTCTCCTGCATTACAGGCAGATGCTTTACTGCTAAGCCGCTAGGGAAGCCCTGTGTATATGTGTGTCTTTGAGAAATATATTGAGTTTTGATTGTGTGTGCATTTTATTTTTTATTAAACTTTTTATTTTGTATTGGAGTGTAGCTGATTAACAATGTCGTGACAGTTTCAGGTAGACAGCAAAGGGACCCAGCCACACATATATATGTATCCATTCACTCTCAAACTCCCTCCCATCCAGGCTTCCACATAACATTGAGCAGAGTCCTGGGTTATTCAGCAGAAAGAATGTGTGTACATTTTATATCTCTTTTTATTCTTTCCTTTTTACTGCTTTTAAGACTTACCCATGTTATCATATATTCCTCAAACCCATTGCTTCCAACTGCTGCCCATTTACTCCACAGAATGCATTTTTCATTTTTCACATCATGGTTTTTCTCATCCTTTCTCCTAATAGTAGATACTTAGGATAACTCCAATTCTCTGCTGAAGAGAGTAACACTCATAGGCGTTTCCTCATGGACCTGAATTTGGGTTGCTCTGAGGCATAAGACCCAGAGGAGATAAGGCAAGGCAAGGCAAGCAGGTTTAGGATTGACTGGTTGAAATAATTGGCTGGGCTCTCGGGTACAGGGGCTGCCCCTAGTTGCCTGGTATCTGGCCCTGGGTGATTAGAGCAGGTGAATAGTGTCCTGGAGTGAAAGAGCCCAGAGAAAATGGAGTGGGGTGTGTAGACTGGATTGATTAGTTTGCAGGTCAAAGGCGTGCTTGAAGGTGAGTCCTTTACCAGCTGTAGGAATTGGCTGGCCCTCAGATGTCAATCTCTCCAAGGTTAGCAAGGCTCCAGATATTAAAGCATCAGAATTAAAAGATACGCTTAATACTATGAGTTTGGTAGAACTTAGCTACAAAGTCAACTGATCTGAGAAAAAAAATTTTAATGTGTTAATTTTGATTATAATTTCAATAATTTTTTTAGTTGTTGGCTTATTTTCTATTTCTTCTTATTCAAAGCTTGGCATTTTATGTATTTCAATAAACATTTCTTATAGATTTAAAATCTTATTGGTATAAAGCTATTTCTAATAATTCTTTTACTTTGAACTTTGTTGCATAATTATGAAATTTTCAAACAAAGAAAAGAGAATAATATAAGAACATCTGTGTATCCACAATCCAACTTTGTCAAATCTTAATATTATAAAATGTCAACATCAGAGGTTTTATTGAAAAACTTGCAAATACAACTGAGACTGCGGGGTGCCTCTCTTCTCTCCCACCTCACTCCTTCCCTTCCCAAAGGAAACCACAATCAGTAACTTCAGTTCAGTTCAGTTCAGTCACTCAGTCATGTCCAACTCTTTGTGACCTCATGGACTGCAGCATGCCAGGCTTCCCTGTCTATCACCAACTCCCGGAGCTTACTCAGACTCACGTCCAAGTCGGTGATGCCATCCAACCATCTCATCTTCTGTCGTCCCCTTTTCCTCCCGCCTTCAATCTTTCCCAGCATCAGGGTCTTTCCCAAGGAGTCAGTTCTTTACATCAGGTGGCCAAAGTATTGGAGTTTCAGCTTCAGCAACAGTCCTTCCAATGAATATTCAGGACTGATTTCCTTTACTTGGTTGGACCTCATTGCAGTCCAAGGGACTTTCAAGAGTCTTCTCCAACACCACAGTTCAAAAGCATCTGTTCTTGGGTGCTCAGCTTTCTTTACAGTCCAACTCTCATATCCATACATGACTACTGGAAAAATCAGAGCTTTGACTAGAGGGACCTTTGTTGGCAAAGTAATGTCTCTGCTTTTTAATATGCTGTCTAGGTTGGTCATAGCTTTTCTTCCAAGGAACAAGCATCTTTTAATTTCAAGGCTGCAGTCACCATCTGCAGTGATTTGGGAGCCCAAGAAAATAAAGTCTCACACTGTTTCCACTGTTTCCCCATCTATTTCCCATGAAGTGATGGGACCAGATGCCATGATCTTAGTTTTCTGAATGTTGAGTTTTAAACCAACTTTTTCACTCTCCTCTTTCACTTTCATCAAGAGGCTCTCTAGTTCTTCTTCATCCATTAGCTCTGCAAAATTAAATCAAGAAGTGTGTCCCATGTCCCCATCTGCATGGGAAACACCAATTTATCCTTAAAAAATTGCTGAATCGGTCCTGTCTTTTGTACAGCCTCCCCTGACCCTCTTCGGCCACCTCTATTCCACTGTGCTAGATTCACGTCTGTGCCCCACCCCAGGCCCCACCTTGAGTACCCCCAGCCTGTCTCACTGGGCTTGACACAGCCGGTGGCCAGAAAATCTCAGTGGAATTGAATCCGGTGAATCTGCCAAACTCAAGTCCATTCTGCCCTTGCCTTTGGGTTCCAACCCACACAGCACTCCGGGCAGGTGGGGAGTTGAGACAGGTTTCCTGGCTCTCTTGCACTCACAACCCCTCGGGAGCCAACATTTTCACTCTTCTCTTTCACTCTCATCAAGAGGCTCTTTAGTTCTTCGCTTTCTGCTATCAATAACTTAGTCGTTATCATTCCCACGTACACTTTTGTACTTTTATTCTATTTTTGTGTTTCCTTAACTGCCATGTAATTTTGTTTTCAGAAAGTTAAAACTCAATAAATAGTATATGACGTACATGTGTGTATGTTAATCACTCAGTCGTGTCCGACTCTGTGTGACCCCATGGACCGTAGCCCGCCAGGCTCCTCTATCCAGGGAATTCTCCAGTCAAGCATACTGGAGTGGGTTGCCATCCCTTTCTCCAGATATTGCACATGTTATTCTGTAACTTCTCTCTGGCTTCATAAATCGTGTTCTGGAGACTGTCCATGTTAACAGATCATTTTAATTCCAGTTCATTTTAACTGCTGTGTAGAATTCCATCATGTGATTGTACTTCCCTTCCAGTCTGCTGTTGATGGACACCTGGATTGTTTTCAACTTGTTGCTGTCAATGGTAAAGTTTGTTGTTGTTGTTGTTTTTTCCTGGCTGTGCCACATGGCTTGTGGGATCTCAGTTCCCCAACCAGGAATTGAATCCGGGCCACGGCAGTGAATATGCCAAGTCCGAAGCACTGGTCTACCAGGGAATTCCCTCAATGGTGAACATTTGAATACATGTCTTCTTGTGAGCGCAGGTAAGGGTTTCTATGGGGTGTACACCTGGAAGGGAAATGGGCTGTGTGCATGCACATCCTCCACTTAAACTAATATCTGAGTTTATACTCCCTTCAATATGTGAGTTCTTCTTTCCCTATTTCATTGACAACACTTGGTCTGGTCAGATGTTAAATAATTTTCCAGTCTAATCTTTCTGAATTGGTATCTCATTTTTTAAAAATCCACATTTCCGTGGCTTCTAGAATGGTTGGACATTCTTTTCTCTTTTAATATCTGTGGCATAAAGTTGATTTACAGTGTTGTGTTAGTTTCTGCTATATACAGCAAAGAATCTAAAAAAGAGTGGATATAGATAGGTATATGTACCAATTTACATTCCCACCAACAATGTAGGAGGGTTCCCTTTTCTCCACACCCTCTCAGCATTTACAGTTTGTAGACGTTTTGATGATGGCCATTCTGACCGGTGGGAGGTGATACGTCTTTGTAGTTTTGATTTGCACTTCTCTGATAGTAATGTTGAGCATCTTTTCATGTACTTTTTGGCCATCTGTATGTCTTCTTTGGAGAAATGTGTATGTAGATCTTCTGCCCATTTTGGGGGGAGTTTTGTTTGGCTTTTATGTAGAGCTGCACGAGCTGTTTGTATATTTTGGAGATTAATCCCTTGTTGCTTCATTTGCAAATATTTTCTCCCACTCTGTGGGTTGTCTTTTCATTTTGTTTATGGTCTCCCTTGCTGTGCAGAACAAACTTGGACATTCTTTTACATTTTCCTTGGCTACTGAGTTTGTCCTTTCTACTGGGCTGTTTGTTTCTTACTGATTTGTTGGAATTCCTTATAAAGTCCTCTGTGTTCCGACTGTTTGTAGGTAATGTGCACAGTACATGTCCTCTCCCAGTCTATGCTTTATCTTTCAACCTTGCCTATGTCATTTTTGTGTGTAACCTAAAATTTTGAACATGGGGAAATACATCAGCATTTATATTAACAATCTGAGCTTTTATTCTTTGTTCAAGAAGTCTTGCCCTACCCTAAAGGTACTAAAAAATATTCTATTTTTTTCTAAAAAATTTAGTTTTGCCTATTATGTCTTTAATACCTCTAAATTTTGGTTTTTTATATGATGTGAAAGAAGAATCTAATTTTTTCCTATATGGAGAGCTAATTAATTCAAACCATGCAATACCACCTCTGTTATATTGTATGTATCTATAGCTAAGTGAGTCTTTTTCAGGGCTCCTTAATTTGTCCCACTAGATTATTTACAAGTCTAATCTATAGTGCATAGTATTGATTGCTTTCACTATTTTTATAATCTTTGCTGTGACTGTAGTTATTTTCCCCTACTTTTCCTTATCATTTCCTCCTTAAACCAAGAATAATTTGGAAGTATTATTTTAGCTTACAGACATAGGAGATTTTTAAAGCTACCCTTTTGTTGTAAATTTCTAATTTTATTGCACTATAGTCTGAGACCTATATTTTTTATGCTGATTCTTTGAAATTAACTGAGGCTTCCTTTGTGATCTACTACAAGGTCAAGTTTTGCTAATATTACATAAATATTTCCAATTTTAAGGAATAAATTTCTCTACATATACCTATTAATTTGAGCATATTAAAATATTGTTTAAATGTAAGCTCTATCTTTGTTCAATTTTTGTCTACCTAAACTATCAGTTTTGAGAAGGATCTGTTAAAAATTTCTAATTACCATCACTGATTTATCTATTCCCATCCCAAACCCAAGTTTTCTCAGTTGCCACTTACATAATTTAATCTATATCACTATTCGTTGCTATTTTATCCCTTTGACTTATTCTTTTACAAATATATACGTCCCTCTTTGTCATTTATAATGCTTTTCACCTTAAAATCTTTTTGGTCTGATTCTAAACTGCTACAGGGAGTTCCCTGGCGGTCCAGTGGTTAGGACTCGGCACTTTCACTGTCATGGCCTAGGTTCAGTCCTTGGTTAGGGAACTAAGATCCCACAAGCCAAGCCATGGTGACACAGCTCAAAAAAGAAGAAAAAAAAAAACTGCTACAATGACTTTATTTTCATTGATGTTTTAGTTTATCTTTTTTCTCTTTGTTTTCAACCTCTCTGTGTCCCTTTTTAAAATAACATATTTTATTTCAACATATTATTTATTTTTATTTAATGAGATTATTTTGATTTATAAATTTAACCCATTTATATTTAAGTTTATTTGCTGTTGTATTCAGACCCATGTCAGCTATCTTATTTCATACTTCCTATTTACCGTATTGAATTTTTCTTTTTTTCTCCTTCCATAACTTTCACTGGATAGATTGAATTTTCTTTTTTGGTTTGAAAGTTATACATTCTATTTTCATTCTTCTGGTGTTACCCCTAGTTTATGTGTGATAACCCTTACTTGTATTTATTTTTCCTTATCAATTTTGAACTTATTGGTAGCTATGTCTCTTCCTCCATAAAAAGCATGTGCTTCCTCCCAGTGGACTTCACAACCTTCCAGACATACAACCCTGTCATGTTGTATCATCTAGAATTTTAATGCTCAAGATACAGCTTTTTGCTTTTACTTTTAGACTTATTTATCTAGACAAATATATACCTTACTCTATTCTTTAGTCAGCCTTCCTTCTGGTATCTTAAAGTATTAGATAAAGAATTAGATAAAGAATGTCTTAAAGTATATCTTAAAGTATCCAAAAGTATTCTCAAAGAGGGCCTTTGCGTAAGTAAATCTTCTAAGAACTTGAAAGCTTTAGAGCATATTTATTTCATTTTTATGTTAAAATTTGACTTCTAAAGTTCTTTTTCTTGCATTCTGTATTGCTACTGAGAAAGCTGATGTCAATATACTTGTTTCTAGTGGTTAGTGTGTGGGTGTTGTTTTTTATTTTATGTTTGTTTGCTTGTTTGTTATGATTCTGTAGAAGCTTTTAGAATTTTATTAAATTTTATTTGATAAATAAAATTTTTATTTAAATAAGAGATAACACACTTTATTAAATTTTACTATAATAAGTTCAAGTAATTTTTTTTAAAAAATCTATCTTGTTGGTACTCAGCCTGAAATCTTATACTTTTCTTTAATTCTGGAAAATTCTGGGAATTCATTTACTCATTATTTTTTTTCAAATATTTCCTTCCTTCCAGCTTTCTTTTTTCCCCCCTCCTCTTCTGGAACTTTCATTTTAAAGACATATCTATCTTCCATATCTATTAACTTTACCCTTGTATTTTTCCTCTTTATTCCTTCCTGATACCTTTTGGGAGAGTTCATCAACCCTGTCTTCCAGTTTATGAATTCATTCTCAGTCTGAATCTATTCTGCCATTCAACTTTCATATTGAATTCTTTACTTCAGCTATTATGTTTTTCACACTTGATAATTTCTTTATACATTCTCATTCCCTATTTCAATTATAATGTTACAATTATTATACTATCATCCATGATCTGAGAATTTTATTATGCTTAAAGCCAGTTCTTATTGGTCCATTCATTCTGCTCATTTCATATAGGTTCATTTTTTTGCATTTTCTTTTACAGGTATTATACTACTCAATGTCTTCTCATTTCTCTTTATGAGCTCATGTTCCCCTGGTGGTATGTACCTAGGGAGGGAACTACTACAATCTGGATCCTTAATTTGGCTGCCACCTGCCCAGTGACCCTCCCCCCCCACCCCTGCAACCATGTGCTTAGGCAGGAGAGAATGTGCCTTTGGATGAGCCCATTGGGTTTAAATCTGGGTTCTGCTACTCCTGAAATGCCACTCTCCAAGCCTACCTCTCCTCAGGAGATTCAATGCAGGGTGGTTAACAGGAGGTGAGAATGCCTAGCAATGAGCTAGGAGGAGCCTGGGTCCTGTGGTGCTGTTGTGCTATGTCACTTTGATTATACTGGAAGTACACTTTAAGACACCCTTGCTTGTGTGGTTCTGAGCTAGAATTGGCCTAATGAGAAGTTTGCTCGAGATTTAGAAGGTGGAAGTAAAACAGCTCTGAAGGAATTCTGCTTCTGAAGGTTGTGGGCAGAGGCAGAAAGAGACAGACATACATGTGTCAGAGAGCTCCTTTTTGTCCTTACTCTTCTTTATCCATTCATCTGTTGGACACTTAGGGTGCTTCCATGTCTTGGCTATTGCAAACAGTTTGTATCAGCTTTATTCATAATGGCCAAAACTCAGAAGCAACCAAGATGTCCTCCTGCATGAGGTAGATGGATAAAGAAGCTCTGGTACCATCACACAATGAAATATCACCAGCACCTAAAAGAAGCTATCAAGCTGGCATGCTATCAAGCCATGAAGAGACATGGAGAAAACTTGAGTGCATATTACTAAGTGAAAGAAGTCAATATGGTTCCAATTCTACAACATTCTGGAAAAAGATCAGTGGTTGCCTGGGGTTAGAGGGGAGGGAGAGATGAATGGGCAGAGCACAGGGGATTTTTAGAGTGGCAAAATCATTCTATATGATACTGTCATTGTAGATACATGACATGATACATTTGTCAAGACCCATGGAACCAAAAGAGTGAACCCTAATGTAAGCCATGATCTTTGGACGATAGTGATGTGTCTATGTGGGCTCATCAACTGTAACAAACGTACCGCTCTGGATGGGGATTTTGATAGCAGGGGGAGGCTATGGAAGGAGAGGTAGGGGGTTTACAAAAACTCTCTGTACTTTATGTTCAATTTTACTGTGAACCTAAAACTGCTCCAAAAGTCTAACTAATCAAAAAGCCATCATCATAATCCCCTGGATCTTTAGCAGGCTAAATGCTCTTGTGAGATTCTCCTTTCTCTATACGAGACACTCTTCTTATAAATCCACTCTGCATGACTTTTTTCACTTGTGTAAAGAAGATAGGATGTGGGGGGATTATGATAGACCTTCATAAATTCACTATTTTCTGCTTCATATTTGTTTAAATATCTTTGTTTCTCTTCATCACTGAGATCTCACCTCCTGTGTGCTCTGCGTAGTTGCTCAGTCATATCTGACTCTTTGTGACCCCAGGGACTGCAGCCTGCCAGGCTCCTCTGTCCATGGGCTTTTCCAGGCAAGAATACTGGAGTGGGTTGCCATTTCCTACTCCAGGGGATCTTCCTGACCCTGGGGTAAAACCCACACCTCTTGCATCTCCTGCATTGGCAGGTGGATTCTTTACCACTGTGCCATCTGGGAAGCCCTAAGATCTTGCCACATGCCAGCAATAATCTTGCCAGTTTCCCACAACTTTAGGTCAGGGTTAGAAGCCTTTACTTGGCCCCAGCCTTTTCTGCTGTCTGTCCTGTAGGGCATCAGTGGTTTATCCCTGGGGGTTTTGAATCATAATATCAGAGGACACCACAGCCCAGCTGGTAGTGCCCAGGTTCCTCCCAGCCTTGTAGTCAAGATGACTCTATGGATTGTCTCCCATAAGCCCTAGTGTGCTGGGCATTTGTATTGTAGGAGCTGGGGTAGGAGGTGGGGTCATTAGATGATTTTTTTCTGGACATTGTGAAACATTAAGTTCTCAGTTCCTTAAGAGTGACTGTGAGACACAGAAACTGTGCCCATAGCTTCAGCTTCATGCCCATCATCTCTGGTTTTATAGATGGAGGAAGAATGCCTGCATTTACCATCCCACCAAGGTCATGTCCAATATGAATGGGATAAGTTCCTATATTCGTTATAATTTCTGATTTTCTATATTCTTGATGCTCTGGCAGCTGGGGCCTTACTGGCTGGAGAGATACTGCTCGTTTCTAGGGTTAACCAGTTCTTAGAGATTACAAACAGGCAGTATGCCTTTATATATATATACCTTAAAATTTTTTTTTTATTTTAAACGTATTTATTTATTTTGGCTGTGCTGGGTCTTAGTTACAGCATGCAGGATCTTTAGTTGCAGTATGCAGAATCTAGTTCCCTGAGTAGGGATTGAACCCAGGCCCCCTGCATTGGGAATGCAAAGTCTTGGCACTGAACCACTAGGGAAGTACAGGGAATGTGACTTTCATATATATACTAATCAACCAGTCCATAGTCCATACTCCAAAACAACACCCCTATCTGGCTCTTACACTCCAGGACACGACATCCCTCAGCCCTGATCATCCCAGGGCCCAGATACCAGACAACTACACACCATCCTAGATCCCAGAACCCACTGAGATTATTCAGCTTTGCAAATTCTAACCCTTTCCCCCAGAAACCACAAGTCTTGTGCCCATGCTTTCCCTGGGCTCCTTCTACCTCGTGAGTGACCCCAGTGCTTCCCCTTGGGGCCCTGTGTGGCAGGCATGCCCTCCTCTCTTGGGAACAGTAACAAATGATCTTTTCAATGGCAATCATCTCCTGACCAGCTGGCCTCATCACTCCTGAATAAAAACAAAATCCAGAGTATATTTAAAAACAGTCCTCCATAGGAAATAGGGGTGCTCTACTAGGGGGATATAGATGTTGAGTAGCCCCAAAATGGCAAATGTCCACTACAAGGCGCAAAGGGACACAGATCAAACCAGTTGAGAGAGTATGACATGCAAGTGGGTAAGCTTGCTGACATCTGGGGATAATAACCCCAGTTATCACTTTCAAATGTCTGTATCTAGCTCCTTATTAGGCTCAGCTTCATCCCTGCAACTTGAAATCTATGACAGGGACTTACCTGTCAGTCTGGTGTTAAGAATCTGCCTTGCAATGCAAGGGACACAAGTTTCATCCCTGGCTGGGGAACTAAGATTCCACACGCCGCTGGCCACAGCTAGAGTTTGTTCGTCGCCATGAAGATCTTCTGTCACAACTAAGACCGGATGCAATCGAATAAATAATAATAATTTTTTAAAGTGTATGACAGGTTTGCTGCTGTTTCCTTCTAGCAAATCCTGTTTCGGTTCAGCAAGTTGAGCACATTTCTGCTCCTTGCAGCCAGTGATTCCTCTCACAGGGAACTTGTTCCCACACAGATGCGCCTCAACCTATGAAAAGGTTTTATCCCAGATGGTGGTCAACAACTGTGTGCCCAGGCGCCTCCTGCCTCCCCCACCACCCTGCCCTCTTTGCACCCTGTCCTGTCCTCTGGCCTTCAAGATTTGAGGCCAGTGCACTTCTAGCCCTGAAGCTCCCTGCTCTTTTTTTAAAAAATTTATTTATTTTAATTGGAAGATAATTACTTTACAATATTGTGAGGGTTTTTGCCATACATCAACATGAATCACCCACAGGTATACATGTGTGCCCCCCATCCTGAACCCCACTCCCACCTCCCTCCCCACCCTCTCCCTCTGGGTTGTCCCAGAGCACTGGCTTTGGGTGCCCAGCTTGCCTCGCCCATGCCCTGCACCGTGCATGCCTCACTCCTTGTGCTCGCTCCCCTCCTCTTCTCATTCAGCCCCTCTCACCTTGTCTGCTGAGCCTCCTCGTTTGTCTTCAGGGTGGGCTTCGCTCCTGCCAAGGCCCCGCCTTCCTCCTTTCCGCCACAACCCAGGCTGGCAGATGCTGGCCCCTAACTTTGGAGGTCGCCCTCCAGTCTTTCTGCCTTACTTTTCTAGCCTGGATTCCAGCCGCTGCCTTTAGGAACTGTCCTCACGTTTAATCCCGCCTGGGGGAGACCCCCTCCACCTCCCTAAATGGAAGGCATTCCATTACACAGTAAAGGGTGGATTAAGTAGCTGTAGGGAAGTGTGACAGAAAGTCTGTCAGAGTTGGGCTGGACTTGCCAAAACTTGGTGTAATGTGGGGATGCCATCAACCTGCCCCCTAAGGAAACCTGAGTTGAGGGGAGCCTGGGGCAAGTCAGGATGTTCCAGGTAAGAGGCCGGAAATGGTGTAGGGAGGGGCAGGGAAAGAAGGGCCTCCCGTGGGTGGGGGCAGGAGCTTCCTCCTCGAGGCTGTCAAGGTAGTGGGTCGTCAGGGTGTCCCACCGCTTTAGGGTGGGGTGGTTGGGGCCCAACTCAGCTGTGGGTGGAGGAGGACAGGGACCCAACAAGTGATTCGGCCTGAGCCCAGGGGCACCTGGACCCCAGGGGAAAGGCCCTCCCCCCAGAGATGAGGAGTTGGTGGTTCCTGGTGGAGAGGGCCTGGGCCTTGGGGCAGCTGGAGGACGCAGGACTGGCCACCAGGAATATCCAGCAGGGCTGTCTATACTCAAGAAAGCAACTGAGCAAATCTCAGAAGTGGACCCAGTCAGACTCTGGGAACTTTTGGTCTCAGGGCCCGCCTGCCATCAGGCGTCCTCCCACATTCCGTCATCCAGAGTGGACACCCCTGCCCCTCTGGCCCTCTGGGCTGGTGGTCAGTCAGGGCTGGGTCCAGCTTCCCTTCCTCAGCCTCATCCCTGATGTCGTCCCCGTCATGCACAGAGGCCGGCCCTCCTCCAACCTCTGGAGGAACACAGGGCCTGCCAAGCCGAGTCACCTCGCCCCAGCCATGCTCCAGCTGGGACATTCCCTTGTCTCAGCAGGCTGAGGAACCTGAGGCTTCAATTACTTCAAAGCCTTTCTGGAAGCAGGTGAGAGATAAAGTGTAAACAAGTAAGTGAGTGAGTCATCTGGCCCTCCCAGCCCCCATGGCCAGAATAGCCTTCCTGCAAAGGAGCCTTGGAAGGCCCTGGCCCCAGGACAGTGTCCACAAGGGGAGCAAACCGGTGGTTGGTCACTGGAGAGGCTGCCGAGGAGGAAGGTGAGACTGAGGCAGGAAGGCTTGGACATGCTTGGGGAGGGGTGGAGGGGTGTTGCAAAAATGACCCTGAGGCCCATTTCTCTGTGACCAGAGCCTCAGGCTCAAATTTAGGGAAAGAAACAGGAAGTAATGTGTTCAGAAGGGCAGACAGGGTTGAGAGACCATCCCATCACCTCCACAGCCGATGGCTTGGAGAAGCAGCAGAGTGGCAGGAGAGAAGAAGGGCAAACAGATGGGCCCTGGAGTCAGGCCTGAGTCTGAATCTCACAGCTTTGTGGCCTTTCTACTTTGTGGGACAATGACTTTACCCAGTGACTTGACTTTACAATTTACTTTACCTTCAGAGCCTCAGTGGTTTAACCTGTGAAATGAGATAATAAATAGCAACTGATTCTAGACGTTGAAAGGCGTCAACTCCATTTCTCAACTGTCACGGTAATTGTTGATACAGGAGAGAATCAGCAGTGGATGCTAAAACTATTGGGCAAGAGTTTATGGGGGGAAAGACAGTCTCAAAACATCTCTCATTAATTAACAGAGCACTTATTAATTTCAAGGGAAAAAAATAACCTTTGGCAGAGATCGCATTAACCTAGTGACCAAAGTTAAACATCACCAATAGTGGGACCAAATGACATCCTGTGCCCTCTTGATGGAGGCAGCATCACTCACTCGGCATCCTTGTCCAAATGCACAGACTGCGTCTAACATGAGAAAGCTGTCAGACATCCAAACTCTTCCAAAAAGTCAATATTATAAAAGACAAAAGAGATGAGAAGAATGTTTGCAGATTACTGAAGATAACCACAACACATAATTCTGGATTGGGTCCTGCATTGGGAAAAAGCAAATGCTCTAAAAGACAGTATGGGACAAAGAGCAAAATTTGAATGTGGACCCTATGTTGGATAGTAGTGTTTATCAACCACATTTTTTTAGTTTGGTAGTTGTCCTAAGGATATGTAAGAAAATCTCCTTGTTCTTAAGAGATATATGCTGCCGAAGTATATAGGGATATGACATTTGTATCTAATCCTCAAATAGTTCAGGAAAAAATATTAAAATAATTACAGGGCTTTGCTAGTGGCTCAGTGGTAAAGAATCCACCTGCCAAAGCAGGAGATATGGGTTTGATTCCTGATCCGGGAAGATCCCACAGGCTGCACAGCAACTAAGCCTGGGAGCTACAGCTACCGAAGCCGGAGCGCCCTAAAGCCTGCGCTCTGCAACAAGAGAAGCCGCTGCAGTGAGAAGCCTGCGCGCCACAACTGGAGAGTGGACCCCGCTCGCCACAACTGCAGGAAAGCCCGAGCAGCAACAAAGACCCAGCACAGTCAAAACAATAAACACATTTTAAAAATTACAGCTGTGTGTGCATGTGCTAGAGAAAGAGATGGAGAAAAAAGCCAATGCAGCAAAATATTAGTTATCAGTGAATCTTGGAAAACGCCATTTGGGAGTTTATTATACTATTCTTTTGGTAGGTTTAAGATTTTTTCAACATAAAAAGGTTGTTTAAAGAGAGTTACTGATTAACACAGCCTGGCATTGGTTTAAACCTTATTAGATGCTAGTTTAGGAGAAGGAAATGGCAACCCACTCCAGTATTCTTGCCTAGAGAATCCTGTGGACAGAAGAGCCTGGTGGGCTGCCATCTATGGGGTCACACAGAGTCGGACATGACTGAAGCGACTTACCATGCATGCATGCATTGGAGAAGGAAATGGCAACCTACTCCAGCGTTCTTGCCTGGAGAATCCCAGGGACGGAGGAGCCTGGTGGGCTGCCGTCTATGGGGTCGCACAGAGTCGGACATGACTGAAGCGACTTAGCAGCAGCAGCAGATGCTAGTTCATATTTTTGTGAGATGGGTCCCAAAGTCAGCACCACCCCAAGCTCCCAAGGAGACCCAGGGTCAGGGTCCTCACCCTCATCTGACTTCACTGCAATGCCCTACCTTCCACTTTTGTATCCACTCTCAGAATCATCCCAGCCAGAGCTGAGAGGTGGGGGATAGGAGGAGGTGGGAAAAGTGTATGAGGAAAACCGTCCTTCCTCTTTCCTCACCTCAGGAACTGTATCTTTTGAGAATCTGGACAGATTTGTCCACATGGACTAAGTGGTTGGTGTTGAGCGATCTGCGAACAGAAAATATACTGATTGAGAAGCAGGAATGCTCCTCTGGCTCAGCCTTCTGCCTCTTGGCGATGCCTGAACCTCCAAGTACCAGGAAGGGGTGACACACGCCCGTCGAGGCATCACTCAGCCCTGGGAAAGCCAGCCCGAGTGTCAACACTCTGGCAGAGAGAAGTGCTAAAGTGCATATTTAAAGATGTCTGAACAGACTTGTTTGAGAGACAACTGGAGCTGTGAAGTAATCCGGATGTCTCCCCGTGTCTCGGTGTGGAAGGCAGGGTTTGCCTGCAGGCCTCTGACCTTTAATGTCTTTCTGTTATTGTTAGCATTTGACAGAACTTTGCTGAAGACTTGGGGATGACAGAAATCAACACAGAGAGGAGCTTATAATTGCTGCTAGAAGGGCTACTCACTCTTAAGACCCTCCCTAGAACAGAAGTCAGTCCAACCTGGGATCTTCCAGGTCTAATGCCTGGGCCAGGGACACTGTGCCAGGTACAAACATTTGCCCCATAAACTGACCTCCTGTGGCCCCAGTGGCCCCTGTGAGCCAAGGTCTACTCTCCCCAGTTTCCCCCAGAGTGTAAGCAAGGGTCCAAGAGCCAGGGGGCTGAGTCCAGGCAGAATAGGTCATAGTGGGAAACTAAAGTTCCAGGGAGAACAAGAACACAGGAAACCAAAGGGCTTCTGGCAGAACGATTGAGATCTGCAAAGACAAGGATCTGAGGGAGAGTGATCAGAAAACAGAAGGGGAGGATCTGAATCCATCACCACAACCCAGCTTTCCCTGATGCTTATCGACCATACCTCTGGCCCCTGACGGGGGTGGGTGTCACACTGCAGACCGCGGACAGTGGACCCTCCTAACCAGCTCTATTCTTTAAGGAGCCCCCTCCCTTCCATGGGGGCATTGAGGAGCTGTCTTCACACTATCCTTGCACTCCTGGCTACAGTGATCAACCAAAGGAAGGGAGTGTGACTGACTGAATTATTAGCTCCTTAACTGCGATTTTGCATACAGGTAACAGGAGAGAGAAGGTCTTTGAAAAATCTGGGATCACTTTATTTACTCTGGGTGATACAAGCCTAGAGGTGTCAGCCTTCCGCATACTCCACACAAAGGTCCAATACGAGGTAATGAGGCCAACAAAGAAGACTAGAGCCCCCAGGGACCCTGTTGGCATTTCTCAGCCGAGTTGTTCCTGAGTCCTTTCCAGTCTGTTCATGTCAGTGATGTGAACTAGTCTATGCCCACTTTTCTCCTTGGGCTACTTAGAGATGGACTTCTGTGATAGAAAGGAAAGAAAGAATGGAGTGAGGAAGAAAGGGTCCCTGATTAAAATACTGTGTGAGACTCCTTGTCTCCCAGGCTAAGCAGAATTTCTTTCTTATATTTAACTAGAGGGCTTCCCTCATAGCTCAGTTGGTAAAGAATCCACCTGCAATGCAGGAGACCCTGGTTTGATTCCTAGGTTGGGAAGATCCGCTGGAGAAGGGATAAGCTACCCACTCCAGTATTCTTGGGCTTCGCTTGTGACTCAGCTGGTAAAGAATCTGCCTGTAATGTGGGAGACCTGGGTTCGATACCTGGGTTGGGAAGATCCCCTGGAGGACCACTCCAGGGTTCTGGCCTGGAGAATTTCATGGACTATACAGTCCATGGGGTCGCAAAGAGCCAGACACAACTGAGCGATTTTCACTTTCACAGAGATTACAGTCTGATGGTTGAAACTAAAGGTTGCATAGATTCAGGACTAGGGCAACCATTGGGTTTGAGATTCATTGATGGAAACAGAAAAAGAAAACTGTTCTGTTGAGATAAATAGAGACAAGAAAAAGAAGCAGATGGGCAGCTTGAGAAAGACATGAGTTTTCCAATTCCTGAGCCCCAGTATGTTTCCTGCTTTTCCTTTCTGTGACAATCTCTGACTTCCTACAATACCCTCTGTCTTTGGCTTTTTTGGGTCTAAATGACAGAAACTCACCCAGGCTAACTTAGGCCATAAGGGTAGGACAGGACCCTAGGGACAGGTGGCACCTCCGACCCCAGGAGCACCCAGAAGCCCTTCTCTCTCTGGGCCCCATGGTCTGAAGCATCTTAGTTGAGGCCAGCTTCCTCCAGTTCTCTACATGCACAAGGCTGAGCATGGCGGCTTCGTAGCCCTGGAGTGTACACATTCAAGTGGCCGCAGAGATGTCCTGATCCCCCTCCAGGCCTCGTCCAAATGAGAAAGGCTCAGGCCCAGTCTGGGTCATATCCACCTCTGCTCTGATCAGCCATGTCTGGTGGAGGGGAGGTCACACTGTACCCCAGCTTCTACAGCCTGCCTCTGGGGAAGGCTCAAGGAGAAGTCCTTGATGACTGTTGTATCAAGCTGTTTTGGGTGGGTCTCCACTCACTGCCATCAGAGTTGACTAAGGTGCTGATAGCCTTCGGGGCCTGTTTGCCCCTCACCTTTCCTTGTGTGTGGTTCAGCTGGATCAAAGGGCCAGTTCTTCGTAAATGAGCACAGAGAACATTTTTCTTCACTCGATCTCATGTCAGTAACCAGCATTTGTGATGGTGCCAGCTGACTGTCCCACCCACCCCCTACCACAACTACCCCTAAAGGAGTACTGGCCAGTGGCATATTATATGGACTAACAGAGTGTTTTTTAGGCTTCCTTGATGGCTTAGTGGTAAAGAATCTGCCTGCAATGCAGGAGACCAAGGTTCAATCCCTGGGTTGGGAAGATCCTCTGGAGAAGGAAACGGCAGCCCACTCTAGTATTCTTGCCTGGAGAATTTCATGGACAGAGGAGCCTGGCAGGCTATGGTTCATGGGGTTGCATAGAGTTGGACATGACTGAAGAACTAATATATTATCTGGACCCATCATGCATCCTGTGTAGGGTGGCTAAGAATCCTACAGAACATTCCATAGGCAGACTCCTGCCTGGCAGGTGCATGACTTGCCCTTTCAGGAAGGGCAGGTACCAATGTTTTACCATCTCAGGACAGTCCTGGAACCATACAGACTTAGCACTGAATGGAGAATTCTGGAAGTTGAACGTGATTCTACAGATTTTGCTAGGGCTGTAGGGGCTGAGGCGGGTCAGCCTGAGTCCTGGGCACTTGTCCCATCCTGTGCTTAGGACTCTATAAAAAGTCAGTTCCACCCGGAGGCCAGAGTCTGCCTTCCTGAGCACCTAGTCTGCTTGGTGGAGTCCCTGAAATATGCTTTTAACGTCTCCATTGTCCATGACTACTTGGCAGCAGGAAGCCCTGGGTCTAGGGTGGGGATGGGGGCTGCCTGATTGAGCACAGGCAGATTGAAGGCTCAAAGTGCAAAGGGCAGCAGCCTGTTTCCCATTCAGTGTTGCTGTTCTAAAATGAAAATATGACTGGCTTGCTGTCAAAGCAGCAGCACATAATTACAGCCTAATATGATTGAAAGGGATAATTCAGAATTTAGAATAAAATATAAAGAAATGCAAACACTCAGGTGTGTCTGGATATCTCCCTCTGTTACTCATCTAGTCCTGCCCTGTTCCCGATCACTAATTTTTTCCTTCAATGTGAGTAGATTACACATTCCTAAATCACCTGGAGCGTTATCTGGGCTTGTTCAAAGCCCGGCCTCCCAGCCCCCATGGGCAGCTTCCTTTTAGCTTTGAGGCTTCATGATTGCAGGAGACATGTGACTGCATGAGTGCTTCTGTTGGCAGAGGATGTGTTCCGACAGGACACCTTATCAGTAATAAAAGCATCGGAGCAACAATCTAAGTGGCACAGGGAGGAAGGCACTGGAGAGGGGGTGGAGGAGATGCTGCAGCACAAACATATCATTAACTACCAAAACATCGACAGACTCCCAGGAAGGAAATGAGAGAGACTTGGGGAAAGAAGAAAGGGCAGGTTAGGAGAGGCAGGACCTCGGCCAGGTCACTGGGTTTAACATCACTGGTGAAGAGTCTTGTGGATTACACGTCCCCCATGAGCTGGGATGTGAGGAGGATGGGCAAGTGACCTCTCTGGTCTTCTTTCCGAAACCCAGAGCCCCAGTCTAACCAGGAGAACAGTACCACCAGGCAAACCCAAATTGTGAGTCTCAAAATACCCGACCAGTATTTCTCCACAGTTAGGGACATTAAGAACGCAAGAAAAGTGTGAGAAGCTGTCACAGATCAGAAGAACTAAGATGTGACAACTAAGTGTATCGAAGTATCCTGAATGGAATCCTAGAACAGAAAAAGGATATTAGCAGAAAATCTAGTGAAACTGAATAACATGGAGTTTAGTTAGTTCAGTTCAGTTGCTCAGTTGTGTCTGACTCTTTGAGACCCCATGGACTGCAGCATGCCTGGCTTCCCTGTCCATCACCAACTCCCAAAGCTTCCTTAAACTCATGTCCATCGAGTCAGCGATGGCATCCAACCATCTCACCCTGTTGTCCCCTTCTCCTCCTGCCTTCAATCTTTCCCAGCATCATGGTCTTTGCCAATGAGTCTGTTCTTTGCATTAGGTGGCCAAAGTATTGGCACTTCAGCATCAGTCCTTCCAAT
Source organism: Bubalus bubalis (assembly GCF_019923935.1). Lineage (NCBI taxonomy): Eukaryota > Metazoa > Chordata > Mammalia > Artiodactyla > Bovidae > Bubalus > Bubalus bubalis. Next base: position 22,233,989 of record NC_059179.1, read on the forward strand.
GAATACTCAGGACTGATTTCCTTTAGGATGGACTGGTTGGATCTCCTTGCAGTCCAAGGGACTCTTAAGAGTCTTCTCCAACACCACAGTTCAAAATCATCAATCCTTCAGTGGTCAGCTTTCTTTAGAGTCCAACTCTCACATCCATACATGATTACTGGAAAAATCAGAGCTTTGACTAGACGGACCTTTGTTGGCAAAGTAATGTCTCTGCTTTTTGATATGCTGTCTAGGTTGGTCATAGCTTTTCTTCCAAGGAGCAAGCGTCTTTTAATTTCATGGCAACAGTCACCATCTGCAGTGATTTTGGAGCCCCCCAAAATAAATTATCTCACTATTGCCATTGTTTCCCCATCTATTTGCCATGAAGTGATGGGACCAGATGCCATGATCTTAGTTTTCTGAATGTTGAGCTTTAAGCCAACTTTTTCACTTTCCTCTTTCACTTTCATCAAGAGGCACTTTAGTTCTTCTTCGCTTTCTGCCATAAGGGTGGTGTCATCTGTATATCTGAGGTTATTGATATTTCTCCCGGCAATCTTGATTCCAGCTTATGCTTCATCCAGCCCAGCATTTTGCATGATATGCTCTTCATATAAGTTAAATAAGCAGGGTGACAACATACAACCTTGACTACTCTTTCCCTATTTGGAACCAGTCTGTTGTTCCGTGTCCAGTTCTAACTGTTGCTTCATGACTTGCATACACAGATTTCTCAGGAGGCAGGTAAGGTGGTCTGGTATTCCCATCTCTTGAAGAATTTTCCACAGTTTGTTTGTTGTGATCCACATAGTCAAAGGCTTTGGCATAGTCAATAAAGCAGAAATTGATGTTTTTCTGGAACTCTCTTGCTTTTTCAATGATCCAACGGATGTTGGCAATTTGATCTCTGGTTCCTCTGCCTTTTCTAAATCCAGCTTGAACATCTGAAAGTTCATGGTTCACATACTGTTGAAGCTGGCTTGGAGAATTTTGAGCATTACTTCACTAGCATGTAAGATGAGTGCAATTGTGTGGTAGTTTGAGCATTCTTTGGCATTGCCTTTCTTTGGGATTGGAATGAAAACTGACCTTTTCCAGTCCTGTGGCCTCTGCTGAGTTTTCCAAATTTGCTGGCATATTGAGTGCAGCACTTTGACAGCATCATCTTTTAAGGTTTGAAATAGCTCAACTGGAATTCCATCACCTCCACTAGCTTTGTTCATACTGATGCTTCCTAAGGCCCACTTGACTTCTCATTCCAGGATGTCTGGCTCTAGGTGAGTGATCACACCACCATGGTTATCTGGGTCATGAAGATCTTTTTTGTATAGTTCTGTGTATTCTTGCCACTTCTTAATATATTCTGCTTCTGTTAGGTCCATACCATTCTGTCCTTTATTGTGCCTATCTTTGCCTGAAATATTCCTTTGGTATCACTAATTTTCTTGAAGAGATCTCTAGTCTTTCCCATTCTATTGTTTCCCTCTATTTCTTTACATTGATCACTGAGGAAGGCTTTCTTATCTCTCCATGCTATTCTTTGGAACTCTGCATTCAAATGGGTATATCTTTCCTTTTCTCCTTTGTCTTTGCTTCTCTTTTTTTCCCAGCTATTTGTAAGGCCTCCTCTGACAACCATTTTGCCTTTTTGCATTTCTTTTTCTCGTGGATGGTCTTGATCACTGCCTCCTGTACAATGTCACAAACCTCTGTCCATAGTTCTTCAGGTACTCTGTCTATCAGATCTAATCCCTTGAATCTATTTGTCACTTCTACTGTATAATTGTAAGAGATTTGATTTACATAATACCCAAATGGTCTAGTGGTTTTCCCTACTTTCTTCAATTTAAGTCTGAATTTTGCAATGAGGAGTTCATGATCTGAGCCACAGTCAGCTCCTGGTCTTATTTTTGCTGACTGTATAGAGATTCTCCATCTTTGGCTACAAAGAATATAATCAATCTGATTTCAGTATTGACCATCTGGTGATGTCCATGAGTAGAGTCTTCTCTTGTGTTGTTGGAAGAGGGTGTTTGCTATGACCAGTGCATTATCTTAGCAAAACTCTATTAGCCTTTGCCCTGTTTCATTCTGTACTCCAAGGCCAAATTTGCCTGTTATTCCAGGTATCTCTTGACTTCCTCCTTTTGCATTCCAGTCCCCTATAAGAAAAAGGACATCTTTTTTGGGTGTTAGTTCTAGAAGGCCTTGTTCATAGAACCATTCAACTTCAGCTTCTTCAGCATTACTGGTCGGGGCACAGACTTGGATTACTGAGATATTGAATGGTTTGCCTTGGAAACAGAGATCATTCTGTCATTTTTGAGGTTGCATTCAAGTACTGCATTTCAGACTTGTTGACTATGATGGCTGCTCCATTTCTTCTAAGGGATTCTTGCCCACAGTAGTAGATATAGTGGTCATCTGAGTTAAATTCGCCCATTCCAGTCCATTTTAATTAGTAATACACCAATATTTTTGCTTGCTACTGCTGCTGCTGCTAAGTCGCTTCAGTCGTGTCCGACTCTGTGCGGCCCCATAGACGGCAGCCCGCGAGGCTCCCCCGTCCCTGGGATTCTCCAGGCAAGAACACTGGAGTGGGTTGCCATTTCCTTCTCCAATGCATGAAAGTGAAAAGTGAAAGTGAAGTCGCTCAGTCGTGTCCAACTCTTAGCGACCCCATGAACCACGGCCCACCAGGCTCCTCTGTCCATGGGATTTTCCAGGCAAGAGTGCTGGAGTGGGGTGCCATTGCCTATTTTTGCTTAGCTGGGACAAATACATTATGGTAATTCAAGGCTTTAACAATAGGGGGCGCTGGGTGAGGGGGTATATGGAAACTCCATACTATGCAACTTTGCTGTAAATTTAAAACTATTCTGGGATTTAAAGTTTTCATTACTGTTGTTTTAAGGTAATGCAGGGATTGTGGTGGGGAGGGCACCACTGGGTCTGGCTTTCTGGTTGGAAGGAGAAAGAAGGTTTGAAAGGAAGAAGTCCTAGGAAATCTGAAGGAGGACCAGAGAGGCTGCCGGTCTTGGATGACACAGATATCCTTGCCTCCAGCATCCCTGAGGAAGTGGCTTCCTACAAATGAGGTTAGCAAGGCTTCCCTTACCGGGGGATGGCAGAGAGAGAGAGAGTGAGAGCTGAACTTCACCAATCACGCAGGGAAATCCTGTTAAAATGCAGATTCTGACTCAGCCGGTCTGGGAGAGGCCGAGCTTCTGCTTTTCTAACTTGCTCCCAGCTGGTGCTGATGCTGTTGTCTCAGGACCACGCTTGGAGTTGCAAGAGGCTGGAGAGACGGATGTCACCACTCACCTAGGAAGCGGGGAAAGAGATGCTGAAAGTGAAGCTGGATGATTCCCGACCTCTCCAGGACCTGAGAAGAGGGGCAGGGATGTAAGGTGCTCCCCCCACCCCGTAAGCAGAGTCAGGAAGCAGGTCCAGTTCTGATCGGCTGCAAACTGCCACCCTGCATAGTGCCTTAGCCTCAGCCTCATGTCCTCATCTGCACAAGGACATCCCAACTCCCAGTGCCTGTGTCTTTAGGTTGATCTGGGGATTGAATGGGAGGGTCTTGGCACACAGTGCAACCCCGTGTTGGAATGACTGGGGCCCTGCTTCAGATGACTAACAAAGATTGTGTTTCCTGTTTCTTTATTAACATGGCTGTACCCTCACGAAGTCATTTTTGCTTTATTTATTCAGTTATTCAGTTACTCAACAGATACATATCGAAAGCCTGTCTCATGCTTCCAAAGATTTCGCTGTCTAAAATCTCCAGTCTCGGGGAATCCAGGTTTATCGAAGGTCAGAGCTGAAGAAGTGGGAAACACCCGCTGGATCTCACCTCCGCTTGCCAAGTCCCCATTTGTCTTTCTCCCTCTGCTATGCTCCTTCCCTCTGACCTCCTTCTCTGGCTGGGTCCACAGAAGAGAGAAAACTGCCCCCGTGGGCTGCCTCTCTTCCTCCAGGGACTCTCCTGCTGGTGATGGCATGGACCTCACCTGTCCCAGCCTCCCTTGCCTCTGGGGCTTACCTCCCCTTTCTCTGGCAGGAGGGCTTTGGCCGGAACCTCAGCCATTTCCTCGCTGCTGTCTTCCCAGGGAAGGGGCTATGAATTCCTGCTCATCCTCAAACTCAACATATACAAACATTTATATGCAGTGTCACAGGAGTTTCAGAATCAGGTCAAGGTGCTTTTCTCATGGCAGACACAGGAAAAGAGAAATCACAGTTGTTGATTTCTGCTGACTCACAGGCCCTTTAGGAATCTGCTAACAGCGCATGATGCGTCATCACCCAGAAAAACACGCTCAAGCACAGCTGCAGGGGATTCTGGGCACTGGGTAAAGAATGCCGGGTCCAGAGGCTCCTGTCAGCTTAGGGATCCATGCAGAACACAGCCAGACGACAGGCTGAGGCGGTGGGTGTGAGGAAAGCCCGGGTTTCAGTATCATCACATTGTCCCTATGCCCCCAAGTCCCCAGCTCCATCAGTGGTCACGCAACGCCACCCTTCACACTATCCCACAGGTCAGGTCTGTAGCCCATACACCTGCCAAGCCAGTGCCTCCTGTTGGTGGCTTCTCCTGGGCCCTGGGAATCTCATTGCATCGTCCCTCTGGGGTGGAAACTCTGGGCCACTTCTCGCTGGCCTGTGGCTGATTCCACTCCCACTACTTAGGACTCCCCAAACACCCTCCAGCATTAGTCTTCCTCCTCTTGGGCTCGAGCTAGCACAAAAGAATAATACACCTTTCCCCAGCACATAAGTCCACAGACCTTAACTCAGAACCCAGAGGGAGGGGAAGATCCAAATGGATAAAGACTGTCTGCTGTCCCCAGGACATCTCCCTGATCCCAGATCCTGGCCATCAAGCTGGTCTTGGTTTCTGCCCTCCCATATCCTTATCCCTGTCTCAAGGACTTTCCTTCTTTGCTTGAGGGATCTTAGTTCCTGACCAGGGGTTGAACCCGGGGTAGAGTCCTAACCACTGCGTGTATAAGTACTAAGTTGCTTCAGTCGTGTCCAACTCTTTGTGACCCTAGGGACTATAACCCACCAGGTTCTTCTGTCCATGGGGATTTTCCAGGAAAGAACACTGGAGTGGGTTGCCGTGCCCTCCTCCAGGGGATCTTCCCAACCCAGGGATCAAACCTGCATCTCTTAAGTCTCCCGCATTGGCAGGCAAGCTCTTTACCACTAGCACCACCTGGGAATTCCCTCAGGGACCTTCCTTCGTAAGTGACCCCTCTATGACTTTTTTCCCTCAGGCTTCCTCTCATCCCTCCCTCTGTCACTGTCTTCCTCAGGGGCTCTATGTGAGGAAGATTGGCTGCCCCCAGGAATGAAGAAAATGCTAGTTTTCTACAAAATTCCACGAGCCCCTTCTTTCTTTATCACACCTGAGTTTTAGCTGGCATGTGGTCACATAGCTGAAGATTATACTTCCCAACATCCTTGCAGCTGAGGTGGGTAAGGGAAGGGAAGGGAATTCTGATAGCTATGAGGAGGTCAGCTGTAGACCACTTTTAAGTTTTGCTATTAAAAGAAATGGGTATGTGCTCCTCTTATCCTTTCCTTCTTCCTACTGACTGGGAGGCAGACATGATGGCAGGAGCTAGAGCAGCCAATTTGAGCCCACTGATGGGAGCCACTGGAGAAGGAAAGGGTGACCCACTCCAATACTCTTGCCTGGGAAATCCCAAGGACAAAGGAGCCCAGTGGGTGACAGTCCATAGGGTTGCGAAGTCAGACATGACTTAGCAACTAAATCACCACCATCGTGACAGCCACCATGTACCTCAAACAGTGACCAATACATAGGAGGTGCTCAATAAAGAAATTTTTGGAGGGGCTTAACTCATTTGATCTTCACAAAAATCTTAATAGGCAGAATTACTGTGTCATTATTTATTATCATCCCAACTTTACAGATGAGGAACCTCAGACACAGAGAGGTTAACTTCGTAAGATCACAAAGGGTAGGATTTGAGCCCAGCCAACCTGGTGAATCTGCTCTTAATCGTGACAGCATATAGGCTATTACGGGGCTTCCCAGTAGCACTAGTGGTAAAGAACCCACCTGCCAATGCAGGAGGTACAATGAGACGCCAGGAAGATCCCCTGGAGCAGGGCATGGCAACTCACTCCAGTATTCTTTCCTAGAGAATCGCATGGACACAGGAGCCTGGTGGGCTACAGCCCATGGGGTTGCAAAGAGTTGGACACGACTGAAGTGACTGAGCGCACTAACACAGACTGTTCTGTGAGAGGGAACAGACATCTATCCCATTTAGCCTCTGTATTCGGGGGCCTCCTTGTTATAGCAGCTTAGATATCCCTTCATATACCCTCTGTGACCTCCCAGAGGTGGCTGTGGGTCTCCCCATTTCCTAAGGCCTGAGTATGAGCCCCTCAAATGCCAATTGACAAGGAGGCAGACTCCTAAGAGGCAGCTGAGGGCGGCTTTCCAGGGGCTGAAGACTGCAAATGGAATACTTGCCTTTTTACTGTAGCCTTGGTACTTTTAAAAATTGGCAGTCTCCCATCCTGCTTGGATCACCAGCTCCTGAAGCACCTACACGTGCTCACAAGCCCTCCTTTTCCTCCAACTTATCATCACAAAGACATGGGCACACCCACACTATTCCCCAAAGGGTAATGTTTTGTCTGTTATTTAAATCAACCAACATTTCAACAGTGCTGCTGTATACAGTTTACAAGGTACTACCATAAAATCTAGGCATGGCAAGATACCCAGGATCTACTATGAAGTGAAAAAAAAAAAGAGTAAGTTTCAGAAAAAGATGCATGTTCTTTTCTTATTTCTACATACATGTGCACCCATCTATACGTTGGTGAAAAAGCAACTCCCTCTTTGGAAATCATGGCTACTCAAGAGCACTCTAGAAGAGAGCAGGTCTGAGAGTCACCCCCATTTCTCAGATGAAGAAACTGGCTTTAGACAGGTCAGGGCCTAGACCTCAAGGCCAGTGTGAGTGAGACCCCTGTCCCACACCCAAAGCCCTGCTCTTCTCATCAGACCTGCCTCCTGTTGTTCTAGGTCAATGGCATTCTAGGGTATTGTCCCCATCGTCCACCCAGCTCACTACTCTACCCTACCTCCCTACTCACCACTCCTGACCCCACCCCCAGCCTCTGCCATAGAAGGAAACCAGAGACAGGGATCTCTGGGGGTCTCAGGCAGTCTCTGGGGGGAGCTTTTCTGGCAGGGCCCCACTGCCTACTTACGACCAATAACACTAGACAGTTCTAGGCAGTGGGTCTCCCCCGTGACAGAGGAGTCCCAATTGCCTGGAGAGTGTGAAAAAACGTACCAGCCAGCAACCCCCTCCCAACTCCTGATCCAGGTTCAGCCTCCTGTGTTTTTTTTAACAAGTTCTCCCCAACCCCTCACCCCTGACACGTGAACTTTACCCATGACCACTTTGTTAATACTGGAAATTGACTCAAGGTAAGCCCCTTCGTGCGAAGGGTGAGGACATGGCTGTTTTCCCCTTTGTTTTCCCACAGAGATCAGTTACATTTCTTCAGTGGGAGAGGTGGGCTGGGAAGAAAATGTGGGAGCAATGTAGAGACCTCAGGGCACTGCAAGTGGGATGTCCTCAAGTGCCCAAAAGGAGGAGAAATCTCTGAATTGGGGGATGGGGGGGCAGGTTCCTCCTGAACTGATTAACATCTTACATCTCTCTCTGAAGCTCTTGAATAATAACTGGCATTTGTACTGAGATTTTACAAAGATCTTTTGGGAACATTAGCTTCATCCAGCCCTCAGTGCAGGAGGGCAGGGATTACTGTCCCCAACTCACAGACGGAGAAACTGAGGCTCAGAGGGATGAAGTGGCTTGCCAAAGTCCCACAGCTAGGAAGTCACAGGCATAAACCCCCAAGCTGTCTGATCCCTAATTACAGGTGTGATTTCCTCCATGGTAAGCCATTCTGAGGGTGGGGGTTGTATGAGAAGGGGGGAGGTTCTATACTTCTCACAGACCAGCATGCACAAGAATCCAGGAAGGGGCAGAGAGGGAGGGGGCTCCCACGCCAAAGGGAAGAGTCTCAGGGCTGGTTCCCAGGGATTTCATTTGGGTGGCTCTGGAGTACCAGCCCTGAAATCTGCATTTTCCTAAGCTCAGATTGGCATCCAGCCAGGCACATCAGCCAAGGCTACCCTGCTGCCTTCCCATCCTAGACCTGGAGAAAAGGGTACACGAGGTGTCCTGGCTGGAAGTGCAGTGACTCTAAGGACCCCCAGATGTCCACACTGGAGAGAGGAGGAAGCGCCATGCCTCTTCATGGAAAATTACTGAAGACCCCAAGAGAGAAAGGATAAGGAAGGAAAAGGGCAGAAACCCCCACTTCACCACTTTCCCCATCTAAGGCCTGAGTTTAAGACATCTCATTTTCATGGGCTACTTAGAGTAACTGGAAATTCCCAGTATTTGTGGTTTACTTTGATCTGTGTCCAGGTAAGCAGGCGGGGGCCTGGATCAGAGGTCTGGGAGACCTATACAGAATCACAGAGCATCACCTAAAGTGAAAGGTTGTCACCAGACTTCATTTGGGGGGCACTTCAAAGCCCTCTACCCCTCCTTCTGTCACACACACACACACACACACACACACACACACACACACACACACGTTGCTCCCTCTCTTCTCTAAGGACAGTGCCAAATTCAAGGGCAAAGACCTACAGTGACCTTTACAGACTGCCTCATCCCACAGCTGACCAGGGTTCCTGCCCTCTCTGATCTTGCTTCTCCTAATAGTCCAGGCCTGGAGAATGTCTTGCAAGGGGTGGGAGTGGATCTGAGGATTGGGGCTCTGGTGAGTGTGGCTGTGCCAAGGTCAGGTGTTCAGTGTCAACAGGAGATGGTGGCCGCCTGGGTGAGCAAGAGGAAGTACTTGGTAAAGGCAGAAATCAGTGTGTGTCAACCATGAGAGGGCTGTCTTGGGGGGTTCTTTGCCAGGGAAGAACTGGTGGTCACCTGAAAATTCAGGAGTCTTGGCTCTTTTAGAAATGCCAGACCCACTGTGCCTCTCACCACTTTTTAGATAGCTCTGAGTGGACTGACCTGCTGGTACTCATCCTTCCCCTGACTTTCCATCTGGAGATTACTACCCATGAAACACAGCCTGTTCTGTCAGGCTTGAATCATAGTATAGAGGAAGAAATTTATAACTTGCCAGACACTGTGTCAGTTGGGGGTGTGGGCCAGCAGCAGAGAGAGCACAGAACTAGCAGTAGGGGTGGAACTCTGGAGCAGAGTCATTTCTTCCTTGTGCAAACCCATAAATATCAGAAAAGCCTCTTATGCCCGTTTGGGTAAGAGACTTCCTTTCTGACGGCAGAGGAATGGCTGTGATGTCTGCCAGCAGATCAGATCAGGATCAGAGACACAGATCCTGCCTCTTGCCTTGAGTGCCGGGCTGCGGCAGCACGGTAGCCTGTAGCAGTACCGAACAGCAGAGGGAGCTCTTGCCTAACCTTTCCCGCGTGGAGGCCGTTGCGAGGGCCTGAATTTTGAGAGCGAGGAGGGTTCTGAATTCGCTTCCGAAGTCCCGGGTGACTGCAATGGAGTGCCTGGCTGGAGTAGGAACAGGGACAACTAGGCACTCATAATTTCCCCTTAAGGCACTTGCCCAGAAGAAGTAGCCTCTTGCGACGCCCCCAAAGTGAAAGTGTGAGTCGCTTGTCGTGTCCGACTCTGCGACCCCATGGACTGTATAGCCCGCCAGTCTCCTCTGTTCATGGGATTCTCCAGGCAAGAATACTCGAGTGGATTGCTATTCCCTTCTCCAGGGAATCTTCCCGACCCAGGGATCGAACCAGGGTCTCTATTTTGCAGGCTGTTTATCGTCTGAGCCACAGTGAAGGCCAAGGAGGACCGTTTTTACGCTCAACGGCCCCCGTACCCCCGGCGCACCAGCAGAGACACGGGTTTGCGCCTTTCTTAGCCTTACTCCATATCCACCCCCTGAAACAATGTCCCTGGCATCTGCGGGTTCCAAGGATGTGCCCCTCGGTTGCACCCTTGCTCTTTTCTTGCCATGGCCCTCTCCTAATGGCTCAGCGCCAAAAAGTGGAGGTGAAGCGTGCTCACGTAAGGGCTTGAGGTGTGAGGGTGAGACTTTGGGGTTCTGGGTGGGGTTGAGGGAAAAGGAGGGGTTGAAGGGTGCTTGCTGCTGGCGCACGTCTCCACAAATGCCACTAGGTGGCACTCCAAGCCCGCGTCTCAGAGAAGCGCAGGCCTTTTGAAGAGCCTGGCTCCAGTGCTCCGGATTTAGCTTGAAGACTAGGGAGGGCTACAGAAAGGATCCAGCTGAGTCTGAGGGTCCTCTTCACTGCAACGGAAGGACGGACCTGGTATTTTGTGGGGGCTGTGAAGCAACCGTATTTCCCAGAAGGGCTTGGAAAGGGCGAGGAGAAGGGAGGGAAGGCATGGCACATATTGTGGGGGATAGAGGGTGAATCCCCCAGACTTTCCTCAGGAGCTGGGGAAGGGTCGGAGGATCCTCAGTTATTTTAATATATCTTCAGATTAAAACCTGTAAAACCTCCAGATTTACAAGTTTTGTTCCGAGGCCACTGGGAGAATTGGGGGTTTTAGAATCTGAATTTGGCCTGGGAACTTTAAAAAAATCCAAAAAAAAAAAAAAAAAAAAAAAAAGCCCGATTCTGTCCATTTGTCTGCTTTTCTCCCAGGATTTGTGGGTCTGTTTAACACCGTCTGCCCTGGGCCTTCCATACTCCACCCTGTGCAATCGGAAGCCACGGAGAGAAATCTCCGAATCTTTGGCCTCTTTTTTTGCTCTTCCTTCAGAACCCTCAACGGCTTCTACTCCCTCTAGGAAATCTGCCCAAGCTTTGAAGACCTTCCCTCCACAGCCCTCCCCCGCCCAGTCCAGGATGAAAGTGGAAGGGGCTCTAACTGCGTCTGACTCAGACACAATTCTCTGGGTCAGAATTGGTCTGTCCAGGACAGCCCGGAGTCACTTGCCACTTCCTCTGCTTGAGGTCTTCCCTGAACTGATCCATCGGGCCCCAGTTTAGCTTCTCGCCAAGACCTGCAAATTACTGAGACACTGATGTCCCAAACTTGTTGGATCCTCCCCATACGCCGAGGCTTGACCCAGAGGTCTTCCTTCCCGGCTGTAGCCCTCCGAGTTCAATCCGCAGCCGCTGTGGAGGGAAAGGAGGACCTGAAGAGGCCGAGTGCACAGCAAGCGTTAATCCCATCCCGCCGTCTAGGAAATGGAGGTCCGATGAAGGGTGCTAGAAACCGTCATGCGCTGGCAGCCTTGACAAGCGCAGAACGAGGCCTGGCCCGGCGAACCGGGAACTCTTAGGTGAGACCCAGACCCGCCGGCTTCCTCTCCTAAAGGGGCGGGGCGGGGGTGGCGGGGAGAGGTTGCCTTCTCCTTAAGGGGAGATAGAAACCTATGTTCAGGAACTGCAGGGAGCCGGGACTGGGACGTGGAGCAGTGATGCTTCTTCCCCTGCGACCCAGGCCTACCCTCCAAGCTCCAGAAACCTTCGCATCCTCAGAGGTTGCCAGCCTCCTGGGATGGGGTAGATGGGCTTGAAAAGGATGTTCGATCTCCCTTTAGGCCTGCAAAGTCCCCTCGACAGTCTAGGCCCTCGCTCCCTGTCCCCGCCAGTGGCAGCGTGGTGGGGGCTCCAAGGGCGGAGCGCGGGGATACTGGAAAGTGGGGGCCTACCGAGTGGGTGGCCTGGGACAAAACAAATCCAGGATTCTGGGAGAAACTAGGAGAAGTGGAGATTTGGGTGACCGCCGCCCCAAGGTGACCCTTTTCGAAGTACCACGCGCTGCCAGGCCTCCCGGGGAATAGAGCTCTCCCCTGAGAGTCCCCTCCTCCTCCCCGAGGCCAGAGGTATTAGTGCTGCTTCATCAGAGCTCATTTCCTGCGAAAATGAAAACATATCCAGAGTTCCTAATAAAGTGAATGACGAGGCTTCGGGTGTAATTGGGCTTCCGGTTGGTGGCTATTTCCTTCAATTGACAGTGAAAAAAAAAAAATAAACCCACACCTCCCAGATATAATTGTATGATTGTCAGAGGTGCAGGATGAATTCGCCCAGACTCGGAGGCAGTACCTGAGAAGTGGGCACAAACCCTCACCCAGACCAAGGGGCCCAGGAGCCCGGGAGCTCCACACCGACCCTACATCCAAGTCCGAGCCTCCGCAAGCTTCTTCGGCCTCTCCTCGCATCCTGAGTTCCGCCCAGCCTCCGCCGGCTGAAAACGCCGGATCTTGAGACGCTGGAGCGGGTGGGTGGATCTTTTCCCTCCTCTGAAAGGAGTGTCCTACGGTGCCGGGGGCGGGGTCGGGGGTGGGGGAGGTGGCTGAGAGTCCCCGGACCCCTGTCCCGGACCGCGTGCGCCGGCTGCATATTTCTATGCATAATCCAATTTTCTCCGTGACTATCTAGTTAAACTCTTTAACAACAGCTACATAATTAGAATTTGGATTCCCATTAATTTTCCCTGGGCCTCGAACCATTTGCAGCTCACACTGGTAATTAATGCGATACATCACTAACTTTACCCAGCGCCGGCCAGCCGGGCTCAGGTCGCTCGGCCCGCTCCAGGCGCCGTTGTACGGCGAGTCCCTGACTCCGGACCCCGCTTTCCGAGTGGGGGCCGTTTTCCTCCCTCCAAAGCCAAATGCCTCGGTCCGCGCAACCAAAGCCTTCTTTCCAGGAAATTTCACAATTAAAAATATTTATCGGGAGCAGATTTACGTTTCTGGGTTTCCAGTCTCGGGGCGTCTGGGTAGGCTATTAAGAGTAATTAGCATCTTTTGCGCATGCAGATTTACTCCGCTCATTGCCACATAACTCATCCCTAAAAGCCAGCGTAGTCGAACACTGGCGCCGCCGCCAGAGCTACCGCCCCCGCCTGGGTCTGGCTAGGGCTCCCCCGGTCCCGAGCCCCTGTGTGCTGCCCGCTCCTAGTTAATCTGTCTCAGAGGCTTGCTCCAGGCCCAGGAGGCTGCGCGCCAAGCGAGAAGTTTCCCACCCTGGAGAATACTGACGCCAGGGCGACCTCAGGCGGCAGGGGAGAAGGCTCAAGCCAGGCTCTCCCCCTGTGTCGGGGCCCACGGTCTGGACCCGAGGCGTCGCGTTTGTGTGCGCCAGCGAGTAGGCACGCCTGTGTATGCAAGATAGCGTGCGCGCGAGTGCACGTGCATGTGATTGCTAGTGCGCGTTCCTGAAAGTGTACGAGGTGCGCGTGGAAAACCAGCGCCTCTACCCCCAGCTCTAGCCCATCCCTTCCCAGGACCGCAGCTCAAGGGCCAGTCCTAGGCCACCCAGCTAGGGCACTGAGGTTCAGAGGGAGACTCGGGCCCCTACCTTGCCTTGATTTCCCTTCTACAGAGCCGGCCCCAGCCAGCCAGAGGGCCCGGAACGCGCAGCGCAGGGCGAGAGGGAAAATGGGAGGCCTGACGGCCGCTCACATCAGAGCGCAGTTTGCCTGGTGCTGGCGAGAGGCCGCCAGAGAGAGGGCAGGCGGAGCTGGGAGTCACTGAACTGCGGCTGGCGGGATCTCTGGGGAGGCGCGAGAGGTTGGGGCTAGGTGGGGATCGGGGGTGGAGGGGATGGGAGTGGGGGCGGGCCAAGGTGCAGAGTGGTGGTGGGAGGACAGTGGCCAGGAAGCGCCGGGCGGCTCCCTAGCTCCCAGCGAGGCACCCACTCCGGGTTGGTTATTAACGCGCTGGGAAGTCCGCGAGCCGCCCAACTTTCTTCTCTTTAATGAGCCTAGAAGAAGAGGCTGCCCTGAAGGGGTTTGTTCATTAAAGATGTAGCTGGAGGAATATTGTCTCATTAATTATCTGGTTTTAATTACACTCCTACCCTTTGAATCCAGAGATGGGAAAAGTTGATTCAGTGGCGCCGCCCCCTTTAGCTTAAAGAGTCGGGAGGGGCAAGGGGACCAGGAGGGGGCTGTGGGGACTTGCAAAGTGCCTGGGAAGATGGGAGCAGGCCTTGGGGTGTATGCGGCTGCCTGCGAATTCCCCATGCAAGAGGGTTCCAAGCCTGGCTGTGTGTGTGGATGAGGTCTGCCTGTGGATCTGAAAATGTACGTGTGTCTGTGTGTGACCATGTATGCTTTAAAGGCCGTGTGGACGTGACTTGGGTGTCTATATGTGCTCCCCGCCTGTGTGGTGTTCTGTGTTTGGGTGTGTGTGGGGGTAGCTGAGTGTGTCTATGGACAGGCCCCAGAGTGGGGGTCTAAGTGAACAGGAGTGTGACTGCGCGTGTCTAAGAGGGTGGCTTCCTGCCCATCAGCTCAAGTGACAGTGTCTGACCATGTCTCAGGGTCTCCACTGTGCCTGTATGTGGCCCCATGTGTATGCGTCGAGGGGGCACGCTTCATGGCTAGAGCGTCCCAGGAACCAGGACCTCTCCAAGGACATAGCTCGGTTTCTGAGGGTCCCCAGAGCTAGGGTGCCATCTGGAAACCACAGTTCCTCTGGAAGGGGAGTTATTTAAAGGGGTGCTCGGTCCTGCCTCGTCCCTTGTCAGGCTAGCTCGGTGCTAAAGCGGGGGCCGTTTTCCCTTTAAATCGCGGACACTTTGACAGGGGACATTAAGGACCCGGCTGCTCAGGCTGAGCAGATCATAAAACCGGACAGGCAATTTCTGCTCCCGCCAAATAGCCGGGCAAACTCGTTCTGCATCTTTGGTTTTAATGCACTAAACTGGCAGCTAAGCAGGGAGCGAGCAAAGAGGGGGTGGGGAACCCCCCACATACACTGGGGCACACACACCGGCACCTGCACAGGCGCCAACACCCCTTCACACCCTCTCGACCCACGCCCCGCCCCTGACCCCCCCCACCAGAGGAATTATCAACTAGAATTTGATTAATATGCAAATCGCAGGCAAACAGCTCCATATAATTCTTTCAGTGGAGAGTAATTAATCACCAGTTAAAGCAAATTAATACATATATCAATTTTGTCAGAAACATGCTTAGTTCAATCGCCCGTAAAATTGAAGTTTGAAGTATTAAGAGGCTCTGCAGAAACGCCAGGACTAAAACTTTCAAATTGATCCTATTTAGTAATCAATCAGGCTCTCCCCTCAGGTTAATCTGCCTAATTTTTCATCTCAAATCATACACTTTACTGACATGCCATCTAGCAAACAGTCGATAAAAAGTTAACAAAAATGATAACGACTCCAGCCAGAGCCATTGTGCAGGGCGGGTGGGCGGTGGGCAGCTTTGATTGCATTTCTGCGGTGGTTGGGGACTTGGTTTTCTCCTAGGCCAAGGGCTGGGAGCCCTCCCTGGCAGCCTCGGCTTCCCTGCCCTCAACCTTTGTCTGTGACTTGCTCTCTTCAGTCGCTTTTGGACTCTGCTCAGAACAGTCAGAACCCTGGCAGCTTTTCCCCCAAAGTCGCCTAAACCAGCTAGCTCCCTCTCCACGCCTTGGTTGCACAGAATGTCTGAAGGCACGTATGTGCTTGTGGTAGTTGTGGGCTGTGCCTCTGTCTGTATTGTGTGTATAGCAGTGGGGCTGGAGTAACTGTTTCACAGCAAAGGCTTCTCTGTGTAACTGTTGTGTGTGCTGCTGGCTACCTGTGTGTCCATGCCTGTGCTGTGACTGCGCTGTTTCTGGGCATTCCATATGTCTGTGTCCCTGTGGGTGTGTTTTGGGTTTCTGCATTGGGAGTCTGTGCAACTTAGTGCCTGCCTTGTGTGTTTGCCTTGTTTCTAGGATGTCTGTGTGACAGTGTGTGTCTGTGTTGTATGTGCCCTGGATTTGCCATGGCAGGCAGCCATTACCCAACAGCACACAGAGGACACCCCCACCCCCAACCAAAAAAGCAAAGCCTGTGCTTATAGTGTTTATTCACTGCCTCAACTTCCTTCAGAGTAGACTCAGGCTCAGACTGAGGTTCTCCAATCCTCTCATGTGGGCATGTGATCTCAGGGGGTCCACAGGCAACCAGATCAATAAGCGCCACCACAGATGTCAGGAGAGAGGGAACAGTCCCTATGACCCAGGCACTTCACTTTGAGCAGCCTCTGAGACATGGGAGGGGTCACTTCTTCTCCACCCTACCCTCCCTCCCAGGCTCTATGTTGAGGGGAAAGGTAAGGAAGCAGGGAAGGTCTATTTCTTGGCAGAGGAGCCTCCCAGCCCTAGATGCCTCCCCACAGAGCCCTAGAACCCACTGCTTCTGACCTGAGTCCTTGAGTTTTGAGCACATTTGGGTTCAGATGGCACAACCACACCTAGATGTGGTGACAACTCATCTCTATCTCTACATGCTGATAACTAAACCCACAGAGGCCCCAGGATACTCACAGGAGACTGTTCTTCCTTCCCTGCCACATCCACATTTACTCACAAGCAACTAACCACATCCAGCTCTCCATGAGGAAGCCTGCACATGTCTACTTGCACACACCAATGCACAGCAATCCCTGCACACATTACACACACACACACACACACACACACACACCAGATTCCGAGGCAGGCAGGACTCATTCAGTCCCGAGACTGCCAGCAGCATCACTTACCCGCCATCCACTATACACACACATCAACATTGCCATTTGTACCCTCCCCATTTGAGACATAAAGGAGTCCCCACAGGGAGGAGTAACCTAGCTGGGGGAAGCTGGGCCTTCCAGGGCAACCTGGGACTGGTACAGCCAAAGCCAAATTGCACTAAGATTCAGCCTGGGGACCAACTTGAGTAGGAGGGGGCAGGCTGTATCTTAGCCATTACCCAACAGCATACAGAAGACACTCCCCCCGACCCTCCCCCCCACAACCAAAAAAACAGAGCCTGTGCTTATAGTGTTTATTCACTGCCTCAACTGCCTTCAGAGTAGACTCAGGCTCAGACGGAGGTTCTCCACTCCTTTCATAAGCCCCCCTCCCTTCCGATCATGTGTTCCATTCCTCCCCACCCCCACTCCCACCCCCCCTCCATCCCCCTGCCCCTCCAATAACTCTAAATTTGAGACTTTGAGTAGCCAGCTTGTCAAGCTGTTTGGAGCTAGGATTCTGTTTGTTTGCAGCTTCAGTTTCACATCAGTGTTCATTCTCTTGATTATCTGCACACTCAATCCCTGCACACATCGCACACCCAGAGCAGGATCACTTCACCCACTGGTCACTCCCACCCCAGTGACAGCTTTACTTCTTTTCTGTCCATTGCATAAACTTAGTCACACCTAGTCACACACAGCAGCACACACTCAGTCACCCCCAGTTGCACATGCTCCGTTTCCATCAGTCAGCTGGACATGCCTAGTCTCTCGGTTGCATACGCTCTCCTGACACACTCAGTGACACACCCTGTTGATGCTGGAAAACCTGGCCACACACACACACACCCCCACCCCCTCAGCCCCAAGGTCTCCTGGACTAGCAGCTGTTAGTCACCAAGGTGACTTGCGGATGGCAGCCCTGAATCTGGGGGTGCAGAAGTGGGGCCCCAGGGAAACTCAGGTGGGAATTCTCCTCCATCCAGAGAATTGCTCCCCTCTCAGACACATGCACAGGCCCAGGACCACCACCTTCCTTTGCTCCAGTCCTGAGCCTCATCTTTGGCAGACACTGGAAACCCACCCAGGATCAGGCTCCCAGCTCCCCCAGGTCTGTTGACCTCTGCCCAGGACCTCATTGGCACAGGCGCACAGTCTAGGGAGGCATCCAGTTCCCACACAAACCAACCATCCATAGTTCTACAGCCTAACCATCACCACCCAGCACACCCACAGACTCCTCCCATAGCCGACCAGGGTCCTCTCCACCTTACTACTGCCGCTTTGGATCTGCTGACCCTCGTGACCCCAGTTTGCTCAGATTCTGGGTCCCCTCACCCACATATCGTGTAGCCCCCACCCCTGTCCACTCTGGACCCCTTATCTAACCACGCCCCCTACACCTGCGCTCCCTTAGGCCCCTTTCCCAGGGGGGTATGTGTGTGTGTGTGTGTGTGTGTGTGAGGGGAACATCTGTATTCTCAGCACAAACTACTTTCTGCGCCCCAAGAAAAAGGGTTGGTTATTGGGGTAGGGAGCAAAATCAAGGTGCCCCTGGGTTCTAGCTGTTGGAGACATGCAAGGCGGGGTGAGTGGATTTCCCTGGACCTGGAGGCTCAGAAGGGTGGGGAGGAGGGGGTCCCCGCAGCGACTGGCAGGGGCGGAGGGGAGGCGCGCGGCCCCAACCCGTCCCTTTCAGGGGGGACTCATGCATCAAACTTCAATTTTCCGGACGATTGAATTAGTGATTTTTTTTTCTCCTGAACTAAAATACACTTAAGTCTTTGGGATTAATTACCACGTTCTGGTCCCTCAGACTGGAGTATTACTTATCGGAGCTGCGTCTGACACCGGCCCGACACCTCGTAAAATAAGGAACTGCGCCTCCTGGTCTCACCCGGCGCCGCCCGCCGGCCCCCCGAGCAGGGGAAGGCGGAGCGGGGAAAGCAGAGCTAACCGGATAGCGCAGAGGGGCCCAGCCTGTCCGCGCGCCGCGGGGTCCCGGGCCGGAGAGCAGAACCTGCCCGCGTCCCGGGACTTGGCAAGCAGGGCCGAGGCCCCAGACCCAGCCGTGAAGGAAGAGGCAGAGCCAGGCCGCTTCTCCAGGGCAGCGGGGAAGCGAAAGTGGGTCTGCCGAGAGGCTAGAATCCTGAGAACGCAGGCCCGCGACGGCCCGGGGCGGTAAAGTAACTCGGGCAACAGGGCTGGCGGCCTGGAGGGTCCCTAACCTTAACGAACCTCGCCCCGAGAATGGGCGCAGGGCCCACAGCCCCTCACACGATCCAGGCCACACTTGCACGTACACTCACTCTCCGAGAATAAACACATAATGCACGCGCCCGGCCCCCACAGAGCGCACACATGCAGTGAACACACCACGCACAGCCGCACCCGAGGCCCGCCGGGCCGACGCCTGCGAGGAGACCAGGGCCCGCACTTGGGTTGGAGGGCCTCTCGCATCACAGGTTCTTGCTGTAGCACCCGAAGCTCGGCCAAGGCCATCCTAGCGCCCGGGGCGGCGCGCGGGTAGTTGCTCTCACCGGAGCCAGGATTGCCTGGGAGAGGGTGAGATACAGCCCAGGCCTCCCTGATCCCAGCTCCTCCCTCCAGTCCCCAGACAAGTCCCTCAGCCCTTGCCCTAGGTCGCCGCCGTCTCCCTGCGCGATGGGGCCAGGAGACTAGCCCCGCACCACGCTGCCCGGTCGAACGAGTCGGACCTCCAAGGCCACGCGCGCTGTCAGCGAGGCTCCGGAAGCCCACGGGCAGCCTGGCGGAGGCATGGAATCCAGCGCAGCCGAGAAGACTGCGCCGGGGCGGCTTGAATCCGCTCCCCAAACGGTGTGGGACCCTGCACGGCGCGCTCTCCCCGGGCCTCCTTGGGTTCAGCTCAGGGCTCAGCGTTCGCCTCTCTCTCCTTCCCTTCGACGACTGCAGTCCCTCCTTCCGCCCGCCTTCTCTCTGGCCTATAGAAACAACGAATTCCTCCTCGTCTTTCCAGGCCTGGGTCCAAAGCCACCTCCTCCCTGAAGCCCCCTCTACCCCGAGCCCGAAGTCGTTTCTCCGAGCTCTTCAAAAGGCGCTTTCCTGCCTCTCGGCCCAGTCTCCTCTGTCTTCGCTGGGGTACGGCGGGCCCCGTCCGCTAGACTGGGAGTTCCTTGAGGGCCGGAACTGGATCTGATTCGTTTCCATTTCCCCAGCCCCCAGCGTGGCCTGGTGCAGAAAAGATGCACAACAAACATTTGCTGAATTGAGTGGATTTCCCCCTTTATTTTATTAATCCTTCCCCTTCCTTCTTTCCTTCTTTCTTTTCCTCCTTTCTTCCTCCCTCGTTATTTTTTATTTCTTGGTTATATTCAATTGTCATGTTTTTCAGGCTCATTAAATCCATTTAGAGACAAAAGAATAAAAGGCAGAAGGGGAAGGAGGGGGAGGAGGGAAGGGGGAGGGGAGGGGGAGGCCAGGGAAGCAAACAAATAACCCGCTTTAACTAGACGGGCGGATAAATGGTCCCGTTTCTCCTCAGCCCCGATGCGCCTGCTTAGCTGCGCGCCCCGCGGGCCCTGCAGCTCGGGTGGGCTTAGCCCCGGGGCCGCCGCCCCCAGCCCGAAGGGACCCAGCAGGGCCCGGCCCGGGGCCGCGAAGCGGGGAGCGGCCGGAGGTGCCAGGGCCGCTTCATTGGGATTCATGGGCGTGTTGGGCGGGCGGCCTCAGGCTCCGGGCGCGGGGCGGGGGCCGGGCGGGGGCGGGGTGCGCACGGCGGGCGCAGATGCCCGAGTGACCGCCGCGCCGCGGTCCCTGCGCCGTCTTTGTGCCGGGGAGGCGCGCGCGGGGACCTAATCCATCAAATTGTCTACAAATTGTGAAGAAAATTCAAAAACCATATGGTCGCCAGCGCCGGCGCGCTCTGGGCTGCGGAGGGCCGTGGCCGCGCCCGCACCCGGAGCCGCGGGGGGCTGGGCCCGGCTATTGTCGCCTGTCAGCGGCCGCCCGGGTCCATTCGTCCCGGCCTTCATGGTCCGCGCTCCGAATTACAGACCCATCCATCCTGAGAGGGCGATTTATGTCGCCCGGGAGGAACCGGCCTCACGCCGGCCCGGCTGCCCGGCCGCCTCTTTCCTTCTTTCGCTCTCGCCGCTCCTCTCTTTTCCCCATTCCCTTTTTCTCTCTCCGTCTGTGTTTCTCTCTGTCTGTTTCTCTCTCTGTGTGTAGCTTTTCCTCTTTTTCCCCTCGTCTCTGTGGCTTTCCACTTTCTCGATCAGATTTTGAAGTGTTTTTTTCTGTTCTCCTTTTTCTATTTTTCCTCCCTTAGTTTCCTCGTGGACTCGCACGTTCGGATTCAGGCCCCGGGGCCCCAGCGCCTGCCCGAGAACAGATGCGCATTTCTCACATCAATTTTGCTTAGAAAGAGAGCCGAGTGGCCTGGAGGCGGGACCTTCCTCTAGTGACAGCGGCCACTCGCCAGCCCAGTGATAACAAAAGCCCAAAGAGAAACCCGGTCCGTTCGGAAAAGTGAAAGCTGCCCCTGTTCCTGCCCCAGCCGCACTCGGGACGCTGGGACACCCCCCACCAACCCCCCGCAGAGTTCTTGGTAGATTTGTGTCTCTGTCCCCAGCAGCGTTCGGGGCCCAGAATTTGTGAGCGTTACCAGAAATCCATCCCAACTCACAGACGCCTCGGGCTCACATCTTCCTGTGCCCATGTCAGCAATTTAGTCTGCCCTCGTGCCTTTGGCTTTATTTTCTTCCCTCCCTCAAGGCTGAGGCCCTCTGGCGAACCGAAACTTGGGAGCCCTCAGGCTCCACCCCGCTGTCCGACTGAGCTGTACCACCCAAGGCTTAGCCGGTGTCCCGGGGAGTGCAGGAAGAATACCCTTGGGTCCCGGCTGCGATGCATGAACCCTAGGGCAAGTCCCCCTATCCTCAGCCTTTGCCCCACATAAATTAATTTCGCACCCGTGGCGCCCTCAAAGTACGCACATATTTCCTCCCAGCATTGTACGCCTCACTTTTTACCCGGACCTGGCGAAGCCCGCTTCTCTCGCCCCCTCACCATTTGGTAGCTGCCGCGTGTTCGTGGGCAACAAGCGCCTCCTCTCTCTCACCACTTCCCCCTCACCCTTCATTCTCACGCCTGCCCCGAAACTCCTCCAAATCGCCAAGGCCTAGGCAGCCCGAGAGCAGGAGCCGAGAGACACCGAGCCTGCCGCGGCTTCACTGAAGAAGGTCCACTCATTCAGACACGGTCACCGCCGGTTCTAGTAAAATGGCAAAGACTTTATTTATCGGAGAAAGAGGCCTTAGTTACAGTCCGGGAGGGAGAGGGCAGGGCAGGAGAAAGGGAGTGGCACGCGGGACCCACCCTCATCCAGCCACCCTTGTCTGGCCAAGACGAGCTAGGAGCAGGGCATTGGAGACTGCAAGACAGACCCAGAGCTGTGGAGGAGGTGGGTGAGGGTTTAGGTGGGCCTCCTCTCAGTCTCTGTCACATGCAAAGAAATTCTAAAAAGAGTAAAAAATAATGCTTGGACTTTGGGTTCCGTTTTCGTTGGTTGGTTGTTGGATTTCCCCCTGCTTTGTTCCTAAGACCCGGACCCCAGTAGTCAGTCCAAGGCAACCAAGAGAGGGTGGGAAGGAATCTTTAAAATAACGTTTCTGGGCATTAGGAGGCAGAAATGGCATCGAAAACAGACTTTTCTCGCGGAGGGGGAGGTTTGGGGGAGAAAACATTGATTTGAAACTTGCAAGTCAGGACCCGGTTGTCCCCCTCAGTCCCTTCCCACGCGCGGGGGAAATAAAGGCAGAAGGGAATAAAAGAAATCAACTGCAATAGGTCTAGGGAGGTGAGGAGGGAGAGGGCCGGTGCATTCGCCACATGCAGAGAAAAATAAAAAAAAGTCGGGGCGGCCCCCTCCCCCAGACCTCGAGGTTAAGTGTTTGTTACCCTCGATTCTGCCTCGCCCTCAGCAAAGCCGGCAGCCTGAGCTTTGAAATCAAGGAAATCTCCGAAACTTTAACAAATGAAAGAAAGGAAGAAGTCAGGCTGCTGTGGGAAGAACCCGGTATATAGGCTTAAATATTTATACAGAAGCCATACAGAATTGCACGGCGAGGGCTCCCGGGGCGGTGGAGGCCGCGCGCGGCAACCGGCTCCGCCGGCCAGCCCGGGTTTATTGCTTCGAGAGGGAAGAGGCGGCTGCCGGGAGTCGAGTCCGGGCCAAGGACGGGGAGAAGGCGGGAGTTGCAGAGGAGGTCCCAGCTCCCCTCGGCGGTCCGGTCCGGGAGGCGGCGGGCATCCGGCGCTCGGAGCCCGGGGGCGGTGGAAGATGCTGGGCGCTGCTCAATCGTCCACGTCAATTTCTTCGTCTTCCTCGTCCTCCGAGCAGTCCTGGCTGCTGGCTGGCTGGTCTGTGAGCGGGGAGGCTGGCGAAAGCTGCAGGGGCCCGGCGCCCGGGGCCTGCGGGGCGCCTGTGGTGAGTGCCGGAGAGCCAGGCCTTGACTTAGCCCTGCCGCAGCCGCCGCCGCCGCCGCCCGCGGCCTCTGAGTTCTGCTCGAGTTCGGCCAGCGCCACGATGTCCATCTGCCCGCTAGGGCCCAGTTTCTTGGCGGACTCCACGTCGGCCTTCATCTCCTCCAGGTCCCGTTTAAGCTTGGCGCGCCGATTCTGGAACCAGGTGATGACCTGAGCATTGGTGAGGCCCAGCTGCTGCGCAATTTGGTCGCGATCGGCGGGGGACAGGTACTTCTGGTAGAGAAACCGCTTCTCCAACTCATAGATCTGGTGATTGGTGAAGGCTGTGCGCGACTTTCGTCGCTTTTTGGGGGTCTGCCGCTGCCCAAAGATGGTCATCCCGTCGCGGCCTGCGAGGAAACCAGAGTATAGTCTTGCGCCCGGGGAGGGGAGACCCCACCCCGGCTCTTACTCACCCCACCTAGACCCATCCGGCCATCAGTCTGCCGCTGTTCCCTTCTCGGATTAGATTCGGCCACCTGGACTAGGGCAAGCCTAGGCTATGGCAAGCCCCCTTCCTCCATCTCTCGTCTACCGGAAGTCCCTAGGAAAAATTGTTTTGATCTCTGCCCCGTCACCTGAGAGTTCTTTGAAAGAACCGAGGTCGCTAGAACGTAAGAGAGCCAGACAGGGACGCTCTGACTGGGTGTGAATGTTGGCTCTCCACCTCGTCGCAATCAACACGACTCTACTGCTACCCAAAAGGTCCCAGCAAAGGCTCTCCATTCTGCACCCCAGGAACAGGGCTAGGAGTTACCAGGCCACTGAGAACGAGAGGAAGCCAGGCAGACTGCGGAGAGATCTTGGGTTCCCGCCTCCCCTCCGAGGTCACTCGACTCTAGCCTATCCCGAGGTCCCTAGGAGACAGGGTTTGGGTCCTGTTCCACGCATCTCCACTCCCAGTGGCAGCGGCTTGGGTTGGAGGGCCCTGACAACCGGCGTGTGGGGTGAGGCGGGCAGAGACACAGGGCAGTAAGCGTGGGACACACGGAACAGGTCGCGGGGTGCTGGGCGCGGGGGAACCCAGTGGCGGCGCCTACCTTCGGCTGCCTGTAGGACGCTGACCTCCAGCCCCTTAAAAGTCTTGCTAGCGAGCTCCTCAAGCGCGCACAGCGGCGAAGTCTGAGAGAGCAGCGCGCGGCCCGCCAGGGGCAAGCCGCCCGGCGCGTGCTTGTCCGCGGCCGCCAGCAGGTGCGCCGCCCCGCACAGCGAGTAACTTCTCCGCACAGACGGCTTGTTGAGGATGTCCTCGATGCTGAACGGCGTCAGCGGCTTGTTGGAGTTGGCGGGAGGCGGCAGGTGGTCCAGCGGGCTGCGCCGCCTCTCCTCCCCCGGCGCCGCCTTGCTGTCCTCCTTGGAAGTCATCTCGGCCGCGTTTGGGGGCCCGGCCCGGGCGGCTCGGGCCTCGGGGACCCAGCCCGCGGGCAGCTCGGGCGCCGGACGGCGCGGCGGGAAGCAGACGGGAAGGAGGCCGCGCCGGGCAGGGCGCGGGCCGGGCTCGGGGCCGATTAGCGTAACAGCAGAGGCGAGCAGAGCCGCACGGGGCCCCAGGAGGAGGGCGCTGACACGGGCGCTGCCGCCGCCGGGGCTTCCAGCAATCCGAGGCCCGAGCCGGGGCGCGCCGCGCGGGGCTCCAGTTTCGCCAGCCCCGGTGCTATTTAAAGGTGTCAGGTGGCTCCGCGGCGGTTCCTGGCCCACGGTCCTGGCGGCAGCAGTTGGAAGAGCCGAGGCGAGGGCGCCGATCCCGTACTGCGAGGGGAGGCGGAGAGATGGGGCAATTGACTATTGCTAACAAGTTAGCCTTGATCGAGGAGTAATCAATTATCTGCAGCGGCACTTCTGTCTCTCTTTCTTTCTCCGTCTTTCTCTCTTCTTTCTCTCTGTTCTCTCCTCCCGTTCTCTCCCTCCCTCTCTCCCTCCCTCTTCTCTCTTCTCTGCTCCCCCCGTCTCTCTCCTTCGCTCCCTCTCCCTCGTCCTCTCTTTCACTCTCTGTCTGTCCAATGCAGGCGGCTCTAAGTTGGGAAGCTCATTAATTAGCGGGCCTGGGGTAGGAGGAGCCGGCTGGAATTAGCCTGCCTAATGCGCCTGTCAGTCCGGGCGCTGCGCCGCGCTCGGCCCGAGCTGTTTGTAAATTACATTAGCCGCGCCTTTATTGCACCCGAACCTCCGGCGACAGAAAAGCCGCCGCCCCCACCCCAAACTGCGAGCCGCGCTCCCGGAGCACCCGCCTCCCGCAGGCCTGGCTGTGATGGCAGCGCTGGCCCGGAGGTCTCGGGCTCTCCAACCCTGGATTTGGCGCCCGAGAAGGGCGGCAAGAACACAGCCGGGGAGGTATGCAGCCGCCGCGCGGGCCAGGTAAGACCGGGAGCCTGGGTGAGCCCCGTCGCCACCCAGAGCAGACTTTGTAGAGCTGAGATCAAGGACACAGCGCCCCTACCCCTAGACCCACTTACCCCTCACCCACGGCCTTGGGCGACACGCCTGGCGGAAGGAATCTGCAGCCCTCGGGGTGGCCCGCGGTAGGTCCGAGGAGGTTCTGCAGCCCTGGGTGAGGCGACACAGGACACAGGGGTGGGGGAGTCCCAGGGGTTGGGGGAGGAGGCCAGTCCGAGGACACAGCCTTACCCAGCCGAGAGGTAGAGCGGGGGTAGTTGTTGATGGCTCTAGGCACCTCTCCCCTGGCCGGAGCCGAAGCGACAGCCTTACCTCCTCTCGAAATCTTGCACACTCTTTTCCGGCCTCTGCTCTCCGGGCCGACTGGGGCCACGGCCCGTCTGGTGATCGGCGTCCGACCGAGGTAGCCGGGCCGGGTGCCGGGGCTAACGGGGCAGGCTCAGGGCCTCCCAGCTGCGTTCTGCCGGGCCCCGGCCGGGGCCCCGCTGCCGGCCCCGCCCAGCCCAGCGCCCGGCTTGAGTGCACCACCAGGCCGACTCCAGCTGTTCCGGATGCGGGGCGGGGGGCCCAGAGGGGGCCGGGTCATGGCTGGGGCTGCGCTCTCAGGAACCCGCAGGGAGCTGGGGTTCGAGTGAGACTGGACTCTGGCAATCCTATGGCCCGAACTCTGCGTATCAAGCGAGCATTTGTGTGCATCGGTATTTGAATGTGTTTATGTGTTCGGATATGTATATATGTGTGTGGTTCTCCACGGATATATTTGTGTAAACGTATGTGAACTTGTGGGTATCTGGGCATGCCTGTTTTTCATTCCCCTGAGGCATCCAAGGGGGTTGTGCCCCTAGTTTTTTTTTTTTTTCTCTTGAGTCCTTCCTTTGGTTTGTATGCAGCTACTTGCCCTGCCACCCTAGTTTTCTGTGTCTGCCCCTGTAGAAAGGAGGGGAGGAGGGGACTGGCTGCAGCTGAGGGAGGAATAGCTGCTGTCCTCACACACAGCCCCAGCCCTTTCCCTGGCTTTGTTTGTAAACTCCGGGGCAGGCAGCGCAGTCTGGCAGCCCTGCTTGGTCCAGAGACGGCTCCAGACAGGCCAGTGCAGAGGACCGTGGCCCAGCTCAGAGGCTGGGATGGGAAGAATAGGACCTCTTGGGCTTCTTGCCCTGTCCTACCTGCTCCAGAGAGAAGACCAAGCTGGGCTGTGGGGCAGGGAACAGGTTCTTTTCCTGGATGCCTCTAGCATAGGGACCTCTGAACATCAGAGATCAGTGTCTTTATCTCCCGGTTAAAAGGACAGTGTAGGGAGAGAGGATTCTTGTTTGGGACCCCAGTGACTGCCCCAGGCCTGCCTGGCAGTGTTGGGAAGAGCTATTTACCCTCTCCCTGTCTTTGTCCTGCATTTTGGGGAAAGCACAGGTACTTTAGAAGCAGGAATGGTGAGAATGTTCCCCCAGAGATGCAGAACTATCCCCCAGGCAGGCCAGTCTCTGATGCATCAGTGTTACTCTGGGAGCCATGAGGTGAGGTTGGGCCTGGGGTCAGAGTCCAGAGATGGTGAAGAGGGACCCGAAGAAGAGGGTTCCGGGGAGCTGAACTCTGCTGGCTTGGAAGCTCTGAGATGGAAAGGGGTCTGCTCTCTCCTCTCACTTCCTGCTCTTAGGATTCCACCTCACCTCTCCGCCCACAGCCCATTCCTGCCATAACCCCCAAAGCCATGACCCAGAGCCTCAGGCAAGCCATATCCAGAGGAGGCCCCTCCACATCAGGGAATGGGACTCTTTGGTCCTTATCCTCCGGAGGAGCTCTCACCCCTACTCTTCCTCCCCCATTCTTCCAGTCTGTTCATCTCTCCACACCTGACATTGGTCTGCAAGACAGGATCGCAAGGACAACCCTGCTCCTCCTGTCTCCCAGCCCCTCAGGACCAGCAGAATTCGGGATTATTGTGAGGTTGCCAGGAAGGTGAGGAATGTGAATTGGGGAGCAGAGGGGCAGCATAGAGTGCCTCCCCTGGAGCCCTATTTCCCTGGACCTTCAGTTTACGGCCACGTTGTGTCAAAGTACACAGGACATTCCGAAATCATCTGCTACATTACCCCTTCTAACCACCATCGCCAAATCTTCTTCCCTTCTTGGCAGGTACCTGCTGTCCAATCCCATAGTTTTGGGGTTTTTGGCCTAACTGGTTGTACTCTTGGCTGGCCAAACAGCATAGCTGGGGAATCAGGGGGCACATGGTATCACCTGCCCATTTTTGTTCAGGGTCCCCTAAATCCATCACCTCATCGAGATTATCTTCAAAAGCCAGTCCACTGGAATCAGGGGGCACATGGTATCACCTGCCCATTTTTGTTCAGGGTCCCCTAAATCCATCACCTCATCGAGATTATCTTCAAAAGCCAGTCCACTGTGTGGTTTTTTTTCCCCCAACTCACTCCAGACCCCAATGTGTAGAAGGGTGGACTCTTTTCAACTCATGAGAGCCCAAACCCACCGGCAGAGCCCAAACCCATTTGCAGAGCTATGGGGTTTGTTGGGGGTTGCCCTCAGCCTCATTCCCTCTCCTGCCAGAATGGGAGATCCCTTTGGACAGGGCCCTTGATGTGGGGGTTGTCCACTTCAGACATTCACAGGCTAGGCAAGAAGGGGGACACCCTTAAGTATTGGTTGGATGAGTTTTTGTCAGGCAAATGGAGTATAGACAATTGTGTAGAGGGGAAAGGTTTGGGCTTTGGTGGTCCCACCTCAGAGGAGTTTTGGAGATCGTGAGATTTGGAAAGGGAAGTAACTCAGAGACAGATAGGGTAGGGGTTGGTTGGAAGGAATATGCCATTGCTCCAGGATCTCACCTTCTGCTCAACCCCCTTCCAGGCATCCAATGCTGGATCTGGAAGGCTCCATAGGGTTCCCCACTTCCCAGTCAGCGGGGCCATTGTCTTCTCCCCTGGAGTTGGTCCCAGAGTCTGTTCCACCGAGGGAATGCCCGTCTTCAGAGCCTGGTCAATATTGCATCCTGACTCCCGAATTCCTGCTTGCTGTCTATACCACCAGGGTATTCCAGCCTTATTCCATCTCCACTGCAAGGGGAAGGGATTATTCTGCTCCAGATCTGCTTTTCTCCTAGTTTCCCTCCTCAGACAAAGAGGAGGGAAAGGACATTGCATAAATTGTGAGGATAGGGGAAACTGTAAACTGACACACAAGGAGTTATTCCTTGGCATGGGAGAGTAATTCAAATAAATCCCCAAAGGCTCTGTCAGCTTTAATCCAGATTGTTTTGGTAGCTTCATTCATTTCCAGATTATTTGCGTAAGCATCACGTTGGCCTTCAGGCCAGAGCTTCCCTGAGAAAAAAAGTTCTGACATTGCTGGAAATGAGTTAACTTGACCACCAAGTGGGATCATTTTTGTCCCCAGGGACCTGCTACTGTGACACGCATGGAATTCAGAGAGTGTTTCTTCTGCTGCAGAAGCAGACTCCTGCCACCCTGGCCGAACCAGAACTGCCCACTTGGTTTTTATTTTCTGCCCTGGGCCACCTTCTGCAGTAACAACAACCATAATAACCATGACAATAAACACCATAAGCCCTTACCATGTGCTTGGCTTCCGACTAAGAGTTTTATTGATTTCACTTATTACTCACAACCCTATGAGGTAGTTACTGCTATTACCCTGATTACATATAAGGAAAATGAAGCCCAGAGAAGTTAAGTAACACAGCCAAAGTCACACAGCCTGTTTGGGAGTAGATAGGACTTAAAGACTGTTTTGTTTTTTTTTCCCCCCTGGCTCAAATCTTAATCCTAGAACCATAAAATTTTAAACCGGAGCCCAAAGTTTCTTTGAATGGATTTTAGGGGCTCTGCAGATTCCAGAAATTGTGTGTAAAATTATGTATGAGCCCAAGTGTTCATATTTTTTCAGGGGCAATATTATGTAACACACTGGATTCTCAAAAGGGGTTGGAGATCTAGAAAAGGTTAAGGCCAGAAGCAGGCCAATAGGGGAAGGGAGAGAGAAGCTGCCTCTCTGCAGGCCTGGGGAGCAGGGAGCCAGCTGCTCTGAAATTCATGCCAGGCTCCAAGCCTGCTTCTGGATCTGCCCTGCTGTCTCTGACCATGACCAGCTCTTGGGACCTCTTCTGGCAAAGAGAGATGGGGGCAGGCTCTAAGACCAGGGCACTTTTTTGGAGAGCACCCTTCCTTCCTTCTCTCTTCTCACCTCCCCAACTTCTTTCATGAACTGAACTCCTTTAGAGCCTAGTGACAGGTGGTCCCACCACATGAGTCAATCTCTTTCTGGCCCTTTCGTCCTGCATGGGGTAACTGATTGCCCTTTGAAAGTGTAGGAGGATCAACAGACCACTGAGTAACACAGACAGATAGAGATGAGGAAAGATGCTCAAGGCCCAAGTGACCATATTCCTGCAGCCCTCTTTTTGGTCCCAGGCCTTTGCTTCCCTCACCCTGAGACCAGAAGTAAATCTATTGCTGCCCTTCCTGGCACTTTTTTTTTTTTTTTTCCTATGCTGCACGCTTATGGGATTTTAGTTCCCTGACCAGGGATCGAACTTGGGGCCTGATGGTGAGAGTGCGAAATCCTAACCACTGGACTGCCAAGGAATTCCCTCCTGGTACTTCTTGCTGTTTTTAGTGCTCAACTCATCTTGGGGAGACTTTCCTGCCTGTTCTGTCCTCTATGCCCCTTCAAATGTTCCCCATGGAGACATTGTCAGATTGCCGGGAACTGCTGGTTGTTGTCCTTCTACTTCTCGCCACCTAGCTGTGAACCTGGGAACCTGAAACTCCTTTCCATAACCTATGTCAGCCTGGCATATATGAAGAACTCTCCATGCATTCGTTGAATGAATAAACTAAATGAACAAGAGATAAAAGGGAGAACTAGGCAGGGACCTCTGCCTGTGCCCTCTCAGAGTAAGGGAAGGGTAGGCGCATTGTTTTGCCAGCTGCATGCAGATGTGTGAGGCACTCCTGTGGCTAGTACCTCTAATATACATGAAGGGGCACAGAGACCTCATTCTTTAATGCTTTTTGGCCATGGGGGTGGGGAGTGTCCTAAGTTCTGGACCCAGCTGTGGTATGCCCTGACTCAGGAATGGAGTTTGTTAACCTTCTCTCTTTAAAAAAAAAAAAAAGGCTCCCATCCTATTTTGAGCCCAGAAGCAGAGAAGAAGAGCAGACAGAAGGAGGAGAGAGATGGGCCAGTAGGAGTGGCAGGAAATACACCTCCTCCCCAGTAGCCCAGGGGACTATGAAGAGGGTAAAGGATAGGGGCTGGGGGTGGTGGGGTGGGGGGGAGTAGTGTCTGGTTCTGTCCCACGGGGAGTAGCATTTGAAATAAGCCATGAAAATCCAGAAGCACTGGGGTAGGTGCAGAAGTGAGGACCACTTTCCTGGTAAGCAGAAAAGCTGAGCAGGAGGCCAGAAGTGCCAACCCAGAAGGGGAGAAAGAGTGCCCCTCACTCCCTGGCCTGGGCATCAAGCTGCTGAGGTTGGATGGTCCCCTGTGCACCTCAGCAGGTCTGCAGCCTGGGGCATGGGCTGGTGGGCTCCTGGGATGGTTGTTTGGGACGGCAGGGGGGAGTTGGGGACAGGCTGCACCCCAGTCCTTGCCGGTCCTGGGTCCACAATAGGGGTTCCATTCACTATGCCACTATGCCATCTACGGAAGCACCAAGAACTGATCGCCTACTAAACCTAACTCCTGGGTCGTTGAGCTCCCCAAACCGCTAATGGTCAGGCTACCACAGAGGTCTCTGCCTGTGGGAGGGCGCCAGGCAGAGGAGCCTGGGCCAGGCCAGGTGGATGGGGGAGGAACCTAAGCGGTGAGGGGGGAGGAGACCTAGGAGCCGGCCAGCGAGCGTGGTTAGGCGGGCTCCAGAAAGGCCTGAGTCAGGCTTCTCATAATAAACTGCACGTGAATAATTCAGCAGCCGCTCGCGGGGGCTCATTGCATTAGCGCCTCACCTTCCGGCTGAGGGGAAGGGGGGGGGTCACTAACGCGCTTGACGAGGGAGCCAGATAGAAGACTCCTGCCCACTAGCATCCTGGGTTCTGCCCGGCCCAATCCCAGGAGACTCATTGGTGCCCCGAATCCCTCCGGCCCCACCGGTCAGAGGGCGCCTATTGGGCAGGGCTGTCCCAGCGAAGCAGCTCTTAAGACCCCAGGCAAGAGAAAACAGGCAGCGGGACCAGGGCCCGAATAGGGGAGGAGGGGTCCCGACCTGTGGGCAAGCGAGCTGCGGCAATGCCCAGTCGCGCAGAGAACGTGGGCGGAGTGGCTCTGAGCAAAGAGGAGAAGGCGGGCTCCTGTGCTCAGAGCCCGGGTGCCCAGGGGCTGCCTTCGTCTGGGCCGGGATTTTCCTTGTGCTCAGAATGGAGCTCCAGGGACGCCTAGGGACTTTTCACCCACGGTGGATCCCCAGGTTGTGCTTCTTCCCCCACCCCACCCCACCCCCACTGACCCACCCACCCATAGACCCAGGCGGCAGCCCACCCTCGCGCCCCCACCTCGCGTCAGCCGGCGCTGAAAGGAGCACCGGAGGCCGCTAGGCCTGTTGTTCTCCGACTCTTTGCGACCCCATGGACTGCAGCACGTCAGGCTTCCCTGTCCTTCACCATCTCCTGGAGCTTGCTCAAATTCATGTCCATTGAGTCGGTGTTGCCATCCAACCATCTCCTGCTCTGTTGTCCCCTTCTCCTCCTGCCTTCAGTCTTTCCCAGAATCGGGGTCTTGTCTAAATGCACACCACCTTCAACCTTATTTCGTTTGAGCAGAGCCAGCTTCCTCTGGCTTTTCCACTTTCCACCAGCCCTGGGTTTCTGATCTTGAGTGTTTGCACTCATCCCGTCCAACATCCACTGTCGCTTGATTCCTCCGGCTCTTCTCCAGAACCGTTCACTTCCAGGCAGTCGGCCCCGCCCTCTCTCCATCAGCCTCCCCACTCCTACGAAGTGAACCTCGAGCCGCCGGAGACCCTCGCGCTGACACCAGTGGCCCTTTGGGGCCGGCGCGACCAACGCCCCCGTCTGGTCTCCGGAGGTCTTGGGCAGCCCGACGAGAAGTCCGGCCGAAGGCATCTCACGTCCCTCCCTCCCTGCTTATCCCTCCTTCCCTGCCGTATCCTTCCTTCCACCCCAGCAGAATCCTCGTCTTCTGCCGCCGCCTCCTCCTCTTCCTCCGTCTCTACGCATTTGTTTTTCTTGGTTCGGTGCCTTGGGCTTCCGGAGGCCAGGCCGCTGGGGACGAGGCAGGCTGGGGTGTCTTTGCAGAGGCAAGTGAGATGGACTGATGGCACCTGGACCCCAGACGGCTCCACCACTGCCCCTCAGTGTGTTCTTGGGTAAGTCTCTTAACCTCTCTGAGCCTTTACGGGGCAAAGGTCAAGAAATTTAGGGAAAGTGATGGATGAGAGACTAAGTCATTCGATTTGTTTGGGAAAAGGGGTTGCCTGCTTTGGGGCCTGAGGAAGTGAGTTTCGGGAGAATACTAGGTCCGAAACGACCATTTATTTTAACGAATATTTCAAGAGCAGCTGGTAGCTGCTTATTTTTCCTTTTTTACAGCTGATGGGTTCCCAGGCATTAGAAACTTCTCCAGTCCTCAGGACATCTTGGTTTTACCGAAGAGGAAACTGAGGTTAAGACTGCGTCCTGCTGGTCAACTGCACAGGTGGGATTCGAACCTGCCTCCGTTTAGGAGTCGCTCCTAAATTTGAGCCAGGCAGCCTCCCTTGGACTGGCAAATCGAGCCCTCACAGGGCTGGCCACCACCTGAGCGAGGAGGGGTTGGGCTGAATCACTAAGCATTCTTTTTTTGTGTGCCGGGAAAGCTTTGAAAATTTTTTCAGGTAAACGATTTTGGCCACTCCCCTGGAAGGATGGAAAGGACACCCAGCGGGGACCTCCAGCTTGTTGAGGGAGAGCCCCCTAGGGCGGGACACGGAGGGCAGCTCTTCTCCCAAGCAGAGCCCAGGTTGAATGAAGCCTTCGCACCTGGATTTTTCCTCTTTTGAGTTTATCCATCTGCTCAGTCTGTCCTGTGTAGCCCACACCTTCAGAAGACCAGGTCTTGGGGGGCGGAGGAGAAGGCACAAGGCCCCCTCCAGGGTACAGGTATGGCCAGACGACGCCCGACTCTTTCACCCCCTCCAGGGGCGCCTCTCTGAGGGAAGGTCCTCCTAGTGGCAGAGGAATTGGCTGGGGGGAGTGGCGGGAGGCAGGAGGGGACAGCTGGCTGGGCAAGGAAGGCTGGAATCCAGGCTCCCCAGCGACCCCGTCCCAAGCTCCCGCTGCAAGGTCGCAGCATGGCAGCCCCGACAGGCCATGCGTCCCTCGACACAAGTCCCATTACATTGTATTTATGTTTCACTTTATTTTTTTTTTCCCTCCTCTCTTATTATTGTCTCACTCTGGGGGAGGCAAAGGATATAATATATTCATCTTTATTATACCAAATCTGTGTGAAGCATTTAATAAAACGCTGTTTCCACACAGCCAGGGATTAGTGTGAGCTATTCTTAAGTTAATGCTCGGGTACAGAGGGCGCCTCCGCCGCAACGCCTGCTGCTGGCGGCCGGGGGAAAGCGCAGGCCCTGGGTGCTGCACCGGCGCCCACCCCCAGCACACGGTGCCCTTACCAGACCGCAGTCTCTCAGTGGCGACCTCGGGCCCCAGCCTGGGGGAGGGGCTCCGAAACAAGCTCCCTCCAGTGTTTCTAACTCGCTGCGGGCCTCGGTCTGCGACTATGAAAATGGGAAGAGAAATCCTATAGCCGCTTGCGTCTCAGGGCTCTGTCTTGGGAGGCTGAAGAAGCCGCGGGGGTAAACAGGACTTTATAAGCTGGAATGGAAAAAGAGGAGGATTTGTCAGCACGGGGGTTGATGGGGGATAGAGAGAAACAAGGAGGCCACAAAAAGTGGTTCTAGGCAAAATAGACCCCCAGGCTGAACCCCAGCCCGGGCTGGGGAGCAGAGTGCAACTCCAGTTTGAGCAGAGGCCAGGTTTTGGCCTGCCTGGGCCTCACCCTGAGCCTGATGAACGTGACTGACCGGAATCAGGATTTTTTTTTTTTCCCCTGGAGTCAGGATCTTGGCATGTCACAGTAGGTGACATGGTCCTCCCTGTAGGTAGATAACAGTCTTTGAAGTTCAGGTTACAGCTAGCAAATTGAGACTCAGAAGTTCAAGTGGCTTGTTTGAGGAACCCAGCTGGAAAGTAGCACAGCAGATCTACCTGTCTTTAGACTCCACTTCCCCCTTCCCCCAGCCCTCCTGCTTGCCACCTCTCCCCTCAACGTCCCCTCATCCCAGACCTCCAGAGTTGTCCATGGCATGTAAGCTTTCCCATTCTGTTTTACACACACACACACACACATCCCCTACCTGGGATACCCGTGGGAAGAAGAAACAGTCACATGACTTTCTTATCCAGGCCCACTACTCAGTAGCTTACCTGGTGGCTCAGATGGTAAAGAATATGCCTGTAATGCAGGAGACCTGGGTTCAATCCCCCAGGGAAGATTCCTGGGTCTGGAAGAGTCCCTGGAGAAGGAAATGACAACCCACTCCAGTATTCTTGCCTGGAGAAGTCCATGGACAGATGGGCCTGGTGGGCTACAGTCCATGGGGTTACAAAGAGTCAGTCATGACTGGAGTGACTTTCACTGCTCAATGTACTTTAGAACCCACATGCCTCCTGTTTGTTTTTCCAGCACTGATTTGGGCACACCAGCCTTCCTTTAGTCCCTTGTTCCCTTGTTCCAGGGCTGTGGGAAAGAGTTGGGGGCAACCAGGCCAGGCCAAAAGGAGGTGTTGTGCAGGAAAGGATTGGGATGGGCAGATAAGTCCCCCTAGTTGGAACTAACACCCTCCTAGAATTCTCAGTCCCCATCTGCCCCTACACCCCCTCCTGTAGGCTTCTGGTAGGAACTTCTTTGAAGGCTAAGGGTACTTGAGAAATCTGACAGTTCCCAGCCTGGGGCTGGCTGGGGAAGCGTACCCACTCACTGTGCGGTAGGGCTGGGACTAGGATGAGGCAAATAAGGCGCTTAGGGCGCACAGTTTAAGGAAGTACTTGTTCTCAGTGCTGTGTAGAACCCCTGAAATTTTGTGCTTGGGCATCTCACTTGTCTCATCCTAGTCCCAGCCTCTTTGTGGCCCCAGGGCTGGAATTACCACAATTGCAGTGGGGACAGAGAATGATTTCACCTTACCCTTATGAATGAATATGCAGAAGTGTAAACAATGGAATGAACTGCCAGGGGTGGGGGGAGGGCAGAGAGCTTTCCCAACAGGTAGAGTATGCTGCGAACCAGCTGGAAGGCTAATAATCAGTCTTATTGCCATCATCATATTCTTCATCATTTTATTGGGTTGGGAAAAAAGTTCATCCCAGTTTTCCCATAACATCTTACGGAAAAACCCCAACAAACTTTTGGGCCAACTCAATTCCATCGTGTGTTTTGTGCCAAGTAAGAGCTTTACCCACATTATCTCAAGCAATGTATTAAATGTCTTTTGGCTGAGGATGGGTATTAAAGTCTCTGACCTTCTGGATCCTTTCCATCTCTGACTGTCTATTGTTGCACAAGATAAAGGACACTTCTGTTGATTTTGGTTAGTTAATTATAGTTCAAATTATAGTTATTATTTGAACTTGTCTTATGGCCTTTCCTAATGAGTAAGCTCATTGAGGGCAGGCACTGTGTCTAATCTCATTTTTTTTTAAAACTATTCCTTCTCCTCCATGATCCACACAGAACTAAGCATGTAGCACGTGTATAATAAATGTGTACTAAAAAAAACACATGAGTAATCAAAAGCTGTCTGTCTACCTGGCCATTCGCTTCACATGCTGTGCCCATCAAAGCTATGAAGTGGCCCCTGGGAGAGCCAGTACCACCTCTGCGGTCATTGTTCCCCTTTCCCTGCAACTGAGCTGAGTTCAGGCTGGCACTTATAAAGCCTCCTCCCCACTCACGCTCCCAGCTCTTTTATAGTCTGTGGGCAAGACAAAGGCCAGCCCAGCTTCCACCTGTGCAGAGGAGTCCAGTCTCATACTGAACAAGCCTCGGAAGAAACCATTTGGGTTGGGGAGGAGGCCTCTGGGAGATCAGAGCAGGCAGAGGCCCTGTAGCCAGAGAAGCCTGCCTGGCAGAGCTGGGACTAGAGCTCAGTCTTGGAAGATGGGAAGGACTGAGAGGCTAGAGAGAAGAAATCGAGTACTTCAGGTTAGAGAGAGGGGAAGCATGGGCAAAAGGACAGAGGCAGGCGGGACTCCTCGTAACAGTTTTGGGAGACAGTAGGCTGGCCTGGCTGGAGCACCAGAGGACATAAGTGGAAAAGACGTCTGTGGAATGCCTTGAGTGTCCTGACCCAAAGTCAGAGACCAGAAGTTGGGGTTCAGAAATCAGAGTCTAGAATTCCGAGCCCAAAGCCACAGTCCAGAACTCGGCCTTGAACAGAACTGTCTTCTGGGTTGATATGAGATGCCGTCATGGGCTCCAAACTCAAGAGGCATGAGTGACCTGGGTCACTAGATGGACTCTTCTGTTTGGCTTGGCCCAGGAAATGCAAGGCCTGGTGTTGGCCCAGAGCCAGCCTAGGCCCACCTGAAGCCCCATGCCCTAGGACTGGCATGAGTAGCTGTACCAGGTTCTCCCAAATCAGACCTTAAGTCTGGCATCATCTGCCACTCAGGAGCCCCGAGCTTGGGCCAAGAGTCACCCACCAGTATACACCCTTGCACCCATCCCCTTTCCTTCCTCCATCCTCTGATAGAGGTGGAATCTAGGGCTTCTAGGTTGGACCCAGCTGGGCTAGGCCGCTGGGGGGTGGAGCCGTGATGCCAGCCAGCGTGTAGGCGTTGCTGTGCCGGCCTGTCATGGAGCACAAGCCTGCCAAGGAGCCGGAGCGCTGTGCCGCGTGGAGGGTGTCAGGGGTGGTATTGTCGGCGCACAAATGCTCAACTTTATGTACTTTTAACTAGAGGTGTAACAGATGGCCCCGTTTCTGTCCAAGCCAGGGAGACTGGTGCCCATTCCGGCTGCAGCCAATCAATCCCGCCACTCTGGGGGGAGCTACAAGCTGGGCTGGGAGGCCTGGAGCCAGCAATCGCGCAAGGCTGTCTGCTCGGGCTGGCCCAGTCCTGCCTCTGCCAGCCGCTCAGCCGTGGGCCTGGGGAGGTAGGAGGGCAGGAGAGTGGCAGCCATGCCTGGGAGCCCAGTCAGAGGCCTGTCTGGGAGAGAGAGTCTGGACCTATCCATCAGGACCCAAATGGCCAGTGAAGACGTTCAAGCGCCCAGCCTACCCCACTTTGTCCTCATTCTCCTATGGTCCCTGCTTCATCCCTAAGCTCCAAATCTCTAACCCCCAAACACTCCAGACCCTTACCCCTGCCGTGTCCTACCTTGTAGACACCAGATGTCGCTTGGGACTGTGGGTAGATAGAAGTACCTTTGGGAGAAACAGTTCACAGAACTGCAGATGATGTCAAGATATTCAGGGAAGAAGAGAAAACAGGATCCAGCTGGAAGAAACCGTTACCGTGTTCATACATTCATCTAGTCAACACTTGGTGAAAGCCTACTATGTGCCAGATCCTTTGCTAGACACAATGTTGAATAGGACAAAATTCCTGTCCTTGAGACCTTCTTGGGGAAAGACACACAAGTACATGGATAACTGGAGTGATGAGCCTTGGCTCATAAAAGTCTCCACAAGGACCACAGAAGCACAGAGCAGGAGCATTTAACCCTATCTGGGAGATCCAGGGAAGATTCCAGCAGGAGGCCAGCTCTGAACTGAGTGTTAAAAGACTGGTAGGAGGCTTTGGTCAAGGTACAGGCAGGGAAGGGTATCTGAGAGGGCAGGAACAGCATGTGCAATGACATAGTAAGA
Source organism: Bubalus bubalis (assembly GCF_019923935.1). Classification (NCBI taxonomy): domain Eukaryota; kingdom Metazoa; phylum Chordata; class Mammalia; order Artiodactyla; family Bovidae; genus Bubalus; species Bubalus bubalis. Next base: position 22,272,359 of record NC_059179.1, read on the forward strand.
AAGAGCATGGTGAAGGGAAGGGTCAGAATAGATTTGAGTGTGCTGGAATTGGGTACGGGGTTGGGAGGGGAGGGGATGAGGCTGGTAGCTGATGTCTTGGCCCTGTTTCAGCAGACTGGCAACCTGACCCAGTGACTCTCTTCCCCTAGTTGCCTCTCTTATGACCCCGCAGCTCCTCCTCCTGGGCCCAGAGGGAGTGAGGAAAGGAAGAGGCCAGGCCTAGCAGCATGCAGGCAAGACAGGAACTCAGTGAGGGCACCCCCCAGCATCAGTCCTCCAGAGTGATCCTGGTCCTGGCCTGCCTTCTTCCCTAGCTTGAGGGTTGAGGCCATGAACCAGGGGGCTGACTCTCTCCCAGATGTGTACCCCTGGCATTTCTAAGTCCCTGAAGAACAGCTTTTTTGTAGGTTCCTTAGAAATGACTTGGAATCTTATTCATTTGTTCACCAAGCATTGACCATGAGTTGTGTTCAAGGCCCAGGCAGGAGTATCATCCAAGACTGTGAGGAGCTCAAGTCCAGACCCGAGAGAAAGACAGGAGTCTCGGCAGGGGTCCTTCTGTTTACAAGAAACAGATTCCCTAAAGTTTAAAAGAAAAAGGAAGGTCTTTCTGTGGAAGCAATGGCCCCAGGCAGCTCTTGGCACTGACTTCTCCCTCATGGTAAGGTGAAAAGGCACCCCACTGGGTCTTCTTTTATCTGTTTGTCTCTCCTCATTAATGTTCATTAAACTGTTGTTACAGGAGGAGAAGGAGTGACAGCTAACAAGTTCTGAACACTTACTGAAAGCTAGACAGATTGGTTTTCTTTCTTTCTTAATCCTTTTAAGAACTGTGTGTCAGCTAATCTCGTTATCCCCATTTTACATGTGAGAACACTGAGGCTCAAGGAGGTTAGGTGCTCTGCCCCAAGTTCAAGCCAGGAAGTGGAAGAATCAGGATTCCCACTCAGGTTGGCCCCCAGGGCCCCAGCTCATAACTGCTTCTGACCCCCGTGCAGCATCGAGAGCTTCCTGGGTATCCTCATAATTTCTCATAACTGTGACTTGCATTTGACCAGCCGGCCTCTCTGAGTCTCTCTCTACATCACCTCTGCTAACTGCTCTAGTCTCTCTGTATTTCATAGTTCAAATTCCCAGGAGAGGACGTCGGATTGGCCCAGCTCATCTTTTAATGCCAGGCCACACTGTAAGCAGCTGCCCAGGCAAAGAGCTGGTCGGGAGTGAAGCCATGTGCAGGCCACTGTTCGGCATTTTTGATAGAGCCAAGAGTAGGAATAATATTCTATGAAGGAGGAAATGCAAAGTGCTACAGGAGAGGTGCAAGAAGAGGATGAGGGGAGACTTCATGGAGGGTCATTTATGGTTTCAGTTTTAAAACGAATAGGATTGGGGGGCAGGGTTAAAGGCAAGGATTTCTGGAAAGCAGAACATGAACACAGGCATGTGACTGGGATGGCATGAGGCATGTTCAAGGACCAGTGAGTAGTTCTTATTAGAAGAAGGGTGTGCATGAGACAGAGGCTGGAAATGTAGGACTTGAGTGCTAGTATGAATCTAAATTTAGTGGGATTTATGGAAGGTCTTTGAGCAAGAGAGGAGTGTGGTCAGATGGGTAAGATGATCATATACCCAGGGCAGTTCCAATTTATGTCTGTTGTCCCATTGTCATTGCTAATTTTTATTCTTAACTTTTCATTGTTGCCATTGTTATTATTATTTTACAGAGTCCCCTTTGATTCTCAAAAGCATCCTAGTTTGGGTAATAAAGTCTATGGTTGCCCCAGCTGTAAGGGCTATAGGCTGTTTCTCTGCTAGGACTGGGTGAATGGGGCAGGATGAAAGGCAGGATGGTCTTGGATGAGGATGTTGCCATAGTCCAGGTAAAGAAAGTCAGAACCAGATGGGGGCAGAAAAGACAGAAAACAAAAGGCTGTGAGCAAGAGACAGGGCTAGGGTAGAATTTCCCAGACCTGGCCAGTGAATGGATTTGGAAGATATGGAAGAGATATGGAAGGGGGAGTGTAGAGTCCAAGTGACTTCCAGATATTCAGCTTGTTTGAAAGAACACCAGAGGTTTGAAGGTAGGGTTTGTCAGGGATAGGGGACAGAGAATATGACTGTAGTTACAGTGAGTTTGAGGTGCTCTGGAACATCCACTCAGAGATGCTCAGCAGGAAGCTGGGTATTCTAGATGGGAATGCAGAAGCTGTAAGTTAGGGATTCTTCCAACGAGATGGCTAGTGGAAGCCAAGGGAGTGCTGAGCTTGCCTGCGATGGGCCAGGAGGTGGAGTAAGATAAGATGAAAACTATTGGGTTGATCAAAAAGTTTGTTTGGGTTTTCCCATACCATCTTATAGAAAAACCAGAAAGAACTTCTTGGCCAACCTGATAAATCCCAGGAGATTCCTGTACTTAGAAAGTTGAAGGAGAGAAAGAAATCAGAAAGACTAAAAAGGAATAGTCAGAAAGTTAGGAGAAAAACAAAAAGAGTTAGTGGCCTGGAGATGACAGAAGTTTCTAGGAAAGAAAGTGGTATTAAATTCTGAAGCGTGATCAGTAAGGAAGACAGTCAGTGGCCAATGGGTTTGGTTATTCTCAGGCCACAGTTAACCACAAGTGACTACAGAGTGGTGGGATATCGCAGGAAGAGTTGATGACCAAGAACTAGAAGTAATGAGGGTGATTTCTCATTCATAAAGTTTATCCAGGAGAAAGAGGAAAGATGGAGAGCCAAAATGGACAATATGTGGAAGATGCTCGATGGAGAAAATTCTGGGAAGAGGCTGGGGTGACTGGGTTCTCAGTAAGGAGAAGGAGAGGAGGAAAAGGGTGAGTGATTATCCAGGAAAATTCTAGGGTGGACTGGTGGGTTTGGGGTAGGTGGAGAGGGGAATATTATTTGAAGAATGGGCTTTGTATTCTTGGTAATACGAAGTATTCTTGGTAAGTTAGAGTGGAAGTCTTGCAGAGAAACTTGTAATAGTTGTGGAACTGTAATGAGGAGTTAATTATAGATGAAGAGAAAATTTTTGTTCTGTTTTGAACATACTGTTGTAGGATGAGTTGAGGCCACATGAATGGGCTGGGGTTTTCCCCACCTGCTCCAGAGTGTCCAGGAGTAGGAGCCAGAAAAGTAGATGGCAGTGCAGCTTAAGGCTGAAGATGGATAAACAGGATGGCAGGAAGCACGTTGTTCAAATAATGGATATGGAGCCAGGGTAGGAAAGGCACAAGAAAGGCCAGACTGGGGGCAAAGGAGTGGGAGAAGATGGAGGCCTTAAGGGACCAGAGAATGAGCCAGTAGGAATGGGGGGATTGAGTGAGGTTGGAGCATAGGAGATTGGGATCAAAGAAGAGAATTTTAGATCCTGAAATTCTGGAGTTTCCAGAGGTGAGGGGTGGTCATGCCAATTAGAATTAGAAGTAAAGGAAACTGTCCATAATGGCTGAGTTCAAGACCTTCAGAGGACTAAGGAGGCTGGGTGGGTTGACTGAGAATTGAGCTGCTTTCAGAGTCCCCAGGGACACTTCAGGTTTGACCTTTTTTTAATTTCACCAGTTGGTACATGTTCCTTTATTTAAAAAAAAAAAAAGGATCTGAGGATCTAATGCACAGCGTGGTGATTATAATTAACAGTACTATATTATATGTTTGAAAATTGCTAATGGAGTAGATCGTAAATGTGAGAATAAAAAGGAAATGGTAATTGTGTGATGTGATGGAGGTAGAGCTAAAGTTGCATGCAGTATATCCGTATGTCAGATCAATGCATTGTACATCATGTGTAATGTTATATGTCAATATAACATCAATAAAGCTGAACAAACATTCAAATGATCAAAATTATAAGTGCTCATAATCCCACCCCTCAGATATTACTTAAGTTAACATGTTGGTGCTTATTCTCTAGACCTTGATATATATACTATTTTTTAAAATTCAAGTATAGTTGATTTACAATATTGTGTTAGTTTCAGGTATACAGCAAAGTGACTCAGTTATGTATATCTATTTTCAGATTATGAAGTTATTGAATATAGATCCCTGTGCTTTACCGTAAATCCTTGTTGCTTATCTCTTTTATTGACATATATATTTAAAAAACCAAACTAGAGGATCACATTATATATATGTAATGCTTTCCTAAATAAGCTTTTAATTTTGGAGTAATTTTAGATTTACAGAAAACATGTAGAGATAGTACAGAGAGTTTCAATCTGTCTCTTACCCTGTTTCCTCTAATGCTAACATCTCACATTACCATGGTACATTTTCCAGGACTAGGAAAGAGGCTTTGGTCCATTGTTATTAACCTAACTCTAGACTTTATTTGGCTTTCACTAGTTTTCCCACTAACATCTTATTTACTCCAGGATCCCATCCAGGTTCTCACGTCGCGTTTAGTATGCATACTGTTTTGCAACCTGCTTGTTTTACTTACCATTATGTGTGAACACCTTTCAATGATGCTAAACATTCTTCCATACCATCATTTTAATGGCTGCGTGGTTTTCTGTTGACGGCTGTGCCATTGCCAATCCCTACTGTGGGATGCTTAGGTTGTCCAATTTTTCACTCTTATGAACCAGGCTGGGATGAGCCCCTTGAAGCTAAATCATCTGGACTATGCCTGCTTATTTCCTCCTGATACATTCATAAACATGGCATTGCGGGGCAAAAGGCATACGTTCTGTAGAGGCTGTGGATGCATCTTACCCCACTGGCCTACTGAAAGGTGGTGCCAGTTTACCCCCACAGCAGCATCGCTCAGCCTTTTTTTTTTTTTTTTAAGTTCATGACAGGGAGGGGGCAGATACAGAAGACCTTTAAGATGGGCTGTCCCTCAATGCCATACCCCTCTCTCTGCCCTGCTCTTCTCTAAGCCACAGGGTCCACATCGGCCCTGAATGCAGCTAGCAGCTGGGGTGGGGGTGGGGTGTGGACAGGCTATGGCCCCTGGGCTCTGGGGACACCTCCTGTGTAGGGAACTGAGGAGGGGGCCTGCACGGCTGCCTGGGCTTTGTTCTTTTGCCAAGAGCTGAGCTGGCGGGGAGGAAAGGATGAGGAGAGGCTGTAAGGGGAGAGGGAGCCCTCCTCTCCCCCCATGAAAGCTGAGAGGCAGGAGGGCAGCTCCCTGAGCCAGCCAGGGGGGCAGCAGACGGATTGGGAAAACGTAACCTCCTCGAGACGCATGCTCCAGTTCAAGCAGGAGGCATTAAGGATGAAATATCTCCCGAGCAACAATTCATCTCTAACTGGGAGGAGAGGGACTCGCTGACATTTAGCTGTGATCAGGGGCTGCACACGCCTGTCTCCAGAAGCCTAACAGGAGCTTGGCTGCCTGTGTGTGCGAGAGAGTGTGTATGTGTGTGTGTGAGAGAGAGAGAGGGTGTGAGGGACTCTGCAACTATAGTGAAGCCATAGGTAATATGGGTGACGGTGTGAGAGAAATGATGTGTGTAACAGGAGGTGAAGGATGGTGGGTGACTGTAGTGAGACTGTAACCGTACATGTGACTCTTCGAGTGTGACAGTCTGTGCATGACTGTGAGGGCTCTGTAAGTGTGTGTCAAAGTCAAGTCTGTAATGAGGTGCTGGAGCCCCTGTGAGCCTGTGTGTGATGGTGCAAGTGTATGCTAGGGTACCGTGCACTCTGTGAACATGACATTGAGCCTTGAGACATCATGAGATTGAAAATGAGGTGATAGATGTGAAACTGACCCCCAGGTGAGGTTAGTCTCAGGCCACTGCCAGCCCCTGAAGTATGTTTGTGAGAGCTGGGAAAAGCTGCCCTCTCCTCCATGAAGGCACAGCCCCCAACCGTGCTGCTCTGCAGCTCTCCTGAACAGGATGCAGTCTGCAGTTCTCCATCGTCCAGTGGAATTTTGTCTTATTTCACTTATCATGATGTAATGTCTCTACCATGTTTGTCAAAGTATGTGCCTTTCCCCAGCTAGACTGGAAGCTCTGCATGGGCGAGGACCACTTGTTTAAGTCTTTCTTGTTTGCTATCCTAACGCCAGCATCTAGCCCAGTGCTTGGGGCAGAGGAGTTGCTCTATAAATGTTTCCTGGATGACTAAAGAAATAACCAGGACATGGGCAGTGTGTTCACATGTGTAAATCAGCCTGCAGAAGTGTGGGCCTGAGCCAGGTGTGTGCCTCTGCTGGCTGAGCGTCACTGTCATTCCCAGAAGGCTTTTCTCCTCTCTTCTAAACCTCACTCCCAAATCGGCCAAGGACAGGAGTGGCCTGGAGACAGAAGGACACTTGAAGAGGAGCCCCACGTCTACACTGTGTGTGGGCCAGGGTGAAGGGAGCAGCAGGACCGGGCTCATTGGCTAGAGGGACAGCAAGGGTCAAAGCCTAACCCATGCCCTTGGATGCTCTCCTGCCTCATCTTCCAGGCCCCTTTGAGGCTCAAGAAATCTTCCCAGGGCTGGACTCAGAAAAAACCGCCACCCAGGCTGTGCAAGCCCCGTCCCCGGCCAGCCCTTGACACACCATATACCCTACCCTGGGGTTCAGACCACCAGTCCTGCTTTGGTCCCCATGTGACTTACTCAAGTGACACAGGATTCTTTTGCCTCCTGAAGGCAACAGAGTAGCTAGAGTCACACTAGCCTCACCCCCTAGGGCATGGCCTAGGTCCTGAGAAGAAGCCAGTGACTCCGTATTTGAGGGAGGTGTGCACAGGGGTGGGTCTAGAGATGAAAAGGGTCAAGGTGGGTGGATTGGGAGAGGCTGGCAAAAGAGCAGAAAGAAATGAGCTCAGAAGGCATGAAGGGGCAGAAACTCAAAAGTTCTAGTGGGCTGAAAAGATTGGGCCAAGAGGAGGTGAATGGCTCAGGACAGAGGTCCAGGAGTGTCCTTGTGGAGGGCAGGTTGGGGGTAGAAGATGCAGGGAGCCTAGAGCTCACCAGAGTCCAGGTGGCCATCAGCACAACTAACCCCAACCCTGCCCCTAAAATCTGAAATGGTTCCCAAGGTCCACTCACACTGGCACCCTGGGGATGGAGGTGGGGACTTGCCCAGCTGAGGACTTGTGCTCAGAGGCCCTTGGAGGAGAGATGCTGTATGTCAGAGCAGCAGGAGAGACCACCAAGCAATCCGACAGAAGAGACCCGAGCTGGTGGTTGTCCTTACGTTACCAGAGCCTTAAGTTTCCTCTAAATGAGAGAGGACGATCATATGCTCTGCCAGGTTTCCTCCAGCTCAGACTGTGCCACTGGGACTCTGATTATGTGGCCAGATCTCAGGGCTGCACTCACTGGTCTCAGGGCTGCCTCTGGCCTTTACTTTTCCAGCAAAGGCTCGGACACAATGTCCCAGGGGTGCCTGTTAGACCCTAGAGGCCCCTTCTCTAGACCATGAGGACCCTAACCTCTTATCCTTCTTTCCTGCCTCCATGTCCAACTTTTCAGAGTCTGGAAAGGCAGATAGCTTGCTGTTTGCTCTGGAATCTGACCTCAGGAGCAGACCATCCCCTGCCTCTGCCCTCTGCCCTCTCTCCTAGGACCCTCAGTGCTTCTTCCACTGGGAGCAGTTCCCAACTTGTGAGACCAACCTAGCCAGGAGATGAGGTAAAAGGTATTTGCTCTGCACTGGTCCTAGGAGACCACAACCTGCTTCTCCCTGGAGGAGGGGATCAGAACAGACTAGGGCCTGCTCTCCCCCTTACTATTCTCCCCGCATTTTCAAAGCTGCTTGGCTTCATGGATGACTGGAACCAATTGCAGGGGATATTTCCCTGTCGGGGTATAGCTGCACTTATCCATTTACCTGATGGAATCTCACCCACTGCCCTCTCAGGGGCACCAGCTCAGACATACGGTTGACCCTTGATGAGCTGGAAAGGACAGGGACATGTTTTCCTTCATCTCTTTTCATGGAGGAAAACCCATGACTATGGGTTCCTTAACGTTAAGAACCAAGTCTTATTTATCGTTGTGTCTCCAAGGTCCAGCTCAGTGATCAGCACGTAGTAATTGGTCAATAAAAATGTAGAACAAATGAATGAATGAAAGAGTGGAGAATGAATTCCCCCTTTTCTCCATTGATAATAATGGAGAGGAAGTTTTGTGTATTACCTGTGTTTATTATCTCCATAGGGTCTACTTGTAGTGGCAAAGAGCTACTGCTTCTTTCCCTCCTACCTGGCCACCTCCCTGACCTGGATCACTTCACAATCCATTTTCTCAGCATCTGGGGAGGGAGGCTGTCACATTAATGAGCATTTGGGCTGTCTTCAAAGTGTAGGTGCGGACTCCCCTGGTGGTCCAGGGGCTAAGACTCCATGCTCTCAATGCAGGGGGCCCGGGTTCGATCCCTGGTCAGGGAACTAGATCCCATATGCCACAACTAAAGATGCTGCCTGCTGCAACTAAAAAGCATCCCACATTCCACAACGAATATCAAAGATCCTGCATGCGCAACTAAGACCCAGTGTAGTCAAATAAATAAATATTAAAAAAAAAAAAGTGTAGGCGGCCTTGCTCACATGCCTCGGAGCCACCAACCCACTCTCTCTGCAGGCAAGCAGTAAATCAATCACCTTTGCCTTGGGCAAAGCCCTATGCCAGGCCTTGGGGAGGGGTCTGGCCTCAAAATGTATAAAACGAGGATTTAGTTCCCTCTTTCTTGGTCCCCTCTGATCAATGACATTCAGCTCTAGAGACTGAAAATCCACTCCTTTTGGGTACATGATCAGAGCAAGAGATGTACTTGGGGGTCAGAACTCAATCCAGATGCCCATCCTTTCTATCCCCATGGACCACATGTGAGTGGAAGGGTTGACTGCTTGCTTTAGAAAACCCAGGTACCTGCGGCTCCCTGGGCGCGTTAAGAGGGCAACTGGAGTGAGTAGCCAGAATGCAGGCGTGGGCAGAGATAAGAGCTCTTGCTGCCTCCTATATGGCCACTACCATCAGTAATACCAGAGGAGGCCCCTCTTCCCAAATGCTTCAGATGCACGATCTCACTCCATGGAAGAGACATGGGATGTCCAGGGTCTTTATCTACAGCAGCTTTCCATAGAAGAGCAGTATTCCTGTTACCTCTGGGGTCAACCAGAGAAACACAGGACAATGGTCATGCTGTGCTCTCTATTAAACAAACCAGGGAGAGCAAAGAGCTTGTCCCCTCCCCACAATCTTTTCTCCTTCCTCTGACATTTTTTATATACCAGGTTTCTCTGTTGGTAAGTCCTGCCAGGAAATACCCTTTCCCAGCTTCCTCTGGGCGTGGGAGTCACCAAACCAGCCTTTAGGTACCAACTCTACAAATCCAGTCTGTTTTCACTCAGCAGAAATCCAAGAAAAGATGTTGGCAGGATATTGGTCCCCTGAGAGCATGCCAATACCAAGCTCCTCAGGCCTGGCCAGAAGACCTCTGTAACTGATGGCAGAATGCCCAGGGTTAAGTGGCCATGAGTTAGAGATAAACCAGGGCTCCAAAAGCCAGGGAATCCAAGCAGGCAGAAAGGCACTTCAGGTTTCAATGGACAGGGCAGGGGAGGCAAGAGTCTAGAATCTAAAAGGTCATCTAAGGGTAATGAATACTTGGCCCTGAGGCAAGAATTGACGAGTCATGGGGATGCTGGGACCCAGTGCCTACAAGAGGTTATTTTGAAGAGGTGGGAATTCACGGTACACTCTGAGGACTTCTAGATAGGACAAGGAGAGCTTGGGGCGACTTTATAAAATGAGATGAAGGAGATGTTGGAGGTTCCAATACTTGTGGTGGTGATGGCAAAAGTGGTTGTTATAGTGAGGTTGATGATTAGAGCGCTTGCATGATTATGGTAATAGCAGGAATGGACTGATGAGTGGTCATGGTGTTATTATGATTTGTTAGTGATCACTACCATGGTGATAAAGGGAGTAAGTAATGGAAATTGTTTTCACGATGAGAGAAGTGGTGATATTGAAGCTCACAGTGACAGAAGCAATAATTTGGAGGGTGATGGTAGTATTGGTAGACGATGGTAACAGTAATTATGGTCACAAGTGAAGAAGACAATGCTGCTGCTGCCGCTGCTCAGTCGCTTCAGTCGTGTCTGACTCTGCGACCCCAGAGACGGCAGCCCACCAGGCTCCCCCGTCCCTGGGATTCTCCAGGCAAGAACACTGGAGTGGGTTGCCATTTCCTTCTCCAATGCGTGAAAGTGAAAAGTGAAAGTGCAGTCGCTCAGTCGTGTCTGACCCTCAGCGATCCCATGGACTGCAGGCTTCCAGGCTCCTCTGTCCATGGGATTTTCCAGGCAAGAGTACTGGAGTGGGGTACCATTGCCTTCTCTGGAAGACAATGCTAGAGCTGTTGAATTGTTATCCAGAGAGAGTTTGTAGTAAGGATTATTTTGGTAAATATGGGTTCTTCATGTGGCATTGTTCTTGCCTTAATCCCAGTAAGTGTATGAAGTGAGCCTGACCCTGTACACAAGATAAAGAGGGACACATCATGGCCCCGGGTCTCCCTGAGCTGGGACGGAGGACTTCCTTCTCCAAATGCCTCTGTAATCAGACATGCACTGTCTTTCCTGTTCTACTCCATTCTGATTACAGACAGAGTAGAGGTTGGAGGGTAGCCACACTCCACCTTTCCCTTCCCTTTCATCTTCCTAGGTTTCTACTTGTTTCCAAAGATAACCCTTCTCCAGAATCCAATATAGAAACTAAGTCACAGAGGTTTTTCCTTGTGGGCTGGAGCTTGAGCGTGATGGGTGTGCCAGACATCTGGCTGGAGATGAGATAATGGCCAAAAGGCCCTCCTTGCAGCAGGAAGAGCAGTGGTTACTGTAGCTGCTATATTTAATTCAGAGCTGGTCCTCAGTCCCTAACCAATTCAGCCTCCAACAGCTCTCTTGACCCTGTCCTGGTCAATCCTGTTGCTTCCTGCCAAGTGTGGCTGCTGAACACTTGAAAGGCAGCTAGTCCAATTCAGATGGGCATGTAAATATACATTGGATTTTGAAAACTTAAAATAAGAAAAAGAATGGAAACTATCTCTTTAATAATTGTCTATCTTGATCACATGTTGAAATAGCATTTTGGAGATACTGGGTTAAATAAAAGATATTATTAAAATTAATTTCCCCTGTTTCTTTTAATTTTTTTTTTACATGTATCTACTACAAAATTTTAAATAACACATATAGTTCACATTATGGTGGACAGTGCTGCCTTAGATCATTGCTTTTCCTTTGTTCAGGAAAGCAAGAGGAAAGAAACAAAGCAAATTACAAAATAACAGTGAGTTAGGCACATAATGAGTTTGTTTCTCTCTCCCATAAAGTCTAAGCAGAGCAGATATGGCAGGTCCATCCCACAGTGTCAAGGCTTCCGTCTGCTTCTTTATTATTGCTTCACCATCCTTAACACATAGCTTCCATCCTGAACTCTAAGATGGATGCTCTAGTTCCCATGTCCATTTCACACCCATGAAAAGAGGAAAAGAGGATGTGGAGGGTCAGCGCCTCCTTTTTAAGGGCAGAGTCCAGAAGGTATAACATTACTTCTGCTTGTATCTCTTTGGCCAGAATCTACTTAACTGGACACATCTAGCTGCAAGGGAGTCAGGGGAACGTAGTTCTAAACTGTGTGGCTAGGTTCCAGCTAAAACTTGGGTGGGTGAGGGGTATTATTTTTAAAATGGGAGGGTGGATATTGGAGGCCAACCAGCAGTCTCTGCTATACCCAGAAAGGGGTTATACAACCAGGCTCACACATTCTACTGGTCTGAGGAGTGCCTAGCATCACTGAGCTAGAGCCTTGGGCAGCAGGAGAATGGAGCTGGTAACCTCCAAGAAAAACCTGCTCCTTTGAAAGAAATGCTTTTGATAAAGGCAGCTCAGGTCCCAGCGCATTGCCAGATGTTCCTGGGTCAGAAAGGTTTTAAGAGAGGGAAGGAAGAGGACAGTTTGACAAGAAAGAGAAAGAGGCAGGAGTACTCTGCAATGATTATTTAAATTCTACACTCTCTTGCCTGGGACACTGCCTATGATTCCAATTATTTGGATATTTATACTCAAAGTCTTCACTGGTCATATGACATAGGAACAATGGTTGCAAATGTTTGGTAAGTTGGCTCAGTTTATTCAGAGCCTGCTTGCTTGCCCTCTTTCCTTCCACCTATTATGACTTCCACCTCTATCAGATGCCCAGAGCTGGCAAGGAGGTGGACCCAGGAGATACACAAGGCCTGTATTTAAGGGAGCGATCTGAAAGTGTGTTAGTCATTCAGTTAGGTTTGTGACCCCATGGTCTGTCCATGGAATTCTCTAGGCAAGAATACTGGAGTATTGCCCTTCCATTCTCCAGGAGAATCTTCCCAACCCAGGGAATCAAGCCAGGGTCTCCTGCATTGCAGACATATTTTTTTTACCATCTGACCTACCAGGGAAACCTGGTCTGAATGGGGTGTCAAAATAATCAAGGACCACCATCCAAACAACCAAGGAGTGAGCAAAGGCTGCAATGGGACACTGGATTTCCTTTTTTCCCAGGTCTTCTTAGTAAAAAGATATTCAAGAAAAGTAAACTAGGTCTCTAGTAAGGGAGGGTCTAGGTCTCTCCTGGCAACTGAGGTAGTCCTGTTGCTTTGCACAGACTAAGAGTTTGATAAGCATTGTGTTACCTGGATGAGCACTGGGGTCGAGTTCAGTCTGGAGTCACGTCCAGAGTTGAGCTGTGAGGAGAGCCTAGGAGAACATTGGATTTTGAGGCTGGAGACTCCACAGCTGTCCCCCACCCTGGACACATCCCCATCTTTCTCAGTGACCCTGTCTCTGGCCCTACACCATCATCCTTCCTGGGATCTTCCTTTTGTGCCTATTGAACTGATGGCTCAAGCTCAGGGCTACTCACTGGACACTGGGCGTGTTAGGCAGAGACGGGACAGGTGTGGGCTGTTCCTAGGAGGCCTGCTCTGCCTCAGAACCCACCTCCCTGGCAGACCCCACTTTGTCCTTGGAAACAAACCCCTTAGACAGGGCTTCCATGACTGCTGTCTCCTCTGGGCAGCTACTTTCCCACTCAGCACAGGTCAGATAAAGAGACCACGGTCAGCCCTAGGAGAAGGCCTGGCTGGCTGGAGGGGCCCATACTTTGGACTTCCCCGTCCTCCCATACATCTTGTTGTCAAACACATTTTATTTCCTCACGTCTGGGGACTCGGGGGCTTCCCCTCCAGGATTACTTCCTCCTTTGGTTTGTTTTCCAGCTGGAGACTCTAGGAGCCCCGCGGCAGGGGGGCGGCTTCTCTGCTATGGCCCAAGAGGCTTCAAAGGACCCAGAGTGGAATGCCAGCTGGGGAGACTGCCGGCCTGGGGGGAGGGGCCCAAGGTGTAGGGCCCTGGATGGAGTCCCCACTCATTTTCCAATCCCCTACCACTGACTGAGGGGCTGTATCTATGGGAGAAGGTAACTTCAAAGGTTTGGGATGGGGGACTCCTGCCACCCCCTCCCCTGGGGCTCAGAGCAGGGGCAGGAAATGCGCCCCCCCCCTCCCCGCCATGATGGATTAGGTGCCTAAGAGCCATGGCAAGCTCATGGCTGGGGAGACCTTCTCCCTTTTCATGGGGCTCAGATTTCACGATTTTGGGAGGGAGGAGGGGGTGAAATAATTAGTAATTTGTGATTAAGTCTTTTCATGGATATTTTGTTTCTTTGTTCTGTGATGTTGCCCGGAGCCATTTAAAAAATGACTTAATGACAAAAAAAAAATAATTGCTCTTTGTAACTAATGACTGTGTCAGAGCTTAGAAATCACCAAAGCCTCAGAAAGTAGAAACCGAGACACAGAGAGGGGCGGGGTGCTTGTCCTCCAAGGAATCCGATCAGCTATCATAAAGTGGCCAGAGATCTGTTTATAGCTGGCGGCCCCCTCCTCTCAAGCCAGCCAGCACCCCATGCTCACCATCAGCCCAAGGGCTTCAGGCCTAGGATCCCCTAGGAGGCTTTGTTGCTGGGTCCAGAGGAATGGGCAGAATGCTTGAGGTCAGCCCAGACTGTCGCAGCAGGCCTAGTCTTGGAGTCCCTCCTTCCTCCATAAAACCCTCTAGGAGGGAGACTTTCCCTTGTGTGGGGGATGAAGGGGTAGTCAAGCCCTCTCCTCATCACCCCAGCATTCCAGACAGAGCACCTCCATTGCCCTAGGATTCAGAACTTGGGTCCTGTCTTTTGGGTGGATATGCTAACCACAACAGCTCTTCCGTGGGCTGGGGCCCTGCAGAGCTCCAGCCACCTGAGAGGGGATGTGCCAGGGCCTGAGCCCCAAGGACTCAGCGCAGCCCAGCTTCCTTCTGCCGCCCCCAGCCACCTCCCGGGGGCCCCTGGGGAGTGGGCTGAAGCCGGTGAATTGCTCACGCAGCAGATTCTGCTCCTGTTCCCTTCCTGGCCCTCGCTCTGATCTCTCCCAGGGGAAATGCTGAGGGGGAAAAACCCGTTAACTTGTGCCTTCTATTTGGTTTTCCTCTGGTTATTGTTTAAAATGCAGAGATTATGAGGTCAAACTCTCCCAGCCAATATTTTTCTAATGAAAAATGTAGTAAGGCACGACTGAGTAATCTAATCTATAAGTTAAGCGTTCCACACAGCAGCGATTTTCACCGACAGAACTTCAATAAATCTTGTTTTGAGAAAAATGATATGAGGCTGATGTTCTATTTTTGTCAATTTGAATGGACTCCCCTGCCCCCCCACCAGTCCCCAGAAACACTGCATTGCACCCAGCCCATCTCCTTCCCTCCCCCAGAACTGGCTGCATGAAAAGGGGGGACAAGAACAATCAGGTGGGAGACTTGAGTTCTGGTCCAGCCAGGCTCCAGAGGTCTGGGGCCAGAGGCATCTGCTTCCGCACTCCTGGCCTCTGTGGCTCTCCTCCTGGTGAGGGGGTAGGTGAAGGGGCTGGTGGTCTTGAAAGCAGAGGAAGCCCACAGTCTAGGAGATCGTGTCTTCCCTAGCCACAGGGTCAGGTTTACCAGGTCAACCTGTCTCCCCTGCCTCAAGGCTGAGCAAATAGCGAATAGCAGTTCTCACACCTTTCCTCAACCCCCAACAAGCCATTGATAGATTCGGCAAGAAAGGTCTTGCCTCAGGCTGAATTCTTCAGATCCATCCTTGAAGTCGCTGCTCCGCCATAGCCATAGTCTGACTTTAACAGAAAGGGTGAAGCAGAATGTGGTGACCCCCCTCAAAGTGTGTGTGTGTGTGTGTGTGTGTGTGCATGCACACGCACATGTTTACCTGTGAGCACCTGTGTGAGGGCTCTGGGAGGCAGGCTTTCCTGATGGACATGTGGGTCATAAGCCTGTCATGGATGAGGGCTGCCAAGAAAAATATCAAGAAAGATATCTTGAGTCCAAGGGATATGTGGGAGGCCACAAGAACTGGTATGGAGAGGCTGTTTCAAGAAACTGGAGAAGCGGGGAGGGCAGCCAGAAAGGATTACAGCACCTCATCAGAGAGAAATCAATTAGGAGAGGTTTTAAAATGAGGAGCGCCTTCCTCCCTCCTCTCAGTGACCTTCCGCTGAGGGGAATGTACTGAGACCAGCAAATGCCAGGACAGAGAAAGTGTTTCTGAGTGAAGACCCGGGAGCACGTAGGTTGCAAAGAGCCAGAGCCTGCCTCCGTCTGAAGTCTGCAGGCGTGGAAAGCCAAGACAAGGAACTTGATCTCTCAGGAGAGCTGAGCAGAGAGGAAGGAGGCCTCGGTGGGGTCGGGGAGGAGCGTGGTCCACAGATCAGGGGGCCTAAGTTCTGATATCCCCAACGGTCTGACCTCAGGCCTCAGTTTTTTCATCTGTAAGTGAGGAAAATAAGACCAGTCCTACTTACCTGATAGCAGTGTAAGCAGACTGAATGAGAAGATGTATGTGAACACGCCCAGTTTAAAGTACTGCACGAAGTGAGCTATTGATAGAATTTTTTACCGGGCTGGTCAGGGTGAGAAGACCCAGGGACAACTCTCAGCATTTTGTGATGTTGCTGAACCAGGTTACATTAAGCCTGAGGCTGGGGATCTGTCGCTGGACCTGCTTCTGGAGTTTGGGCTTCAAGACTCCCTCATGGAGGAGAAAGCTTGTGCTGGTCCTTCGCTGCCCCGGTGTGCCAAGGCTCCACAACATGGAGGGATCCTGGAGAGCCTTTGGGCTGGTTAGGGGGCTGGGAGAGGAGTTATCTCTCAAGGGGAGGGGAAGGGCGGGGACCCCTTGTTCCTGCTGGATCAAGTTCAGGCACCAAGAACAGTCCATTTCTCCCCAGGCCTTACCAAACCCTCTGCCCCCTGGTGTCACTGAGGGCCATTCTGAGGCTCCTGGACACTTCCAGGTGTGGGTGGTGTAACTCCAAATGTCAAATATTAGCTCCAGGTCCTCTTTTGTCTTCTGGTCCTCGCCCACAATTGCTTTCCATTCAACCTCCCACTGAGTGTTCTCAGGAGAAGGGAGCCCAGGCCCAGGGCTGCCTGAACCCAGGGCGGGTAGGGAGGTGCTTTGAGATTGTTGAAGCTGTTCAGAGTGACCAGGAGTTGCCTGCACCCTCAGAAGCCCTGGACACTCACTTCTAAGGGCAATAAGAGGTGAGGGGAGACAGAGTATTGACTTTTAGCATGACTAGGATTGAGGGTGAGCCCAAAGCAAAATTTCCTCTCCAATTCTCTGTGCTTGGTGTGTGTGGGGAGTGGTAAGTGGGTTTGGCAGGGTCCAGAGCTAAAGGGCCCCCAGAAGGGGTCTGAGAATCCCTGCCTAGTCCTCTTCTTGCCCCCAGAGAGGTCCCCTTCCTAGAAAAGTTACCACAGTTATAATTGCACAGACCATGTATTAGGACCTCTTGAAAACTGGGGAGTGAAGAGGGAAGATTATGGTTGGAGGAGACAGGAGCTTGTAGACTTTATGCTGACCCATACCCACTAAAATCAGATTTTCAAGAAACTTTAAATCGCACAAAGAATATTCACAGGAGATGATGATAAGCAAAAAAATAGAATATAAAGTATTAGGTACAGAATAATCCCATTTATGCAGCAAAAAAAATTTTATAGATTAAACAAAATGATGAGAGTAAAACAAGCAAAAGTAGAGACGGTGATGGTTTCTAGGTGGTAAGAATACCTGTGATTTGATTTTCTTTATATTTCTCTATAGTTTCCAAATTTCTACCACCAACATATACATTTATATTTCAGAAGTTATGAAAAAGATTAAGAAGATGACTCTGAAGTCAAGCTGGCACCCCAAATGCAGACCCAGAATTTGGCAGCCCTTTGCCTGCTCCCTGGGTCTTCTTTGGTGATCCTGGGCCGACTTCTTTTATGGCAGCCCATGGGGGAGGGGCTGAGGCCCAGCAGCTGGGAGTCAGCTGTGCTTGGAGACAATCCCGTGTCCAATGGGATAGGGTGGAGGGGGGAAGGGGGGCTCATTTCCGAGCTGGACAGGAGCCAGGTTTTAGGGACCAAACTTGCCAATCAGCTACCTGAGGCACCAGTAATTCATAACTCCTTTTCAGCCTTTGCCCAAGGGTCTCCACTCCCTACTCCGGTGCCTGGCTTTCAGCTATATGAGAAGGGATTAAAGGAGCCTCATCTTTGGTTCTGAGGTTCAGTGAGAACCCGGATTTATGGACATACATTCAGGCCTATATTCACCCCTTTCCCTGGCTTCAGCTCCCTCCTGCTTCTGGATTCCCAAGGCCATGGACTCTGTCCGGGGAAAAGAATGGCTGGTTAAAGCTGGGAGGGGGCCCCACAGAATCTGGCTGAGGGGTTTTGGACCAAAGAGTCTCAGTTAATCCAAGCCTGGCGGATTAGTAAAAATATGGATAAGAAATTCTAGCCTACCTTCAACTATTCAGTTGTGTTAAAGAAAAAAAAAACCCACATAAAAAAGGCTTTTTAAACCATTTATTTATGAGCATGTGTCAAAGTTTTATTTCAGTCTTGCTGCAAGTGAGGAGACCTTTAAGAGGCCGATTCAAGGATTACCTCTTGGTAGACATATTTAGAGGAAAGAAGAGTGGTTAGCATCATTGTTTAAATGGACATACAAAAATGATGTCTCGGATAAAATGCATCAAACTCTCACTGACAACCGTAGAGGTAGATGGGAAACTGACTTCTAAGAAGAAATCTGCATCTGCTTAAAATTTATCAGGAAAGTTTCAGTGTTTTTATTCAGAATGTTGTTTTCTCCCCCCCCCCCAACCCCTGCCCCCGCAAATGGATTATATTGAGCAAAAAGGCTCTCTTACAGAAAGGTTTGGTATCTTTTCATCTTACAGTTGGAAATATTGACTTGGCTCCTTCTCCAAGGCTGGAGGCTCAAGCATGAAGCAATCAATATGGAAACTTTGGGTTCCTATGTGCCCAGCCCATGCCAGGCACCAAGGTGAGAACAAGACATTGGGCAGGATTGCAGGGAGGCTGAATTCTCTCCATACCAGGGAATATTTCCAGACAAAAGGATCTGTCCAGGTAAGTCTCTCTGGAAGTCCATGAAGCTCCCTCATGCTGGAGGTAAGCAAAAGGGCAGAGGAAGCAAGCAGCCTCAGATAGAGATATTCTAGAGCTGTTTCCGCAAGTGCAGGAAGTAGACCTCTGGTGGAATGCCAGGTGCTTTCAGTGGTGCATTGACAAGACATTAAATCATACTGAATCCCATAGTGAGAGAGTTACTTTCTTTTCCTCTCTTTTCCATTAGATCCTGGGTTCACAGAACTAGGTTAATCACATTCCTCTGTTCATGACACAATCTCATCTTGGTCCTTGCATAGACCACCATATTATATATATTTAGTTAGCTTTTCAATTAGTTGCTTTTAAATAATATTATAGACACCCCATGAATTTTTCACTCAAAACAAAATCTCAAGCCTTGACAGTACTAACTAAATGGTCCCTGTGTTCCCTTCCCTGCCTCTGACCTGAGGCAAATGACATTTTGAATCCCATATTCATCATTTCTTGCTTCCCTTTTAGTATAGTAAATATAGTTTAATATATTTATACCTAAATGTATTCCTGGAAAGTATATTTAAATTTTAAACTGTTTTAATTTTATTAAAAAATAGTATCAGACTACATAGTATATAATTTTCTTGGACCATCTTACATATTGTATTGAATGAGTCATCTATACCGACTGTTTCATGTCACTTAAGTTCCTTTGTTTTGGCTACAGTATAATATTCTACTCTCTGTGGGATTTCCATGAGGGTCCAGTGGTTAAGACTCAGTGCTTTCACTGCCCTGGGCCCAGGTTCAATCCCTGGTCAGGGAACTAAGATCCCACAAGTCATGCAGTACAGGCAAAAAAGTTAAAAAATAATAGCATTCCATTATGTGACGATACTATAGATTGTTGTGAAGATATCACTCTCCTTATAGCCATGTTCTTAACGGTAATGTTTTGGCAATTCCCTGGCAGTCCAGTGGTTAGAACTCCTCACTGCCATTGCCAAGGGCCTGGGTTTGATCCCTGGTTGGGGAACTAAAATCCCATAAACTGTGCTGCGCAGCCAAAACAAAAAAAAAATAATGCTTTATGTTACATACATTTTACCACACACACACAAAGATACTGCTTTGCCATTGATGGACATTTGGATTGTCTGATTATTCCAGTTTTATCAAAGAGAAAGTCTCAGTTTGGTGCTGGTGTGTCTTCAATACCTCTGTGACATGTGTTTCTCTCCCTTCCTTTTTAACAAAGAGAGAGGAGACCCTAGGCTTAAGAGTTCTCGGCAGGCAGTGGTAGCCAGCTAGAATTGAATTTCATTGTTTTTTATTTTACTAATTTTTATAATTACTTTCTATTTTTGACAACTAATGGTTGGTTTTCCAGTTGTTATAGTGCTCTAGGGTTGTTTTTTTTTTTTAAATAAACATACTCAAGTAAAAAAATCAGAAATTGATTTAAAGAAAAATATCAAGTAAATAACATTATTGGGGGTATATGGATATGGAGTGAATTGTGAAGCTGGTACTTGAATGCTGAAGCTTGGAAAATATGATTTTAGAGGTTGATCAGAGTTTGGTTGAACCTGTGATCTCTGTGGCCCTTCTAAGGCTGACAGTTTCTGATATTTTGGATATACAGAGAGTATAGGCCATGGGAGCTCAGTGAGTGCTAGAATGGTCAGGGAAGGCTTTGTGTAAAAACTGGGGTGTGATCTTGGCCTTAAAAAATGAGTAAGATTTAAGTGAAGATTAAAAAGAAATGATAGGCTACTGAGTTTGCTTGGTAGAAGCGAAGAATAGTGATAGAAAATAAAGACAATAAGTTTGGATTTGAGTGGAGGAGGCTAGATTATTAAAGTCTGAGAAATCCAAAGAGGACTTTAGACTTAAGTTTGTGGGGTAGTAGGGAGCCACAGAAAGTTCTTGAGTGGGTAAGTGACATGATGACATGACTCAGACCCTGAGCAGGTACTACCAGATTTTTGGTGAAACTCCTTTGTCCATCCAGAGACTGCTGATTAAGTCATTTATACCTCAAATATTTATCAAAGGCCTCTCATGCACCCGATACCACCCTGTGGATTCAGTGATACACAGAAACATACTCTTTATTCTCCAGAGTTCTAGTGGATGATCCAGACATTGAAGAAATAATCACATAAATAAATGTAAAATTAAAAATGTAGTTAACCCAATGAAGCAGGTGTTCCTTATGTACATGTAGTAGGGGAAGGCTTACCAGGTTTAAGAGGCAGGGCAAGGCTGTTCAGAGGAAGTGATATCTGAGTTGATGCTAGAAGGATGAGAAGGAGTTGAATAGGTAAAGAGAAAAGGGAAAAACACTTCAGACAGAGTAAGCAACATGTCTGAAGCCCTGTGGCTTGCAGAGGAAGCCTGGAGAGTCCCAGGAGTGGAAAGCACATGAGGAAAGTCATTGTGGCCGGGTCTCAGGGTGAGGAGAACATGCTGAAGAGGAAGATGAGAGATCAAGAGAGGCCAGGCTATGTCAGAGCCCAGCAGCTTTTAGGAAGACTTGGGGCCTTTATCCTAAAAGAATAGGGAGCCATCGACAGGGCTGTGACATGATTGCATCAATGTGTTTTTTTTCTTCAAAAAGGAAAGAAAATCAAACATTCTGGTACATGTAAGGAAGACAGGCTGACTCTGAGTGTCCCTCTCAGAGCCAGCCCCAGAGCCCTCCAGCCCCAGGGGTTTGGGAGGCTCTGTAAGGAGAGCTGCAGGAAGCTGAGGGGAGCCCGGGTTGGTGGTGAAGGAGTACCAAGGGGGAGGCAGTGACCGTGAGGATCAAATGCAGATAAGTCCGGGAGGGGCCACAGGACACCTGCATGAGTGGGGGAGGCGGCATGGAGAGGGGCCAGAAGCCAGTGAAGGGAGAGGCCCGAGCTTGGCTGAAGTCACCCTCAGAAGCGGAAAGCTGCTGCAGTGACTATGTTTCCCCAGGAGAGGGCTCCACCTTGGGAAAATGGCTGCATCTCCATGGTTCCGAGGATCTCTGAGGTTCCCTAAAGAAGACTGTTCAAGGGCGGGGCGTGGGGGTCCCTTGCCTCAGTTGGAGGAATGGGAGCCAGGGACGGTGGTTGGGGGCTGGCTGGCTGGTGATGGTTGAGCCTAACTTAACCATATTAGAAGCAAGGAAGGGACCAGGAAGAGCACAGAGCCACAGTGGCCAGGATTCATGAGTGGGGACAGAAAGGTGGCCCCAAGCAGTGTGAGCAATCAGTAAGCCTGGAGGGCTCTGGGGGCTGGGGGCTTGCCAGTCCTCAGAGAGCAGAGGCTGTTGTGTTTTGGCTTTTGCTTTCTCCTAGATATGAACGGGGGCAGGAAGTGGAGGTGGAGGGCAGGTGGAAGCAGGGATCACAGCAGTAGTAGAGCTGACCTGAAGTGAGATCCCTTCGTCTTAATCCCCCATCCCCTCATCCTTTCTAAGCCTCCTTGAATTGCAGAAAAACAGGGAAACTGAGGAGAAAATTTCTCTCCAAAAGGAGCCAGACTTTAGGTGAGGGAGGGAGAAAAGGAAACCTGAACAAGAGCCCCATGATTCTTGTCAAGATTTTTAAGAAGATGGGGAATAAAGTAAGTGTGGGGAATTCAAGGCTTGGGTGCCCGTGCATGCATGTACACACGTGTGTACACTCGCTCACTCGCTTGCAGATTCATTCACATATATACACACATCCTCTCCCCCTTCTTCCCCACCACAGACAGCTGGGGTGTGTCACCAGCGCCCGTTAGCACAAGTGAATGCCTTCATAGTGTTTGGTGTGTGTGTTGTTGTAAGTAAAAGATGCAACTCAAGAGGAGTGATGGGGGGTAAGGATGGGGGATATTCCAAATGTGATCTGTGTTTCTGAGGGGATGAATGTAGTGATTCATTTATTCATTCATTCATTTATTTATCATGTATTCATTCAGTCAGTCATTCACTCAACAAGGTTATGAGGGAGCCACCATGTTTCCCAAGCAGTGTGCTTGCTTAATAATAAGCCACAGATGCTACTCCTGCTCACAGTCTAATGGGCTTCAGAGAAGACAGGCCTCAGGACAGAGGCAGTAAATGCCATGATGAGGGTGTGCAGTGTATATGGGAGCTGGAAGAGGAGAGCTGCCCCAGATCACTTCCAGAGAATGGAGTGGGTACCTTAGTGGGGTGAATATAGATGCTGGTCAGGGGAGTGTCTCCCGGAAGTGAGCTGCTCATCCACAGCTTGGCATGTGTTTGGGTGGGTATGTGGATTGGGAAGTGTGGGGTATGCTATGTGGATGTGTATATGGATGGCAATGTGTGCATATGGGGAGGTGTGAGGTGTGTATTGTTATCAGAATTATCAGAGCACACCAGCTCTTTATTACATGTATAATTTCCCCACATCCCATCGGGTCCCTCTGTGCAGGGAGCTGGAGTGGAACTAAACCAAATAGGGGATTAGCAACTTCGAGGGGCTGTGGCAGAGCTGCAAGTGCTGCTGATGGATGGTGTTGGCAGGAGGGGAGGGGGGCGGGTGTCCAGCAATGGAGAGATTGGAGGAGGAGTGGAGGGGAGTCCTGGTAGGGGAGAAGAGGGTGTCAGGGGAAGGGGAGTCAGCCATCTGGGAGGGTGGGAGACTGAGGCAATGTGGACTGGACTGGGGACAGGGACCAGTGCCTGTCTTTAGGGAGGAGGTCTGGGGACAAGCCCAAAGACTGGCAGTTCTCTGCGATAAGCTGGAGGAGGAGAATAGATGGGAGAGGGAATATACCCAGTCCAGGCCAGTCCTGCTTGGGGTGGGGGAGCCAGGCCTGAGGGCCTGGCCACCCAGCATCCTCTCTTTTAGAGGTATTTCCTGCATCTCATATGTGGAATATGGCCTGGAAGGTTAGTGTAAAGAAGTCATCTCAACATAGGATTCAAATCTCAAACTTTGAGGTAGAACCTTGGGCAAGTTACTTCTCAGAGGGGTGTTAAAAACTGGGGTAATAATATTTACCTTGCAAGGTGGTGGTGATGATTAGTACAATATATAAAAACTCTGGGACCTAGTAAGCACTCAGTCAATAATGACTTTTTATTAAAGATGTTGGATTTGCTTGTAGAGCTGAGTTATCTACATGCCAATCAATCTAAACCTCTCCTACTCTTTAAGATTCAAACACAACCTCCTTCTGTATTCAAGTCTCTGAGCTGAGCCAGGCCTACGGAGGCAGCCCCTTCTCCTTGCTCTTGGCTGGAAAAATGTTCCTAAGTAAGTGTTTGTTTCTCTGGATGCCCCTTCAAGCATATTTCTGTCACTGGTTCCTTTTTTCTTCCCTGTTTCACTTAATTTTTTCTCTGCTTAGCCAAGTAATCCATGGTTATTGTGGAAAGTAAACATAAAGAAACAAGAGTAAGAAAACCTTTAATCCCACCATCAGAAGCAATGATACAAATCACTAACGTTTCTCCAGTGCTATCAGGCCTTATACCAATTGCTTTGGATGCTTTATTTCATTTCATCTTCACAATAACTCTGGGAAACAGGCACAATTATTGTCCCCACTGCCTAGAAGAAGCCAAGTCACAGAAGGTAACTGGTTCAAGATTACACCACTGGTAAGTGATCCACGAAGAATGCAAACTCAGGCAAACTACACCTTCCTTCTACTCTTGTCCATTTTCTGAGGACATTTCTGCAGTCTTCATTGAACCAGACTCTGGCCTTCAGTTTACAAATGTTTTACTATCTTCTCCATATCTGGCACAGTGCTGGGGTCTGCTGGAAGACAGGAGACAGCACAGAGAAGCATTTTCTAGGCCCAGCTTCCAGCAGTTCCACAGGACAAAGGCCAGAGCTCAGTGTTCTGGGGCCAGTGGCAAAGGAATACAGAGGAAGGAGGAACAGATGGCCAGCGGGGGCTTGGGGAGGAGGACTCTGCCTCAGCTGAGCCATCTCTTCATGCCCACTTCTCCTGACTCCCATCACCACACAGTGGCTCCTCTCAGGGCACAGCCCTGCCACCGGAAGAGCAGAACTCAACAGCCCTTGGGGCTGCAGCAGGCCCACAGGCCACTTTGCCAGGACACCCTGCTTCTCTCCCTCCATTCAGCCAATCCACTTGTGATCAGATGAACCTTATTGAAGCACACTTCGTTAAGTCCCTTACTGTTCAAACACTGTGGCGCCCAGTTAGGTACAAAGTTCTCGGTTGGCATTCAGGGAGGGTCTTGCTGATCTAATCTCAAACTGCCTCTGCAGCCTTCTTCATCCAGCTCACCCTTCACACGAGAACATCCCAACTGGAAAAATGTCTTTTTTTCAACAGCTCTTTCCTTCTCCACCTACCAACGCACCATCTTTTCTTCAAGTCCCATAATATATGCTTCTTCTTACACATCTTTCCTGACTGCCTTCCTAAGCACGAAGACCAATGGATCTGTCTCTTCCTTTGAGTTCCATAGTCCTTTTTATTCCTCTCAAAACATTGATCTTAGGCAGCCTGACAGCATAACTATTTTTAATTGAAGTCTAACTTATATACAGTCAAGTGTAGTAATCTTAAGTGAATTTTAAATGAATTTTTACATACACACACCCAAACAAATACACACACGTGAACTTTAAGATCAAGATATAGCACATTTCTAGCACTCCAAAGGAATCCTTTGTGCCCCATTCCCTAGTACTTCCTATCCTAACTTCTATCATCCTAGAATAATTTTGTTTGTTGTTAAACCTTATTTAACTGAACCATACATCATAAACTCTTTTGTGTCCAACTTATTCAATATTGTACCTGTGAGGTTTATCTACATCTGTGAATGTTTCAGTAGTTTATTCTTTTTCCTTGCTTTGTAGTATTCCATTGTGTGATGGTATCAAATTTATTTACCTGTTCTCTTGTGGATGGACATTTGGGTTGTTCCCATTTGGGACAAAATCAGCTGCTGTGAACATTCATGTACATAACATTTACATAACATAGCATTTATTTCTCAAGGGCATACACCCAAGAGTAGATTTGCAGAGTTGTAGGATATACATCCCTTGGCCTTGGACTTCATCTCTTGGACTGCAAGCAGTTCCAACCAGTCCATCCTAAATGAAATCAGTCCTGAATATTCATTGGAAGGACTGATGCTGAAGCTGAAACTCAAATACTTTGGCCACCTGATGTGAAGAACTGACTCATAGGAAAAGACCCTGATGCTGAGAAAGATTGAAGGCGGGAGGAGAAGGGGATGACAGAGGACAAGATGGTTGGATGGCATCACCAACTCGATAGACATGAATTTGAGTAAGCTCTGGGAGTTGGTGATGGGCAGGGAAGCCTGGTGTGCTGCAGTCCATCGGGTCACAAAAAGTTGGACAGGCCTGAGCAACTGAACTGAATGAGGATATACATAGCTTCAGCAGGTACTGTCAAACATTAGTCCAAAGTGATTTTACTAACTTACACTCCCAACAATCTATGTGAGTTCTAGTTGCTCTAGGATTGTCAACATTTTTAATTATAGCTATTCAGGCAGGTATTATACTTATTTTTTTATATTTCAAATAACAGTAATCATATTTACCATCTATTGATTAGATAGAACAACTAGGAACAAGTCTAGAAAGCTGGTATTATTATCACCATTTTACAGATGAGGCTCTGAGTGGCTTAGGAGTTGAACAAAATGACAGGGATGATCCATAGGAGAAACAAAATACAAATGCAGAACTATCTGACACCAAAGTCCCCGCGGTCCAGATACATCATGTTGCTTCTCTTCTGCCACATAATAGAGAGCAAGACTCTGTCTTATTCCTCTTGAGATGTGCTCTGTAGTGCCCAAGTAAGAGCTTAATAAGGGATTGTTAAATTAAAGGAACTGATGTGCAGGAAGAGGCTGGAGCTCTTGCATCAGGGAAGACCCATCTAGGTGTTCTAAATTCCAGTGACTGACTGGATTCTGTTGGAATCTGACAGGCTGCCCTTGGACTCAGGAAACCTAGTTCCCTGATAAAAGAGAGAGACAGAGAAAGAAGGAAAGAAGAGGGGAGGGAGAGAGGGAGGGAGAGAGAGGGAAAAAGGAAGGAAGGAAAGAAGCAAAGGAAAGAGGGAAGAAGGAAGGAAAAATCACTACCTTTAATCAACTTGGGCCACAGTTTCCTCATCTATAAAGTGGAGATAATAATACTGCTGTGGCTAGTGAGAGAACAAGAGGTAGGGTTTTGTATTTGTAAACTGCAATGTTAAAAATTGATAGAATTTTTAAATCATAGCTGTCATCTATGGGGCTTTATAAAATACATGGATACTGAGATACAAATTGGCTTGATCCAGGGTGGAGGCTGGGGATATACATTTTTTTTAAGAGCTTCTCTGGGTGACTCCAGGGCTTGGCTAAGGATAAAAATTGCCAGGGTAAACATATGCATTATTATTATTATTATCATTATTCTCTTTTGGAGGGTGGAAATGGGGAGACTCCTTTCAGAAGAGTCTTCTGAAAAGCACAGTGATCCATTTTAAGTCCTTAGATGAGGAACACTGTCAGTGTCTTTATACCCTGGCCATCTCTAGTCTGGAGTCTTAAAGGCAGGTTTGTGAGGGTGTATATTAGGGTGTGCATGTGTTTTTAAGACTATATGCCTGGAAAGGGCAGTAAGGA
Organism: Bubalus bubalis; assembly: GCF_019923935.1. Taxonomy (NCBI): domain Eukaryota; kingdom Metazoa; phylum Chordata; class Mammalia; order Artiodactyla; family Bovidae; genus Bubalus; species Bubalus bubalis. Next base: position 22,299,439 of record NC_059179.1, read on the forward strand.
GAAAACCAATCATGCAGGGTTTCTATATTGAGAGGAGGGCACTAGGGACAGGAAGAAGAATCAGTCAAGTTCAGGGGTGCTCAGGCCCATGGACTTTTATCCTTAAGAAACAAGCAAAAAGGAGCCAAGCCTGGGGCTTGGCTGTTCCTGTCACCCTAATTTGGCCACAGCTGGGGTCTGAGTGTCACCCTGTTTGGCCACAGTGTCAGCCCTGCCTGCCCCTGACCGCCAAGCTGGGGAGGCCTGGAATCCAGCAGCCATCCTTCTTCTTGTTAGTCCTCTACATATCCTGTGCACCCAGGATATTGTCCATACTTGAGTGGTAAGAGAGGGTCAGAGCAAGGCGAAAACCACCTCTCCTACTCTGCTCCTGCCCAGGGCCCTCAGTTCCATTGACCTGCTCCCTGTCCAAGGCAAGCAGTCCACATTTTGGGTTTCTTCCACTATTTATACTCAGGAGAGGGACCCTGGGGACCCCATGGGCCCAAGCTACTGGCCCTGCTCATCCTGGGGTGGGAGGGAGGGGAGGTCCTGCTTAGGCTCAGAGAAGGATGTGGGAGAGAAAAGAGGAAATAAAACAGAGGGCAGGATTAATGAAGTGGCTTCAAGAGCTAATAGTGCATTTACCAACATCTCCTCCTCTGACTCCCATCCAGGAGGAAACTGGCCACAGCTCTGAGGCAGGCTGTCCGGCTCCCAGTGCACCTTTTAGGGATCCCAAGGCTGGAAAGAGGCAGACAGCCTCTCAGATGACAGAGACAACCTCTCTTCTCTTACACCCCAATCTCTGGAAATGAGATTGGGGTCTCAGCCCCTCCTGTGCAGTGCAGGTCCTTCCCCAGAACTACTAGCTTCCAAGTAGCCAGTGGAAGGTACATTATTTGGCAGTGTTTGGGGGATCCTGTCCCCCACTCCAGCATCCAACCACAGGGATACAGCCCTGGCCACCTTCAATAGTCTCTTTCAGCCTGTACCCATCCCATGCCCTCCTCTCTCCCAGGCCTCCTCCCCAGAAGCTGACCTGGAGCTGGATTCCCAAATAAACAGTAACTAATTGGATTAGGAGCTGATAATATTGTTGACCTTTCTTAATGTCTGCTGGCAGTCTTTCCACCACACTGAGGCTTAATTGTATGGGGTGGGGGGAGGGTGGGGGACTTCCAGGAGTGAAATGTGACCCCTGTTAACCTCAGATAAAATGGGCTCAGCGTCTTCCCAACTGCCTGTCATCCCCCATGGAGCAGGAACACACACATGCTCCCACTCTCATCAAATAATTACACAGATGATACACACATGCATAGGCATGCATGCAGAGATGCAAACACACCCAGCGGCACACAGGCATCTCACCCAAATCCACACCTGACTTTGAACATGGATCCTACATGTACACAAGCCATACAAACATGTGTGCATGCAACATCACATATATGACAGACAAATATATGCACATACACAGTCGCAAATACAAGCACCGAGATACATCTAGGCAAGTATAATTACATACTTGATGCATAATAGGTTAATAGACATACTCATGAATGCATACAGATGCACACACATACACTGACATGTGCACATATACTCAGACATGCTGCTGAATAAAATGAGCATGCACAGTACATGACACGTGTCCACATGTGTGCATAATGTGCACATACCTTTGCCCCCGGACAAGACAGCCCCCGCCGGCGCTCCACATAGATAGTCTGGCCCACCCCACACCCCATCTCTTTCACAATCTCTGTTACTTCCACTTTCTACTTGTTCCTGGGCTTCCTGGTTGTGTTTCTGGGACCCTGTGTTTATGGGTCTCTTGGAGCCCGGCCCCGCCTCTGTGAGTGTCTCCATCGCTCAGAACCTCTGGGGCCCTGCCGCTGCCTGGATCTCTCTCTGCTCCTGGGATGCCGAAGTTGAAAAGGGCCTGGCTGGCAGAGTGGTGGGGAGAACATGTAGAGAGAAGAGATTAGAAGAGCAGGGTATGGGCAAGGAGGCCAGCGAGGGTGGAGAACAGGGTCAGGGGGAGAAGACCCGGAAAGAGGGGAGCGGCGAGGGAAGAGGAGCGCGGGGCGGGGGAGGGGCGCCTGCCTGCGCACAGCAGATGTTGCCGCTCCTCGGATGGAGCTGTTAATGTAAGTGGAGTTTGTGCAATGGTAATTAGGAGGGCCCTCATTACCCTGGCGGAGCCGGCTGAGAGCCGATAAAGCCGAGGGGGAGAGGGGCCGACATCAGGGTAATGGGGGAGCGGGGCCGTTGAGGAGCTGGAGCCGAGCCGGGACCGCTCCACGCGCAGCTGGAGCCCGGCGAGAGGGCCGGGGAGGGGGGCGCGGACCGGGCCTGGAGCCCCCGGTAGGAGCAGGGGTGCGAGAGGGCGAGTGTTGCGCGCGGCTACCTCTGCGCTGGCCTTGGTGCCGGCCGCGCGGGAGAGGGTGTCGTGGAGCGCGAGCTGCGAGGACTGGAGCTGCTTGTCTGCAAGGGGCAGGTGGCGAGGAGGGTACCAGGCCGGAGTGTCCGCCTCAAGTGCAGTCCTGGGACGGGGAGTGGGGGTGGGGGACATCCCCGGGGAGGCGGCGCGGGTGGCGGGGGTGGGAGGGGGAACATCCCCAGAGGCCTATGCACCTATATTCTGAGACCGCTGGTGACGGACAGCGGTGGGGCCAGAGGGTGAGAACATGAAAGGACACCCTTCTCCTCTAGTGCCTCCCATCCCCCTGCTCCAGTGCCTGGGGATCTAGGACTCATCCAAAGTGACCAAGACATGGTCTCTGGAAGAGAACAGCCAGGACGAGAATTAACATCTAGAAGGAAGGTTCCAGAATGTTAGGTCACAGACTGGAGGAGACCAGCCAGCATTCAGGAGATGACTGGCAACCTCCCCTCCACTGCCAACCCTAGGGGAGGGCCCCAAGCAATGAGCATGTTGAAAGCGGAGCCCCAGCATCCCTAACTAAGCACCTTGCTTCCCATGGGCTTTGCAGGAAGGGGAACAGAGGCAAGGGAGCAGTGAAGCACTTGTACCTCTAATCCCCGGCTGGGGACCTGGGAGCCCTTCCCACACCTCCAGAACGGGGTCCAGGGTGGTGAGTCCGTTTTGCTATTTACCAACCAGGGATTTCCAGGATGAGCCCCCAGTGCTTTTCAGACTAAGGAGTGAGCAAGCCCAGTCTTCCTAGCTGACTGAGAGCCATCTTCACAGAATGGGCCATTTTCACAGAACAGGCCAAGTCCCCTTCTCCTCCTGCTCCCCCGGCCCAAGGCCAGACAACCCTGGGAAGACTTCCAGGAGGCAAGGAATCTGCCACCATGGCAGGGAGAGGGGAACCGTGGGGGGCCTCACTTTCTCCATCGGAGGGTCCATCATCCCCTTTTTAAATCCCTTTTTCACACAGCCCCCACCTGCAGCCGCTTTCAGAAGCCCAAGGTCATTGACTCCTGCCACTTCAGTTTACTGACTTCCCAAGGAGTATATCATGCACCCTCCCCTCCTCGCCCCCATTATGGAAAGAGTGGAACAGAGAGGGGGATTTTTTTCCCTTCAGGCTTTGAGGAAGGGAAAGGAAGAACCTGCCACTACCAACCCCAGAGGGAACCATGTCTCCCAGAGAACCAACAGAAATGTGGTATCTCTGAATAGACCTGGGCTGAGGGGAGACCCTGGAAGCCCCTCCCCTCTTCAGCAGCGTGGCAGAGTAGGGGTTAACAGGGAGAGGCTGCAAGACTCGGGCTGTGGCTCCCGCCTCCCCCCCCCCACCCCCAGAGTTGCTGACTCTTCCTTTTTGTTCGGGCTGACAGCGAGCACCTGGTGTGCTCCTGCAACAATATTGTTCCTGCCTCCCTCCCCCCAGGCCCCAGGCTCCCCTCTCTCTCCCCCTCCCCACCCGCAGGCAGCCTTCCCCTCCATCTCCTCTTCCCCCTAGCCCCTCCTGCCACTGGCCTCCTAGGAGCACCCCCCCCCAACACAACCACAAGCACGGACCCTGCGGTGTCAATAAACACAACATATGCTGCCATTAATGTGAAAATCGTGCCCTCTACTCCATTCATCCCCTCAGCCTGCCCGCCCGCTGGGGGCAGGGGTAGGGGGGTTGGGGAAAGAAAGGTTAAGTGGGAAACATTAACTACCCTCTTTTTTTGATCTGCTTACCCCTCACCCCCACCTCCAGAGATGGAGAGGAATTGGAGGAGCATGGATGGGAGAGGGATAGGGGTGTTCTGAGACCTGTGTTCTCCCCCAGAGTCTCCCAGATGGAAACAGGTGAGCACCCTCCTCCAGCCCACACGCCTCTTGAGCTTCAGGGGGACAGGAGTAAGGCTGCAGTCAGCCCTCCCACAAAAGGCCACAGTTGCTGACAGGCTTCTCCTGGGGGCAGACATGGTCAAGGCCGTCTTGTTCTCTTGCAAGTCCGGCAATCATCTCAGCTCCTGGCAACCTTCTGTCTGTCTACCTGAATTATAAAAGACAAACCAGAAGGGTTCTCCAAGAGGGCTGGGCTTCAAAAAGCCCTTGTGGAAGGAGCCAAATACCTTAGGTGGCTAAGGGAGTGGCCTGGCCTCAGTCTCCTCAACTAAATCACCAGTGCCAAGGCAGCAGGGGATAATAAAGATAAAAATAATACAATAACAACAGCTAACATGTATTGAAGGCTTATTTATGTACCAGACATTGTGCTAAGCACTTTACAGGCTTTATCTAATTTGTTCCCCAGAAGGCCTCTATAGGGAAGTTACAGCTGATATCCCCATTTTACAGCTGAGGAAAACAGGCTTGCTTAGGACAGCTAGCATGTACTGAGTACTCACTGTCCTCCAGACCCTGGTTGGAGTTTTCTACATATCATGTCAATGACCCTCTGAGGTTAGCAACACTATTGGTGCCATTTTACCGAGGAGGAAACTGAGGCTCAGAGAGTTTCAGTAACTTGCCAGCAAGTTACTGAAGTTCACAGGCAGCAAGCAGAACTTGGCCAGGAATTCAGGTCTGTCTGACAGCAAAGCTTATCCTCTTGGCCCCTACACGTTGCTGCCTCCTTTCTCTTCTGTACTTTTCTCCATCTCCAGTAGCACCCGCAGCACATACAACTCCCTCCCCCACCCAAGCTCACTCCCAAGATCAGACACACAGTAGGACAATGGCCTCCCAGTGGTGCTAGTGGTAAAGACACAGGTTCCATCCCTGGGTCAGGAAGATCCCCTGGAGGAGGGCATAGCAACCCACTCGAGTATTCCTGCCGGGAGAATCCCACGGACAGAGGAGTCTGGCATGCTGCGGTCCGTAGGGTTGCCGAGTTGGAGACGACTGAAGTGACTTAGCACGCACACACGCACAGGACAATGGTGAAGGAAAAGCCAGAGTTGAGACTCTCATTCTCTGCCCAGGTCCTCACTCTTTCCACTGTCACTCCCTGCTGTACCCGTCCAGCCTGTGTGCTCACTGTCCCCTCACCCCCATGGCCAGCCTCATTCTGAGGAGCCGCTGTGTACAGGCAAAGCGCCCCTTTAGGCTCCCAGAGCACAAAGATATTGTGCTTGGCTCTGCAGCTCCTCACTTCTGAGACTCCAGTTGCTTTATTGATACTAACTTAACACATCCCCCACTTCCCCACCCGACCAGGCCCAGTCTGACGGGCAGAAATCTGCTGCCTGGGCACCACCCTGACCTCTCTTTTCCTCTTTCATTATCCGCTCTGGGCACCAGGGAGCCAGCACCAAAATTAAAACAATAACTAAGCCCGAAGTGGACCCAGCAGCCCCCACTCCCACCCAAGGGAGGGAAAAAAGCCACAAAAACACCTGGAGAGGAGAATAATCAATGTAAGGGGAGGGGTGACCCACTCCCACGCCAGCAACCCCCCACCCGCCTTAACCCTTTATCCCCTGCACTGAACCAGGATTTCCAGACCCCATCCTATAAAGAAGCAGCAGCTCCTGGCAACTGTTCAGCCATTTAGTGCTTTGGGGTTTGAATAAACAAATCTGGGACAGTGAGGTCCCCAGAAGCCCACAGTTAAGAAGGACTAAGACCCCTAGAAGCCAGTGTTACCATGAACAAGAAGTACTTCTTGGGCAAATTGCTGGAGAATTGGTTGATCACTTACTTAGCGATGTGTGTCAAATGCTTTATAAAGTGCACGACTTTATTTGATCCTCACAACAACCACACCTGTAGGCATTTTTGCTCCTATTTTTCAGGTGAAGAAACTGAGACTAAAATGAAATGACTTGCCCAAGTTCATCTCAGCTAGTAAGTGGCAGAATCAAGCTTCAAACTTCTACTCCAGACTCTTTTTTCAGAGCCTACAACTTAACCATCTGGCTGAGCTTTCTGCCTGGACCTTTTCCCAGTGCTACTGGAGTCTGGGTAGACAAGTAGGCTCAGTTCAGGAATCTTCTGGCTTCAATCTCACTGAAAGGAATGGAAATCAGTGAAGGCAGGACCCAGGTCTAGGCCTACTGAGGCCAGCAGAGGGGGCTGCTGTAGTTGAGGTCAAGTGCGGGAGAGGGAAGCTGCTGGAAGTGCCTATCCCAGGAAAGCAAAAAAGTGTTCCACAAGGCTCCCCGTGCCCCCTGCCCCCTGCAATGTCTATGGGCCAGCTGCCTCAGCGCAGGGTGCCCTTCCCAGGGAAGGAGAGGGGGGCAGAGTTAGCCCTGCTGAACTGTCCCAACTGTGGAGCTCTACACAGAGGACCTCCCCTCCTTGTCTTTCTGCCCTACGAGTTTTCTAGAAAGAGAATCTCAGCTACCCCATCCACCCTACAGCGGGATACCCATATCCCCTAGCAGGCCCCACTGCCCCACCCCAACACACTCCAGCCTCTCAGCGTCTTCTTCTTTTTTAAAAATATTTATTTATTTATTTGGCTGCACTGGGTCTTAGTCGCACCAAGTGGGATCTTCAGGCTTCATTGCAGCATGTGAACTCAGTTGCTTGGCATATGGGATCTCGTTTCCTGACCAAGGATTGAACTTGGACCCCCTGCATTGGGAACTTGGAGTCTCAGCCACTGGACTACCAAGGAAGTCCCTCTCAGAGTCTTCTGACTGTCCACTTACCTTGTCATTTTTCACTTGAATTCTGCTGACATAAGAACAGAACTTTTCCAAAGGCACTATACCAGAAAACTGAAAGAAAGATGAGAAAAACTAACTATTATGTATAGGCACTGTTCTATGGACTTTGCCTAAAACTTACACAACAATCCTTAGAGATAGGTACCCCTGTTCTACAGATGGAGGGAAGGAGGGCCTGAGAACTCATAAACTGAAGTTGGGAAATGATGACATAGCTGGGATTGGAATCTAGGCAGTTTGCCCTTTTGTAACACTACTTTTTCCCCCCAAAAAAGAAAATCTTCAAATGCTTTATTCTGCATTGGACTGTAAGTTCCCTAAGGGCATTCTTGCCCATCTTTACATTCTTATAATAGGGTAAAACATAGGGTACACGTGCGTGTATGCTCAGTCATGTCCAACTGTTTGCGACCCCACAGACTGTAGCCTGTCAGACTCCTCTGTCCATGGAATTTTCCAGGCAAGAATACTGGAGTGGGGTGCTATTTCCTATTCCAGGGGATCTTCAAACCTGTGTCTCTTATGTCTCCTGGATTGGCAGGAGGATTCTTTACCACTAGGGTCACCCAGGAAGCCCTAAACATACTGGGACCTCCACAAAAGTGCACCCAAGGAATTCTAAGAAAATTAAAGGCCATGACATGCCTGTCACACCCCACAGGGAGATGGCCTGATGCTCTCAACCTTGGCTGTCCTGGGTGCTAGATCAGCCACGCTGCCTTCCCAGTCAGAGGTAGGCTGAGCCAATAGGAGAGTCAGGTCTGACGAGGTCTTCAGGCCTTTCCATAACTCTTCCCATTGCCTCATGGTCTCCCTTGATTCTGTAGATACTGAACTAGTCCTGGCTTCTAAATCCTCACAGTCCCCCAAATTCCTGCCTCTACCTCCCTCCAACGACTAGTCACGAGGACCCTTCATGGCCCTGACCTTCAGAAGTTTTGGCTCCCTTTGCCCAGTTCTCTCCGTTCTGCCTTTTGTCCTGGAGCATATTTGTGGTGAGAGTTGCCCCTGCCCTTGGGAAGCTTAGCTCCCTCACACCGCAGCCTAGTTTCAAGCTGTCCTAAGGACAGAAGCCCTGGTCCCAGGAGCCCATCCGCTGTACACCTGCCCCCTGCCCACAGCTGACCAAAGACTTTCCTTTGCCACCCCCTCAACACAGCCCTCTATTGCTCTGTTCCTGACGTGAGCATTTCCTCCAAATCCCCACACTGCCTCCCGTGACCCACTTAGAATCCTAACACTCCAGACTTAAAATAGAAAACACTCAACACAAGCTTTTACACTTCCCGCTACCAGCTGAATAAAGGCTGTGTCCTTAGCAAAAACAATAACAGCCTATTACTAACAATAGTTGCCCACCAATTCAGCACCTATGGCCATTCATTTGCTCAGCTTTCCCCAAGGCACTTCCTACCTGTACTCAGACTGTGTAAGTGCCTGGGTGTCTCTCTGGGTGTGGAACTTGTGTGTGACAGTGTTCTGGGAATGGCTATTGTGTACTACGCTTTCTCTTCTCCTTGGGAAAAACTCTGAAGTGGCTGCTGGCCCTGGGCTCATCTGTAATCTGGGGCATTGATCGGGGTTCATTGATAGCTGATTGTTTTTACACGTGACTCGGTCACATTCCTCTAATCTCCATCCTTCTGCTCAGTTTGCATGACAAGAAGCGGCCTCAGTGGGGAGAGGTCGCTCACCTCTGACCAGGATATAATTGGAAAAAGAAGGTCATTGCTGCCTTTGCTTCTGGGGCAGATCAGCTTCGTTCCATTTGTGTCAGGAGCTCTTGCCAGCACACACTCTCAATGACGTGGAGACAATGGCTGTGCCCCACAATGGAGCCCACAGAGATGTGCTCAACACAAATCAGGAGACCCACGCTTGCTCTCATCAGGACAGGCATGTACAACAACACACACACAACAGGGGCTCTCAACGCTGAGGATACCATCAATGACACACAGGACAACACGTGACATCTACACATAGAGGACGCACAAAGAGATACATGAAAACAATGCTTACTGATGACACAGGCACCCAGTGACATATACACACAGTGAGACACATAGAGACATTTTGATGAGGGCAAAGAGCCCAGGCTGAGCTACCACGCCAAACAGGAAAAAAATGTTCAATAGTCATTCCTTTCTTCGAGCAATGCCCCTATGGGAATATATCAGCATTACCTGGAGAGCTTTGACAAAGTGCATGTTTCCAGGAACCCGTGCAGGCCCGTACACACCGCTTACAATATGAGTGCATGTGGATCCACACGTTTATGATGAAAAGCTCCCTCAAATAATTCTGATATGCCCCCAGGTTTAGAACCATTGAACCAGGCTCCCCTCTACTGGGTGGCAGAATTTGCCAGTAGGGGTGTGGGGCTGTATTTTATTTTCTCAGTTTGGGAAGGGACAGGCAGGAGCTGAGAAAAGGATTCGCCTATAGCCGGAAGATTAGGGGCCAAACAGAGGCCAGGAACTGAAAGAGTTAAAACTGGGCATTGATCCCGGCGACCTTGGCTGGCCTGTTAGCGCCCGCACAGCACACACATAAGGACCCTTCGCGCGGGGACTGTCCCAGAGACTCGCCTGCGCCGCGCCGTTGGGTTGCGAAGGCCCAAAAATCCCACACCGCCTCCGAAGCCGTGTCAGCTGCAGCCTTGGGTATCTTTGGGGAACCCTGGTTAGCCCCTGGTCCGGTGATCCAGCCCCCGAGGCACTTTCCCGTGCCATGCTGGGCACTGTAAAAATCAGAAAGTTGCTTCTGTTCGGGGCCCCGGGAAGGGCCGAGCTGCCCTACTCCCAACCCGGCCTCGCAGGGAGGCCTCCGGGAAAGGACAGAGGGCATCGCGCGGGGACCGTGCGTCGGAGGCGGCGGGTCACTTGAGCCCCTGCGAGGTGGCGCGGAGATCTGCGGGGACAGCACAGGGTCGCGCCGCCCCCTGGCGGCTCAGTGGCAGAGTTGAGGCTGGGGGCGGGCGGCAGCGGGAGTCTGGCCGCTCCGGGACAGGTTCCTTGTTCCCAGAGACGAGCGGGGGAAGGATGTTGAAAAGACGCCCCCACGAAGACTGTCCTGTCCCTCCTCACTTCCGCTCTGCCTCTGTCCCTTTCTCGATTTTATCTCTCTTCCTTCTCCCCCCATCTCGCCCACTCTTCCTGCCCTTCCCCCTCCCGTCCTCACTCCCTCTCCTACCCACCCCCCTTCCTTTCTCTCGTCCTTCGCCCGCCCCCTCCCGCCCCCGCGGGGCAGCGCCTGGGTGCGCCCGCTTGGCAGTTAGCCCATTAGATCTCGTACTATTGATCCGCTTCTGAGCTGAAGCTGACAGCCCCCCACCCCCTTCCCGTTCTCTCCTTGTTCCCATTCCTGTCCGCCCCCCCACCACCCCAACTCCAGGCGGTCCTGGCCTGTGCCTTCCCCTCCACTCAAACCCCCACGCGGGCTGCGCCGAAGTCTCGCCCTCACGAAGGACAAGAACAAATGTAATTAACGCGACTAGCGAGGGGGGTGAGCCCCTACCCGCATAGGCTCGAGCCGGGGTCCCAGCGGTCCGCCCCCTGCCCGCCGTCTCCCTCCCGCCCCCACGCTCCCCGCCCCCCGGAGCGGGAGCATTTGGGTTGAGCTGCGCCTGCCCTATAAATCCACATATAATTCTCGCCTTTCCTGTTCAGCTAAGGAAAATAAACGTGTAAGGCTGTTTCTGGGAGCCCAGCTCAGGGACCGCTCTAAATTCTCCTCTTATTGAGTCCGGGCTGGAAATCATTCAGTTCGGCGGCGCGCCCCCACCCTCCCCACCCCATAGCCCGCCGCAAGCCCGCGCCCGCGCCCGCCGCGCACACGCACGCGCGCACACGGGAGGCAAGAGCCGGGTATATAAATATCTCCAGCTCTCCCCATAGCCGGGCAGATTTATTCCGCTGCCAAGCCTGCAGAAAATTGACTTGTTCATGGAGGCGGCTATTGACACATCACCGGGGGGAGGGTTAGGGGAGAAAGCAGTGGAGCCGGCGCCCCTCCATTATACGTTAATGTAATCAGCAGTGTGCGAAATGACTGCGCGGAAAATAGCATCACTGACATTTATATTAGAGGATATTGATGGCAGGAGCTGTGACCGCATCACTCTGCCTCCCGTTTCCACGGATTGACACAGGAGCCTCTTGTTGGCTCCATCCACGCTCGCCTCCCCTCCCCCTCCCTCGCCTTCTCTCCCTCTCTCCACCCACTGTCTCTCTCCTCGCCTCTCCCCCACCCTCCCAATTCACTCTTCCAGACGCTCATTTTCCAAATAATTCTTGAGCACCTACTGGGTGCCACGTGCAGGGTCTCTCCCGCGCGCCTGTCTCTAGGTTTCTCTCTTTCTTCCCAACCGTGCCCTTGCCCTCTTTCTCCCCTCTCCCCAGCTCTGCCTCCCCCTCCCCCTTCCCTGGCTGGGTGGTTGGACCGCTGCTGTCAGAGCAGATAGATAATTGAAAAATGGGCCTCACCTTTGCAGCCAGCAGGAGTGGTTCAGGCAGTTACGGCCGGGGTTACCTACTCCATCTCAGGCCCAGGCTCCAAAAGAGATTCTGAGGAAATTGGATTTTACATGGATGTTTTATTCGGGCAGAGGCTTTAGTGTATATAAATACAGCCGAGGAGGCCTTGGCGGCAAGGATGAGTGAGGCGAGACAATCCTGCCTGGGGCCTGGAGGCTCAGGGGAGGCAGACAGGCCATGTGCTCAGCTCTGGGTCCCAGACCTGGACATCCGCGCATTTCCTCCTCAGCATCTGAGACTAAAAGAGGTTAATGCCTCTGAACAGCTCCTCAAAAACTGCCTTGGGAATTTTAAAAGTGTGTAATTGTTGACAGCACCATGTACTGAGAAAAGAAGGAAATATACTCAAGAAGTTTGAGGACTGATTCAGTAAATATTTATTGAACCCTTAAGTTGTGAAATTGTGTTTGGGGCACATGAGTATGGTAGACATGGCTGCTGATTTCAAGGACAGTTTGGAGAATGACAACCTGGGGTTTCAGGTTAGGGACAAGGAAGGGGAAAGTTGTGGAAGTGGGTACTGAGATCACTTCTCTGATCATCCAATCACCTGAGAAGCCTGGATGAAGAAGCAGAAGGGAAGAGGGTCAAGCTGGGGGATGGAGAGTCCTACCAGCTCTCCAGTCTCTCTGTCCTGGGCTGGTCAGCAGAGTTTCTGGGAACATTTTAGACAACTGTAGTCACCAAATCTATAGGCAAGTTCACATCCAAAATGTTTGCAGGAAATCTGATGAAATCCTTCAGAGGGCTAGGGTGATAGATCATCAAGGAGCAAGGTGAGGCCTTCCAGAGAGACCAGCTGCAAGGCATGAAGAGGGCCTGAGTGAGAAACCCTTTGTGGGAGACCTAAATTGAAGGTACATAAGCCAGTGGTGGGGGAGGGGGCATCAGACGACAAGGGAGGTGAGATGTGGGTGTGGGAAGGAGGGAGTAGATGCTTGGGGGCCTTGAATAAGGAATCCTCCAGTGTTTGAATGCCCTGGTCCCCATAGGAAGGCCTCTGTTTTCAGTCATGGGCAGGGTCTTTTCTGTTCCTGGTCTGATCTCTGATTAGAGTCTATGTGGTTGACAGCTGTAGCCCAAATCATTTCGTTTCTTGAAAGAAGAGCTCATGAGCCAACCCATGATTGAAGAACTGGTATTAAGGTGAGTATAACCAGGCTGAATGATCACCGAAAGGCCAGGGGATCCTTCAGGGCTCAGAGCAGAGACGACAGCTGCCTTATCCCAGCCACACCGCTGAGAACTGGACCAGTCCTCCCCCAGATTCCAAAGCCCCCCTTCTTCTCCGCAGCCACATTGTTCTACTGTTACATCATCAGCCTGCAGGGGCAGGACAGGTGCTGGATAGATCATGGCCATCCCTCCAGCTGCCCCACACACATCCTAGACACTTCCACATGGCATCTGGGAGCTCCAGTCCAGCTCTAGGAAGGGAGTACTCTGGGGTAACTGTACTTCCTGTCTGACTTCTATTAGCCTCTTTCCTCTCTCCTGTGGATTACATTCTCTCTGACAGCCTTGAGTCAGACACCCTTCCCAGCTATCAGGAAGCCAGGCTGCTCCCACTTACCAGCATTACTTATACCTCCTCCTCACCTCTGGTCTCAGAGAACCACACGAACTCATGTCTCCACCCCTCAGGTCTGATCCTGGTTTTGTCTTCCCTTCCTTGTGACTCATTTGACAAAAGATTCTGTGTCCTGAGATTCTGGTCTTACTCCTAGTCTAGAAACCCTTGAATAGGTTGGTGATGAGAATATGAGGGTGTGTGTGTGTGCATGTACCTGTGCTCACTTGGTCATTGCATGCCCAGGGCACAGGGGACATCATTCATGGAGCAGGACTTGGTACCACCCTGCCTTCCAAATTAGGGAACTGACATGCATAAGGAAAATGAAGGAGCAACCAGGGCAGTAACCTCCCACAGCAGGAAGGATGCCTCTCAGTCCTGCATGCCTTATCCAAATGAGATTCTGGGAAGTCATTCTTCCACGATCATTTGCTCAGTAAGCCATCAGAGAGGACCCAGTGACATGGGGTGGAGGGAGGGAAGAAGGTACTGGAAACAGCCATGTAAGACTCAGCCATTCATTGTGATTCAGAGCCTGTCCATTCCTTCTCCCTATGTGAGAAGGCAGCTAGAGACAGGGCTCAAAGGAGAATGGACCTTGGAAAGAGAGAAAACCTGTTTCCAGGGGGCAAAGGAAGCCATTAGGAGCTGGAAGGAGGAGGTCTGGTTGGAGAAGCCAGGCTTCACAAAAGTGCGTTTCCAGCCTTAGCAACAAAGCCAGTGTTAGCTATGCGACTGTGATGAGAATCACCTAAACCCTCTGGAATTCAGATCTCCCATTGGTTAAAAAAAAAAAAAAATGGGGGTGTCCTTTTCAGCTATAATTTCTGATTCTGAAGTGGTCAATGAATATGTTTGGAGAGCCCAACTTGGGATGAAAGAAGGAAGTTCACAGTTAAAGATTGAGACTTACAAAAGGGATAATGAAAGATAATTGTGGGGCCAGTGGTCTGAAATTGCTCAGAAAGCTCTTTGGGGGTTGAGAACCTGTTGGAGCCAGGACAAGTACAGAGCAGGAAAGTGGACCAGGTTTGGGCAGAGGGGAGGCAGGGATAGATCCAGAAAGCAATGTGCCCTAAATTTGTCTCAAGCCGATTCTCTGCTTAGAATTCAGCTGGTACAGCCCAGAGATCCAAGTAACCTGGAAACTATTAATTCAACTGACAGGAATCTGTGCACTCTTGTATGTTTTGTACTTTAGAGGGTAAGGGGTTAGTTTGTTTCTCTGGAGTTACATAGTTTCTCTGAGACTATGAAGTTTCCTAGTTGAAAAATGTTAGAGCGTCACAGTAAAGAACCCGCGGGCCAACGGATGATACACAGGAGACGCGGGTTCGATCCCCGAATCGGAAAGATCCCCTGGAGAAGAGAATGACAAGCCACTCCAGTATTCTTGCCTGGAGAATCCCATGGACAGAGAAGCGTGGCGGGCTACAGCGCAAGGACTCGGACACGACTGAAGGGACTTAGCACGCAGGCACGCACCAGCTTAGGATAGAGAAGGGATCAGGGCGCCCCTAGTGGCAGAGCTTGGTGATTGGCAGCAGCAGTACCGCTTCAAGACCGTGCAGAGGCTGCAGGCAAAGTGAAGCAACTGGAGAGAGGCGGTGGGGGGCACTATAAGTAACGGATACACCACCATCCCCCTCCCGTCTTGACTCGGAAGAAACAGGACAGGTGACCTGGGAAGCTTTGCAGCAGAAAGCCGCCTTAGAAGATAATCCCCAGAGGGAAAAGACTAGAAGCCCAGAGCACAGGAAGCTAGGAGCCAGCAGGCAGGGGAGGAGAGAGAAGAGGGGAGGAAAGATATCCCTTTCCACGGATGTGCCTTGGCCCCAGCCCAGGCAAAGAGGGGCAGATTTTCTGTCTAGTCCCAAGCCCCTGCATCTGCCACCTTGTTTACCTCGTGCCTATTTATAGTTGCAGGCTCCAAGCCCGGCATGGGACTCTGCAATTTATGTGACTATAAACCTTCAAAGGGCACTGGATGCTGGCAGGGTATGGATAAAGACAGGGGCAGGCCTCTCAAGGTCAAAATGGCCACCCTCCCAACCCTGTTGACCTTACACTCCACTAAAGGGCAAGAGGTCATAAGACTAGGCTCAGGCAAAGAAGCCATGCGTGGAAAGACACAGTCACCTCTTTGCCTCTTCCTACCCTGAGCTGGTTCAGTTTAGGATTGCAAGCAAGTTAGAGAGGACCTGTTTGGTTTGGTTTTCCCTTTGGGAGGTCGTTGGGAAGCTCTGTGTAGGAGGGTGGATCTCATCAGGGGATGACTGATTTTGGGGAGAGTGGCTGAATCTAGCCTTCTGGGAGGGAGGGGAGAAAGGAGATCTGCCACCCTACTCTCACCTGCCCATCCTCTTAACATCAGAAGAGAAGAAAAATCCTGATGGCTCAGACAGTAAAGAATTTGCCTGAAATGTGAGTTCGATCCCTGGGTTGGGAAGATCCCCTGGAGAAGGACATGGCAACCCACTCCAGTATTCTTGCCTGGAGAATTCCATGGACAGAGGAGGCTGGTGGGCTACAGCCCATGGGGTCCCAAAGAGTCAGACACAGCTGAGCGACTAACACTTTCAGAGTTATTCCTGGCCACTGGCTTCCTTCTGGGAAGGTCTTAGAAGGCCTGAGCCAGCCCACCTCTCACTGAGGACAGGGTATGCTGGTCTACCAGCACCTGGGCCTCTGATCACCATGAGATTCTGCTCAAGCAGAACGGCCTGAAGCCTTCCGTTTAGAGGCAACCACTACTTGCCCTCTGGCTGACCATCTACTTCTTGTCTCTCTCCATTGCCTGATACCCTCCAGGCCCACCATGTGTTCTCCCCCCACTGCTTCCCCTAAAAGTACCCCACACTGTGCGTGCCAACCCTGCTCCCTCTGCTATCCCAGCCTCCTGATGTGCCCTCCCCCTCAAACCCTTTGCACTAGTCTCCATCCCATGATTTATCACAGAAGTATGGAGGCTGGACATAGCTCAGTTCTGTGTGTGTGCGTGCATGTGTGTGTGAGTATAAGGATGTCCTGGGTAAGTGGACAGTCGCAAATCATAGGCCAAATGGATATGAACATGAAGGAGAAGAGAGACCCAAAATGACCTTCTCCTCAACTGTTTTGTTATTTCCTGATCAATCTCTGGTCTGCTGGATAAATCTGAGGGCTTTTAGAGGGGAAGTGCCTCCTTAGAGCCCATGTGACCCTGTGGCCATTTCTGATCCTGCTTTGGCCTTCCCCTCCCTGCCACCCTTTCGGGGCTCAGCTGCCTCAGGACTGGACTAAACCTGGTGGGAGGTAAGCAGAGCTGGGGGTCAGGGGTTGCCCAGCTGGGATCAACCCACCAGCAGTGGGAAGGGCATTGAAAGATAATGAACCATCAGTTAATGTGGACTCACTCCCGCCTGGGCCTGGCCTTGGTTTTGGCCTCAGAGAAGGATTGGTCTCTGGGTAAAGTAAGACTCCAGGGAAAAGAAGATGTCCTGGGGTATGGGCCAATTCTCAGACCTGTTCCTCTGTCCTTCTTTCCCATTGCAGCCCACTGGGGATGTGAATGAGTGAACCAAGTCATGTCCTTTCTTCCTCTGAAGAGGGGAGTCAGGGAATGGAAGAGATTCCAGAGAGTCCCTTTTTGCTCACCTATTAGTCCCCTTTTTCTCTCATGCCTTCTGTAGGGTGAGGGTGGGGGAGTCTGGGAGATGGAGGTCGGGGGTGAGGACAGTGTCCGAGGACCCGGGGAGAAATAAGGGACCTGGGTGGGGATGGGGTTCAGTGGAGAGGAGCCAGGAGGAGGTGCTGGGAGGAGGAGAGGGCTGGTCCTCTTGCCCTCTCCCAGAGGGAGGCAGCAGAGGACCATGGGAATTACCCCAACCAGCAATCAGCAGTTCAGTTCCCTTTGTGTCTCCTGTCCGTCATGGACCCTATTCCAAGGGACTCATTCAGATGGAGTTTGTACAATTCCAGTCTATGCCCTTCTGCTGGAGAGAGATTTGGGGATGTCAGCCTGTTTTTGATTTGGCCCCCACAAGCCCCTCTATTCATTCCTAAGCAGGGAATCCTCTCCTCCTTGTCTAGAGCTTAGAAAATATACCTTTGTTCATTCCTCCACCTCCTCAACCTCCCCAATTCCCTACCTCCCTTGGAGACCAAGATCCAGCCCTGAGTCACCACCCTGAAGAGGCCCAGTCTATCTGAGGGAAGTTCTCTGAGCCTGCTGGGCCATGACCAGATGTTCCAGTCTGAGTGTCAGTCTTCCCTAGGGAGTTTTGAATAAGGGTCAGGCTCACACACTGCTAAAGTCTCTTTTCTCCTACCCACATTTAGGTACTCACCAGGCCCACTTACCTGTGTATGAGAACCAAGTCAACCTGGAGATGCACAAGGGCAGCAGCTAAGTGGAGGAAATCTCAGGTGTGACCTTGAGTGAGATGAAAAACCAAAGCCTCCCAGGCTAGAACCTCCTGCCAGCATGGCATCTCTCAGCCTGGTTGGAAGCTGGGGGCAGGGGACAGAGCACAGATGGGTGGGGAGGGCACTGATCAAGGAAACTAACATCTCAGTTGCTGGGAGCTTAAAATTAGGGAACTAGAAGGAACCCAGAGGCCTCAAAGTTACACCCTGGGGCAGAGAAAACATCTCCTAAGGGGCCACTTGGGCATGGGGTAGAAGGAGCTAGAGACAAAATGGCCTTGGTTTGAGGATGGTCTTATCCAAAAGGAAGGTAAGACTGACCAGGTTTTTCAAGAAGAAAGAGGGCCAAAGAGTTTCTTTTGAACCCTTATTCTAGGGTATGGGTGCCTGAGAGAATTGAAGACCTGAACTCTGGGAAGTGGAGCTGGGATCCAACAGGAGCACATGTGTTTGTAAACCAGTCCAGCAACAGAGAGGCAAAGTGGGGGAGTGGCAGAATGGCACTTTTCTCTCTCACCCAGTCTCCTGTTGTTGGTTCTAGGAAACCTGGGGCTCAGAGCGCCCATGATATAAGGCAGTTGGCACCTTACAGATCTCCTAGCCTAGACCTGTTGTTCAGACAGGGAAGGAGAAGCTCAGAGAGGAAAGGGAGGCCCTAGTTCCCAGACTGTACCAGTGTCTTCAGTCCTGCTTGGCCATCTACCAGCTTCGTTCTCAGACCCCAGATAAACTTATCTGGTGGAACCCCAGGCTGATCTACCTTCCCATAGATTTGTTCCCAGATCAAATGAGTGGGTGGGTGCCCCCTGCCCCACCCACCCCACTGCTGCTTTAGGTTTAGGAAGCCAGATCCTTCTGCGTCTGGCTGAGCAAGGAGCCCTGGTTGGGAAATCTTCCTTCTCATTCCTCTTCCAGACTGGGGCTTCTTTGGGGCTCCCTCTGCAGCTTGACATGTCACTGTCTTTCTGTTAAAATGTCTTGCCCACTCTGCCTCTGCCTCTCCTCCTTTCTCTCTTCTACCTTCTCTCCCCCCGCCCACTACCCCACCAATCCCTCCCCTAGATAGAGCCCCTGAACTGCTGAGATGAATCTCTGAAGCTTGTGATTCTGGCCTGTGTTCCTGGTAATTGAGTTGTGGTCCCTGGTCGTGATGGGGGTGGGGTGGAGTGGCTGCCTGTGGTCCAGGCCTCCTCCCACCATGCACAGGCTGCCTTAGCCCACCCCACTGGGATCCAGCAGAGAGGGTAAGGAGGAGGTGGTGAGGCTTCCTCTTCCCCAGTCTGCCTTCTCCAGCTCTCTGCCTCCCCCTCTACCCCTCCCTGCTTCATCTCCAGCACAAATCACATGGTGACAGCCCCATCCAACCTTTGGGGAAGGGTTTGTAAATGTGTCTTCCTTAGCTCTGATCTCCAAATTGTTCCTTTTATTGCATTTGTCACGGTGAAGATTAAAGTCCCTGGGTGGCCTGTACCACAAATCACAGAGTCTGCTCAGGGAGCAACTGCAGGTTGGGAACCGATGGAGGGGTCTGGGCCCTGTTACCACCTGTATGTGTGTGTGTGTGCGTGCGTGTGTGTGTATGCACACGCATGTGTGTGCACTCACAAGCACACACTTCTATCTGTGCTGTGGATTTGTACCCAGGAACAGGAAGATGTGTCCTTGGTGTTGTCATTCTAAGCTGTTGGCCCCCTTTATAGCACAGCTTGTGACCTCTTCCTCCAGGCTGTCTTCCAGGATCACCCCACCCATTCCATGGTGAGCATCGCTGTCTCTCCTGTATCTTCCATTAGGCAGGAGGGGAAGCTATGTTCACATCACAGATATTTCAAAATAGCCTTCTGGGTCTCTGGCCGCATCGGTCTCTAGATCCTATCCTGGCAACACTCTGAATGGGTCAAGAGCAGCTAGACCCAAAGCCTCCAAAGAATAGCAGACCTTACCCTGCCCCAGCACCCCTAGACTCTGACATTTTTTCTCATCCTGGGACATAACTGGGTTTAGAGGGGACACAGCTAAGATAGAGGAGACCCAGCTGAGGGACCCAAAGGACAAAAGCTCCCTTGTACACACGCACTGAAAAACAGTCCCTTTCCTTCCCTCTTATGAGGTAGGCTTCCTGCCTGTCCCTCATGCACATTCATAACATTCAAATTTATGCCGTAATCTCCGCCGCTCCATATGTATGAGCCTTTGATGGGTGTTTGGGTTTATGGGATGCACCCAGCCCTCCGTTCCCTCGCCCGCCCACCGCCTCCAACCACTGCAAAGACGCTCGTACATAATTGACATCGGCAGATTCTTTCATTATACAAGATTTAGCATCTGCTCGGGGATCGCTCGCTCCTCACTCACTATAGATGACTTTTCCCTGCGTTTCCTATTATCAATTCAAATTAGCCCCATTTCCCCACCGACCAGTGCAGCGTTTACACTTGACAGTGAGGAAACAGCAAGGCTGTAATGGGCTTCTCAATTATTTAGGCCCAGTTAGGCCAGGACCCAGAAAGCCTCAACAAGGGGGTATGCAGAGGTGGGGTCATCATAGCAGGGAGAATAGGGTCACCACTACCTCGTCTCTGTCTAGCCTTCTTATAGCCTCGCACCCTCACCTTCCACCCTGGGGAAGGCTTCCTCTCCCATCTGGGTCTCTAAGGAGTGGGGTAGCCCCTTGCTGTCCACCCACTACTCAGCAGCAGGTTTTCTCCCTCCATCCCACCTTCCCTATCTCTCATTCCATCCATATTGGCTCCACATGTGTACCTAATGGACTACCAGCGTAAACCAAAGAAGAGGTATTAGCAGCAGCCAGGCTCTGACCCTCTCCCCTTAAGATGTCTATCTTTCAGTGCATCTCTGTGAAGATCTGGGGTAGTGTGGCCTAGGAGTTCAGAGATCACGGCCAAAAAAAGAAACAGGCATCAGGGAAAGACATTGAAATCATGGCATGCAGCCTTAAGAAGAGAGAGAAACACACCCAGAAAAGGAGAGACGTATGAGAGCCTAAGGGAGCTGACAGAGATGCCTCTGGGGCTTGGGGAGAAGGCACAGGAAAGCAGAAGGCCTGGGTGAGCCCCTTTTTCAGGCCACGCTGGCTACACAGAGCTGTAATTAGGTCAGTGCTGCCCACCCACTAGTCTGACTAGTCCAGGCCCAGTCTCCTGTAGTAACTCGTGGGTCCCCTGAGCCCACTAAATTGCCTAAGTACAGGGCAGAAGCTCCAAGTCAGCGAGGCACTGGGCCTAGGTCCTGATTCCAGTCAACCCATCTCAAGGCGGGTGCCTCCCTCACCCATCTCCTTGGTCCCTCCCCTCCAGCCCCCAGCCCCTCCCCTTCCCCAGCCCAGATCAGCTTCCAAGGACAGATGTGGGGGAGAGGAGGTGGCAGGCAGGGTCTGAGAGGCTCTGGGATTAGAGGGGTCTTTCCCATGCTCAGCTTCTTCAGAATCAAAGAATTCCTCCATCTGATTGGATTTACCCTAAGTCACAGGCGTGTGGGACCTTCTTTCCCTCAGCAACAGCTGGAAACAGCCCTGAATATGATTAATTAGAGCTGTAAAAAGTCCCGGACACAATTAAGATTTATGTGTGTGTGTGTGTGTGTGTGTGTGTGTGTGTGTGTGTAGAGGGGTCAGGAGTGGGGGGAGTGGGGTGGATTACCAGCTACATCTAGTGCCCTCCAAGGAGAGTAGAATGACATTTCCTCAGAGACATTCCTCTGACATCCATTTCAGGCAAGGGTCATTTTATCTGGCCTCCAGCTTCTGAGCAGATTAGCCCCTTTCGCTGTCCCAGGGGTACTACTTGATTTTCTGCTTTATTCCTTGATAAGGGGGGAGGGCGCGTGGTTTCTGGGGCAGGTGCCTCATTTCTCTTCCCTCTACCACAAGCAGAATGTCCTCTGCCAAACCTCAGTTCCTCTTGCTGGGTCATTCTATGGATCAGGGACATATGTGCAAATCTCAACATAGCTCCTTCTACACAAGCCCAGAGGGATGTAAAATAGGAACCTCAGAGGAAGCTGAATAAATGAACTGCCAGCCAAGCTTCCTGCCCTGGGAGATATCTCACTTTCATCCTCTAAGACAGGACAGAGGTCATCTCTTTGGACTCCCCCCTCCCCACCGCCCCCGCACCTCTAAGATGACAAAAGCTTATTCAGTGAGTCCTCTCCTGCCTCTTCTGTGATTTGGGTAATTGTTCCCAAAGATGTGGACATCCCAGCTTTGATAAGATGCTGGTGATGATCAATGTTATTTATAATCCTGAAAGGGAAGGAGACAGGAGCACAGACAATTCCCTCCAGTGAATCATCTGAAAATCAGTTCTCAAGAATCTTTGAAGGAGCACTTGATTTTAATTTATTTTCTTTATTACAACGGATCGATAGTCTGTTTTGCTGAAATAACTGAGCCCAGGAAAAGGTTGCCTAGGTTCTGGCACCGATGGCCAAAGACGTAATGGACCAGAGGAGTGTGGAAAAGTCCCAGACTTGGCATCTCCTCTCAGAACCCTTCCAGGGTTAATGGCCTGAGTGCCGGGGGCCTCTGGTTTATGGCTGAGTTCCCAGCGGAGAGGGATCTAGGAAGGCTTAGAGCTGCTGAGTGGTCTTTGGGAGAGAGCCACCACATATACTGATTGAGTTCATAACAAGCAGGGACCTAAACCACTGGGATTGTAATTCATCGTCCTGATATCAAGGCCAGGGAGTATGTGGACACTGCTTGTCAATCCTCAGCCCTGATATAGGCCTGCTGTGAGTGTCAAAAGCAAGAGGGATGTTTCAGGGGCCCTGGATGCATGTGTGTTGGCTCTACCATAGGGGTCAACTGTGTGGTGTGCTCCCCCACCATTTCCATTTACACCCTTTGGGCTTTACAGTGTATCCAATGGCACCCCACTCCAGACTCTTGCCTGGAAAATCCCATGGGCAGAGGAGCCGGGTAGGCTGCAGTCCATGGGGTCCCTAAGAGTCGGACACAACTGAGTGACTTCACTTTCACTTTTCACTTTCATGCATTGGAGCAGGAAATGGCAACCCACTCCAGTGTTCTTGCCTGGAGAATCCCAGGGATGGGGGAGCCTCGCGGGCTGCCGTCTATGGGGCTGCACAGAGTCGGGCACGACTGAAGCGACTTAGCAGCAGCAGCAGCAGCACCATCAGGGAGAGAGGGAAGTGGGTGCAATGGGGTGAGCAACAGACTTGGGTCCCAGTGGGCAAAACAAGGAGAAGGCAGAGAGTGGGAGATTGGCAAGAGGTGGGCAGGAAAGCAAGCTGAGGATGAGCAGCTCCTCTGTGAGTGTCCTATGCGCTGCTCCTTTGGGCCTGATTATGGTGTTTACACAGATGGCTCCATGTATCTTTGTAGCTTAGTGTGTCTCTGTATGTGTTGTCTCTCTACTCTTGTGTCAATACTCTGTGACCCTATGGCTAGGGATAAGTGTGTCACCAGAAAGATCAAGAAACTAGGGAGTTATGCAATAGACCAAAATCAGACTTCCTTGGATTTGCTGAGCACAGTATTCGAAACATGAAATTGAATGCCTTTAGGAGAGGCAGTGCCTTTGAGCCGTAGATCCTACCACTCCCTATTGCCTTCCACTGGTTGCTTCACATTTATATAATCTGCCTGGTACTGCAGTCTTGAGTCTGTGACCACTTGAAAGGAAGGAGATATGCTACTATTGGTCCATGAATTGTCTCCTGAATAATTAGTCTCCTTCAGAGACAAAGGTTGGAATCCAACTACCACCAGATTTCCTGGAAATGAGGGTTACCGGGAACCACTTTTTTTTTTCTTTTTCTTTTCAGAGTCAGGAACACCTTTATTGAGGGAAGGAAACAAATCTCATCTTTCTACGAGAGAGAGGTTCAAAATTATATAGGTGGGATTGGAACCCAGGCTGCATCAGTGGGACTCTTTGCACACTGCCTCTTCCCTTTTCCAAGTCAGTTCTGAGCTGAGGTAGAGCTGAGATATGAGAGAGGTCGAGGGAGAAAAAACACAGAGACCTTGAGGGACTCATTTCAAGCTGGTGTGCCCTGGACATGGGCCTCTGCCAGAGGATGGAGGGGGGTTGGGATGACACCCTGATGGGATGGTCGCTGGGGAGACTGATTGCTCAAACAGCCCATTCTGTGGCCTCACAAGAAGGCAGGGCCCCCTTCCTGTCCAGTATCATATCACCACCCTTCTCCATCCTCCATCTTTCTGGGAGAAAGGCAAACTTGGGGACCTAAAGAAAGGTAGACTCTTTTTTGTTCTCGAAGCTTAGAAGAGGTAGCTGGGAATGTGTGAGGCTTGATTTGGGTCTGGGGTTAGGACTTGCTCTTTGCTCCTGCTCCACCTTGGTAATCAGCCTTCCAGAGCTCTCAGTGGATCCTATAGGGTAAGGCCCCTGGGGGGACCAAAGTAGCATCAGATCTACCCTTGGGATCCCCCATTCAGCTAGCAGCTTCCAGAGTAGGAATCCTGATACAAGCCTTTCATTTGACTTCCAAGAAGCCTAGGATAGAAATGGGGAGGGACTAAAGGGTGCCTTAGAGGTTATGTAAGGGAGTAAGTATTTTGTAGTTATTTATTGAGCATTTATTTTGTGCCAGATATTGGATTGAGTATTTTACATACTATATCTCAATCATCCTCTGAGGAATGTATTACTTACTTTATCTTAGTACTCAGATAAAAGAAACTGAAGGTCTAGGAAGTTAAAAGCCACACAGCTATTATGTGGTGAATCTGATTAAATTTGAATTTCAAATAAACAATAGTTTTTTTTTTTAAAGCATAAATACCCAAGAAAGCATGGGTACACTTTTGCGAAATTTGTTGTGTATTTGAATTCAAATTTGATGGAGCACCCAGCATTTTCTCTGGCAATTCTAGGACCTGCAACAGTCCCCCAGGAAGTCCTGAGGGAAACAGGCCTGAAGTAAAAGGAAATGCCGTGGACAGAGGAGCCTGGAGGCTCTAGTCCAGGGGGTCCGGGAAAGGATTCAGACTCGACTTAGCAACTCAACAACAGCAGCAAATGGTGGTCTAAGCTTAATAGACTGCTTAGGCTGCAAAGACAGCCCTTTTCTCTCTTGCTGATTGTCGCTGATGCCTCACAGAGCAGGGCAGGGCTTGGAGTCTGGGCTCACCTTCTGTCCCGCCCCCCTCCCAACCCGCTCTGCACTGGGGGTGTCAGAGGTCACACCCGTTCATCAATTGATGGGTTGCTCAGTAGGAAGCGGCAGACCACAGGTCTGCACAGCCGGGAACCATGAAAGAAATTTAAAATTAAAAATTTCAAGAAATGTGAGATGGCAAAAAGGCGCTTAAGCAGTCATCACGGGAAAAATTAAAACTCCTCACATTTATCGTCCGGTTTCCCACTGAATTATACAATGGGGGCGGGGTGGGGTCCATTGGAGAGCCCGTCCAAGGTTTCCAGCCTCTGAAGGTCTAGCCCAGCCCTCCCTCCAGGGCGGGCCTAACTCTGGGCTGGCCTGGCGGATGAAGGATCTGGGACCGACTCCTGGCCCGCATCCCAGGCTCTCGCGCCCCGCTCTCCTCCCACCTTCCATCAGACCCCGTTCTGGGACCACACGCTGGTCCTGCCCGGGCTTCCACTCCGGTTGGGGTCCGCCCTCCTCCGCAGGCTGAGCTCCGCGCGGCTCCACCCCGGGCTCCACCGCCTGCTCCAGCGCTCGCTCAGGCGTCAGCTCCGGTTCAGGCTCGGGCTCCCACTCCCGGCACGGCTGGTTCCGCTTGCTCGGGGCGTCTCCCTACTGAAGAATTATGTTGCATAAAGCAGCCGCCACCATCTTGAACTGGCAGTGAACTTTGCTTTCTACATATAAATACAGATAGCAATCACACCCCAATCAGCGCTGAGGCTTCAGGGCATCATCTCAGCAACTCTAACTTTCCCATTACGATAATGTGATTTTCACTCAGTCTATAATATCACCAGCCATGAATAAAGCAACTGGCTCTTTCTGTCTCTCTCCTCCCTCCCCCCTTTCTCTGCCTCTCTCCCACCCTCCTCAGTCTCTTTCCCTCCCTGGCACCCTCCTCTCTGTCTCTCTCTGAAACCCCTCCTGGTGTCAGTCTCCATCTGTATCTCTGCATCTCTGAGCATCTCGGCCTTCCTCTCCCAGTCTCTCCTTCCTTCTCCTCTGGGACTCACCTTCCCTAAATACCAAAGACAGGGATGTGCAGTCCTCCCGGGGCTCGGTAAAGTTCTGTTCCCCAGCTCTGCCATCATCTGCCTTTGCCTGAAGGTGAGAAAGTCTGTGGGATTGGAGGTGGTGGGGGTGGCCTACAAGGCTTTGGGAAGGTGATGAGATGGGGAGGGGAGGCCAGGATTTGGCTGTCTCCCTTCTCTCTCTTTCTGTTTCCTTAGGTAACAGGAAGGCTGTCTGTGAGAATTCCCATCAGGAACTGAAGCATCCAGCAAGGAGAGCCGAACACTGCCTTCTTAGGAGAGAGTCCTGGCAGTCTTCTGGATACTGGGGGCCCCAAACCCAATCAGGTTCCAAGTGCCAGACTATTGTAAGTACATCCAGCTGGTGAGAGATACTCTAGAGAGCCCTGGGGAAAAGGAGAACCTGCCCAACCTTCTAGGGCTACTTCTGAGTACCCTGTGCCGTGCACTTGGCTATTCAGGCTAGTGCTGCCTTTGCAGGACATGTGTTAAAAGTCCTCAGACAGGGGACTTCCCCAGTGGTCCAGTGGTTAAGAGTCTTCTGCCTTCTAATGCAGGGGATGTGGGTTCAATCCTTGGTCGGGGGAACTAAGATCCCACTTGCCACAAGGTGTGGCCAAAAAGTAAAAAAAAAAGTCCACAGTCTTTATCAAGGTGTCAGCCACCCTGTCAGAGCTCCTGGAAAGGCCTTCTCTTGCCTTCGTGGACATTCTCTAGGATGGTGGTAGTGCTAGTTAGGGGGTTGTCTATGCTGGTGGTTCCTTTATCCATCCCCCTGGGTTTGTATTCCAGTTCTTTCACCTACTAGCTTTGAGGCTATGAAAAATGCTCTTAACTTCTCTAAGCTTCCGTGTCCTCATCTATAAAGTGAGACTAATTATAGTACCTATCTAGTGAACAAAATAATGTGTATAAAGTGCTTAACACAGTATTTGGCATGTTGTTCAATAAATGTTAGCTATTATTATTACTATTAGAAACTACTGGATAATGCCACATATATAAAGCAGTACATCATAGAAATTATGAGCCTGGGTTTTTAGAGTCAGACTGAATTTGGGTTCTAGCTTAGGCACTTACCAGCTCTGTGACCTTAGAAAAGTCGCTTAGCCTCTCCGAGACTCAGTTTCCTCATCTGTAACAGCAGTAATAATAGTCCCTTCTTCATAGTGTTGTTGTAAGGGTTACTCGGGCTAATCTAGTGCTTGGCACAGTGCTGACGTATGCCACAGGCTCTAGAAGGATTAGTGATTAAGGGTCAGACATGGCACATCCAGCCATGAATGAGGCAAACACTGTGGTTGTTCTGTGGCTTATTCTCTGGGCCCTGACCTTTTCTATTGCTCTAGACCATTGATGGTCTTGATCTTTCACTTCTGTGGAGGTTGAGGGTTTGCTTTAATTTCCCTGGCTGTTAAATTTTGCACCTTTTCGGCTGCCCACCTAGCAGAGGAGTGGGACTAGAATTCCTGCTTAGCCCCTTTGCTAGGTAAGAGTGGTGAGAGAAGGGGCTTTTGAATGCTCTGTCTTAGGCAAGGGTGACAGTGTCCAGAAGGCAACTCTGGAACGTGCTCCTTAAGGAAGGGGTGACAAATTAGAATCAGACATCTGCATTCTGTCCATTTCTGTGTTTCTAAGTGTTTATGGATCCGTATCTTTGTTTCATTTATTTATTTATTTTTGGTTTCTCCCTGAAGATTTCTATGGAGGCATTCCCAGCCTGATCTCAAATGCAAGAAGGGAACGAAGACTCTGCTCACCTCAGTTGGGCCCTGAAGGCGAGACAATCAGAGCTCCCAGCTCTGGGGCCTGGAAAGGCAGAGCCAGAGGAGGAACCTAGGACCACAATGTCTGGCCAGTGGGTTAATTGGATCTCTTTGCTCAAACCTAGCCTCTTTGCTTGGCTCCTGGAAGAAGGAAGCTACCCTTCAAAATCCAGAGCCATAAGCCAAAGCAGTCTTAAACAAGTGTTTCAGCCAAGGGAACTTGAGCTTAAGAGTCTGGTCTCCTCCCTCCTCATCCCACTTCTCAAAGACAAAAAAGACATAGTCCATCCCATCATATGGTCACAATCCAGTGGGGGAGGCAGGCATGACAATAAGGAAGTAAAACAGGAGTGAGAGACGACAGGCTGCAGTGAAGACAAAAAACAGAACAGGGGTCAGTTCAACCTAACACTTCCTAGAGGAGCTGGTGCTTCAGCTAATTTGTAAATGTGGGCAGAATAGAAGGGGGAAGGAAAGGAAGGGCCCATAAGGCAAGGGGAATGGCATATACAAAAGCCTTGGGGCATCGAACAGCATGGCTCATTTGGAGACCTGCTGTACAGAGGGTGGGGTGGAAAGGTCACTCTGGGAGAGGCCGGGGGCAGGGGACAGATAGTAAAGGGCCGTGGGCAGTTGTGCTTTTATAGGGGAGGGCATTAGCAGGGGAATGACTTGCATTTCAGATAACTAGCTCTGAAGAAGATGAAGAGAACGAAGATGGGAATGTAGCCAGAAACACTGGAGGCTGGGAGGTCAATAAGGAGGCTCCTACAACTGTGAGGCGAGAGACAAAGAGGACCCGAACTGTGGCAGTGGGGTTGGGGGTCCTGAGACTGGGGAGAGCCTTACAAGGGCATGGACAGGATTTTGTCCACTGGTTGGAGGTGGGATGTGATGGGGGAGAGGATTCCTGGATGACATCCTTGGGTGAAAAATTGGGAGTGATGGAGGTGGGGAACAGAAGGAGTGGAAGGGGTTTGGGGCAAAGGCAAAATACTAAGTTCTAAAAAATAAATAAATAAATAATAAAATAAAAAAAAATACTGAGTTCTGACTGGGACATGTACCCACTTGGGGGATCCAGAGTACATCTCAGCAAAGATACCCTGGAAGTTATAAGGCTATTAAGAATAATTTTATCTCCATACATTTGGAAATGAAGATGTCTGGTACAGAGTTGGAAATGGGTGTGTGGAATTCAAGAGAGAAGCCTTGGCAGGATATATGGATTTGAGAGTCACCAGTATATGGATGTGTATTACAACCATGGGAAGGAGGTCAGCTACTTGGGAAAAACATGAGAAGAGAAGAGGGCCAAGAAGTCTTGGGGAGTATCAACACTTAGAGGAGTGTGTGGTTTTCAACCTTGGCAGCACATTTTGATGAGCCAGGGAATTTGAAAAGCACCAGTGTCTGGGCCCCACCCCAGAACAACTAACTAGATCTGAAACTCTGGGGATGAGCTATAAAAGTTCATTGTGCATGCGTGCTAAGTTGCTTCAGTCCTATCGGACTCTTTGCGACCCTATGGACTGTAGCCCACCAAGCTCCTCTGTCCATGAGATTCTCCAGGCAAGGATACTGGAGTGGGTGGCCATGCCCTCCTCCAGGGGATCTTCCCAATCTAGGGATCAAACCTGGGTCTTCTGGTCTCATGCATTGGCAGGCAGATTCTTTATCACCAGCGCCACCTGGGAAGCCCAAAAGTCCCTCAGGTGATTCTAAAATGGAGCGAACCAGTGACTGGGAGGGCAGAGGAACAGGACTAGCAAAGACTGAGAAGGAATATTCAGGAAGAATTTTGAGGAGGGAGAGTTCCAAAGCATCAGATGATGCAGAATAACAGCAGTTGAACCCTACCTAGCACTCATGCTCTGTCGGGGCCTTGACATGAACTCACTGAATACTCCCAGAGGCTTGATGAGGCAGGTGCTAATATTATCATCGCTGTTTTAGAGATAAGGAAACCAAGGCACAGGGATGTTAAGTACTTGCCCAGAGTCGCACTACTAGTAACCAGAAACCAGGATTCAAGCCCAGGTAGCTGACTACTGAGTCTGTGCTCCTAACTGCTAGCCCACCTTTCCCGCCAAGGGTGAAGTGAGGTGAGCACTGCCAGGTTCTAGCCCTTAGCTGGTCCATATAGCCTTCCAAGGAGCCCACTGTTCTCTTCTCTCTTCCCTTCTTTCTGTCTTTCTCTCTTTCCCTTTTTCATCCCTCCCTACATCACTAAGGCAGCTGCCCTTCATCTCTCTGGCCTTCCCCTGGCTGACGGGCCAGGTAGAGCTGGTTCTCCTCTTTGTTGGTAAGACCACACTGTCTGCCTCTAACTGGGTGGCTACAACCATGAGCACATGGCCGGTAGCTTCTTCATTCATCATGCTGAGCTGAGCATCCTTTTTAGGTCTTCACAGTCTGGAAGAGGGTGGGGAAGTTGGGGTGATACAGAAGAAATAAAGGCTCTGACAGTCCTGGGAAGTAAGTCTTTCCGGGGAGTTGATACTGTGATAAGTACTAAGGAGGAAAAGAGACTGGAATCCACGTTCACATGGAGGGAATATCAGCCTCGTCAGACACCTGGGACACCCCTCTGCACAGCTCCTGCCTGATTCCCCCAGGCCTGGAGGCAGTGGTTCTCCAGCCTGCATGTTAAAATATAAAAACATACTGCAAGGACCACCTTCGGAACAACTGGAATCTCCAGGGATAGGACCCAGGCACTGATGGATTTTAAAAGGTCCCCAGGGGATTTCAGTGTAGCCAGAGTTGAGAACTACAACGTCAAGAAAAGAGCTCTGGATAAGTATAACAAGACAGTGCTTCTAACTCTCACTTTATCATTTCATAGCTGGTGATCTTGGATAGCCCATCAGACCTCTTTGAGCCTTAGTTTTCTTGTATCTATAAAATGGGAGTAGTAACTCGACCCTGCCTACATTATACAAATTGTTATGTTGCTCAGGTAGACTGTTGAATGTAGTATATTTTGTTAATTATATAGGGCATTATATAAAAGTGAGGTGGAATTAACCTATATAGACACAAATAGATGCAGGTGTTCACTTAGCACACTAGGGGCACTTGAGTGAGAACACATACACACATGCGCGCATACGACAGACAGCAGTTGGTTGGGCTCTGAAAGCAGAACTGTGGTTCTCTAGACTTGGCCTTTTATGTTTTTAGCCTTCAGAATATGCCATTAAAATATGCAGCATTGATCTGGGTGTGTGTGTGTGTGCATGTGCACACACGCACAAATGTACATGTTTAAATGATTGCTAAAGTGTGGCATCATTTGAGTCTGCCTGTCAGCCTATCAGAAACGTCATCTATAACCTTCACTGTTTGCAGTTTAATCTCCCCTGCCTCCTCGAGGGCCCTGTTCTGACATTTTAAACCCCATAAATGACAGTAGCGCTCTAAGCCATTTTGAAAAAAGCCAAGCATTTGGAAAAAACACATAGAGACATATCCCTAAATTCCCCTTCCCCTGAACACATGCTCACTCACGCTCATAAGTGGAATCACACACATGCTCATACCCTGCACTGGCCAATGTAGGAGAAGTCACAGATATGGGCCAACATAAGCACACGTGTGTGATGGCAGGACACAGGTGCATGAAAGCCCAGTCGTGTATCTGGGGCCTTTGTATATGCTCCAGTGGGCACACGGCAAACACAGCTTTCTGCTCCTATCAAGTCCTATTCATTCAAAGCTCCTTTGCTTTGAAAGATAATTGAAGAATCCAAGCTCCTTGGAAGGCTGGTACTGGGAACAGTGGGGTAACATGGGAGACTGAGGGGCCCCAAATCTTGAGTTTAGTGCTAGGCAAGGATGTATCAATACATTCATAGGTTTAAGGTCTCCACTCTTGGAAAGCCCATGGGTACGACGGGATAACGAGCAAATTGTACTCCACCCTACCAACAACCAGAGAGCACACCACATTTGGGGAACTGGAATGAAAAAAGAAAACCCAGAGGTGCTTATTAAAGGAATGAGCATGTGAGAAGGACAAGATGTGGTATAAGATGTTGACAGGAAGCCCCATAAGACAGGGCCCTGTCAGCTCCTGGCTGTATCCCTAGAGCCTGGCACTGGGTTTAGCACACTCCAGAGGCTCATCAGTACTTGAGGAATGAATGACTGAAAGAAGGTGTAAACACTAGTGTGAGTAAGTAGTAAAGGGAGTGTGTGTGTGTGATGGAATTGGAAATGGGGCTGGGAGATTGAATAGTTAAGGACAATTTCTTAAAATAGATGACTTCTGCTCTAGGACTGAAAGAGAGGGGCCCACATCACATCTAATATCCATTTGTTCCAGGGTAAGTGGCTGGCTTTTTTTGGTCTACACTATCTCTGATTTTGCAGCAAGATCTCCCTACTCAAAGGCAAGACAGACTTTTCTCCTATATGTGAGGAGAATGTACCAGCAGAGGATAGGGACTCTGGGCCACTTGATTCTGAGGGGCTCTGTGGATTCCTCATGGTACGACTGGCTCCTATGGCCCTCCCTCCCAACTCAAGTCATCGTGCACTTTAAGGAACTTGTTTCCATGGCAACCAGTTAGTGTCAGAAAATGAGGGCTGTGATGTCAGAATCGGGGATGGGGTGAGAACCCTCCATCCCCCATGTCCCTGGCTCCCTGCTCAGTGTCTGCAGCCTTGCAGGGAAAGCTCCAGAAGAGATGAAGTACACCGCACTCCTGAGGAACACAGGTTCTGGGTCAGGCAGGGCCCAGAAATAGGGACTGATTTGGAGATCTGACTCACCTGGCAGTGTCCCTACCTGCCATTCCACTCCAAAATGCTGGCAAGGCTGGGGGCCCAGTAGTGAGACAGTGTGGGCATACTTGGAAGGGTAACAATGATCTGGGACCATTGCCTGTACCCTGGGAGACAGGGATCCAGGCTCTCTTTATAAGGGGGCTATAAACAAGTAAACATGACGTAGAGGGAAGGAAGTCTCGGTTGTAGTAGACCTGTCATCATACCCTAGGGATGGATGCTTTGGTCTACAGGAGGAAAGTACATACTTGAAATAAGAGTAGGGACTTCCCTGGTGGTCCTGTGGTTAAGACTCCAAGCTTCCACTGCAGAGGCACTAGCTCCTGGTTGGGGAACTAAGATCCCACAAACCACACAATGCAGCCAAAAAAACATTTTTTTTTTTTAAATAAAAGAGGAAGAAGCCCAGCTATGAAGGCACCTAGAGAGTGTCAGAGAAAGAATTCAGTGGGCACTTAGCTCTCTGAGTCTTGGTGCAGAGGATGAGACGTGACAGAACTACAGCAGTTTAAGCCCCTTAGATCCTTAGGACCATGGCTAGCTTTCTGAGGGAGTCTGGTCTGCTTGGGAAGGTCATTCAAATCAGAAGATGAGAGAAAGAATGCAAAGGACCTTGTCCTTAGGAGAAAAAAGAAGGCTGGGTGTTCATTTACTGGACTTTCTGGCCGAAGTAAGTGAACCTCATCACACCAGCTGGGCAGGCCCCGCTGTGGAGATGATGAAGAGGACGACGACGACGACAACGATGGCAAACAGCAGCAGCTGTGTTTCTCAGGGCACTTGGCATTTCCCTCCTTGTGGTAGGCCAGTTGGCAGGTAGGCAGAAGTTGAATTGTCTGTAGGTTGGGTCTGAAAGTGGACTCTGGGGTGGAGATGGATGTGCAGGAGCTTCACTGGGGAGCCCTTGGGATTATCAGCGGTGCAGGGAAGGAACTGGAAAGAAGCAGGACTGAACTGGAGGAGAAGTTGGGTCGTGCTACTCAGAAAAGGCCTTAGTCGACCACATGGAGGGCTCTGAGGCTGCAAGGCCCTTCAGAACTGTCTGGAGTAGAGAGAGGGGGCTGGCCCTTCATATGGCTGGGGTGACCAGGCACTGGACGCGGGCTGCCCAGGGAAGGGCGTGACCTTAAGCGAGACAGCTTTCTTTGGCAGAGACAACTCCGAGGAAAGCTGACAGGCCAGGGAGGCACCTGGAGACAGTCCTTGAGGACTGAGGGAAGTGTGGTGTTGCAGCATGGCCTCCACCACAGCAATGACCACTTTTCCTTTTGAAAATGAGGAAAGGGAAGTTCAGAGAGATGTTATGACCTGCCTAGTCATACTGCTGTCATACAGGTAGGGTTGGAGTTTAGTTTCAGCCTTGTAGACTTAGTCTTGGCTTTATGGAGAAGAAATGTCAGTGTAAAACTCCTCTGTATGACTGCAGGAGCAAATCATTAAGGGAATCTCGCGCTGAGCACCGTGGAGGACAGGCCACTGGAGCTAAGGGTTCCTGAAGTGGGAGGCTAAAGGGAAAGCTCTCCACACTGTCCTTGCGCAGACAGAGTCAGGATGCAGACAAATCCTGAGCCAGGTCTCAGCTCTGCCGGGGTCTGGGTAGCTTCCTCCCCCTCTGGAAAGGGCAGCTCTTGCTTGAGTGTGCTCAGTCACGTCCAACTCTTTGCAACCCCATTGGACTGGTAGCCCACTAGGCTCCTCTGTCCATGGGATTTTCCAGGCAAGAATACTGGAGTGGGTTGCCATTTCCTTCTCCAGGGGATCTTCCTGACCCAGGGGTTGAATCCGTGTCTCTTGCGTCTCCTGCATTGACAGATGGATTCTTTCCTACTCTGCCACATGGGAAGCCCCTGGAAAGGGGAGGCTGTGCTTCTTAGCACAGAAGTCACAGACCTAGCTGATTTGGGCTGTGAGAGAAACTTCCTGATAGCTGTGTTGAGCTGCTAGAAACAAATGAGGCTTTGAGAATATTATTCTGTCTGCTTGATGCCTGGTCTCTGGGCCCTCAAGGAGTGGAATCTCTGAGGGTCTCCCTGGGGGCTTCTAGAAGGGGACAGAACAGTCAGTAGGGGCCGAGTCATGGTCAACCTCAGCCCCAGGACCAACCAGCTGTATCAGGAAAGCCTGGCAGAAGAAATTTGTTTGCTGAGGAATTGACAGTGGTGAGGAAAGGAGTGGGCAAGGTGGCAGAAGGTGAGAGATACCAAGGCAGAGAGAACAGAGGGGACTGACTATCAGAACCAGCCATCCTGACAGAACCAAGGTGAAGGAATGCAGTCCCTGGGCTGGGCCATCTAGATCCCACAGGATTCTGGAAGTCTCTGAAAAGTGTTATGAACATGTGTGGTTGGGGTGGGGCCGTGACAGGATCAGGTGAGTGTAGGAAGTAGAGTGAAGGGAGCCCACACCCCTCCCTTACCTGCACACTTGAACTGAGGGGTCTACAGGCTGTGAGTGACAATGGTTTCTCACAAGTGTCCCTGGCTAGGAGGTGGGAAAGAGCCCTGAGCCATCACTGGAAAGACCCAGAGATGCAAGAGGCAAAGGGACGGGAAGCTGATGGCAGCTTGGGAGTTTCTGCCAGGGACGCTCACGAGGATCTGCCAGCCTGTCCCCAGTTGCTCTTTGCCCTGAGGGCCATGGGCATGTGCCCCCAGGACCTGGTCTTTCTTGCTTTTCTGGGAGGCAAGAGTGAGTGGCCACAGTTCTATCCAGGAGACTCTGTTCGGAAAGGGACTTGATTTTTTTTCTCAAAAAACTCTGTCACCTTGCCCTTCCCCCACACATTTCCCTTCATGACCTTGTGACTCCTCCATTAGGTCTCCTTTCTTCTTGCTTCAAGAAAAAGCCAGGCAGGGAGGGCTGGGGACCAGGGAGGGAGGCGAGCCGGCAGAGAGGCTGAGCCAATCGCGGGTCTGCAAGGTGCAAAGCAATCAGCGGAGCCGCTGGTGAGCGGGTCACTCAGTAGTGTGCACATCAGGGTGAAATCCTTTCAGCTCTTCGCCAAACCCCTAGTGAAAGACAATCAGGCTCGCTGTCACCGAGCTAATTCTGTCTATATAAAAGCAGTAATGAAATTCACGGCAGGATTACCCTCTCCATCCAATGGGCCAGCGTCGTGGTGACATATCTCTCTTATTGCCCGAATGTAACACACCATCTAATTTACGTCGTGTAGCGAGCAGGAATGAAATGTTCATAAAGAATTGCTGCATCTCGTCACCTTAACTGCGGCCCGGGGCTCTGAGGCATCTGTCAGGGAGAGGAGCAGGAGGAGGGAAAGAGGGCGGGGCTCAGGGAGTAGCAGCCAGGGGCAGGGGTTCTAGGGGTGGCTGTTTCTTAATAGGGTGAAGTGAAGGCAGAGGGAGGTGGGGCAGAGGTAGGCTAGGGAGGAGAGTGGGAAAGGGGGCCAATGGAGGGCTTTGGGGGAGACAGGGCTAAATAAGGGTAGGATGGAGTGGTCTGTGGGGAGTGTTTGGAAGTCTGTGTGAGTCTGGGGAGCCAGAGAATCTGAGCAAGTATGTGTGTGTTTGGGTGACTTTGCGAAGAGACATGGTTCATTGGGAAAATGACCCTCCGGGTGCCTCCCAGATACTGCAGGGCCCCTAGTAGTCTCTCTCATTCTCTGGAGGTGGAAATCCATCCACTTCTGAAGGCTGTCAGAATCAGACTCTTGGTTTGTGAGAAAGGAGACCTTTAATAGAGGTAAGCAAGTAGCAGACAGACAGCAGAGGCAAGTTTGCAAACTTAGGAGTCCTCTTTGGGCCCCTTGGGCTCCTTGTGTGCACTGCAGGACAAGACCAGCAGCCAGCGCTCTCATCTCCACTCTAAAGTGTTTCACCCATCCATCCTTTTCTCTCTGTCCCCACCACCTCAGTCCAAAGCCACTGCCATCTGTTGCCTACCTAACTCAACACCCCACTAACTGGTCTCCCCCCCGTGCCCTCTTGCCCCCTCAACTCAGCGAGGTAGTGGTCATCTCACTACTATGGTCCCTCAACTTGAAACCCCACTATGGTGTCCCCTTGCTCTTAGGACAAAGACTAGAACCCACGTCTCTGACTTTGCCCTACACTCTCAGTTTCACGCTGTGCTCCAGCCACATTTGTCTTTTCCTATAGTCTGAATGTGCCTCTGGGGCCATGCACAGGCTTCCTCTCCTTGGAAGATGCCTGTCAGTGGCTGCAGCACCACCCCTGCATGACTTTAACTCCCACTCTCACTTCAGATGTCAGTCGAAATGTTGGGACCTGGAGGAAGCCTCCCGTGACTACCCACACTTGGTCAGCTTGGCTTTCCTAGCATCATTTCCTTCCTGTACAATACAGACCATGTACCTTAAAGAGAAGTTTCCTTTTGTGACCATCTGATTACAGCCCGGACTCTGAGCTCCATGAGGGCAGAGACATTTATGCTTCCATTACCTGGTACAGCATCCAGGGACACTGTAGCCGCTCGATAAGTATTGTAGAATGAAGGCATATGGGGCCTGCACAACCATTACAGGCTAGAATCGCTGCTCCTTCCTTCTTCCATTCATTCAGCAAACATGTACTGAATGTCTCCTGAGTGCCAGGCACTGTCAGAGGCACTGTGGTCACTAGGCTAAACCAGTGAAGAGACAGTCTCTGCCTCTGAGGAGCTCACAGTCCAGGGAGGACAGGCAAGAACAGAAAGCAACCAGGGTGCTAAACATGTCCTGTGCTGCTTTACTCCAGAGACAACCATGTGCTGGGCCCACATCAGAGCCTCCATGAGGAGGGGTTGATCTTCCCGGGCTATACAAAATTCTCCCAAACTTCCCCTAGACACAGCTCAGACATCTATGGGGAAAAAAAAAACCTCAAAAGAAAACAAATTTATTAAAGAGGCATAACTGGATTTCTCTTACCAGTGCTAATAACAACAAGAAGCATTTATTAATTATGTGCCAAGCACATCATCTTATGTAGTCCTCACAATGACTGTGACTTCTACGGATTATTATCCCTGATTCACAGATGAGGAAACTGAAGCCAATTGATATAAGTAACTTGCCCTAGAAGGTCACACACCTGGCACACAGTTAATGCTTAACAAATATTTATTGAGTGCACGAATGAATGAGAAGTTAATAGGTAGAAAGGACAGGTGTTAAACCTAGGCTTTCTGGCTCCGAAACCCGTGGGCTTTTTATTATTTATTTCAGGCAACAAAATTTGGGGGCTATCAGTCTCTGGTCAGTGTTAGAGAAATAATCTGAGGTTGGACTCTGAATCTGTGCTTCCTTCTGACCCAGACCCTAGTCCGAACATCCATAGCCTTCCTACAGATACACATGACACCAGATACCAGGCTTGGCCATGGCAGGAAGATTAGGTTTAGAGAAGACCAGACCTTACTGACTCTAGGAAAATGCTCAAAAGGCGAACCTTTCCCAATCCTGCCCTGTCTTCCTCCAACAGGCTTAGGTTAGCTTATCAAGAAGTCTGGGAAGAGGGAGTTCCCTTGTGGCCTCCTGGTTGGGATTCCGGGCACCCCAGGTTCAAGCCCTGGTTGGGGAACTGAGATCCTGCAAGCCACCTGGTGGGGCCAAAAAAAAAGCCTTGAAGCAGTATGATCAAAACAAACAAAGTCTAGGAAGGGATCTTTGTGGAAGCTAAAACGTCATTCTTGTGTGTACATATCAACTGCATCTTATACTCTCTCTCTTGTGCCTAAGCTGTGTTGTCTTTTTCATTGATTCCGAGATATTTACCCACCAGATGATATATATCTATGTGGGATGTTGCGTGTGGACCTGTGTTCATGTATGTATACACATGTATCAGTAAACTCATTCTTTAATTAGCTCTCTCATATCCCAGTGATATCTGTTCTCTGTTTGAAGACACCTGAGTCTGTAACCTGAAGTTCCCTCCCCAAAAGACATCTGGGAATATGGGTCCCTGAAGCTGTCTTTCCCTCTTGCTTCTAGCTGCCACTCCTGAAAAGTGTACATGACCTTCCAGCTGCTGATGGCAGGCCACAGAGTGGGATTGTGTGACATTTGTTTCCTCTTATTTTGAGGAAAGTTCTGCTCCTTGGCAGTGGGTAAATGTCTCTTATCAAAGAGCTAATGCATGGATGTATCATCAAAGAGATAATATATGCCTGGCACACAGTAATCTCTCGATTCATGTTAGCTATTAACATTATTATAGCTCATTTGTCCTCCCTGACCAGAGGGCGTCCCTCCTTCTCCCCGCAGCCCTCCTAGGGCTGGAAGTACAAGTAACCATATCCACTCCTTCCAGGGAGCTGTGTGAGGCTTGGTGCACTTACAAAGACCTCATGGGGTGAGAGGGCTCCAGGCCATTGTTATCTATATCTCTCAGTAGGACAAAAATCTCACACACCCCTGGCAGGCAGGACTCAATCATATTTTTAAGTTTCTATAAAATAAGTTTCAAGAGTATCTTTAAGACATTGCACCCAAAACCTTAAACTTTTTTTTTTTTTTTAAGTCTTTTGCTGCACTGCCTGGTATGTGGGATCTTTGTTCTCCCACAAGAGATGGAACCTGTACCTCCTGCAATGACAACATGGAGTCTTAACCACTAGACCGCCAGGAAAACGCAAAACCTTAAATTTCTGACTCAAATTGTTTCCTGCATCCATCTTCCTGCAGTTGACATCTTTCCTCCTAAACTGGACCTGAAGCCAGACCCACTGGCCAGTGCCCACCAGAGAGGAGCAGTTGCAATCATAACACCTGATAACCTGAACTCCTTTCCTTTGGCCCAAGTGGCCTATCCTTCCTGCTAGTGATCTGTTTTGTGGCTCTGCCAGGGGTTGACATTCTAAACCAGACTCACTTCTTCAGGTGAAGCAAGATATCATTCAAGTTGGATGGATACAGAGCATTCAGTAGCAGAGGCTGGAAAGGGTGGGGATGAAAGAGAACTCAACTATCCTAAAGAATCAGGATTTGCCAGACATTATCTGCCCTTAAATTGGCATCAGGCATTCTTTTCAGGGTCCATGAAACCCAGGGGTCTGTACCAGAAGTGAATTAAGGCTTATTTGATTGTTTTTGTACAAGCAAGAGGGGAAAGGAAGATTCTATGGAACACATAAACTAGAGGAGGTTGGTGATGGATTAAAAATTGGAATCCAACCCTGTCAATGTGTTTATTTGATTTCCATATTTTCCTCCCCCCTTTTATTCCCACTCTTCTTCCCCTTCCCCCAGACTGACATAAATGAAACCCTGATGGCTATTTTAACTGCAACCTTATATATCCAGGGAAGCCTGAGCGTCCCAGCTGCTGGCCGGCTCTGATCCTCTAAACCCAGAGAGGCCAGCTGGTCAGAGTTCTCAGGGAAGGCAGATCCTAAGTGCAAATTTGGCTTTTGCTACCAACAGACTCTGATCATGACAGATCACTTAGCTTCTCTGGGTACTGGCCTTAGCCTCCTCCTCCCCTCTCCACATACCCCACCTCAGGTGATAGCAAGAAGCATCCTGAATTTCTTGAAAAACAATTCTAGAAATTCACCTTTGTGTTTCCCCTTATAATTACCAGATCAGAATGTAGTCCCCATGAGGATTAGCAGGATCTTGGGTGGGCCAGTCCTCTTCCCTGTCGGCCTGGACAGCTGTTTAGTCACCAGCCAGCAGGAGAGAGTGCAAGTGGGTGGGTGCAGCTCAGCCCTACTGCTGCGTGCAAGACCCATTGTGACATTGTGATAACAGCAAAGATAATCGTCCAGCTTGTCTGAGGGCTTTGTGTGTTCCTCCAGATACCATATGGTTCAAAACTGTCAGCCTAGTGGGCTGCCGTCTATGGGGTCGCACAGAGTCAGACACGACTGAAGTGACTTAGCAGCAG
Organism: Bubalus bubalis; assembly: GCF_019923935.1. Lineage (NCBI taxonomy): Eukaryota > Metazoa > Chordata > Mammalia > Artiodactyla > Bovidae > Bubalus > Bubalus bubalis. The sequence goes on from NC_059179.1 coordinate 22,339,630, forward strand.
CAGCCAGTGATTAGGAATCTGGGCATTCACCCATGAGAGTCTAGGTTCAATCCCTGATCAGAGACCTAAGACCCCACAAGCCACGTGGCATGTCCCAAAAACCAAAAAGCTATGTCAGCCCAAAGTAACCACCTCATCCAACCTGCTTGGAGTTCAGTATGACAGCAAGGGGATGTCTAGTATGTAGATAAAACTCAAAGGCCCTCAAAAAGGAGACTAATTGATGAAGAAATAGACATAAATTCTATTAAGTATGGCTCAACTCTTTTGCTCTCCAGGCCCTCCCAATACCAGAAATTTTATTTGGTGGTCATTCCCTGCTCAGTGTCATTAAATTCTCTGGTAATCTGCGGGGATGTGTAATTATGCTGTAGTTAGTGATTGTTCACTAAGTAAACCCTTGGTGTAGTTACCATGTAAGTCAACGGTATTTACAGGGTATTTTTTCTGCCTGTAACTCAAAGCCTTACCGAAACAAATTGGAATTGCCTTCTGGAGGCCATTGTTATAAATTACAGACCCAACATCTGTCCACATCTGCAATGTCTAGACAGCCTGTCTCAGCTACAAGAGAGGGGAGAGACGGGAAGAGATGAACGAGGGAAAGTGAGGGAGACATGAGGAGTGGCAGAGGGAAATCTCAGAATCACATAATTTTTCTCTGCAGAGGTTTGCCCAAATGACTGCCGTGCTGGCTTCTGAAATGGATCTGACTCTTCAGAAGCTAACACCAAGCTCTGGAGGGTTCAGGAACTGACCATCATCCCTGAGTGGGTTGGGAATGCAACCACTTCCTTTGGGCCACCGTTCTGTCCCCGACGGGCTCTCTGGTCATAGTGAAGCCTAAAAGTTACAAATACAGGAACTGATGATGGCCTGAGTCAGGAGAGCTGCCATTTCTCTAAATTCCCTCCAAACTCTCACCCGGCTGGTCCCTGACTCGCACCCCCAATGGGCTCAGCTTTTGGGGGCAAGGCATTCAAGTGCCTGTCTTTCCTGTGGTCCCTCTCCTGCACCCGCGATAAGGAGCCTGCCCGTCAGCTGAGTGATTGTATTTTTTTACAGTTCCTAGCACAAACCTTCTCATTTATATGTAAAGCAGCCATTAGTCATAGCTCCGTTCCCACACACTGCCTGATGTACAATCACATTTTGCAGCGGATGAATCTTTCCACACAGCTGCTCTGCTATGAATAATCCGTCTCCAGGCCCATAAATCAGAAAAAAATCATGCACCTCGTTCGCCTGATCCTTACACAAAGTCATATATTTTACATGAGGACGAGCTAAATATTCATGAGTCTTAAAGGCTTTCTTCATAGGCACTTGTTGGGGTTGTTTTCTACTATTGGGGGGATACCAAGGTTGTATTTAGGTGAACCAGAGATTTTAAAGAGGATAGAAGAGGGGAAGGAGAGGGAATCGGTGTGTGTGTGTCTGTGTGTGTATGTGTGTGTGAGAGAGAGAGAGAGAGAGAGAGAGAGAAAGATTGATGGAGATTCTAAGCTTATCTCTTAGTCTAGGAGTCATGTGGGACAAAGGGTGCTCATGTGAAGTCTTAAAAACATGATAAATACTTGTTCACCTGAGCTTCTATCCTGCTCAGAGCCATGAATATTGCCTCGCATATTTTCAAGGTCATTTCATAACCTTTGCCCTCTGACCTATGCAGCAATGACTCTGGCCCTTCTCTGTATAGGGTTGTGCCTCGGATCCCCACCCTGATTTGATCAAAGCAGAATTCGGGGTGAGAGACCAGAGACATGGGGAATGAGCAGATATAAGGGGAACCATTTTGATGCTAACAAAACCTGTGACCCACACGCAGCTTCAGGCCTTCAGCAATTTCCTGGGGTTTTTGTTTCCAACCCATTCTGGTTCCAGAGAGCATTTAAGGTGGCTTTCCTGCCCCTGCCTGCTGTATCTCCATCCCCTGGTCTACCTCCCTCCACTCACCCTCTTAGCCCCTCCAGGCCCCGATTGCTGCAGTCAGCTCAGAGGGCCCACTCGCTCTGCCAGGAATACTCTCCCCGCACAGCTCCTCAAACTGCCCCTATTTCCTGAAATGCAAATTTTGACCCCTTCAAGAAGCCTCCTTCCACTCTCTAGAGGAGAGGGAATGCCTGGTTGTGTAACCTCCCCCTGCCGCCTTCCCTAGCTAAACCACTCATCACACCAACTCGTCTGCTGGCAGGTACTTTTTCATTTTATTCTGGCATTCGCTCAGCATTTGTCTGTGTGTTCAGTGGCACTGTCTGTCTGACTCATTATGCTGTGGTCCGCAGTGGTGGTGATGGTGTGTCCTCACTTCCCTGGGAAGGTTGAAAATTCTTCATCCTGGATTTCACTGACTAGATGAAGGACATATTTCTAGGTAGGTTTCTTGGATTTAGATTTGGAAACAAACATAAGCTCTCAGACCCTTTCAGCCTTCGGTGGATGATGATGCCTCGTGTTCCATTAGCTGTCCTCTGATGAAGAACTGTCCCCAAACTATAGTGGCACGCCCGTGGGGAAAATCACCTCTCTGTTTAACAGATGGGCAAACTGAGGCCTACCCTTGGCAAATTACTTTCTCAAGTCAAATCAAGAGGAAATGACAGGACATTACAATTGCATCCAAATTAACTTTTATGATTTTGACTCAGGTCATCAAGTTTTTTCCACCCACCCCCATGGTAAAAGGTCAGACATCAGAGCCTTTTCTTTTTCTCCAAGTTCCATGGGCTTATGCACTCTGCTCCCCTTTGCTCCTCCAGCTCTCAACCCACTCTTACTAATGTTCAGAAAGAATTAAGTAAGAAACCTGCCAGAGAGGAGGAAAAAGTCCAAACAATCACAGATGGCCGGCTCGCAAATTTAATTTAAAATCATTCTTTATTATCCAAAATATTAAAATTAAAGCTATAATGCCCAAAGGAAAACACAGATTAAAACCCCCTATGTTTCACAGCCTTTTCCTCAGGGGGTCCCTGAAACACTGAGTAAGAATGCTTTGAGAAGAAAGCAGGCTTGCAGGAGCAAAGAGCCAGCTGTAGATCATTGAGCCAAACTCTCGGTGACTGACCCAATCAGCTTCCCTTAAAGCCAAACACCAACTGTTTCATATGCAATTAATGATTGCCCTGGCAAATGAAAGTGCATCAAGTCATCACAGGCATCGTTGAATGAGAAGACACACAGCAGTCACAGGTAGCTCATCCCGGGCATCTACATAATGATATTACCAGGCTAATCTAGGCTCAGGATTTAATTCTGCAAAACACCATGCACTAAATATTTATATTCATAAAAGGGCTATGGGGGGAAAAGCCCACATGCTGCCTCTAGGCTCCCCATTTGTCTAGAATAAGCTGCTGGCTCATTTGCTGGGGTGTATGGTTGGGGGTCAAGGGCATCAGTCAAGTGTCAGTAGAATTCTAGTGTTTCTGGCCCCAACTTCACCCTTTGAAAAGCCTCATTGCTGGACTGGGTATTCAGAGATACCCAAGAGAAAGCAAAGCCCCTTCCTTCCCTGGATATGTCAAAGCAGACACGGAGGACTCCTCACTTATCAGTGAGAAAGTAGAGCAGATGAGAACGTGTTCCTCTGTCTCTGGTGCAGAAAAATGAAAGTCTAGAGAAGGATCAGAGACTGTTTAGAATCATACCTCACAAATTTTAAACTGCAGATATAATTCCAATTCTTGGCACCACCATATCTGAACTGTAAAACTGAAAAATAGAGTTTCTCCAAATAATCACAAATAAACCAATGCTGATGGAAAGAACAGGTGTCCTCTTTGGCTTCTTGGATTTGTCTCTATTTTCTCTATTGGATCCTAATTCTGAACCACAGTCCTTATTCAAATGTTTTTTGCAGTGCACTCCTGGGCCTGACACCTCCAGCATACAAGGCACAGGACCTAATGCAGCTTGGCCTTAGGGGTTGCCAGGATCATTTCCATGTCCATCCTGGAGGTTGCTCTCCTCTCCCCACTTGTATCTCAAACCTAATTCTTTTTTTAATTGAAGTACAGTTGATTTATAATGTTGTGTTGATTGCTGCTGTACAGCAAAGTGATTCAGTTATACATATATATATATATACACACATTCTTTTTCATATTCTTTTCATTATGATTTATCATGGGCTATTGAATATAGTTCCCCGTGCTATACAGTAGGACCTTGTTGTTTAACCTTTCTATATATGCTGTTCTTTAGTCACTAAGTTGTGTCCAGCTCCTTTGCGACCCTATGGACTGAAGCCTGCTAGGTTTCACTGTCCATGGAATTTCCCAGGCAAGAATACTGGAGTGGGTTGCTCGTTCCTTCTCCAGGGGATCTTCCTGACCCAGGGATTGAACTCATGTCTTCTGCATTGGCAGGTGAATTCTTTACCTCTGAGCCACCAGAGGAGCCCATTCTACTTACACCAGCTTGCATCTGCTAATCCAAACTCCTAATTCATTCCTCTCTGCTCCCCTTCCCCCACCACCCTAGCAACCACCAGTCTCTTCTCTATGTCTGTATTTCGGCTTCTGTTTCATAGATAGGTTCATTTGTGTCATGTTTTAGATGCCACATATAAGTGATATCATAGGGTATTTGTCTTTCTCTTTCTGACTTCATATAATATGATAATCTCTAGTTACATCCATGTTGCTGAAAATGGCATTGTTTTCTTTTTTTATGGCTGAGTAGTATTCTATTGTATATATCTTCTTTATCCATTCATGTGTTGATGGACATTTAGGTTGCTTCCATGTCTTGGCTACTGTGAACAGTGCTGCTATGAACATACGGGTGCATGTATCTTTTTGAATTACAGTTCTGTCTGTGTATATGCCCAGGAGTGGGATTGTTGGATCATATGGTAATTCTATTTTTAGTTTTCTGAGGCGGCTCCATACTGTTCTCCACAGTGGCTGTACCAACTTACATTCCCACCAACAGTGTAGGAGGGTTCCCTTTTCTCCACACCCTCTCCAGCATTTATTTGTAGACTTTTTAATGATGGCCATTCTGATCAGCATGAGGTGATACCTCATTGTAGTTTTGATTTGGATTTCTCTAATTATTAGCAATGTTAAGCATCTTTTCATGTGCCTCTCAGTCATCTGTACTTCTTCTCTGGTCTCTTTAGGTTTTCTGCCCACTTTTCGACTGTGTTGTTTGCTTTATCTGTTGTTGAGTTCAAACCCAACTCTTTTCATCCAGCCCCCTCTGCCTTTTTTTCTCCTTGGCAGAAAATGCAGATGATGGAGACTGTTGGTTCCCTGTGCACACCATGACTTGGAGCCTTCAGCAACTTTTCCAGGGCTCTGCATATTACAATCAAGATGAGATCAGCTAATAAAAATTACTTTGGTTACAATCCAAAGAGATTAACCAGCCTTAAGGGTTTCACGGCTATGCATTACACTTTTCAATTTTCCTACAATTAAGCTAACAACAAATAATATTGACAAATAAACTGCCAGATCTGCTAGCTGAAGCCCTGCCATGGCAAGCAAGAGTTGTTCTGCCGCTAAGTAATCGTCTAGCCATTGCCTGCTTGTCAGGTCCAGCCTGTGATTTCCAACACGCTAGGGCCCTGGCACTCTAGCTCATGGATGAGGGGGCAATGAGTGAAGCTTGTTGGTTTTGTTTTTTAAAAAGATGATAATCCTGACTCTTGCCCTCCTTACACTTTCGAAGAATTTTCCTTGTTTCCACTGATTCATCAACATCCTGGATTTAGAAATCCTTGGATTTAGAAAACCCTTGGATTTAGAAAATCCAAGGTAAGGAGACCTATATTATCGTGAGGCACAACTACATTAACTCATTAACTAAGTCAGAGTCACAAATCCAGGGCCTAATATAAACTAGACCCAGCACTAATAAAATCTGGGGATAGGCCCAAGTCTCAATGAAAACCCTCTCCCACACAGATGCTGCTTGAGGTCTATGGAGGCTAGACTTCAGCAAGCCAGGTTGCCTGGGTATTGGAAACAATAGCAGGCTGCAAGATGTTTTGGCTCCTGTCTACAAAGCTAAGGCCCAATTACTTCTCTGGATATTTCTATTACTCAGGTTTGGAGAAGAAGACAGCAGGAGAAAGGGCCAGGAGAGGAGGTCTACAAAGGGAATAAAGGCCATTGTTACCATTTAATGAGAGTTTACCATGAGCCAATCACTGTGGTCAGCGCTTTCACTCAGTAATTTATATAATCTTCATAATAATCCTATGAAGTAGACCCCCATTTTACAGCTGAAGAAATCGAGGCCTGGAGAAGTTAAATAGCAGTTCAGGAATTGAACCCAGGTTTACAGGGAGGCCTGGCGTGCTGCGATTCATGGGGTCGCAAAGAGTCGGACACGACTGAGCGACTGATCTGATCTGATCTGATTTGGTTCCAGAGCTTGTCTATGCTTTTTGCCACAAAACCAGTGAAAACTGCTGAACAATTACAAATACAGAAAATATATTTCTGTAGCAGAATCTAAATTATTTTTATTATTATTATTATTTTTTTTGGCCAGGTCTCGAAGCTTGTGGGATATTAGTTCCGTAACCAGGGGTTGAACCTGGGTAAGCTCGGAGTCCTAACCCCTGGACCACTGAGGAAGTCCCAGCAGAATCTAAATTCTGATCTAAATTAGAAACAGGACATCTAGCCTCAAAGTCATACTCCCTTTGATACAATGTTTGATCTTCATCAAAATCAACAAATATATGGGACCTCTCTGGTGGTCCAGTGGCTAAGGCTCCATGTTCCCAATGCAGGGAGCTTGGGTTTGCTCCCTGGTCAGGGAACTAGATCCTGCATGCTGCAACTAAGACTAGGAACAGCTGAATAAATAGATAATAAAAAACGAAAAACAAACATCTGACAAGAACCAGTCTCCTGGGACAAATGGGACAGTGAGAGAGTGTTCTATTTCTTCAATTATGAGAAACAGAGGATAATCTTAAACTAAATCATGTGAAAGTGAAGTGAAAGTGAAGTCGCTCAGTTGTGTTGGACTCTTTGCGACCCCATGGATACCAGGCTCCTGCGTCCATGGGATTTTCTAGGCAAGAGTACTGGAGTGGGTTGCCATTTCCTTCTCCAGGAAATCATCTGAGAAACTTGTTAAAAATGCAGATTCATGGGCCCCACCCAATCTTCTTGATCAGAATCTCTGAATAGGGGGCTTGTGAGGCTGCTATTTAACAAGGTCTCCAGACGATTATTATGCATCCAAGCAAGGAAAACCATTGACATGAACTATGAACATTGCCCTCAAATACATGCCAAGCCCTGTGCCCTGGCATCCAGGCCACTAATCTGACTGTAAGCAGCCCTCAGCTCCTTCACTCTCCCTCTACCTTCAGTCTTTAATACCTGCCAACTGCATTTCTTTCTCCTGTCTATATTCTAATTCACCCTGGTCCCTGACCTCATCTGTACTCTCCCCTCCTCTCCTCACCTGTGTTTGGGTTTTACACCTGCCCCTGGCCTGCTTTGGCTTCTTTCTTTCTCTCTTTTAAATGTAATTTTTATTTAAGTGTATTATACATACAGAAAAGTGCTCAGGATAATAAGGTTACAGCTCAATGAATTTTTCCAAAGTGTATATACCCGTGTAGCCAGCATGAAGTCTTTCTCTCTCTTTTTAAACACAAATTTGACTCTAAATAGCACTGAAGGGTAATTTAAGTCTTTAGTCTCTTAAAGGGACAGCAGGAAAAGGAAATTCCACCATATATCATTCCTTAAAACCTTCTTGTAGAAGCTTCTCACCACCAAAATCTCTCTGCCTTCTTGCCTTCCTTTCACAAGTATTTATTCGGCACCTACCATATTATGTGCTGGGTCCATAATGATGAACAAGATATCCCTGGGTCCTGCTTTCATGGCACTGAAAGTCTCACAAGGGAGACAAATGAGACACAGAAAGGAAACAATAAATTGTGGACTTCCCTGGCGGTCCAGTGGTTAAGAATCTGCCTGCCAATGCAGAGGACACGGGTTTGATCCCTGGTCTGGGAAGATGCCACATACTAAGGGGCAACTAAGCCCGTGGGCTTCAACTGCTGAAGCCTGCTTGCTCTGGAGCCTGAACTCTGCAATACAAGAAGCCACTGCAAGGAGAAACCCATGTACCACAGCCAGAGAGGAGCCCCTACTCACTCAACTAGAGAAGGCCTGTGTGCAGCTGCAGAGACCCTGCACGGCCGAAAATAATAAAGAAAATGTACATTAATTTAAAACATTATAAATTATGACAATTGCTCTGAAGGGATTAACTGGGTGCTCTGGTGCCTGGAGGGTGAGGAGGTGAGGCAGGGGAGGAGGAAAGAGGAGTTTCTGAACAAACTATGAATGAAAAGAGCAGAAAGTGAAGGCAAGGGCAAAGGCCCTGAGGTAGGACACACCTTGGATCAAGGCAGGAATTCTTTCCTTTCTCTTGGTGACCTCTCCAGCTCTCTCCTCCCATCTTTACAAATCTCTTCTTTTCCACCAGAAGCTTTCTACCTTGTCTGCCTCTTTTTATAGGAACAATCTATCATTTTCTCTCTTACAGCATAAGTGTTCATCAACCCAAACCCTGACTGTTCAGTGAGGTAGAGAAGGGGGGAAGAATGTGAACTTGAACTTCAATTTTTTTTTTTCTTTTTCTGGTTCCAGAAATGTTTGAACAGGATTTATCCACCTACTCTTTGGAATCAACTCGCAGTCATCCTGTTGTCCCTGAACTAAGTCTACAGGAAGCCTCTGAGTTGCCTCCTTTCTCTGGTTTCTCACAGTTATCATTGGGAGACTCACAGAGGAATTCTGTTCAGGAACTCAGAGGTTTAGAATCAAGAAGTCTCATCAGTGGTTTTGGCAGCTACACTGTCTTGTTTCTGAGCTAACGCTGCCATCAACGATAGCCCTGGCATTAAAGGCAGGGGGCAGTACAGTCTGTGCCCCAAACGATTTGGTTGCGAGCCATTCTAACAATGATGACTTGAATGAGAGTATTACAAGCACAAAGAAACCTGAGGATTCCAGAGCAGCCCTCTGGCTCTGTCGTCTGCTTTCTTCCTGCCCATGTCAGTGTGAGGCCTTTGCACCCTCTGACCCTAGAGGGAGGCAGAGCAAGTCCTTCTTCTAGTCTCTTCTCTCCTTTTCCACCTCCACCCACAAGCCTATCCTCAGATCCTCTTACAATCCTGCCTGCCATGATCTCTCAGTTATCACTGGGAGACTCATCTTTGAAGGACTCCCTCAGTCAGACTCCCTGACAGGTGACTGAAGTGGGGAGAATGTTGGGAGGTGAGCCCTCATAACAAAGTAATTAGATCTTTCAAAAGCCCAGCTTTACAGCCCTTTTCGCTTCTCCAGTCTTGTGTGATAGAGCACCTCCTTCTGTTAACTGCAATGTCCTGGAGAAGGTGAGTTAAATTAAAAACAAACAAAAAACTGTTCTTCCATACAGAGATTCAAGTTAAGGCCTCAAAGCCAAATCTTGTTATACACATTTTTTTATGTCCTCTTTGTGTTCCAGTCCTTGACAAAATCCTGTCCAGTTTTTATCATCATTATCACCACCATCTAACACTGACCGAGTTCGTATCATAAGCTAGGGCCTGGGCAAACTGCTTTGTGTGCATCTTTTCCTCCTGGTCCCACTAAACCTGGACTGCTAAGCCTGACCATGACAGTGATTCTGAGGGTCAACCTCCAGGGCTATGAATGAGGCAGACCCTCAGACTAGCACTGGCGCCAGCAGGGAGAACCAGGGAACTGGGGGATAAAGTTTAGATGCCTTGCCCTCTGACACTTGGAACATGATTGGGACAGTTTTCTGACAGACACTGGAGAGTAGTAGCATTTGGTCATGTGTCCACTTAACTACGAGGAAGATATTAGCTTGGGATAGTGGAATTCCCACCTCTGGGAAATGACAGCAGCCAGATAAAGACATCATCTGCTCGAAGGAATGGTAGTGATGGGATCTGGACAAAGGCCAGTTGAAGAGAAAACAACCCATACAAACCTCAAAATCTATAAAACGAGGGAGGGTTAAATAGTGTCTAACAAATTTAAGCAAAGAAATAAAGGAATTACAGCATGAAAGTCTGATTAATATCTGAAGCTGGGAAAAATATTCAACAAACACATACACTATCTTCTTATAACCAAATGAAGACTCTTTTTGTCTGTTGTGGACAATGGTTTCTGATTTGGATACTATTGTTAGTAAATACCAGGCCACCTGACCTGCCCCTTGAGAAATCTGTATGCAGGTCAGGAAGCAAGCAACAGTTAGAACTGGACATGGAACAACATACTGGTTCCAAATAGGAAAAGGAGTACGTCGAGGCTGTATATTGTCACCCTGCTTATTTAACTTATATGCAGAGTACATCATGAGAAATTTTGGGCTGGATGAAGCACAAGCTGGAATCAAGATTGCCAGGAGAAATATCAATAACCTCAGATATGCAGATGACACTACACTTATGGCAGAAAGCGAAGAGGAACTGAAGAGCCTCTTGATGAAAAGTGAAAGAGGAGAGTGAAAAAGTTGGCTTAAAACTCAACATTCAGAAAACGAAGATCATGGCATCCAGTCCCATCACTTCATGGCAAATATGGGGAAACAGTGGCAGATTTTATTTTGGGGGCTCCAAAATCACTGCAGATGGTGATTGCAGCCATGAAATTAAAAGACGCTTACTCCTTGGAAGGAAAGTTATGACCAACCTAGACAGTATATTCAAAAGCAGAGACATTACTTTGCCAACAAAGGTCCATCTAGTCAAAGCTCTTGTTTTTCCAGTAGTCATGTATGGATGTGAGAGTTGAACTATAAAGAAAGCTGAGGACTGAAGAATTGATGCTTCTGAACTGCGGTGTTGGAGAAGACTCCTGAGAGTCCCTTGGACTGCAAGGAGATCCAACCAGTCCATCCTAAAGGAGATCAGTCCTGAATGTTCATTGGAAGGACTGATGTTGAAGCTGAAACTCCAATGCTTTGGCCACCTGATGCAAAGAACTGATTCATTGGAAAAACCCTGATGCTGGGAAAGATTGAAGGCAGGAGGAGAAGGGGAAGACAGAGGATGAGATGGTTGGGTGGCACCACCAACTCAATGGACATGAATTTGGGTAAACTCCAGGAGTTGGTGATGGACAGGGAAGCCTGGCGTGCTGCAGTCCATGGGGTCGCAAAGAGTTGGACATGACTGAGTGACTGAACTGAACTGTTAATAAATGCATTTAGACTGTGGGTTAGACTACCTGCAGGAGAATCTGTATTAGTTATCTATTGCCACATAACAAATAACTCTCCAATTTAACAGCTTAAAGTAACAGTAAATATTTATTATCTCATAGGGGTCAGGAATTTGAACAGTTTATCTGAGTTCTCTACGCAGCATCTCATGAGGTTGTGTTCAAGATGTGGCTAGATTTGCAATAACCTGAAAGCTTAACTGTGACTGTTGGATCTGCTCTAAGACGGCTTGCAAATATTATTGGCTATTTGGTGCTGACTGTTGGCAGAAGGCTTCAGTTTCTTGCTCTATGGACCTCTCCATAGGGCTGCCTGGTGTTCCTCATAACTAAATGCCTTATTTATCCCAGAGCAAGTACTCCAAGTGAGTAAGGCAGACCCACAGTATTTTGTATAACCTAGCCTTGGGAGTCACCCTCCATCATTTCCGCAATATCTCATTGGATACACAAATCAGTCCTATTCATTATAGGAGGGGTGTGAATACCAGGAGGCAAGAATTATTGGGGGTCATCTTGGAGGTAGTCACCACCATACCTTTGTTCTCACAGTGTTCTATTTAAACCATTCACCTCAGACTGGGACTTGAACCCATGGGTGTCAGGACTCAAACCCAGCCAAAACCTTACTGGAGACTCTAGCCCACAGTCTTTTAATTAGAATCACTTACCTGATGTCTGGACTTACTGAGGCTCAGATTCTGTGTCTCAGCACAGAGGGAATTCAGTGAGAGGCAAAGTGAGAAGCAAGAAATAGATTTATTAATATAGCACTCTTACAAGAAATGCAAGCAGGCAGGTGAGGAAGCTCTGCCTTGAGGATTAAGTGGGCTACAGTTTAATAGTCAGAGGAAAGGGAGAGGGGAAAAGACTGCCTTTTTCGAGTAGATATCAGGCTTACATCACTAGCTCCTCCTCTGTATCAGGCAGGAGAACGTCTGACTCTATGAGGCCAAACGAGGACTGTCATATTACTGCTGTTGTTGTTTAGTTGCTAAGTCATGTCTGACTCTTTTGTGACCCCATGGACTGTAGCCTGTTAGGCTCCTCTGTCCATGGGATTTCCAAGGCAAGAATACTGGAGTGGGTTGCCATTTCCTTCTCCAGAGGACCTTCCTGACCCAGGGATTGCATCCAGATCTCCTGCATTGCGGGCAGATTCTTTACCATCTAAGCCACCAGGGAAGCCCCTCTATAGTTAGACAAGCTTGCTTCATTCCACGAGGTTCCAATAACTTTACTGAGTGATTAATTTACAGTGGTCTCCCAAAGTTTCCCAGGTTTCCCCCTCTATTTATAGACTCCTACTGAGCCTTCTACAGCTATTTGACTATCTATCCTATTTTATCCCTATCACTATCAGGGGCACACAATTACAATTTGCCCCATTCCTGATGATGCTCACTGGGTTTTTTAGCGGGGGGGGGGGGGGTTGGAAATACTATGTCTTGTGCAGGATCTTAGTTCGCCCATCAGGGGTCAAAACTGTGCCCCCTGCAGTGGAAGTGTGGAGTCTGAATCACTGGATAGCCAGAGAATTCTTGATGTTCACCTTGATTGCTTGCTTAAATTTATGTCTGCCAGTCTTCCCCACTGTGAAGTTACTCTTTTCTTTTTCGAATCATTAAGTATATTGGGAGTCATATCTCCATTATTCTTTGAGTACTTCCTTGTGTTCTGGCACAAAATTTTCTAGGTTCATCTTGTATTTTCCTTGTCCTAGCCCTGGAATCAGCTATTTTCCCAAGGAACACTAATTCCTTTTGGTGGAGAATGGTATTTAGAAGCTAAGATCTGGATGCTAAGTCTAGTTACTATTATTGGGTATTGCTGCTCCAGGGCTTCCCTGGTAGCTCAAATGGTAAAGAATCTGCTTGCAATGCAGGGGACCCTGGTTTGATTCCTGGGTCAGGAAGATCCCCCAGAGGAGAGTATGGCAACACACTCCAGTATTCTTGGGCTTCCCTGGTGGCTCAGTTGGTAAAGAATCCACCTCCAATGCAGGAGACCTTGGTTTGATTCCTGAGTTGGGAAGATCTCCTGGAGGAGGGCATGGCAACCCACTCCAGTATTCTTGCCTGGAGAATCCCCATGACCAGAGCAGCCTGCTGGGCTACCGACCATGGGGTCGCAAAGAGTAGGACATGACTGAGCAACTAAGCACAACACAGCAGCATTGTTGCTCCAAGACCCTCACAGTGGGCAGAGCTAGGGAATTGTATTGTATATGCAAATTATATGAAATTTAGAGCTATTAATTGTTAACATTTATTGAGTACTTACTACATGCCAGGTGATATTCTGCGGATTTTCCATGAATCCTCAGGCCAGCCCAATGAGATAGGAACTATTACAGTCCCCATTTTGCTGGTAAGGCATAGAGGTTAAGTAATTGCCCAAGGTCACATGGTTACTGGACTTCTAGAACATATCCTTTAAAAGGAGGAGGTTTCCTGTGTCCTTCACAGCATTTCCCTGATGTAGGCCTGGAACACAGATACTGTACTGCTAGATATCCTCTGGGGACAAATTGCCCCCAGCTGAGAACCACTGGTCTAGAACAACAGTAATTGAATCTAAGTAAAGCTGCTTCTTGATTGTTTGTGCTAATGAATGAAAGAAAGGGGATAAACATAATCCAGAAGGGCAGAAAATGCAGAAAAAAGTCTCTCTTCTCTGAGTGGCAGAGATTGTTGGTTGCCTATTCCAACATCCATTATAAAGACATTTCTTCAACCTTTCTCCTCCAGCTCTGTACCCCACCTGCCTTTGTATCCATACTCTCTCCCTCTATTTCTGTCACTGAAGGCTAATTCTTGCATCTGGATTTCACTATATCTTCTTAGACCCTCCTATTTCTACCTCTAACCACAGCGCTATCTCTTCTCTTCTTCCCTGGATAGCCATATATCTTGTAAGAAGAGACTCAGCAGTCTCCATTTCCTCACCTTTCCTCTTCAGCTCAGTGCAGTATGGCATCTGTCTCCTGCCATGATCCACACTTGCCAGGTGTTCCTCCTGTCTCTCTGGTCATTTCTTGGGCTCCTTTTGCTGGCTCTTCTTCTGCTCATGTTATAAATCTTAACGTTCTTCAGAATTTCATCCTGGACCTGCTGTTCTTCACAGTGCTTGCAGTTTTCCTGCATGACTTCATCCTTTCCTTCAACTGCCACCAATATGTTGAAGAGCCTTATCTATAGTCCAGGACTTTCTCTTCAGCTTCAGTTCTGAATATCCAACTGCCTATTTGATGTCTAAATCCATGTAGAAGTCCCACAGGTATCTTGAAGCAATCTGTCCAAAAAAAAAACACACACAAAAAAACAAAAAAAAAAACCATAAAAACTGATTATCTTTCCACTAACTGTTCCTTCTTTTCTGTTCCTTGTCTCAAAAAATAGCATTCCTCATTCATCCTGTTTCCTGAACCAGATACCTAGAAGTCATCTTTGACACATTCTTTTAACATCATCCACAACATATCTAATTAATCACCATGTCCTACAGATTCTATCTCTTCAACATCCCTGGAATCTATCTGCTTTCTTTTTTCATCACCTCCATCATCAGACCTCCATCATTCCTCCCAGGAAGATTTCAGCAACCTCTTGATCCTTTTTCCAGTCTCCAGCTGCAGGAGATTTTCTAAAATTACAAACTGGGCCATGCTGCAGCCCTGCTTAAAAAAATGTTCAGTAGTTTCTTGCAGCCCTCACAATAAAGCCCAAATTCCTTAATCTGGCATCTAACCTGGAGTGAAAGTCAAGATATTTTATAGTTGCTAAGGCACAGGCACTGACCCCAGTTAGAAAGGATGTCAGCCGGTTCACCTGACTGTCTGTTGGCTGAATGGCTCGCCTATGGAGCCCCGTGCTATTGTCTTCTGCACTCTCGTCTAGTGCCGATCTTCTTCTAAAGCCACCCTAATCTTTTTTTGGTTCTCAGACTGCGTCATCAAATGCAACTTGAGACTTCCCTGGTGGTCCAGTGGTTAAAAATCCACCTGCCAGGGCTTCCCTGGTGGCTCAATGATAAAGAATCTGCTTGCTAGTGCAGGAGACATGGGTTTGATCCCTGGTCCAGAAAGATCCCACATGCTTTGGAGCAACTAAGCCCACGTATCGCAACTATTGTGCCTGTGTTGTGGACAGGGAGCCGAAACCACGGAGCTCATGTGCCACAACTACTGAAGCTAGAGCCCCTGCTCCATAACAAGAAAAGTCACTGCAATCAGAAGCCGGAGCATCACAACAAAGAGTAGCCCCTACTTGCCACAACTAGAGAAAGCCTGTGTGCAGCAAGGAAGACCCAGCACGGCCAAAAATAAATAATAAATACAGATTTTAAAAAATGCAACTTTGCCTGAAATGCTCTTTTTAGCAGCTTTACCATCACCCAGGAATCCCTCAGAAGAAATGGAGTGGCCATCATGGTCAACAAGAGAGTCCGAAATGCAGTACTTGGATGCAATGTCAAAAACAACAGAATGATCTCTGTTCGTTTCCAAGGCAAACCATTCAATATCACAGTAATCCAAGTCTATGCCCCTACCAGTAACACTGAAGAAACTGAAGTTGAACGGTTCTATGAAGACCTACAAGACCCTTTAGAACTAACACCCAAAAAAGATGTCTTTTTCATTATAGGGGACTGAAATGCAAAAGTAGGAAGTCAAGAAACACCTGGAGTAACAGGCAAATTTGGCCTTGGAATACGGAATGAAGCAGGGCAGAGACTAATAGAGTTTTGCCAAGAAAATGCACTGGTCATAGCAAACACCCTCTTCCAACAACACTGGAGAAGACTCTATACATGGACATCACCAGATGGTCAACACCGAAATCAGATTGATTATATTCTTTGCAGCCAAAGATGGAGAAGCTCTATACAGTCAACAAAAACAAGACCAGGAGCTGACTGTGGCTCAGACCATGAACTCCTTATTGCCAAATTCAGACTGAAATTGAAGAAAGTAGGGAAAACCACTAGACCATTCGGGTATGACCTAAATCAAATCCCTTATGATTATACAGTGGAAGTGAGAAATAGATTTAAGGGCCTAGATCTGATAGATAGAGTGCCTGATGAACTATGGAATGAGGTTCGTGACACTGTACAGGAGACAGGGATCAAGACCATTCCCATAGAAAAGAAATGCAAAAAAGCAAAATGGCTGTCTGGGGAGGCCTTACAAATAGCTGTGAAAAGAAGAGACGCGAAAAGCAAAGGAGAAAAGGAAAGATATAAACATCTGAATGCAGAGTTCCAAAGAATACCAAGAAGAGACAAGAAAGCCTTCTTCAGCGATCAATGCAAAGAAATAGAGGAAAACAACAGAATGGGAAAGACTAGGGATCTCTTCAAGAAAATCAGAGATACCAAAGGAACATTTCATGCAAAGATGGGCTCGATAAAGGACAGAAATGGTATGGACCTAACAGAAGCAGAAGATATTAAGAGGAGATGGCAAGAATACACAGAAGACCTGTACAAAAAAGATCTTCATGACCCAGATAATCACAATGGTGTGATCACTGACCTAGAGCCAGACATCCTGGAATGTGAAGTCAAGTGGGCCTTAGAAAGCATCACTATGCACAAAGCTAGTGGAGGTGATGGAATTCCAGTTGAGCTATTCCAAATCCTGAAAGATGATGCTGTGAAAGTGCTGCACTCAATATGCCAGCAAATTTGGAAAACTCAGCAGTGGCCACAGGACTGGAAAAGGTCAGTTTTCATTCCAATCCCAAAGAAAGGCAATGCCAAAGAATGCTCAAACTACCGCACAATTGCACTCATCTCACACACTAGTAAAGGAATGCTCAAAATTCTCCAAGCCAGGCTTCAGCAATATGTGAACCGTGAACTTCCTGATGTTCAAGCTGGTTTTAGAAAAGGCAGAGGAACCAGAGATCAAATTGCCAACATCCGCTGGATCATAGAAAAAGCAAGAGAGTTCCAGAAAAGCATCTATTTCTGCTTTATAGACTATGCCAAAGCCTTTGACTGTGTGGATCACAATAAACTGTGGAAAATTCTGAAAGAGATGGGAATACCAGACCACCTGATCTGCCTCTTGAGAAATTTGTATGCAGGTCAGGAAGCAACAGTTCAAACTGGACATGGAACAACAGACTGGTTCCAAATAGGAAAAGGAGTTCGTCAAGGCTGTATATTGTCACCCTGTTTGTTTGACTTATATGCAGAATACATCATGAGAAACACTGGACTGGAAGAAACACAAGCTGGAATCAAGATTGCCGGGAGAAATATCAATAACCTCAGATATACAGATGACACCACCCTTATGGCACAAAGTGAAGAGGAACTCAAAAGCCTCTTGATGAAAGTGAAAGTGGAGAGTGAAAAAGTTGGCTTAAAGCTCAACATTCAGAAAATGAAGATCATAGCATCCGGTCCCACCACTTCATGGGAAATAGATGGGGAAACAGTGGAAACAGTGTCAGACTTTATTTTTCTGGGCTCCAAAATCACTACAGATGGTGACTGCAGCCATGAAATTAAAAGACGCTTGCTCCTTGGAAGGAAAGTTATGACCAACCTAGATAGCATATTCAAAAGCAGAGACATTACTTTGCCAACAAAGGTTGGTCTAGTCAAGGCTATGGTTTTTCCTTTGGTCATGTATGGATGTGAGAGTTGGACTGTGAAGAAGGCTGAGTGCCGAAGAATTGATGCTTCTGAACTGTGGTGTTGGAGAAGACTCTTGAGAGTCCCTTGGACTGCAAGGAGATCCAACCAGTCCATTCTGAAGGACATCAGCCCTGGGATTTCTTTGGAAGGCATGATGCTAAAGCTGAAACTCCAGTACTTTGGCTACCTCATGCGAAGAGTTGACTCATTGGAAAAGACTCTGATGCTGGGAGGGATTGGGGGCAGGAGGAGAAGGGGACGACAGAGGATGAGATGGCTGGATGGCATCACTGACTCGATGGACGTGAGTCTGAGTGAACTCCGGGAGTTGGTGATGGACAGGGAGGCCTGGCGTGCTGCGATTCATGGGGTCGCAAAGAGTTGGACACGACTGAGCGACTGATCTGATCTGACCATCACCCCACCCCATCCCCACTCCACAGAGCTGCCCTGAAAGCGATTGACTGCTCTATCCAAAAAGAATGGAAGGCAATGGCACCCCACTCCAGTACTCTTGCCTGGAAAATCCCATGGACAGAGGAGCCTGGTGGGCTGAAGTCTTTGGGGTCACTAGGAGTCAGACACGACTGAGCGACTTCACTTTCACTTTTCACTTTCATGCATTGGAGAAGGAAATGGCAACCCACTCCAGTGTTCTTGTCTGGAGAATCCCAGGGATGGGGGAGCCTGGTGGGCTGCCGTCTGTGGGGTCGCACAGAGTCGGACACGACTGAAGAGACTTAGCAGCAGCAGCAGCAGTGGGCGTGTCTGTTGAGGGAACCCACACTCTTAATGATTCCTTCTATTTAGGCACAAAAGCATATAGCCTCAGTGGGGTTAGCAAACTTTCCTAAATAGAGAACTGGCTGTTGATCTTTTATGAGGACAAGGAAGTAAGATGATGGTGGAGACAGGAAGGGGACATTCTTTAT
This sequence comes from Bubalus bubalis, assembly GCF_019923935.1. Lineage (NCBI taxonomy): Eukaryota > Metazoa > Chordata > Mammalia > Artiodactyla > Bovidae > Bubalus > Bubalus bubalis. Next base: position 22,358,453 of record NC_059179.1, read on the forward strand.
TTAGCTCCCAGCTAAAACAGTATCTTTCCTGCCAACTGAAATACAAATAACCTTCCCACCTCCACAGGACCTCTTGACTTAGGATTAAGCTTATCAGATATTCAAGTAGTTGATGGATATTTAGTCAGTTGATCACTTTGCTTCCATTCAGCTTTGAGCTTTGATTGGCTGTTCTTAGGGATTCCCTTGTAGCTCAGTTGGTAAAGAATCTGCCTGCAATGCAGGAGACCTGGGTTTGATTCCTGGTTGGGAAAGATCCCCTGGAGAAGGAAATGGCAACCCACTCTAGTATTCTTGCCTGAAGAATCCCATGGACAGAGGAACCTTGGAAAACAGAGGATTGTGGTAGTGATGGGGGGGAATTGTTGAGTAATTCTAGATTTTGGAAGGCAAGGTAGGCTTAGAGGGGAATCTGGATAACAGAGGTCAGCAAGAAGGCACTGAGCATCCAGACTCCAAGGCAGCTGTCTCAAATCTGGCTGCAGATTAGAACCACCTGGGGACCTTCTAAAATTACCATTGCCAAGGGCTTCACTTCAGTTCAGTTCAGTCGCTCAGTTGTGTCTGACTCTTCGTGACCCCATGAACTGCAGCACACCAGGCCTCCCTGTCCATCACCAACTCCCAGAGTCCACCCAAACCCATGTCCATTGTGTCGGTGATGCCATCCAGCCATCTCATCCTCTGTTGTCCCCTTCTCCTCGTGCCCTTAATCTTTCCCAGCATCAGGGTCTTTTCAAATGAGTCAGCTCTCCACATCCACAGACTTATTAAATTAAGGGTAAAGCTTGGGCACCATTATTTTTTTTATAAAGTTCCTCAAATGACTCTTATTTGCAATTAGGATTGAGAGAGCAATGGCGATGGGATGAACAGAAAGCACAGACATGTGTAGAATATTTCTAGCTCTGTCCTGCTATGTGTTATAAGTACAGACTGCAGAGGGTTAGAGGGGCAGAGTAGTTTAACAAAAGGCATGATCCTTGTGGGTTGGAGGTTGCCCAAAGTAAAATATACAGACTGGCAAAATGAAAGTGGGGCTGGTAGTTTGGTAACCCTGAGTGTGGTAGAGTAGTGTGATGAGGTTTACACTGTCCTGGTGTTTCGGTACTGCAGTTTGGCTCTACATAGCCCAATTAATGGAGAAGGCAATGGCAACCCACTCCAGTACTCTTGCTTGGGAAATCCCATGGTTGGAGGAGCCTGGTAGGCTACAGTCCATGGGGTTGCAAAGAGTCAGACACGACTGAGCGACTTCACTTTCACTTTTCACTTTCATGCATTGGAGAAGGAGATGGCAACCCACTCCAGTATTCTTTCCTGGAGAATCCCAGGGACGGGAGCCTGGTGGGCTGCTGTCTATGGGGTCGCGCAGAGTCGGACACGACTGACCTGACTTAGCAGCAGTAGCAGCAGCCCAATTAAGTGTCCTTAATATCCTATGAACCAGCAAATACGGTCTTAGGTGTGTATTCCCAAATACATTCTCATTCACGGAAGAATGTAGGAAGTTGATCACTGCAGTGTTATTGGGAACTGGAGTCTTTTTGTTTATTTAAGCTGCACTGGGTCTTAGTTGAATCATGTAAATTCTTTAGTTGTGGCATATGGGATCCAGTTCCTTGACCAGGGATCAAACCCAGACCCATTGCATTAGGAGCATGGAGCTTTAGCCACTGGACCACCAAGGAAGTCCTGGGAACTGGAGTCTTTGCTGGGAGCGTAAATGGGTAGAATGTGGGGAATACACAACATTAGACTATTCAGTTAGAAGCATCATGTTTGATGTACATAGCAATGTAAATGGATTGTAAAACCACAGGTACTGGGTGAAGAAAGTATGAAACACAATGAGACACATAACAAAATTACATTTGTGAATTTAAAATTTAACACACAAAACAATATCTATTTTGCAAAAACCGTACAAACCAAAAGAATGACAATCTCACTGGGAAATATTTTCACATTCCTCTATGGATAACAAGGGCTTCCCTGGTGGCTCAGATGGTAAAGAATCTACCTGCAATGCAGGAGACCTGGGGTTCAATCCCTGGCTTGGAAAGATCACCTGAAGAAGGGAATGGCTGCCCACTCCAGTATTCTTGCTGAAGAATTCCATGGACAGAGGAGCCTGGCAGGCTACAGTTCATGGGGTCATAAAAGAGCCAGACACAACTGAGTAACTAACACCTAAAGTAAAATAAAACAAGTGACTTCTCAACAGAATTTTACAGTAAAGGATGTTAACTTCCCACCCAAACTGAACTCTCCTAAACAATCCTGCCTCTATATTTTCAGACAACATGGTCATCCTGCCTCTGTTTCCTCTGTCAAGACAGCTCTGATTACTAGAAAGTGTGAATCTGAGTCCTGTGTCATTACAGTGTAGTTCAGTGAAAATAGTACAGGGCTTGCAGTCAAGCAGATGGGGTTAGAATCCTGATGATGTAATTTGCTGGGTGACTTGATCAAGTTACTTATCTGCTCTTAGTCTCACTTACTTCATCTGTAAATTAGGGATAATAATACCTGCTTTACAAAGTTACTCTATATTAGAAATTATGAATATAAGATACCTAGTCACAAAGAGCTAATAAAGTGACAGCTGTTACCATCACCACCACCATCACTATTATTATCCCATCCAGTGGTCCTACTTTACCCTATAGAGCTATATACATATGCCTTTCAATACTTTAACAGAGAAGGCGATGGCATCCCACTCCAGTACTCTTGCCTGGAAAATCCCATGGACGGAGGAGCCTGGTAGGCTGCAGTCCATGGGGTCGATAAGAGTCGGATATGACTGAGCGACTTCACTTTCACTTTTCACTTTCATGCATTGGAGAAGGAAATGGCAACCCACTCCAGTGTTCTTGCCTGGAGAATCCCAGGGACGGGGAGCCTGGTGGGCTGCCATCTATGGGGTCGCTCAGAGTCGGACATGACTGAAACGACTTAGCACTTAGCGCTTCAATACTTTAAAATACTTGAATTTATTTGCCATGTTATTCCTAAGTGCTCTTTTTTCAGAGTAGTCATTTATTCGGTTATCTTGTCCTTGGCTGTGCTCCTGCATAAGATGTTTACAGAACATGGTGCCCATAACTGAACAAAGTGCTCCAGGTGTGGTCTTAGTGCTTCAAAACAGAGTAAAATCATAAAACTGTATTCCCCAGACACTACTCTCTTCAAGCTGCCTAACTTTCAAACTTTAGCTTTTTCGGCAACCATATCACATACTGCCTACGAAAAGTTGCAGGTAGTTTTCACATGAATGAATTTTGAGTCTTCATTTTGCAATAGTAGTAGTAGAACTTAAATTTTTTTTTTAATTAATTTATTTGGCTGCACTGGGTCTTAGTTGTGGCACCTGGAATCTTTGCTCTTCGTTACAGCATGTGAACTCTTAGTTGGGGCATTTAGGATCTAGTTCCCTGACCAGGGGTGGAAAACTGGGCTCAGTGCACTGGGAGTAGGGAGTCTTAGCCACTGGACCACCAGGGAAGTCCCTTAAAAAAAAAAAATTCAAGAGTTAAACTTTTAATTAACTTTATTATATATTAGGTAATGTGCTGAGTTCTGAGGACATAGGGATGAGTAGGACAAAGTATCAACATACTAGAAATATAAGTTCCATGAGACCAGGTCTACTGTGTTCACTACTGAATCCCCATCTCTTGGGCACAATTATCTGCACACGGTTATATGTGCTGTTTGTTGAATGAACAAATGAATAAGATATACAGTGGAAGATTGCCCTATAAACGAAAAGCTATTTCCCTGTTTTATAAACTCAGATATTTTGTACAAGCCTGTCACCTTTAGCACAACCCTAGTGTTTTCGCATTTTACGGTAAGCTGATTTCCAAAATAAATTCGTACAGTCCCCTTTAAGGCCAAACTAAATATTACATGCTTTATTTGCTGAATGGCCATTATATCCCACCATTAAAGACCTTTTGGAAGTACCCATTTAACATCTCACGGTTAGCAGTAGCCGGCGATGGTTTCTGAGTGCTAAACACCCGAGAATTTTCTGAGTAGAGTTCTATTAGACCCTGACTTACAGTAGGTTAGAATAAGGCGGAAGTGTGGCGCGATGACTTAGGAGGACCTTGAAACTCTGCAATTCAGCATGAAGCTGCTGCTAGGTGCCCATAGGCCCAGCGTCTCAGTCGAAATCCCTCAGACGCCAGACATAGGAATTTGGGAGGCGTCCAGTTCTCTAGAACAACAGTTAGGGAGGCCCTAGCGTCTCTGTCCTCTCACAGCTTTTTCCAGTATTTGGGCTACAGGTGAGGCACTGGTCGCCATCTTGATATCAATTGCCAGGCAAGTCGCCACTGGCGTCGCTCGGTAACCACGGAGACACCGATGCCCCTCCCGTTTCTCAGCTCTAGAGGCTGCAAACTACGATTCCCATACGCTGATCTTCTCTACTTGACGGTCAGTTGTCTAGATTTGGCTTGGGAGACACCGCGACCCTACCGCAGTGAACCGCGGGAGTTGCAGTTCGCGGTGTGGCGTCACGTTTTGCTTCAGGAAGCTCCAGAACCACAAATCCCGTGAGCCAGCGGGTAACACGCATGCGCAAAGGGCACCTTGTCGTCCCTGGCCCCCCTGCCACAGCCTGAGAGGTAAGAGGGCGGAGGAAAGGAAGAGGAGGCGGGATCCGGGCGCTGCGTTGGCTGCGGCCTGGCACCAAGGGGGCGGCCCCGGCGGAGTGCAGACCCAGTGGCCCCTGGCGATTATGGACCCGGCCGAGGCGGTGCTGCAGGAAAAAGCGCTCAAGTTTATGGTGAGGAGAAGATGCAGGCCGGGGAACTGTGGAGGCGGTGCGTTGGCGGCGTCCCTGAGGCTCGGGCCTGGGCTGCCTGCCCGTTGGAGGAGGGCGCAGCAAAACCCTGGGCCGAGGCCGGCGGCGGGGGCGGCTGGAGGGACGGGACGGGAGCTCCTGGGAGGTAGGAGGGGTTGCGGAGAGGACCCGGGGGTGGGGGCAGCAGCTCCGCCATCTTGTGGATGAGAGGCCAAGTGACAGCGGGAGCCTAATCGGGGAGGGGTCTCTGGGGCGCGCGGGGCCCTGGAGAGTAAGGGGCGTAGGGACAGTTACTGAAGAGCTGAGGAGGCCAGGAGGAGAGACGCCGTGAGGCCGCTGGCAGGGCCTTGCCGGGGTGAGGGTTACGGGTGAGGCCCTGGAGAAGAGGTTCATTCAGTAGTGGGGAAGGGGAACGCTGGACAGTGGGAGGAAAGATACTGGGAGTGGGAGGTGGGTGGGAAAAACGGGCAAGGCTGGATGCGGATGGATCTAAGGTAGAGCAGAGAGAGGACTGGTGGGAGACTTACAGTCTTGTGGAGTGAGATGGGGGAGAGAGCCTTTGACTTCAGGGTACAATCCCAGCTTGGCCAAACAAACTAATGTTGACAAACTCTGGAAAGAACTAGGCCTTACTTAGGAAGGAAAGGACTGGGGACGGGATCTAGGGCTGTGATGACAGTCTTTGGGAAAGGGAAAAGGTTGAATAGATGCCAGAATTACAGGTATCAGGAAAGGGTATACATCCTCTAGTTTGAAAGAAGACTAGAGGTTCACTGGTTAGGGAAATCCAGGTACAGGAGATTAGGGGCGAAATTAATATCTAATAGTGTAAAACAAAACTTAATGCAATATCGTAGAGACAGTAAACTGTGGAGACCAGGTGCAGTATCACTTTCTGGGAATGGAAAGGCTATGCAGATTAGCATCCAAAGACCCATAAGAAGTAATAAGATCACTGGAGAAATTCAGGAGATAAAAGGGGGAATGCAGATAGTGGAGAATAACAGATGTCAGGGTTAGTAGTTACTTAGGAGTTTTAGGTTGAAGTACAGTATGAACTTGGATTTTGTGGGTGTGTTTTAATCCTTTGGAGTCTAGTTCTTTAACTTTGTATCATGCTTTTCTTTTTTTGATATGTGTATGTTTAGCAAATTTGTATAGCTATTTGATGCATTTAATCTGATGCTTCATTTGTATATCCCAGATGTAAAACCAGACTTTGTGGTTACTGCTAAAGAATGATGGGATGCATAGACTTCTTTCTGTCTTAACTGGTGTCCATAGGGACCATTGATATTATTTGCAGTCTATTTGCTTTTTCAGAAGTAATTGAAAAGTAACCTGTCACTCCAAATCTTTATTTCTGTTGTTAGATAGTTGTTTTGTGTCCTTGCCTTAGATACCAAAACAAATCTAAACAAACCATGGACACTAACCTAATTGAATTTAGGGTTTAAACTGCTGCATTTACAAGAATATAATTTACGAGTCTGGTCAAATTTACTATAACTTTATTTATTTTGTATTAGTGCTTTCTAAAATGCCTAACTAGAGTTCAAGTGTATCTTTAACAAAATACTATTAGACCTAAAGTAAGATCTTGAGTTTCTGCCCAGTGTTGAAATTCTAAAATATTAAGAGGCTTCAGAATTGTTTTGGACTTCAGAAGTGAGACGAAGTTGCTTTGTATGTACAGCCAGCTTCTAGATTTAAGTAAGAAAAGTGACAGCTGCTTATTTTTGTTTTTCTGCTTAGAGGTTGACTCAGTCCTAATCTTGACACATGTCAGATTTATGGAATAATGTGGTTTTAACAGATCATAAAGGGACCTTATGAGATCATCTTCTTTACTCCCTGATAGACCTCAGCCTAGGAACATTTTCAACCAATTGATCTCTGCTTTGTACCAGTGAGTTGTTTTGATAATGGTCTCCTGATTGAGTTAAAGTTGGAGCTAGAGATGGCCATGAGTAGTTTGAAGCTTTTGGGACACCACATATTATTAAATGTTGAGTCAGTTTCCATAAGGAGAAACCAATTTTTCTTCAATTTTAGTTACTTTCATTTTTGACCTTGCCTGCTGTTAATGGCTGCTGTTTGCGAGAAGGCCAACTGGAAAAGGGTCACCAAGAATGACACCTTAATAACTGAAACAGAATGGAGAGTTAAAGATTTGGTATTCTTTTTCAGCTCAGTGCTATGCTTAGTTGCTCAGTTGTTCTTTGATACTCCATGGATTATAGTCCCCCAGGCTCCTCTGTCCATGGGGATTCTCCAGGCAAGAATTCTGAAGTGGGTTGCCATTTCCTTCTCCAGGGGATCTTCTCAACTCAGGGGTTGAACCCAGGTCTCCCGCATTGCAGGCTGATCCTTTACCGTCTGAGCCACCAGGGAAGCGCTTTTCACCTCAGTAACAGTCTTATTATGAATCTAAGTCACAACCTGCCTTTGGTCCCATTTACCCTGTTATGTTTGTTTACTTAGTCATTTGAGATAGGACGATATTTTATTTGTGCTTGCACCTGGTAATTAATGTGCAGTACACATGGAAAAGACTATCCTTTTAATCATATTGAAATTTTTTATAGTATTTGGCTTTATTTTGTCCTATCCTTTCCCTCAATTCTGAGGTGTGAATGACAATTTTTGTATAGGATGCCCTGATTTCTACAGTTTAAGAAAATATAAAATTTTGTTTAAAATAGCATGAAATGGATATTCTGTTTTATGAATTTTGCTCATTACTGTATTGATGTAGTAATTTGATTAATTTTTATAATAAAACCTTATCAGTGAGACCGATTCAGATTTGACCATAATTCACACATGGTCTAGACTTAAACTTTATCTTTGATTATCTGTACTATATCTGTCTATCCTTCTGTATTTTATCTATTTATATGACAAGTTGAAGGATTTGAAATTTATTTTTAAGTGGACAGGATAAACTGGTCTCAGGATCTTAGAACTAGGGAAATTTGACACATGGATGAAATAATTTCAAGATGTATAAAATAGTTTTTTTATTGATAGATAAGTGAAACAGTGTAAAGGTTAACTTGCTGTGTAACAAACATATATCTTTCATTGATTGGTGCATTTTCTGTTTCGCTTGGTGTTGGCTGGAATGTTCAAAATGGCCACAATCTCTCATGGCTGGCCCAAAATGGCCAGTTTCTCATGTTGGCCACTGTCTGCAAGTTCAGCTAGCAATAAGGCCTTCTTGTCCTCCTTTCTCCACATGACCTTCTTTTGGATTTCCTTAAAGCATGGTGTCTGGGTTCTAAGAAGGGGAGCATTCCAGGAGATAAGAAATAGAAGCCAGCCAATTCTCTTAAGTCCTAGGTTTGGAAGTTGAGAATGTTGTTATTGGTCAGAGACAGTAAAGGCTGGCCCAGAGTCAGAAGGAGGGAAAATAATCTCTCCCTGTAGACAAAAAGAGTAGCATGCAGGAACAGAGAGAAGGAAATTGCTGGGGGCCAGGACCTTTTGAGTCTGGCTACCACAGATGCTGTTCTAGTTGGATGCTCAGGCTGAAAATACAGATGGGATCAGCCACATTTGTGGCTATTAACACTTGGAATGCGTTGGAGACATCTCATTTTTGAGATTAACTTCTTAAAAAACTATTGTGATCTCCTGCATGACTTGTCTTAATAATGTTACTGTAGAGATAATACTGGATGAATTGATATGATTCAGGAACTTTTATTTGCTTGAGAACTATATGTATCTAAAAACAAGAAATTGCATTTTAAAATAAGTATTCAGATTTTTCACTGTGATGGACTTTTCTTTAAATCAGTGAGATTGATTACCAGCTGGTTGGATAACATTTGAAGCCAGTTCTTAGTTTGTCAGAGTTTCTGTACATTAATCTCTCTTGCATGCATGCTCACAACTCTTTGCGACCCCATGGACTTCAGCCCACCAGTATTTTCTGTCCATGAAATTTTCCAGGAAAGAAGACTGGAATGGGTTGCCATTTCCTACTCCAGGGGATCTTCTTGGCCTAGGGATCAAGCTTGCCTCTCCTGTGTCACTTACATTGGCAAGTGGATTCTTACCTGTTCTCAATTTAAATTAGTCTTCAGTTTCTTTTCTGAATACTCTTATATAGGCATTGGAGTATGAAATTACAAATTAATGATAATTCTTTGTGCTCGTTTTCTTGATTCATGTTTGTGATAGATGTACATAGTAAGTTACTGGAAGTGAATTACTAAATGTGGAGTAAAAATTCTACTTTGAATGATTGCCAGAAATTTTTTATTGCTAAATTAGAAAGTGAACTTTCAAAGGAGACTACTTATTATTCTATATTATTTATGTATTGTTTAAATCCTTAAAGAAAGAAGCAGTTAAGAATTTTTTTCCCTTTCTAAAGGGAAATGAGACATGATGTAAGATTTTGATCATGTATAGATAAAATTATTTGTGGTAAATGGCATTACAATTTACAAAAAGAAGAAATAAAGAAAAAATAATCTTTGTGGTATTAAAATATTTTAAGATACCATGTGCTTTCTAGCAATATTTTAATATAGCATGAAAGTGCTTTCTAAATGTTTATAATAAGAATTCATTGTGGATGAAGTAGTAAATATTTGCCAGTGTTTAACAGTCTTGGTCACTTTAAAGAAAACTGCCTTCTTCATAAATCAAATCCATCATCCTAACATCAGCAGTGGAGGAGGGAGACCATCTCTATGGGAGAGGTCCACCTGATCTTACCACTTCAACTAGTATTCTACTAGATTCAGCTTGTGCTGAGGGAATTATCACTGGATAATTTCCTTTAGTTTTCTGAAGTCTGATTGAAACTAAACTAGAACATTTTATAGAAGACTCAGAGATAGCAACAGTGGACTAGATACTGAGAGTAATGTTGAACTAAGAATGTGATTTGTTCTCTGGGGCAGTACCATACCGCCATAGTTCCTGGATTGCCTTTGTACGTGGCCAGGGTGGGGATGAGGAGCAGAGGAGCAAAAGTCACAGAACTGGGAGAGAATTCCTGGCTGCTTAAGGTAAACATTTTGAGTTGGAATTTTTTCTTGATTTCTTTCTCCTTTCTGAGATTTGGCTCTCCCTTCAGGTACATTTGTCTTCCTATTCCCAGGCTTGTGACCTGATTCTGTCTGTGTCGATTATAGGATAAACATGGTAGAAATGGGAGGGTTTTGTTTATTTATTTTTCTTTGTTTTTGAAAAATATGATCAGCCATGAATAGCTAATATGTATTTATTTAGTGTTTACTAGTTGCTGTTCTAAATTCTTTACATATACTGTTGTTTAATTTAATCCTCCCAATAATTCTGTAAGGTAGATTCAGTACTATTGTTGCTCCCATATTTGGATAAGGAAACTGATTCCAGAGAGGTTAAGTAACTTGTGCAAAGTCACTCTGCTTAGCAAGAAGCCTGAGATCAAATCCTGGCAGTCTGACTTGAGACCTACACTGTATTTCATCCTTGAGGCTCAGAGAAACAGTGGAATATGATGGCATATTTCTTTGCTGGCCAAATGGGCCAGAGTGGAGAATTACTGTCCAGATTTATATACAGATTTTCTGATGATTTGAATTATTAGGAAATGAAGTTGCCACAGTATCATTGTATCGATTGGCTATTGCTGAGTGATAAAACCCCACAATATGTCATGGCAGTATAGTGATAGGTATTTATTCTCAAGAACATGTGGGTTTGCTGAACATTGGATGACATAGGCTGAATTTTGTTGGGTTTCTCTGGATTTGGCTGCTCACTCAGGACTGTTTCACATATTTTTCTGAGACTGAGACTGAAGAGACAGTGACTTCCCAGGCTGAGCTGTCCTCATAGCTATAGTAGAGGCGCAAGAGAGCAAGACCACTGGTTCAGATTCCTTTCAGTCATTGGTTGTATGGTACCTGCTGATATTCCATTAACCAAAGTAAGTCACAGGGTCAAGTGAGGAGGTGGGAAAGTATACGTTGCCCATAGAAGGAGTGGAAGAGAGAGCAACTTGCACAATAATCTACTATGGTAATAATAATCTGTAATAATCTAATATACTCGATTTGTAGAAGAATGGTAAAATGCTTACTCTTACAACTCTTGTGCTGGTGCTGTTCTGACTAGCACTTTCTCATTTTGGTTGCCGAATGACACCTAATGTAGCGTGTCTCTCTGTATTATGTTGTGTAGAAAAAAAGTGTTAAAAGAAATAATCAGGAGAAGGCAATGGCACCCCACTCCAGTACTCTTGCCTGGAAAATCCCATGGACAGAGGAGCCTGGTAGGCTGCAGTCCATGGGGTTGCTAAGAGTCAGACACGACTGAGCGACTTCACTCTTGTGACCCAACCACACCTTTGGCCAAGGCCCTCCCCTTGAGCCCCTCGCCTTTGGCCTAGAATGCGCTGCCGCACCCCTCGAGCCCTGTCTCTTCCTTGGCCTAGGCTCTTCCCGGTGTCCAGTGTATTGTCTACCACGCAGCCCGAGTTTGCAATAAAGTGGAGACTGAAAAAAAAAAAAAAGAAATAATCAGAATCTTGACTTTAATCCACAGTGATAACCTGAAAAGTTCATCAGTATCACAATACTATTTTTCTGTACTTGGGAAAGATAAGGTTGATGTGGCTCCAACAGCATTTGTAACAGAAGTTGAACTGTAACAGAATTTGAACCAAGGTCATACATAGTGCCTTAGCAACTCCCTTGTTAGGTTTAGAGCTCTTAATAACCCCTTCTCTGCACCTAAACTTAGGGGTGCAAGGATATTTTCTGATGTCTGGGAGACTTTCAGGCTTTCTCTGAAAAATTGTGGAAACAGAATTGTAGTGTGTGGATAATGTTTTTGCAGCATGGATGCATAAATCCTTGTACCTCTCAGGAAGTATGACACTAAACTGTTAATGTGGTTACTTGTGAAATGGTGGATTATGGGTAATATTTCAAAATATTTAATGGCATCTGAAGATCTATCAGGAAACACACAGCACAAAAAGCATTACTTAGGTGGTTTTTCTTTTTCCTATGTTCCTTAATGTTTTCTACATTTTGACAGTGAATGTGTATTGTTTTTAAATCAGATAAATTAAAACTTAATATATTTAATGTTTATGTTTAAACTTTAAAAAATGTATATGTTTATAAAACAAGTACCCCAAACGAAGACGTGCACTTGGTCATGGAGCGCAGTGTAGCAGGTGTACTGGCCAGTGGACTGGCAGGGATGGCTTGAATAGACATCTCACTCACCTCATTTTGTTAACTGTAAAGTCTTTACTGTTAGACTTGCCTACTTAAGAAGGATCTTTCTCTCTCCCATTCCATACCCCCAAGCTCATTTTAAATTATAAACTGCCATGAATATGTTAACACAATTGATAAATTATATTACTTAAACCGCTGTATGTATCTAAAGTTTTCACTAGAAGTTTAGAACTCTGTGGTTCTCAATTGTGTTGAAGCACTGCATTTTCCTGTTCAGAAGTACTTGGCAAAAAGTTGACAACTGGAAATGAGGCCATGGCAGTTGGCCTGCACCATGATTTGATAAAAATATAAACATAATCTGAGTGCAAAACATTATGTTACGTGTGGAGGGAGGTGGTTATGGGGGCAGGAGGAGATGAAGACACAAAGTTAAGTAAAACGTCTGTCTTCTCTAGAACTTCACAGTTGGTTGAGAAGATAGGCATTTATAAATCTCTCTTAAGGCACACTTTGGTAAGTGCCAAAGTAGAGGCGCAAAGTGCTGTAGAATTTAAGGGAGGGGAAATTAGCCTTAACTGGAAAGAGCTTTGGAAGGTTTGAAGAAGAAAGCTTCATATTGGGTCTTGTGGAATATATAGATTTTGCAGACTTGTTTCTGAAGTGGCTGTTCCAAGAACAGGGAGTAGTTTGGGTAAAGACCAGAAGATCAGGAGATGGTCAGTGCAGTGAGTAGATACACGTGATTTGAACATAAGGTGCATAGCAGACAAGAAGGAAAAGATAGACTGGGAGGCTAGGGAGTTTAGATTGAATCCAGTTTGTAGTCAAGAATAATATTCTAGTGTACTTGGTATATGTCTGTATAAGGTTTTACTGAAGTAAAATAAATACACTTTTTAAAGAAATCATAAGTATACAGTCCATTGAATTTTTACACAGTGGTCACTTCTGCGTAACAATTATCTAATACCTATAGATTAGTTTTTGCCTTTACTGATATTTAACTTCATATAAGTAGAATCTTTCCAGTGTATATACTAGTCTGGCATCTTTTGTCCCTCATAAGGAGATTCATTCAGGTTACCTTAAGTGTAGTGTGTTCATTCTTGTTGCTCTGTAGTGTTCTGCTGTGTTAATTCAGTTCAGTTATTTAGCCATTCTCTTGTTGATGGACGTTTGGGTTATTTCCAGTTTTTGGCTACTGTGAGTAATCTTGTACATGTCTTTTCTTGAAAATATGTACATATTTCTGTTGGGTATATACCTAGAAGTGGAATTGCTTGGTCATAGGGTATTTTTATCTTTACTAGATTCTGTGAATTTTTTCCATTTGATACTTTCTGCAGCACCATATGACAGTTCCAGTTGCTGTGCATTCTTGTGACATTCACTTGCTATTGTCTCTCTTCACTTCAGCCATACTAGTAGTTGAATGATACTGTCACACTTTTAATTTGCATTTCCTTAATAGCTGCTGTAGTCAAGTACCTAAAAAATTATTTAAGAAGGTTCTTAACTTTTTTAAGTTTATTGGCTGTTTAGATAGCCTCTTTTGGGTCTATTCAGTGCTTGGTCTTTTTTTTTTTAATTGCCTTTTTCTTATTGATCTATTCCCTATATTCTGGAAAACACAGTACAGATCTTTCATCAAATATATGGTTCTTTTGTGAGAAAACAGTGTGTTTTGTTTTCAAACTTTTTCATTTAAGGAATCGGTAAAAAAAAAAAGTAGTCACAAGATTTTGTGACTACAGAATATCTACACAGGATTTATAGAATTGCCAGTTTTTTCGCTGTACCACCAGTGCTTGAAAAAGTTGCCCCACTGTCAGCACCATCATTTTATAAATGAAAAAAGGAGCTTTTTAATGCCATAGAAATAGAAAACACATAATCTCAGAGTAAAGGAAACTCTTTGAGGTAGGGAGAATAATGCCCCATCCCCTGAGCCCCCATTCACAACAGTTGAATCCCAAGAACCTGTGAATACGTTAAATTACAGGGAAAAGGGGATTTAACAGGTGAAATTTGGTTGCTAATCAGCTGATTTAATTTTTTTGCAATATCATGTGGCATGCAGGATCCTAGTTCAGTTCCTGGACCAGGGATCCAACCTGTGCCCCCACCTGCAGTGGAAGTAAGACTCTTAACCACTGGACTGCCAGGGAAGTCCCTCAGCTGACTTTAAAGCAGGGAGATTATCCTGGATAATCCAGATTGGACCCAGTGTAATCACAAGGGATCCTAAATATGTAAGAGGGAGGCTGAAGAAGAGGTCAGAGTGATGATATGTGAGAACACAATCCATTGTTGCTGATTTTGAAGAGGAGGGAAGAGAACCATGAGCCAAGGAATGTGAGCAGCCTCTTGAAGCAGGAAAGGATAAGCCTCCAGACAAGAACATAGGCCTGCTGAGGCCTTGATTTTTGGCTCAGACCCATTTCAGACTTCAAAACTATAGGACTGTCAAATAAAAAATTACTGTTGCTTTAAGCCACTCACAGAGAAGGCAATGGCACCCCACTCCAGTACTTTTGCCTAGAAAATCCCATGGACGAAGGAGCCTGGTAGGCTGCAGTCCATGGGGTTGCTAGCGACTTCACTTTCACTTTTCACTTTCATGCATTGGAGAAGGAAATGGCAACCCACTCCAGTGTTCTTGCCTGGAGAATCCCAGGGACGGGGAAGCCTGGTGGGCTGCCGTCTATAGGGTCTCACAGAGTCGGACACGACTGAAGTGACTTAGCAGCAGTAGCAGTAAGCCACTCAGTGTGTGGTAATTTTTTACTGCAGCCACGGCGAACTAATGGGGCTTCCCTGATGGCGCAGTGGTTAAAGAATCTGCCTGCAGTGCAGGAGACACTGGTTCAATCCTGGGTCGGGAAGATCCCCAGGAGGAGGAAATGGCAACACACTCCATTATTCTTGCTCAAAAAGTCCCATGGACAGAGCTGTGAACTACAGTTCATGGGGTCACAAAGAGTCATACACAACTGAGCCACTAAGTGTGTGCATGTGCGAACACAAACACAAACACACACACACACGGCAAACGAATACATCTTTGATAGTTACCCTAATTGGAGTGTGTGTATACACACTCCATATATGTATGCTGCTACTGCTAAGTTGCTTCAGTCGTGTCCGACTCTGTGCAACCCCATAGACGGCAGCCCACCAGGCTCCCCCATCCCTGGGATTCTCCAGGCAAGAACACTGGAGTGGGTTGCCATTTCCTTCTCCGATGCACGAAAGTGAAAAGTGAAAGTGAAGTCACTCAGTCATGTCCGACTCTTAGTGACCCCATGGACTGCAGCCTACCAGGCCCCTCTGTCCATGGGATTTTCCAGGCAAGAGTATATATGTATACATATATATAATATCACTATCTTTATTTTTAGTGTTTGCTAACTACCAGTGCAGTTCATTCTCTTTCTCCTAATATTTTATTTTGAATCAACTCAGAATTACAGAAAAGTTTAAAGTACAACACAAATGACATTTTTTCCTGAACCATTTGAGAGTAAGTTGTCACATCATCACCAAATGCTTAATGTATATTTTCTGCAAACAAGGACATTCTTTATAACACAACCATCAAAATTCAGAAATTAATATATTTCTGAATTAATTGCAGATCTAACCCCTTAGACCCATTCAAACTTTGCCAGTTGTTCTAATAATGTTCTTTGTAACAAAAGGATCTGATCCAGAATCACATACTGAAATTAGTTGTTGTGTCTTAGTCTCCTTCAGTCTTGGAACAGTTCCTGTCTTCTTTACCTTCCATGACTATGGCACTTTTGAAGATTATAGGCTATTTTGTAGAATGATCCCTCAATTTGGGTTTATCTGATGCTGTTTCCTTATTATTAAATTTGGGTCCTGTATTTCTGTCAGAAATACCACAGAAGTGTTGCTTTGTTTTACTGATGGCCTCCTTTCAGGTGACACATAACATTTGTTTGTCTTCTGACTTTTTTTACTCGATTAAAGTGGCTTCTGGCAGTTTCTTCTTTAAAGATGTTTTTCCCTTTGTATTAAGCATATTATGGGAAAAGTACTTTGAAACCATGTAACTATCTTATTCATCAGATTTTCAACCTATTTATTTCCAACAGAATGGGTTTATGAATTCCTGTTTTATTTGATGGGTTATAATACTATCATTATTTCTTTTGACAAATTGTTCCCTGTTTGGCCAGTGAGAGTGCTTTCAAACTATTTTCTTTGTCTTTTTGATATAATTCTGTCATTCTTTGAGCATTTCATTGTTTTCTGATATAAGATATTTTAGGCTTACCTTGTACTTTTTTTTGCCCCAGCCCTGAAATCAGTGTTTTTTTTTTCTCTCTCTCTCTCTTTTTTCCCCCTGGTTTCTTTTAGTAGAGAATGATATACAGAAGTCAGTATCTGGGTGTTAGGTATATACACTGCTGTGGGAATGTCACTGCTTCCAAGTCCTCTCACTGGACAGAGGTAGGGAATATATGTATGTGTAAACATGCATACACACACATATGTACACACATTTATATTGCTTTTTAAATTTTATATATTTAAAACCATGAGTTCACATGGATATCTCCAATTTTAGTCTAACACAACAGGGTTCATTCAATAATTTCCTTTCTATAATTGTAACTCCCTTTTCTGATAGTAAGTTGGCTATCATTATCCTCAACATATTTTCTTAATCTCCCCTGTATGTGACCAATCTCTTCTGTTGCTGCTGTTACTGGCACCCATCATATGAATGCCATCCTTACCTTATCAGGCTCCAAAATCCTATATTAGGCTGCTGTCCCTAGCTCCCTGTTTGAACACCTTTCTCATTTCAGGCTCTGGTACTGTGCACTAAGTTGCTCTCCTCACTCCATTTGGACTCTAGCACCCTGTGCAGGGCTACCAAAGCTGCCATATTCCTGTGTGGACATTTTCTTTATCTTGCTGGGGTTCTGACATCCTTCTGTAGGTCACTACAGATTCCACCATCCCATCTTATGAACCTAACTAATCTGAATACAGATTTTTCATTTTGCAAAACCGAAACTCTGTACCCATTAAACAGCTCTCCATTTCCCTTTCCTCCAGTTCGTGGCAATCACCATTCTCCTTTGTTTCTGTGAATTTCACTATTCTAGATACCTCATTTATGTGGAACCATACAGCATTTGCTTTTCTGTGAATCGTTTATTTTTCTTAGCATAATATCCTCAAGGTTCATACATGTTAAGGCATATGTCAGAATTTCCTTCCTTTTTAAGGCTGAATAATATTCCATTGTATGTATACATCACATTTTGTTTGTCCATTTATCTTTTGTCAAATACTTGGGATACTTTCACCCCTTGGCTGTCTGTGAATAATACTGCCGTGAACATGGGTCTACAAATACCTTTTCAAGACCCTGAAATGCTTTATTTTACCTTTTACATTTAGATCTACAGTCTGTCTGGAATTTTTGTGTTTGGTATGAGGTAGAAGACAGAATTCTGTTTTATTTTGTTTTTCCTCTGTTGCATTGCAGGGTTACTTTTGTCATATATCACCCGTCTATACATGTGTGTGGGCTGTTTCCAGGACTTTTCGGCTCCAATGGTCTATTTATCCTTCTGCCAGTATCATACTTCCTTAATTACTCTGTTTTTATACCAGTTCTTAATATTGGATACGGAATGTCCCTCAGCTTTTGCATGTCCATCTATATTGGAATCAACATAATATCCAAAACATCCTCCTGTGACTTTCATTGGAATTTCACTGAATCTGTATATAAGTTTGGGGAGAATTGAGATCTTAACATTATTGAGTTTTATAATCCATGAAAATGGTATATCTTTCTATTTTGGGGATCTGTAATTTCTCTGTCGGGGTCTTTATACATCTTTTGTTAGACATATTCCTAGGTATTTGGTGTTTTTAGATGCTGTTTTTTAAATTTAATTTTCTGTTTTTGCTGAGTGTAAAATTTTTTTAAATCTGAAGTCCATGGCCTCCATTCAATATAAACACATGGGAGTACTTTTTTCTGAAAGGTCTATACTTTACATCTGAATCTGATTCCTACTGGGGGTAATACAGCAAAGAAAATTAGAAGACCACCTTAGTTATTTGACTTAGAGTAGATTAGACTAGGAGAAGGCAATGGCACCCCACTCCAGTACTCTTGCCTGGAAAATCCCATGGACGGAGGAGCCTGGTAGGCTGCAGTTCATGGGGTCGCTAAGAGTCGGACACGACTGAGCGACTTCACTTTCACTTTTCACTTTCCTCCATTGGAGAAGGAAATGGCAACCCACTCCAGTGTTCTTGCCCGGAGAATCCCAGGGATGAGGGAGCCTGGTGGGCTGCCGTCTATGGGGTCGCACAGAGTCGGACACGACTGAAGTGACTTAGCAGCAGTAGCAGCAGCAGACTAGGAACACAGAGCAAACAGGCAAGGAGGCTACTTAAAGGCTATGTAATAGTCTAGGCAAGAAGCTTTGTGGGCTTAAGCTGGGGCAGTCAATATGGAAAGAAGGAAAGATATTCAAGGAGTATTCTGGAGATAGAATGAATAAGGTTGCCTGGAGTAGGATAGGAGAAAAGAAAAAAAAGAGAAGAGTAAAATAAGACTTGTTTCAGGCAGTGTTAGTTGCTAAGTTTTATGCTCCTCTTTGCGACCCCATGGACTGTAGCCTGCTAGGCTCCTCAGTCCATGTAATTCTCCAGGCAAGAAGACTTGAGTGGGTAGCCATTCCTTTCTGCAGGGGATCTTCCCGATCCAGGGATTGAACCCGGGTCTCCTGCACTGCAGGCGGATTCTTTACCGTCTGAGCCACCAGGGAAGCCCTCATTTCAGGTATATTTAGGGCAATTAGTTAAAGGGAAGGTTGGGCTTCCCTGGTGGCTCAGACAGTAAACAGTCTGCCTGCAATGCAGGAAACCTGGGTTTGATACCTCGGTCGAGAAGATCCCCTGGAGAAGGAAATAGCAACCCACTCCAGTATTCTTTGCCTGGAGAATCCCATGGACAGAGGAGCCTGGCGGACACAACTGAGCAACTAACACTTTGACTTGTCATAGCAGTAGGTATGGCAAAACAGCTATTTTGGTGGGTAAAAATATTGGAGTAGCCCTTCACTTTTTAATGATGAGACTAAATTTAAGATATTCACATAGATAAAAATGGGCAAAATAATACGATTTCTGGGATTTAGAAGGTAGAAAGTTGAATAATGGGGTTTACTAGATGCTGTTCTATACTTTTCTGAGTATATGAAATTTCCCGTAAGAAGAAGTTAGAAAAGAAAGATGTATCTAAATAGAACTGAAGTTCTCTGGACCACCTCTCAAATTCCTATATGATAGAAAGATCAGGATTCATCTAAATGTTGTGTAAGTTCATAATCATTGTCTGTTGTACTGAGAATAACGTTTTAAATCAAAGTCAGCCAGATAAGGAGGCACAAAGCTACCGAAGCTTTACTTGTTGAGATAAGCCAAGTGCTTGGATATAGCTAGGAGCTGAGGAAAGGAAATTTAGCCAGGCACATGGAACATGGTATCTGTGGGCAATTGAAGCAGATCTGGGGACCCAGGGAAGTTTATAAGGGCAGGATATAATTTCAGAGGGAGAGAATAGTGACAAGGAATCTGGGTACAGATAGTCTGGGGAGATCCAGATAGGCAGACAGCATCAGTGAGTACTGAAAAGAGGCAGCAAGTCCCCCGTTTCAAGCTTGGGCTCAAAAATAGAACTGGAATACCCAGCAAGGGACTGAAGAAGTTGGCCTGCTCATTAGTGCCCACTGCAGTAGCACTATACTTTATTAAGTGTAAGAATTATTTGGAGAGCATGTTAATATGTATTGCAAATTCTCAGCTCCTCTTCCATCCACTTTTGTAGGCCTCAAGAATCTGCATGTTTAACAGGCATCTCAGTGTTTCTGATAGAGAAATTTCTCTGATCACGTTTTGACAAAACGTCCAGACCACTGTGTCCTGTCCAGTGTATCAACACAGAGGCAGTAGGGGAAATATTGTGACTACAACCAGCGTAAAAGGTGAAGCCTTGTACATGGGGAACGTAGCAGGAAGCAGCTGAGCTAACTGGATTCAAGTGTGGAGGCAGGTGGTAATTATTTTGTAGTTCAGTTCAGTTGCTCAGTGGTGTCTGACTCTTTGCCACCCCATGGACTGCAGCATGCCAGGCCTCCTCGTCCATCACCAGTTCCTGGAGCTTGCTCAAACTCACGTTCATTGAGTCGGTGATACCATCCAACCATCTCATCCTCTGTTGTCCCCTTCTCCTCCTGCCTTCAATCTTTCCCAGCATCAGGGTCTTTTCAAATGAGTCAGTTCTTTGCATCAGGTGGCCAAAGTATTGGAGTTTCAGCTTCAGCATCAGTCCTTCCAATGAATATTCAGGACTGATTTCCTTTAGGATGGACTGGTTGGATCTCCTTGCTGTCCAAGGGATTCTCAAGAGTCTTCTCCAAAACCACAGTTCAAAAGCATCAGTTCTTCGGCACTCAGCTTTCTTTATAGTCCAACTCTCACATCCATACATCACTGAAAAACAAGAGCTTTGACTAGATGGACCTTTGTTGGCAAAGTAATGTCTCTGCTTTTTAATATGCTGTCTAGGTTGGTCACAGCTTTCCTTCCAAGGAGCAAGGGTCTTTTAACTTCATGGCTGCAGTCACCATCTGCAGTGATTTTGGACCCCACCCCCTCCACAAAATACAGTCTGTTACTGTTTGCATCTTTTCCACATCTATTTGCCATGAAGTGATGGGACCAGATGCCATGATCTTAGTTTTCTGAATGTTGAGTTTTAAGTCAACTTTTTCACTCTCCTCTTTCACTTTCATCAAGAGGGTCTTTAGTTCTTCTTTGCTTTCTGCCATAAGTATAGTGTCATCTGCATATCTGAGGTTATTGATATTTCCCCCAGCAATCTTGATTCCAGCTTGTGCTTTATCCAGTCCAGCATTTCTCATGATGTACTCTGCATATAGGTTAAATAAGCAGGATGACAATATACAGCCTTGACATACTCCTTTCCTGATTTGGAACCAGTCTGTTGTTCCATGTCCAGTTCTAATTGTTGCTTCCTGACCTGCATACAGATTTCTCAAGAGGCAGGTCAGGTGGTCTGGTATTCTCATCTCTTTAAGAATTTTCTACAGTTTGTGGTGATCCACACAGTCAAAAGCTTTGACGTAGTCAGTAAAGTAGAAATAGATATTTTTCTGGAATTCTCTTGCTTTTTCGATAATCCAGCGGATGTTGGCAACCTGATCTCTGGTTCTTCTGCCTTTTCTACATCCAGCTTGAACATCTGGAAGTTCACAGTTCACGTACTATTGAAGCCTAGCTTGGAGAATTTTGAGCATTACTTCACTAGTGTGTGAGATGAGTGCAATTGTGCAGTAGTTTGAGCATTCTTTGGTATTGCCTTTCTTTGGGATTGGAATGAAAACTGACCTTTTCCAATTATGTCAATTAAATCTCAATAAAGCTGGAAAAAAAGAGTGAAGACAGAATGAGACAAACTTCATGGTGGAGGCTTGAAATCTTTTTGAATTCTAATTGATTAGTATTAAGTTGGCTTCTAAAAAGAATTTACTTCTGGGTACTGTTTGCAACTGGAGTCGTTGGTGAACCATAAGGGAAGAAAAATTAACAAGATAATACCGTTTATAAGAGTTATATCTAGTAGAAGAACAATAGCAACATCCTCAAACATGGCTGTTCTAGGCATGTTAAAATCACATCACAATAAACTGGTTGTAGATCGTTCTAACATTTCTTTCATTGTTAATATTCTATGACCCTATCACTTGTGAAGATAAATGACAACAGACTACTTCAACAACTGTTTTATACAGTTCTTAAGATAACATCTTGAGGTAATGTCAAGGAATGAAGGAAGAAATCTGAGGAATTACTGAAGTGTTCCTTAAAGCAATAGACATAACTGAATGGTAGGGAGATTTATGATGAAACATTAGTCTCTTGTACAGTTACATAGATCGGAGTTATTCTTTTGAGCAGGGTCCTCAGGCTGAGGACAGAGCCACAGTGAGTAGTGAGGAATTCTGTCTAAAAATGTCCTTTTATCTTCATTCCTTGGATTATAAGCACCATCAGCCACAGCATCTTTAAAGTAGAGGAAGATGTGTAATTGGATACAAGTAAAGGAGTAAATGTGAAGGGACTTTCTAGGCCTTAAGGATATGGTGGTAGTGATACTTTTACCACAAAACTCTAACACAATAATTCACACAGACTCCCAAGGTTTGTTGACTATACATTCTACCCCATTCCATTTTACTGTTTAAACATGTATATTTTCATGTCTGCTGTGTATGACCAAAGAACATTTTTGGTCTTAGTTCTTTCTTTAAAAAAATTAACACTTAGTAAAATTAACTTTTTTTTAGTGTACAGGTCTCAAAATTTGAACACATGTAGATTCATACATATTCATATAACCGCTACTGTCAGGA
Organism: Bubalus bubalis; assembly: GCF_019923935.1. NCBI lineage: Eukaryota > Metazoa > Chordata > Mammalia > Artiodactyla > Bovidae > Bubalus > Bubalus bubalis. Next base: position 22,380,976 of record NC_059179.1, read on the forward strand.
TATACAACAGCTCCATCATTTCCCCCAAAACTCCCTGTACTATCTCCCCATCTCCCTAATTCCTGAAAACTGTAATCTGTTCTACCTCATTTTAGTTTTGTTTTTTTGAGAAAGCCATTTAATTGGAATCATACAATATATAATCTTCTGGTACTGACCTCTTTTACTCAGCATAATGCCTTTTTGATGATTCATCTAGGCTGTTGTATGTATCAATAGTTCATTTCTTTTTATTGGTTAGTAGTAGTTCATTGAATGGATTGTACCATATTTTGTTGATCCATCTGTTGAAGGACATTGGGGTTGTTTCCAGGTTTTGGTTATTATAAATAGAGCTGCTGTTAATTTTTTGAACATAAATTTTCATTTGTCTGGGGTAAATTTGGAGGGGAATTGCTGGGTCATATGGTTAGTGTTTGTTTAACTTTGTAAGAAACTGCCAAGCTGTTTTCCAGAGTGGCTGTACCATTTTGCAATACCACAAGCAATGTATAAGAATTCTAGCCCTGCATCCTTGCCAGCATTTGGGATTGTTAATATTTTTTGTATTAACCATTCCAACAGGTATATAGTAGTATCTTACTGTGGTTTTAATTTACATTTCCCTAGTGCATGCCTCAGTTCTTTTTTTTTTTTTTTTTAATATTTATTTATTTGGCTGTGTCAGGTCTTAGTTGTGGCATGCAGGATCTTAGTTCCCAACCAGGAACCAACTTGTGCCCCTTGCAGTGAAAGTGCGGAGTCTAGGGTAGGAACACCAGAGACGTCCCTACCCTATACTTATTTATTTATTTATTATTATTATTATTATTTTACTTTATTGTATTGGTTTTGCCATACATCAACATGCATCTGCCACGGGTGTATACGTATTCCCCATCCTGAATCCCCCTCCCACCTCCCTCCCCATATACTTTTAAAAAATAAAGCAAAGTAAGTGATAAACAGTCATGATGATCATGATCATTATCAATCATTATCAGTAAAGAGATTTACTGATCTCTTGTTCTTGGTATAATTTTGAAAAACTTGCTTATTCAGGGAAATAATTTAGATAGTGGAAAGGAGGTCATTTCCTTAGTAATGTATTTGTTTGGCCCCCTTCTACTTTTTTTCTCCCTTTTTCATAAATCATCGCAAGCAGAAATTTGTATTATAAGAAGCAAAGCAGATGATTGCTAGTTAAACGTTTAGTATTTTAATAATTTTATTTATGTATTATTTTTGGTTACACTGGGTCTTCATTGCTGCGCCTAGGCTTTTCTCTAGTTGCAGCTAACCTTCATTGCGCTGCTCAGGCTTCTCATTGTGATGGCCTCTCTTGTTGTGGAGCACAGGCTCTAGGTATCTGGGCTTCAGTAATTGCAACATGTGGGCTTAGTAGTTGCAATTGTAGGCTCTAGAGCCCATGCTGAGTTGCTCCATGGCATGCAGAATCTTCCCGGACCAGGGCTCGAATCCATGTCCTCTGCATTGGCAGGCAGATTCTTATCCACTGTACCACCAGGGAAGTCCCGAAATGTTTAGTGTTTTCGTTAGTTATTAGCTTAAGGTCAAATTTGTTTAATGAGTAAATGTGGAAGAGTTACTTTATTTACATTTTGAACACATACTTACTGATCATTGACATGCCACTCCCATTTTATGAAGCTGGAATGTAATTTCTTTATTTTTTTAATGACCATATATGTTTATAATTATTGAATCTTTGTTTTGATACTAGGTGAGTCAGTACTTTACTTTGATACCAAATCCTCAGTTAGGAAATAGCCTCCTGATTAGAACTTGTTTTCCTAGGAAAATATAGTCCACTTGCAAGCAGTTTCTAGTAATATATGCTGCAAAAATAGTCAAGTAGTGACTCAGGTTTAGTGTTGAGTGTAACTGAGGAAAGATGACTTAAGTAGAGGGACATTGATACATCTGTTTTTCAAATTGCAGTTAATTATAGTGACAGCTTATAAGATATACTTCATTGTCTCCTGGAATCTTGCTTAACTTTACAAATATTACATGATTTAGGTTAGAAATGGACAGTATAAAAGTTAGATGAATTAAATGAAGAGAATCTTACCTTATCAAATCATGCTTCTAAAGGTTTTTCATACCCTCCAATCATGTTCAGGTGTGACATTTTGAAAATAAGAATGATTGTTTCATTTTTTATCAGAGTTTGAGAATAGAAACTCCTTTTATGCAGGTTTGTATCATCTTTGATTATATGGTAGTCTTCTGGATATCTCCCTCTACTTGATGCATACCAGCTGCATCAATAAATTGTGTGATCCTTGATGTGTTTGTATGTGGTCATGTTAAGAATTGTTTCTTAAGTATTCTTAAATGTGTTTTACCAGTATTTTATGGAAAAATACTCATAATCTTTTGAAAGCATTCATGCTAAAAAGAATTAGAAACGGATATTTATCTCATTTGGAGCTCATTCTCTTTCACTGTATCTTTAAAGTGTAGGTATGAATAAGAATTCATACACTAGGATCAACTGAGACTTTGATTTAAGTATATTACAAATTGTATATGGAAGCCTGCATAAGATAATACATACTGTTTTTTTTCCCAAAGAAGCTTCTTTAAATGGTTTTGTTAAGTGTAGGAATGTTCTGATGATTATCTTTTTAATTAAAATGAGAAATCTTTGTTTAAAGTGGCATTCTTTTTTTACGGCCTGTTACAGTCTCTGTAACAATCATTTCTTAAGTCTGAACGTTTTATTTCCAGGAATCCATTTATATAAAACTATGTTTAGACTTAATTAAGGAACGATTCTTACAAAGCTTGTAAATAGCCAGGAAAAAAGGGACAGAAGATAAAACTGACATTCACATTTAACAAAATGATTGTTACAAGGTATGTAATAAGCTATAAAAATACAATAAATCTCTTTTTATAAGAGTTCATATTTTTTGATCCTTGTTTTCAAGGGTATTTAAGGAAAGCTCTGCAAAGTGACATCTGTTTTGCTGAATGGACTAGTGAGAACTTCTTTTGTTTCTAACTGATAATACAGGAGTTCTACCTGTCTTCTTTGTGTGCTTTCTTTGAAATACATTCTAATCAGTTAAGATGGGGATGTAAATTTTATATTGTGCAATAGTGAAAACAAGACCTAGTTCTCATCTCACTTATACTACTTTCTAGAAGTCAGAAAAAATTTGGGCAAGTTACTTAACTTCTGAGTCTTATTTTCCTCATCTGGAAATCAGTGATAATAATTCTCTTCCTGCTTCAAAAAGCTGTAGTGAGGACTAGGTGAAATTACACACAGTGAAAATATTTTGGAAGTTATATATAAGACTGTGAACATTCAAGCTACCTTTCTTAATCTCTCTAACAGTTCTGGTAGTACTATTAATAGTAATAGTAAAATAACAACAATGGCAGAAAACACTTAGAGCTCAGTATGTACAATGTACAGTTCTAGGCACTCAGCATTAACATACATTAACTCATTTGATCCTCTCACCTTATTAAGTATGTATTGTTATTATCCCTGATTTATACACCTGCAAACTGAGACACAGAGATGTTAAATTATTTCGTTAAGAGCATACAAACAAAACCTTGTGTGCACCAGGACCCAGGAGAAAGCAATGACACCACAAGAGACTGACCCAGACTTGCCTGTGAGTGTCCAGGAGTCTTTGGTGGAAGTGTGGGCGGGCGGTGGCCTGCTGCAGGTTGGGGGCACTGAGTGCAGCAGTACATGCATGGGACCTTTTGAAGGAGGTCGCCATTATCTTCGTTATCTCCACCATAGTTTGGCCTCAGGTCAAATGACAGGGAGGGAACACAGCCCTGCCCATTAACAGAAAATTGGATTAAAGATTTACTGAGCATGGCCCTGCCCATCAGAACAAGACCCAGTTTCCTGCTCAATCAGTCTGGCCCATCAGGAAGCTTCCATAAGCCTCTTATGTTTCTCCATCAGAGGGCAGTCAGAATGAACACCACAATCACAGAAAACTAATCAAACTGATCACATGGACTGCAGCCTTGTCTAACTCAATTAAACTATGAGCCATGCTGTGTAGGGCCACCCAAGATGGATGGGTCATGGTGGAGAGTTCTGATAAAACGTGGTCTATTGGAGAAGGGAATGGCAAACCACTTAAGTATTGTCAACTACAAATTGGCACTTACCAAGAGCATTGCCAATGACTGAACAGCAAAGGCATTTTCCATCTGCCTCTATGGAAATGCACCCGTCCCTTATAGCTCAGTTGTTAAAAGAATCCGCCTGCAGTGCAGGAGACCTGGGTTCGATCTCTGGGTTGGGAAGACCCCCTGGAGAAGGAAATGGCAACCCACTCCAGTATTCTGGCCTGGAGAATTCCATAGACTGTGTAGTCCATGGGGTCGCAAAGAGTCAGACACGACTGAGCAACTTTCACTTTCACTTTCTATGGAGACTGAACCCCATGCTGCTATAGCTATTGACCTCCAACAATCCCTGAGGGAGTTCAGGGTAGAGTGTGGCACTCTGCTCCAGGGAATCTGGTGGGACAGGTCTTTAGATAGTTGGATGTTTTTAGAAACAGATTTTATGATCTCAATCCTTTCATGTCCTCATATCTAGAGAAGCACTAAATCCCTTCATGGTGACATCAGATCCTCATGACTAACAAAAAACCTTTTGTAAAATGAGTGCTTCATGGTATTGAACTCCCTCTTCACTGAAACCTTATATATTGACTTTCCCCCACTGCCACTTTGGAGCAGTCTCCCAGAGCTATCTGAGATGCTGTCTCCTGGGCTGCAGTCCTCATTTTGCCCCAAATAAAACTTAACTCACAACTCTCAAGTTGTACATCTTTTTTTAGTTGACAGTATTTTTGCCTTGAGAACCCCATGAACAGTATGAAAAGGCAAAAAGATAGGACACTGAAAGATGAACTCCCCAGGTCAGTAGGTGCCCAATTTATGCTGGAGATCAGTGGAGAAATAACTCCAGAAGGAATGAAGAGACGGATCCAAAGCAAAAACAACGCCCAGCTGTGGATGTAACTGGTGATGGAAGTAAAGTCCGATGCTGTAAAAAAGCAGTACTGCGTAGGAACCTGGAATGTTAGATCCATGAATCAAGGCTCTTGATGAAAGTGAAAGAGGAAAGTGAAAAAGTTGGCTTTAAAACTCAACATTCAGAAAACTAAGATCACGGCATCTGGTCCCATCACTTCATGGCAAATAGATAGGGAAAAGATGCAAACAGTGACAGACTTTATGTTTTTGGGAGCTCCAAAATCACTGCAGAGGGTGACTGGAGCCATGAAGTTACAAGACGCTTGCTCCTTGGAAGAAAAGCTGTGACCAACCTAGACGGCATATTAAAAAGCAGAGACATTACTTTGCCAACAAAGGTCCATCTAGTCAAAGCTCTGGTTTTTCCAGTAGTGATGTATGGATGTGAGAGTTGGACTATAAAGAAAGCTGAGTGCCAAAGAATTGATGCTTTTGAACTGTGGTGTTGGAGAAGGCTCTTGAAGGTCCCTTGGACAGCATGGAGATCCAACTAGTCCATCCTAAAGGAAATCAGTCCTGAATATTCATTGGAAGGACTGATGCTAAAGCTGAAACTCCAATACTTTGGCCACTTGATGTGAAGAGCTGACTCATTTGAAAGACCCTGATGCTGGGAAAGATTGAGGCAAGAGAAAGGGATGACAGAGGATGAGATGGTTGGATGGCATCAGCGACCCAATGGATATGCTGCTGCTGCTGCTGCTAAGTAGTTTTACTCAATTTCGGGAGTTGGTGATGGACAGGGAAGCCCGGTGTGCTGCAGTCCATGGGGTCACAGAGTCAGACATGACTGAGCGACTGAACTGAACTAATAGCATACAGTTGGAGAAATATGGCTTTGAAGAGTAGATTGAGTGGTATCAATCTTTTTTCAAATCCATAGAAAAATTGAGAAAAGCGTAATGATCCTCCATATATCCCTCACCTGGATTGACCAAGTGTTAACATTTGCCACATTTTTTTGCTTCTCTATACAGCTATACTTGTAGACATCATCATGATATTTCGTCTCTGCTGTGCTTGTATTTCCTGGGAACACAGTATTTATCTTTCATAACCACAGTGCACCTTAGCAGCACCCTACTGAGTTGATTTAACAGTTAAACATTTTATTATTCAATATATTTGCTGTTGTTCCTTCACTAAGTCGTGTCTGACCCTTTGCAACCCCATGACCTCCAGCACTCCAGACTTCCCTGTCCTTCACTCTCTTCTGCAGCTTACTGAAACTCATGTCCATTGAGTCAGTGATGCCATCCAACCATCTCATCCTCTGTCGCCCCCTTCTGCTTTTACCGTCAGTATATTATGTTCAAATTTCCCCCACTGTCTCAGTAGTATTCTCTTTTATAGCCTCCTTTTTTAAAATCCATGATCCAATCACATGTTACATATAGTTATATCTCTTAAGTCTCTTAATTTACAATAGTTCCTTAGTCTTTTTATTCTTTTTCAAAAGTTTTAACTTTTTTTCATATTGGAGTATAATTGTCTTTTTATTCTTGAAATTGACATTTTGGGAGAGTCCAGGCTAGTTTTACAGAATGTTTCTCATTTGGATTTGTCTGATTGTTATCCATGGTTAGATTCAGGTTAAAATAATTTGGCAGGAAATACATGTGGTTTCTTTCATTGCATTACATCAGAAAGTACATGATGTTGTCACGCGAGTGTATGTTCCTCAGTTCTTTGTCTCATCACAACAAAGATTTGGAGCGACGGACATTAAAACCCACCATGCATCACAGCTCTCAGGTCTTGGACAAACCGTGCTACAACTCATAGGCAAATCAGTGTTACAGTTCTATTTTATTTAAAAGATAGCAGGAGAGAGAGAGAGTGAGAGAGAGAGAGAGAGAGAGAGAAGAAAAGAGCGCACGCACGCGGGAGAGAGAGTCCCTGAGAAAGGGCTTTGGCTCTTCCTTTTATATGTTTTTTTCCTCCACCTGGGCCTGCCCTATGCAAATTGGGCTTAGCCAGGAGTGCTGTTTGTTCTGCCAGAAGTCTTCACTCTGGTCCTCGGACCTTCCTTTGACCTTCCTTGTCTTTTAGCCACAGCCATTTTGGACTCCTTTTCCCTATTCTACCTACCTAACAATGTCATTTTGTTCCTTTATTGGTGTTGCTGTTTGATCATTTTATTATGAAATCACCAGATATTTCCATCATAATGGTGTATTTGAAATTAATAAATGCCCAGTGGAGCGAAACTTGGAAATTGTGTAACTTGTTTTCCAACATTGTTTCCCCCAATAGTTATGGCATCTACCGATGATGATTGTTCTGTAGAAGTTTTAAAATCTGCCCATTTACTTTTAGGCAGATCTAGTGGGTTTTTTTCCTCCTTGAGTTTGAAATGGTGACTGTTTCCTATTTTGAGAAGATGTTGGGTAAACTTTGTCATTTTATTTTTGCTTTTGAACCTAGACTAATTAAAACATACTTTTAACGTTCTAATTTATAGGTTATATACTTTGTAATTTTTATCTTTAGTGGAAAACATTGCCAAAGCTGCTTAAATAATTGGGTTTAATTTTTAAAGGCTTGTGGTATAAAAGCTGTATCAGAAGTTCCTGGAGGGCCTGTATTTTCCATTCCATAGGTCTGGGGTAGAGCCTGAAAATTTGCATTTCTCACTAGTTTCAGATTATGTGTCTGGTTCTGGAATCACAGGTTGAGAAAGGAAACGGTAGCCCACTCCAGTATTCATGCCTGGAAAATCCCATGGACCAAGGAGCCTGGTGGGCTACAAGTCGGACATGACTGAGCAACTTCTGTGCGTGGCTTGTTTAGGCCTTTCTCGGCAATTTGCTTGTAATTATTTGGGCTTCCCCCGACTTGTTTGCTTTCTCTGGTAGACATGAGAGTAGTGTGGATATAGAATAGTGGAATTATTTGAAGTTTGTATTAGTTGATTTTGGTTAATGTTGGAAAAATTGTGGGAATTGGCTAACTTACTGAATCAGATCAGTCGCTCAGTCGTGTCCGACTCTTTGCGACCCCATGAATCGCAGCACGCCAGGCCTCCCTGTCTATCACCAACTCCCAGAGTTCACCCAGACTCACGTCCATCGAGTCAGTGATGCCATCCAGCCATCTCATCCTCTGTCGTCCCCTTTTCCTCCTGCCCCTAATCCCTCCCAGCATCAGAGTCTTTTCCAGTGAGTCAACTCTTTGCATGAGGTGGCCAAAGTACTGGAGTTTCAGCTTTAGCATCATTCCTTCCAAAGAAATCCCAGGGCTGATCTCCTTCAGAATGGACTGGTTGGATCTCCTTGCAGTCCAAGGGACTCTCAAGAGTCTTCTCCAACACCACAGTTCAAAAGCATCAATGCTTCAGTGCTCAGCCTTCTTCACAGTCCAACTCTCACATCCAAACATGACCACAGGAAAAACCACAGCCTTGACTAGACGAACCTTTGTTGGCAAAGTAATGTCTCTGCTTTTGAATATGCTATCTAGGTTGGTCATAACTTTCCTTCCAAAGAGTAAGCGTCTTTTAATTTCATGGCTGCAGTCACCATCTGTAGTGATTTTGGAGCCCAGAAAAATAAAGTCTGACACTGTTTCCACTGTTTCCCCATCTATTTCCCATGAAGTGATGGGACTGGATGCCATGATCTTCGTTTTCTGAATGTTGAGCTTTAAGCCAACTTTTTCACTCTCCACTTTGAGTTTCATCAAGAGGCTTTTGAGTTCCTCTTCACTTTGTGCCATAAGGGTGGTGTCATCTACATATCTGAGGTTATTGATATTTCTCCCGGCAATCTTGATTCCAGCTTGTGTTTCTTCCAGCCCAGCGTTTCTCATGATGTACTCTGCATATAAGTTAAATAAACAGGGTAACAATATACAGCCTTGACAAACTCCTTTTCCTATTTGGAACCAGCCTGTTGTTCCATGTCCAGTTCGAACTGTTGCTTCCTGACCTGCATACAAATTTCTCAAGAGGCAGATCAGGTGGTCTGGTATTCCCATCTCTTTCAGAATTTTCCACAGTTTATTGTGATCCACACAGTCAAAGGCTTTGGCATAGTCTATAAAGCAGAAATAGATGCTTTTTTGGAACTCTCTTGCTTTTTCCATGATCCATCGGATGTTGGCAATTTGATCTCTGGTTCCTCTGCCTTTTCTAAAACCAGCTTGAACATCAGGAAGTTCACGGTTCACATATTGCTGAAGCCTGGCTTGGAGAATTTTGAGCATTCCTTTACTAGTGTGTGAGATGAGTGCAATTGTGCGGTAGTTTGAGCATTCTTTGGCATTGCCTTTCTTTGGGATTGGAATGAAAACTGACCTTTTCCAGTCCTGTGGCCCCTGCTGAGTTTTCCAAATTTGCTGGCATATTGAGTGCAGCACTTTCACAGCATCATCTTTCAGGATTTGGAATAGCTCAACTGGAATTCCATCACCTCCACTAGCTTTGTTTGTAGTGATGCTTTCTAAGGCCCACTTGACTTCACATACCAGGATGTCTGGCTCTAGGTCAGTGATCACACCATTGTGATTATCTGGGTCATGAAGATCTTTTTTGTACAGGTCTTCTGTGTATTCTTGCCATCTCCTCTTAATATCTTCTGCTTCTGTTAGGTCCATACCATTTCTGTCCTTTATCGAGCTCATCTTTGCATGAAATGTTCCTTTGGTATCTCTGATTTTCTTGAAGAGATCCCTAGTCTTTCCCATTCTGTTGTTTTCCTCTATTTCTTTGCATCGATCGCTGAAGAAGGCTTTCTTATCTCTTCTTGCTATTCTTTGGAACTCTGCATTCAGATGTTTATATCTTTCCTTTTCTCCTTTGCTTTTCACGTCTCTTCTTTTCACAGCTATTTGTAAGGCCTCCCCAGACAGCCATTTTGCTTTTTTGCATTTCTTTTCCATGGGAATGGTCTTGATCCCTGTCTCCTGTACAGTGTCACGAACCTCATTCCATAGTTCATCAGGCACTCTATCTATCAGATCTAGGCCCTTAAATCTATTTCTCACTTCCACTGTATAATCATAAGGCATTTGGTTTGGGTCATACCTGAATAGTCTAGTGGTTTTCCCTACTTTCTTCAATTTCAGTCTGAATTTGGCAATAAGGAGTTCATGGTCTGAGCCACAGTCAGCTCCTGGTCTTGTTTTTGTTGACTGTATAGAGCTTCTCCATCTTTGGCTGCAAAGAATATAATCAATCTGATTTCGGTGTTAATCATCTGGTGATGTCCATTTATAGAGTCTTCTCTTGTGTTGTTGGAAGAGGGTGTTTGCTATGACCAGTGCATTTTCTTGGCAAAACTCTATTAGTCTTTGCCCTGCTTCATTCCGTATTCCAAGGCCAAATTTGCCTGTTACTCCAGGTGTTTCTTGACTTCCTACTTTTGCATTCCAGTCCCCTATAATGAAAAGGACATCTTTTTTGGGTGTTAGTTCTAAAAGGTCTTGTAGGTCTTCATAGAACCGTTCAGCTTCAGCTTCTTCAGCGTTACTGGTAGGGGCATAGACTTGGATTACTGTGATATTGAATGGTTTGCCTTGGAAACAAACAGAGATAATTCTGTCGTTTTTGAGATTGCATCCAAGTACTGCATTTCGGACTCTTTTGTTGATCATGATGGCCACTCCATTTCTTCTGAGGGATTCCTGCTGGCTGTAGTAGATATAATGGTCATCTGAGTTAAATTCACCCATTCCAGTCCATTTTAGTTTGCTGATTCCTAGAATGTCGACATTCACTCTTGCCATCTCTTGTTTGACCACTTCCAATTTGCCTTGATTCATGGACCTGACATTCCAGGTTCCTATGCAATATTGCTCTTTACAGCATCGGACCTTGCTTCTAATCACCAGTCACATCCACAGCTGGGTATTCTTTTTGCTTTTGCTCCACCCCTTCATTCTTTCTGGAGTTATTTCTCCACTGATCTCCAGTAGCATATTGGGCACCTACTGACCTGGGGAGTTTCTCTTTCAGTATCCTATCATTTTGCTTTTTCATACTGTTCATGGGGTTCTCAAGGCAAGAATACTGAAGTGGTTTGCCATTCCCTTCTCCAGTGGACCACATTCTGTCAGATCTCGCCACCATGACCCGCCCGTCTTGGGTCGCCCCACGGGCATGGCTTAGTTTCGTTGAGTTAGACAAGGCTGTGGTCCTAGTGTGATCTTACTGAATAGGATCTTATTAATCTGACTTATCCAAAATTGTGTTGTAATGAAAATGGCTATAGGCTGTTTTAAAACTTACTGTGGCATTTATGTTTGTAGGAATTTTCTTCACTTCACTTAATGAAACGCTGATTCCTTAGTTCTGACTGAATGAAATGTCCATAGTGGTCATTTTGGGCTTTCAGGACTCAAGTGATCCCTCCATACATTTCATCAACTTGGTCCTGTTAAGTCTGTGCAATTAGTAAAGCAAGTGGCACATTCGTTATGTCATAGAAATAGTGTTGCTTCTACAGAATTTGGCCAGATGGTCCTCCTCCCTTTCTTCCCCTATTAGAAATACTATAAACGTCAGCTTAATAAAAGGATGACCTTAATATTTGCTTCCCAGACTAAATCACAGCCTTGAAGCAGTTATTTCCTTCCAAATAAAAAGTTTAATTTCACGCCCTGATTAGTGCTAGTACGTGCAGGTAGATACTCATTTTGTGCAGCTAAACTGATCTGCTTTTGCAAATTACTTGCCAGTCAGCAGAGCTATAATTTCTTATGAGTAGTTGGTAGTAAATTATACTTCTTATTAGTATGTTTTATGTGTGTGTGTGTGTGTTTTCAGTACGCGCTTATGAAGAAGGAGTAGGAATCAGTCAACAAACTTTGGCCAGATTAGGACTTGACTAGTAGTTTTTTTTGAAAACTGAAGGATTGATGAATTTGGACTAACAATTCTAATTAATTATGTAAACTGGTTAGAAAGAGTGAGATCTTATTTTCAGTTGATGTGAAAATGTGCCCAGAATCTTGAAAGAGTGATTCCTGGTGTAAAAGAGTAAGGAAGAAACATTCTCTTTCGTATTGAGAAATAGAATATATTGTAGTTAACATTTGAATTTTAAAATTGGAAGGCACTATTGAACTGAATTTTTAACTGCTTAATTGAGGCCATTAAGTTAAAATATTTTTTATTTTAAAGTGAGACTGACTTTTATTAAACTTGGATTAAGAAAAAATGCCATCAGTCAGAAGGAGGCAAAGTTCTACTTTTTAATAAATGGCTCAGTTATTTGCTTTAGCTGAGATATCACTAAATTTGTATGGGCTTTGAGTCTGGAGGGGTCATATGACTGAAAGCTTCATAACCTTTCTTGTTAATGGATCTCACTGAAAATCTTTTGTATGTCATGAGATAGTCCCTTGGACATACACATATATATACCTTTTCTACATGATTTCAAGAGGTTCAGACATCCTTGAATCCTATCCATGGGTCCTGATCTAGACTTATTTTAATTTTTACATAATGTATTTTAATTTAAAATTCGTTGTTGATTATCATTTAAACATAACTAGTTGTGACTTTTAATAAGGATGTGACTGTCAGGTCTGAGCTTCATCATAAAATGTCATTTTGAGAAGCTAATGAAATATCGAGTGTAGTATTTGGTAGTGTTAGGAAAAATGGTACAGAAATGACTTGACTGGTGGTTATCAAAAATCCTACTGGAATTTCCTGTTCTTAATTTTCTTATTCCCCCAACCACCCAGACAAGCAGTGACAATTTATCCTTGTCTATGATGATGGAATTTTACTTGTCAGGGATATATGGATAGATATACCTAAATCTTTTAATTGCTATCCTACTGATGTTCCCAGGCTCTTTCTACTTTTATCAGTTTTCTTAAAGAAATATTATGACCAAGCAAATTCCCAGCAAGGTCAGTGTGCACGTTACATTTAGATTTGGAATACACTCTTCTATCAAGGTGGACCTTAAACACTGTCAGCATGTTTAGTTATTTATACTCGGCAGTTCTCAGAGGGCTGGGAAATATCATTTTCCCTTTTTCTTCATCCTTTTAAGTATCAACACTGGATATCTGTCCGCCTACTTAGCTCATTCAAGAAACAGTGGTTTGCAGTCACTTTAGATCAGTAGTCATACACTTTGGGCAAAAGACCTTGTTTGGACTGTAGTCTGACTTCTTGCTTTTATAAATGAGCAAACTGAGACCAAAAGAGGTCATGTAACTTGTTCAAGGTTACAGTTGACTAGAGCCCACATTTCCCTATTCAAACCCCAGTTGGTACTCTTTTGACCCTTTGTTTTGTTTGTGGCTGAGCTTATGTTTCTTCCATTTGATGTGATTGATAGATAAATTGAAGTGTGTTTGTGTTTAATCTATGACTTTGTTGTTCAGTTGCTCAGTTGTGTCCAACTCTTTGTGACCCCATGGACACCAGGGGATCCTTCACTATCTTCCAGAGTTTGCTTACACTCATGTCCATTTAGTCGATGATGCCATCCAACTATCTCATCCTCTATTGCTCCCTTCTCTTCCTGCCCTCAGTCTTTCCCAGCATCAGGGTCTTTTCCAGTGAGTTGGCTCTTCACATCAGGTGGCTAAAGTATTGGAGCTTCAGCTGCAGTATCAGTCCTTCCAATGAATATTCAATATTCCAATGACTTTTTTTAAGAAAGCCTTTTCTATCCTAAGTTTATGAAAATAGTCTCATGTTTTCCACTAGAAGCTTGATTGTTTTGCCTTTTACATTTTAGAATGTTAGTCTCCCTCACTCTAGAATTGATTTTTGTGTTTGTGAGGATGGAATTTCATTTCATTTTTTTCCGTATGGACTTCCAGTGTCCCCCAGCATCATCTACTGAAAGATTATGTATTCTTCTCTGATCTGCAGGGCTGCCTCCATCATAAATCATGTCCTTACATGCATTGGTCTGATTTTGGGTACATTATTCTGTATATTGTTCTGTTTATCCCTGTATCAGTACCATGCAGCCTTAGTCACATAGCTCTATAATAAGCCTTGATATATAGTATTTAACTCTTGATAGAAATCAAAACATGGGGTTATTTTTAAAATATTTGTTTTTGAATATGTAAAACATGTAGCACAGTACAAAGTTTAAAAAAATACAAAAGGGTATATATAAAGAAATCTCTTTTATCTGTCTTTTTAGCATTTATTTTCCCTCCCCAGAGGCCACCACTTTTTCTTATTTCTTGGAGATTAGTTTAAATTAGATACTATAAAGAGTTTTTCTAGGACCCACCAAGAAGACACCTACCATGGATTAAATACTAAAATTTGAAAACCTTTGGCTAGGGAAAATGATTTTGGTTTCTGGTTTTTTTGTTTGTTTTTTTAATGTTAAGAGGCAGTAAGTAGTGTATAATGAAAGAGCACTCTCTTGAGCCAGATAATTTAATAAGCATTTGATTCTTAGACAAATGCTGGAGTTTTTTAGCCTTTAGTTGTGTTTCTTGTCTGCACTTTCTTCCTCTTTCTCACCTTGTAAAATGAGGGTAATGATAAATCACACATCCTACTTCATCAAGTCAGTTTGAGGTCTTTAGTGTCTCCATACAAATTTTAAGATTTTTTGATTTAGTTCTGTGAACACTGCCATTGGTAATTTGATAAGGACATTGCATTGAATTTATAGATTGCCTTGGGTAGTATAGTCATTTTAACCATGTAGATTCTTTTAATCCAAGAATATGGTATATATTCCCCATCTGTTTATATCATCTTCGATTTCTTTCATTAGCATCTTGCAGTTTTCGGAATACAAGTCTCTTGTTTCCTTGTTGTTGTTATTGAGTCACTATGTTGTGTCCAACTCTTGAGACCCCATGGACTGTAATCCGCCAGGCTCCTCTGTCCATGGGATTTCCCAGGCAAGAATACTAAAGTGGGTTGCCATTTCCTTTTCCAGGGGATTTTCTCCAGGGATCGAACCTCAGTCTCTTGCATTGATAGGCAGATTCTTTACCACTGAGTCACCAGGGAATTTCTTAGTCTCATTTGGTAGGTTTATTCCTTGGTATTTTATTCTTTTTGATGCAGTGGTAAATGGGATTGCTTCTTTAATTTCTGTTTCTGTTGTTAGTATATAGGAATGTAGCAGATTCCTGTGTATTAATTTTGTATCCTACAACTTGACCAGATTCATTGATGAGCTCTAGTAGTTTTCTGGTACCATCTTTAGGATTTTCTGTATATATCATGTCATCAGTTTTACTTATTCTTTTCAAATTTGGATTTCTTTTCTATGTTTTCCTTCTCTGATTGCTGTGGCTATAACTTCCAAAACTATGTTGAATAAAAGTGGCCAGAGTGGGTATCCATATCTTTTTCCTGAATTAGAGAAAGAAAATGCTTTCAGTTTTTCCCCATTGAGTTTGATGTTAGCTATACGTTTGTCTTATGTGGCTTTTATTTTGTTGAAGTATGTTCCCTCTATGCCTACTTGCTGGAGAGTTTGTATCATAAGTGGGTGTTGAATTTTGAAATGATCATATGGTTTTTATTCTTCAGTTTGTTGATGTGGTGTATCACACTGATTTGTGAATATTGAAAAATTCTTGCATTCCTGGGATAAATCCCACCTGTATGATCCTTTTAATGTATTGTTGAATTTGGATTGCTAGTATTTTGTTGAGGATTTTTGCATGTTCATCAGTGATATTGGCCTGTAGTTTTCTTTTTTGTGTGGTATCTTTGTCTGACTTTTGTATCATAGTGATGGTATTCTCATAGAATGAGTTTAGGACTGTTCCTTCCTCTGTACTTTTTTGGAGTAGTTTCAGAAGGATAGGTGTTGACTCTTCTCTAAATGTTTGATAGAATTCGCCTGTGAAGTCATCTGGTCCTGGACTTTTGTTTGTTGGGGGTTTTTAAATCACAGTTTCAATTTCAGTACTGATGTTTGGTCTGTTCATATTTTTTATTTTGTCCTGGTTCAGTCTTGGGAGTTATTCTTTAACACCATACACAAAAATTAACTCAAAATGGATTAAAGACCTACATATGACTGGATACTATAAAACTCTTAGGGGAAAACATAAGCAGAACACTCTTTGACATAAATCACAGCAATATCTTTTTTGATCCATCTCCCAGAGTAGTTTAAATAAAAATAAAAATTAACAAATGAGACCTAGTTAAACTTAAAAGCTTTTACACAGCAAAGGAAACTACAACAAAATGAAAAGACAACCCACAGAATGGGAGAAGATAGTCTCAAATGATGCAACTGATAGGAGATTAGTCTTCAGAATTTACAAATAGCTCATGCAGCTCAATATCCAGAAAACAAACAACCCAATGAAAAAATGAGCAGAAGACCTAAATAGACATTTCTCCAAAGCAGATGGCCAAGAGGCACATGAAAAGATGCTCAACATCACTAATTATTAGAGAAGTGCAAATCACAACTACATTGAGATACCACCTCACAACAGTCAGAATGGTCATCATCAAAAAACTTACAAACAAGGGACTTCCCTGGTGGTCCAATGGCTAAGACTCAGCGCTCCCAATTCAGGGGTCCCAGGTTCAGTCTCTGATTAGGGAACTAGATCCTGCATGCCACAGCTAAAAGATCCTGCATGCCTGAAAGATCCCTCATGCTGCAGCTAGAGATTAAAGATCCCCATGCTACACCTGAGACCTGGCACAGCCAAGTAAATACATATTTTAAAAATCTACCAAAGTAAATGCTGTAGAGGGTGTGGAGAAAAAGGAACCCTCCTACATTGTTGGTGGGAATGTAAATTGGTACAGCCACTATGGAGAAGAATATGGAGTTCCTTAAAAAACTAAGAATAGAGCTACCACGTGATCCAGCAATCCCACTCCTGGGCATTTATCCAGAGAAAAACATAGTCCAAAAGGATACATGGAATGTACCATTGCAGCAGTGTTTACAATAGCCAAGACATGGTAGCAACCTAAATGTCCATCAACAGATGCATGGATACAGAAGATGTGGTACACATATGCAGTGGAATATGAACCATTAAAAGAGGGAAACAATGCCATTTGCAGCAAGGATAGACCTGGAAATTACCATACTAAGTAAGTCAGAGAAAGACAGATATATGATATCACTTATATGTGGACTCTAAAAAAAAAGATAGAAATGAACTTTTTTTTTAAGGAGGGAACCAGTGTTTATCTATATTATAAAAATCAGAAAACATTAATTTCTTTTTGAAATTAATTTTAATAAACGTTTAATTTTTTTCCTGGCATTCCAAAGGATCATCTTACCTACCTCCTGGCATAATACCTACATCCCACTTTGGAAACCAACTGGTCTAAACATAGGAGTAAGATGCCCTTTGGTAGAATTGAGTTCTTTGCCTTTTTTTCACATTCTCTTCAGATTTCATACATCATTGAAAGGCATCTACATAAGAAAACTAATCTTTAAAACAAGCATAGCCAGTGTAGTGCAGACTTCTTATACTGTATATCATATTCTTCTAAAACTAAATGTATGCCCTGGAATCCATACCTAGGTCTTCCTTTTTTTAGTAGCTAAATTAAAGGCTTTATAAAGTATGGATTGTTTAGCTGGCAAATAGTTCCATGTCAATTCTCTGTGGAAAATTAATATTCTTGTAGGGCTAGAGGTGGAGATTGATGACTAAAGATACATTATAATTTCTTACTAAAGAAAGCGATTCTTTGATAACTTTTTTTTTTTTGATAATGTTTTCTTTCAACTTAGAATGGTTCAAATAGCAATAAAATTATTTTAAAGTTTTGGTAATTGGAGCTTTCATATCTAATTACCAATGACTGATATAATCAATCTTTAAAAATCAGTACATTATACCTTGGAGTGTAGAAGTACATTTAATTCTCTTGTGTATATATAAAACTCTTACCCTAAAAATCAATCATTTTGGACAGGATGTAACATACTCTTGAGAAGAGTTGGTAGGGGCTTGTTCCAGTAGCCTGCAAGTCCCTAATGGAGTGTGTGGCTAAACATGTCAGATCAGGGCAGTAATAGTAGTTCCACCAGTGAGTTCCAGCAGATGTGACATCAGTAGCATAGATCTGAGTGCATGTCGGCTCATAACAGACTGTCCTGATGATGAGGCCAGAGGCTCTCTTTTGAAGGGAATTCTGGATGAGTCATAGCTGTTAACAAGAATGCTAGGCCACACGTGCACAGGTAATTCACCAGTCCTGTCAACAAAGGGCATCACAAAAATTCAGTCTCAAGATTCCATGATTCCAACAGCATTAGCTCCTAAATTCACATTTTGCTCTATAATAAAATTATATCATCTTGCTTACAGCCTAGGACCTAGTGGCTTCAGCTAATTGAGGAGTCATTGCAAGGTAGCAATTACTTGGGAGTTTAAGCCTTAGAAGATCTTCTCTGGTGGCTCAGATGGTAAAGTGTCTGTCTACAATGCAGGAGACCCAGGTTCAATCCCTGGGTCGGGAAGATCTCCTGGAGAAGGAAATGGCAACCCACTTCAGTATTCTTGCCTGGAAAGAAGCCTGGTAGGCTACAGTCCATGGGGTCGCAAAGAGTCAGACATGACTGAGTGACTTCACTTTCACCTTTTCAAGCCTTAGGATAGGAGCATTTTCTTGAGGTTCCCTAATGCTGGGCTGAATGAATCACAAACTGGAATCAAGATTGCTGGGAGAAATATCAACAACCTCAGATATGCAGATTTGATACCTCTCTAATGGCATAAAGTGAAGAGGAAAAAAGAGCCTCTTGATGAAGGTAAAAGAGAGGAGTGGAAAAAAGTTGGCTTAAAACTCAACATTAAAAAAAATAAGATCATGGCATCCAGTCCCATCATTTTGTGGCAAATAGAAGGGGAAAAAGTGGAAGCAGTGACAGATTTTATTTTCTTAGGCTCTAAAATCACTGTGGACGGTGACTTCAGCCATGAAATTAAAAGATGCTTGTTCCTTGGAAGGAAAGCTATGACAAACCTCGACAACATTTTAAAAAGCAGAGACGTCACTTTGCCAACAGAGGTTCATAGTGTCAAAGCTATAGTTTTTCCAGTAGTCATGAACAGATATGAGAGTTGGACCATAAAGAAGGCTGAGCACAGAAGAATTGATGCCTTTTAACTGTGGTGCTGGAGAAGACTCTTGAGGTTCCTTTGGACAGCAGGGAGATCAAACCAGTCAGTCCAGAGGAAATCAGCCCTGAATATTCATTGGAAAGATTGATGCTAAAGCTCTATACTTTGACCACCTAATGCAAACAGAGGCCTCATTGTAAAAAACCCTGATGCTGGGAAAGATTGAAGGCAAAAGAAGAGGTGGGAGGCAGAGGATGAGATGGTTAGATAGCATCACTGACTCAGTGGATATGAACTTGAGCAAACTGCAGGAGATAGTAAAGGACAGGGAAACCTGGAGCGCTATAGTCCTTGGGGTCACAAAGAGTTAGACAATCACAAAAGTCACAAAAAGACTTAGTGACTGAACAACAGCAACCAATACTATGGAAAGAAGAAAGCAGAGTTAGAGATGGGCTTTTGTGTATGATTTTAGCCCATTTGTTGGTTTCATTTTCACTTGAGTGTCTATCCAGGTTGCCCAGGATTGGAATCCATTTGGTCCTAGATTCTCTCCTTTTCTGTCCATACCCTTTGTGCTGCCATTCCCCCTCTCTCATCCCTCCTCTAAAAATAGTGTAACCACCCTTTTGCTCTAGCTGCTTTTAAAAAAAATTATCGTTGTTTTGGGTTTCTCATTTTCCTGTGTAGAAAAGATTCTAAAGAAAAGATCTTGATTCCGTCATTATTTTAGCTCTTTATATTTGCCAACCCTCTCCTCTTTAGTCTTAAAAAAAAACTGACTAAAAACTAAATTGTTAAGCTGTTATTTCAGAATTTGGTAGAGTGGATTTTAAGAAAACGATCGTGCTATGATCTTCAGGTTTGGTTAAATAAATCATCTTTTTCAGTTCACTGCAAACTACAAAATTTATTGAATTATCTCAACTGTGATTAAAATTAAAGTGTGTCTCGTTACACTAATATGTGAAAATTAGTTCAATCCTGTAAAAATACTACAATATTATAAATAATCTTTTATATGCCTGTAGGGAACTAAGGGGGAACTTACTAACATTTGCATATTTTCCCCTCAAATAGTAATATTTCCATATTTTGTTTGTAAGCAATAAATATGTATATGTATTCATGGATATTTGTATTATGGGAGAATTTTTTTTTTTTAGTTGCACTGCTGCACAGCTTGCGGGACTCTTAGTTTCCTAACCAGGGATCAAACGTGTGCCCTTGCCGTAGAAGTGCAGAGTCTGGACCACTGAACCACCAGCGAATCCCCACTATGTGAAAAATTTTAATGTAGCTTAGTCAGCTGATCAAAGGACTTAAAAGATCTGAATTTAGTTATTTAATCTATTAAGTTAAGATAACCTTTTGAATATACAGAGTTCTGTTATTGCAAATGCTGGTACAATGAGGAGTAGTAACAGTTGATAGTTTTTTTTTAAAAACACACTTATGTCCTGACATGATGTTCCTAGTAATGGATATGGTGATCCACTAGCCAAAATACTTTAAAAAAATTTTATGTTGCTGTTTAGAACAATAAATGCTTTTCTTTGATCTTGTCTATGGATATCAGTTTTTATAAATACACAATTTATACTATAAGAGAATTTGAACTGTATGAACTTCTTCAGGATTCTGTTAGCATAGAAAGCCTTGAATTGAAGGTAAAAAATTTTAAATGGCGTTTGCCTAATATAAAGCTCACTACTCCCAGCTCTGGTATTCCTAACAAATGGTGTTGGATTACCACGGCAAAGTATTCAGTATAGAACTGTATTCATTCTTGATTGTTCTACTTGGGACAGGTATTAATGGACACTTTACTGTAGCTCATAATTATGATGATATTGCTATCTTTTGCTTCGGTAAGTCTGTTTAAAAGTAAGTCACTGCTAATGGTAGATAGTTTTTGGGTTTCAGGTATCGGGTTTTTTTTTTTTCTGAGGGTGGGTTAAGTTTATTTTTTGTATGATGAAAGTTCCTATCAAAAAAACTCTTCCCTCAAAAGGTTTTAAAATTGGATTTTTATTGTTTAAGTAGCATTTTTATGTAAATTCTGTTGTTTAGTTTCTTTATAGGGAAATCCAGTGTCCTTAAGAATACAGTCCTTAGAGAAAGTTGTTACATACTGGAGAAAGGCAGAATGATTGTGTTGTTATGGCAACTCAAACAGAGAAAATGAAAACAGCACAGATAGGCTGCATCCTGTTGTCATAGCAGCCATAGTTGTGAAAATGATTAAAGCTGGTCTAGAAAGGATGTATTGCAGCCTAATCCATCGGAAGTAGGTAGTGTGAGAAAGGGAGAACTGATATTAGACAAAAGTTAAATCCCTCTGGTGCCACAAGTTGCTAGTATCACTCACTGCATGTAGACAGATCTCTGTCCTTTCTAATTATATTTCAACTCAATTTTATTGCCTCAAATCATAACAATAGTATGAAGGAGAGAGAAATGAAATAACCATATGAAAAGCTTGTGAAAAAAGATTTTTTTTGGTGTACATTTAAGAAGAAATTGAAGTCACAAAATTTTGTTAACTGAAAGTGGCTTTAAAGGAACAGTAGAATATTTCAATTTTCTCCTCTTTCCCTCATTTTTCACCCAATTCTTTATTTTGTTTCTGTATCATTTTAG
Source organism: Bubalus bubalis (assembly GCF_019923935.1). Classification (NCBI taxonomy): domain Eukaryota; kingdom Metazoa; phylum Chordata; class Mammalia; order Artiodactyla; family Bovidae; genus Bubalus; species Bubalus bubalis. The sequence goes on from NC_059179.1 coordinate 22,402,681, forward strand.
TCTTAAGTGTTGAAGTGCAACATAAATACCTAATGTTATGGCAGTTTGTCGGAGAAGGCAATGGCACCCGACTCCAGTACTCTTGCCTGGAAAATCCCATGGACGGAGGAGCCTGGTGGGCTATAGTCCGTGAGGTCGCTGAGTCAGACACGACTGAGCGACTTCCCTTTCACTTTTCACTCTCATGCATTGGAGAAGGAAATGGCAACCCACTCCAGTGTTCTTGCCCGGAGAATCCCAGGGACGGGGGAGCCTGGTAGGAGGCCGTCTGTGGGGTTGCAGAGAGTCGGACACAACTGAAGCGACTTAGCAGCAGCAGCAGCATGGCAGTTTGTAAAGCATCAAATGCAGCATTGTGACTGCGGGTGAACAGATGGGTTTGATGAATGATAAGCACCTTGTAGGTGAAATTTATTTTAGCTATATCCTTCAAACTTTCTCTCTAATCAAAGCTTCTTAATTATTTTAAATGCCATTATTTCTTTCTCAACTTCTACTTGCCCACTGTAGCAAAATATTTCCTCCCAGTGGAGTGGAGACATGTTAGGAATGAAAGCTGTGCTCTTTGTTCAGCATCTGGCTGTTTGCACAGGTTTTTGTGGCAATGGAATCGGCCTCTCTGTGTGAGGAGTATTGACCTTCTGCTTGGTAGGTACTGTGTAAAAGAAGTATCTCAGTAACAATGTGTTCAAGTGGTTTAAGAGCAGTGTATATTACAAATAAAGTTGAGGAAGATGGAGTTCTGCAAGATTGGACATGTGCTATAAATATCCATAAAACTGAGAGGTTGATTTAAAAACTGTGCTGTTGAAATTCCCATATTTCTTCCACATTTAATTGCAAATAGTTGAACACTATCTGAGCATGAGTACACGAATGCCATTGCCCTTTTGCTCTTTACTAGAGGTTTTTATTGGAGAAGGTAATGGCAACCCACTCCAGTACTCTTGCCTGGAGAATCCCATGGACAGAGGAGCCTGGTAGGCTACAGTCCATGGGGTCACTAAGAGTTGGACATGACTAAGTGACTTCACTTTCACTTTTCACTTTCATGCATTGGAGAAGGAAATGGCAACCCACTCCAGTGTTCTTGCCTGGAGAATCCCAGGGACGGGGGAGCCTGGTGGGCAGCCGTCTGTGGGGTCACACAGAGTCGGACACGACTGAAGTGACTTAGCAGCAGTAGCAGCAAGGAGGGCTGTGATACTTGGTTTGTAGTAGTTGAAATACCATTTGATATCAGGGGATCTTTTCATGAAGAGTTACCTTCTTATTTAAGAAGAAAGCTCCAGATAGCACTCCCTCCTGATCTCATTGCTATAGCAGACACATCTGTAGAGAAGGGGACGTTCCAGAAGTCTAGGGTGAAGATTTGTCTCCTCTCCCCCCACTTCCCATTCAGACGATTTTACTTTGTGGCTGCTTTTGCTGTGTTTGCCTAGGAAGGGAGAGATTAGACCTGATTGGTCAAATGGTAGCCAGTCTGCCCTAATATGTGGATTATTGACATGATACTGGCCTCTGTTGAGTCATAGCAACTGCTATGAACACATTTGTAAATTCCTATTGAAGAAAAGTGTTGCAAATGCCTTTCATCAAAATGGAAGACTGCTTCAACTTCTCTTTACTCCTCTAGTTGCAACCAAGCTTTTTTTTCTTTTTCCTCTCTTTTCTCTTTCTCCCTCCCTCCCTTTTTCAGAAATACATAAAATCTAATACTCCCAGTGAGGACTCTGCTCATTTGAAGTCGTTGTATAGGCCAACCCCATATCATCAAAAATTGTTGTGTGTGATTCCCAGGCCTTAGCTGGTGGCCTAGTTATTTCAAATAATATTTAATGCAATAAATTCTAGTGCAATAAAGGAATTTGGACAGTCCCTTTGAGTTTATTGCAGTGGGATTTGACTTGATTTTAATAAAATAAAATTCCAGTATAGCCAAATAATTTCTTTGTGGCATGATTTAAAAGGTCTTTAAGTACAGGTATAGGAGATTGAGTTTGTAAAACCTGATCTGAGAAAATTGCAGTTTTATTCTTACTGAATAAATGAGCACTTCAAAAATGTAGGAATTCTCCTTACTTAACATAAGGTGATTTTTAATAATGTAGCAAAGAAAATGTAGGCAAACAACCTTACTTTTTGTACTGTTACGGGGAGAATAAAGATACCACCTGGCTGTATGCATAAATTTGTTTACTAAGTTGGTTGATTTCCTGTAATGGGTATTAAAAATTACTTTTCTGGTACAGAAAACATGTGGTATCTAGGTATTATTATGAGGCTATGCTGCCGTCTATGGGGTCGCACAGAGTCGGACACAACTGAAGCGACTTAGCAGCAGCAGCATGCTGCCTGCTAATGTTGAATATTTTGTGTGATTTTTTTTAAAAGAAAATTTCCTTATTCAAATTCAATAATCTTATGGTTAAGTGAGCCATAGACCAAATATTTAGGACTTATGTTGATACAAATGAAAGAAAAACACAACACAAGCATTTGGTAATTAGGAAAACCAGAATGTCAATGTTAGAAATTTGATCATAGTCTTGTACTCTGGAGATCTTATCTCAAATCAGTGGCTTTTAAGATCTTTTGTTTTCTGTAGTGAAGCAGAATAGTGAAAATGTTTTTATAGAAAGTTATGAAGAAAAAAGTATGTATTAATTTGCTTTGGGTCATTCTAATCTCTCTGGTAAATTCATAATTAGGAAGGCCTTTTAAAGACTGTGTTCTAGTCTCACAGGTACACAGCTACTCCATATCTGGTGAATCTAAATTCATATGTGAGGAGGTTATGTTTTTTTAAAGCATATTATTTACACAATTCACTGGAATGGCTCCTTTGGAAGTTGGGTGGCTCTCTTATGTAATTACGTACTTAGTAACCCTGCGCTACACAGCAGTAGAAATTCAAGTAAGAATAATTTACTGCTTATGCATAGTTATTAGAATTTTAAAGCATTTGTTTGTTCAAAATTCTAGTTTATCAGAGTGTTATATTTGAGTAATTGCATACTTAATAAATAATAATGAATAAAATTTATTTTAGAAAGCAGCCAGGTTTGAATCCTAATAGTTCTAAATAAGCATCAGAGCTGCTTTCTTCTCTCCCCCTTCACCGTATTGTTTAAAGGAATTTCCATCCCTTTAGGCCACATTTTGTGGTGAAACTAATAATTTCTTTTTTAAAAAATCCATATTTAGATGTGTTGCAGATGGATTTAAATAGTAGAATTTTTTAGAATTTTGTTGCTGCAAGGTATCGGTAGAAATATTTTAATCTACTCCATTTTACCAGTGGAGACGCTGAGGCACATGGAAATTAAGTGAACTGCTCAGGATCTTACAATTGGTTTGATGATGAATCTGCACCTTCTTCTGGATTAATGTCTTAATTCCTCAATTAGTGTCACACCTGTTCTCAGTTATGATAATTCAACAGTTCACTTCACCAGGGATTTCTTGAACACGTCTGTTGGACTTGGCAGTGGACTCGGTATCCAAAGACTATAATAGTGTGAGTTTATATGGGCTAGCAATAATGATATCAAACTAGTAACACTTTACATTTAAATTCTGATTTATGTAGTGTTTTTCAATGTTTATAAATGCTTAAAAGTGCCTAAGCACTTAAATCTAAATTTTCTACTAGATTATAATCTCCTTTAAGGCAGGGATTCACTTTTCATAATGTTAATCCAGTTTCATTTTAGAAGGCTTAAATTAAAAAAAAAACATTATTTTTTGAGCACTGTTGGAATAACTGTAGCTTCCCATGGTGTTTACTCTGGGAATAATACTCATTTTAGACATCGATTTTTGTCTTCATTGAATACTTTAGGTTTCCTGTAACAAGTTGTCTCATTTCATCCTTAAGCAAGAAGGAGGACCTATTTTAAGGGTACAGAGATAGCTCACGGGAATAAAGGGGAAGATGTAAGGCGCAACAAGGATATGGAGCCAGTGTTGAAACACTTTTAGGGCTCAAGGCAGCCACTTTGTATTCCTGGGATAAATTTCACTTGGTCATGATGTTAGTCCTTTTTATATGTTGCTGGATTTTATTTGCTAGTATTTTGTTTAGGACTTTTGCCTATATATTCATGAGAAATTTGTTGTTTCATTGCTAAGTCATGTCTAGCACTTTGCGGCCCATGGACTGTAGCCCTACAGGCTCCTCTGTCCCTGGGATTTCCCAGGCAAGAACACTGGAGTGGGTTGCCTTTTCCTTCTCCAGGGAATCTTCCTGACCCAGGGATGGAACTCCAGTCTTGTGCATTGGCAGGCAGATTCTTTGCTGCTTAGCACCAGGGAAACCCTTCCTGGAAAATACTGGTCTGCTAATAGCCATTCTTTTACTGAGTCTATACGATGAGTTAAAATTTTTATTATTTCAGTTCTTACATTTCCATTTGGTTCTTCTTTATATGTATTATTTTTTTGCTGATACTTTCTGTCTTTCCATTTCTTTCTAGTGTTTGCAGTGAGTTGTTGAAACATTTTTATACTATTTAAAGTCTTTGTCTTTAAAGGTAATTCAACAACTGTGTCATTTATTATTGGCATCTGTTGATGTGCATTGAGATCCTCCACACTCTTCTTTGTATGCCTAGTAATTTTGGGGTTGTATCTTGGACATTTTTAATATTATAAGACTCTGAGTTTATTTAAATCCTAATATTGATATTTTTGTTTTATCAGACTCTCAACCCTGTTGAGTTCAGCCTACTAGTTCAAATAGCCATATGAAGGGTTGTGAGTTCAATATCTCTTCCATTTTTAAAGCTTTTACACTGTTCTTGAAATCTGTTCCATGCGTGTGCCACTCACTCAGTGGCCAGTCTGGGATCTGGATAATAGTCTGTTTTGCAGTTCATTTCTTAGAGTCTGTGGCTTGCTGTTTTGGTCACATGTCCATGTATGTGAAGCTTGCAGGTGAGCACAGGAGTTCATAAAGCACTTTATGGGCTTGTTTTTCTGAGCTGCCCCCTCTCCATTATCTCCCTGGTACTATCTGGTTCTCTGGGATTTCCTTTTTCAGTCCTCCTGCCAGAAAGCTGGAGCTTTATTTAAGTTTCTCTACCTGAGTATGTTACTGCATCTGAACCTAACTGATGAGGATGGAGGTGGTAGGGGCGGGGAGCAGTGAGGTTTTTTCTCAGTCTTTTAGGATCAAAACTCCTCTGATCAAAAAGAGTTTCCTTAACTCAACTTTAGACTCCTATGGGGCCCTGCTTCTCCTGTGGTTTTCATCATCGTATTGCTTGGAGAGAACAGAACTTTAAAGAAAGAAGAATGGAAGATTTCCACTACTCTCCCTGAGTATTAGGATAGCCCTTCTATACTTATTGGACCAGACCTAGAGTGCTTCTCCTGGGTCTTTCTTTGTCTACACTAATAATAACCTACTTTTGGTTTTCAGAACGCAATCTAGGCTCATGGATACTGGAGAAATAAAAATTTTTAAAGGAAAATTCATTGTTGAGATCAGTGCTTGATGAAGTCATCTTCCCCAGTCTGCCTACTCCTGTTTACTTTTCAAGGAGTCCTCAAATAGCTGCACTATCCATTCTGTCCGTTTTTAGTAGTTAAATTCAGTGGGAGATAAGAGGAAAGAGTGTGCTTTTTCCATCTTCCTGGAACCTGGACATTAGTTGAAATTTGAGTTGAAGGTAAATGGAGTCATAGAAGAAATAGCTGACTGTAGAAATGCAGATATTGACAGCATTTGATAAACTCTAGATATGCAGCCAGAGGAACATAGTGAAAGTGGACTTATCAACATAAATGAGGAATGTAGTTGTGCCAAAAAAGATGAAGATGTCCTAGGAGAAAAACTTCACATGAAGGGCAAAGAAGTTTACATTAAAGGAACTTTCAGACATATTTCACAACACTGAAAGTGCAAAGGATAAAACTGATCCAAACTTAGAGTGACAGGCATAGAAAAGATGCTTGCTTTGTATGTTTGTAGAAATTCTTGAATTCTGTGGCTTGATGATTTGCATCAGTTTTTGAAAATTTTTAATATTTCTTTAAGGTTGCTTTTGCCTCCTTTTTTCTTTTTCCTTCTGGAGTCCAAACACGTGTATGTTTACTCTGTCACTTATATCTCTGACCTTATTTTTGGTATTTTTCTGTCCTTTATCTCTGCTTTAATCCTGTGATTTTCTACTGACCTATCTTCCTGTTCACTAATTTTCACTTGCTTTGTTTCTAATCTGCTCTGCTGCTGCTAAGTCGCTTCAGTCATGTCCGACTCTGTTCGACACCATAGACAGCAGCCCACCAGGCTCCCCCGTCCCTGGGATTCTCCAGGCAAGAACTCTGGAGTGGGTTGCCATTTCCTTCTCCAATGCGTTAACGTGAAGTCGATCAGTTGTGTCTGACTCTTAGCGACCCCGTGGACAGCAGCCCACCAGGCTCCTCCGTCCATGGATTTTCCAGGCAGGAGTACTGGAGTGGGGTGCCATTGTCTAATCTGCTCTAAACCAATGTAAATAATTCTTTTATAAAAAAATATTTATTTACTTGGCTGCGCCGGGTTCTTAGTTGTGGCATGTGGGATCTTTAGTTGTGGCATGGAGGATCTACTTCCCCAACCAGAGATCAAACCTGGGCCCCCTGCCCTGAGGAGCACAGGGGTCTTAGCTACTGGACCACCAGCGAAGTCCCCAGAACTTTTTCATCTTACAGAATTGAAACTCTATGCTTATTAAATAACAACACCCTCCCACTTCCACCCCCAACTGGCAACCACTATTCTTTTTGAATTTGATTACTACACTTGAGTTATTTCTGGTTTTTGGGCTGTTTGGGTCTTTCCCCCCACCCTCCTGTCTTGGGGACATTTGATCTTTTTTACTAGAATTCTTAATTATTTTTATTGAATGCTAGACATTTTTAAAAATGAGAATCATACAGAATTTAGATGATATCTTCCTTCAGAGAGGGTTTAATATTCTTTTCATGGGTATATCCCTTTGATTCAACTGAAGCAGGTCTGTTTCTGCTGCCCTTCCTTGGTATTGACTGAAAGCCTAATTTTTGTTGTTGTTGTTTAACCAGGGCACCTTGTCCTTGATGGGGTTTGTATTCCAGTTTTTGGCTCCTTAGCACCATGAGATTGCCAAAATGTGCTTTCAACTTGGTTTTTCAGTATCTGGCTCTTTGCATTGCAAACCCTAGGAGTCAGCAAATGCCTCAAGGGGAATTGCGTGTCAGGTTAACCACATTTTTATCCTGCTCAAAATTTGGGCCCCTAAACTCCTGGCTGCATTTGCTGTTTTCTTATGCTGTCAAACCATTTTCTCTATTGTATTCAGGTTTTTAAAATTTTATTTATTTATTAATGTATTTATGTAGCTTTTATAGTTGTCTTTTTCTGCATGGAATTTAGTCTGGCAATTACCACATTGTCAGAGGCAAAAATCCCAATATATATTTTCATTAATTAATTTTTCATATTATTTTAAGCATTCTCAAAGCTTAAGGAAAAGTTGCAAGTAAAATGCAAATATCATTTTTTCTATAGATCGTTTGAGAGTGAGATAGTGACATGATGTCTAATCATTCCTAAATTCTTTGATTTGTTTCCTATAGACAAGAACATCTTCCTGTCAGTTCATTTCAGTTGAGTTGCTCAGCGTGTCCAACTCTTTGCCACCCCTTGGACTGTAGCATGCCAGGCTTCCCTTGACATTGCCAATTCCCTGAGTTTACTCAAACTCATGTCCATTGAGTCAGTGATGCCATCCAACCATCTCATCTCTATTGTCCCCTTCTCCTCTTGCCTTCAATCTTTCCCAGCATCAGGGTCTTTTCAAAAGAGTCAGCTCTTCACATCAGGTGGCCAAAGGACTGGAGTTTCAGCTTCAGCATCAGTCCTTCCAATGAATATTCAGGACTGATTTCCTTTAGGATGAACTGGTTGCATCTCCCTGCAGTCCAAGGGACTCGCAAGAGTCTTCTCCAACACCACAGTTCAAAAGCATCAAGTCTTCCACGCTCAGCTTTCTTTACGGTCCAACTCTCACCTCCATACATCACTACTGGAAAAACCAGAGCTTTGACTAGACGGACCTTTGTTGGCAAAGTAATTAATGTCTCTGCTTTTTAATATGCTGTCCAGGTTGGTCACAGCTTTTCTTCCAAGGAGCAAGCGTCTTTTAACTTCGTGGCTGCAGTCACCATCTGCAGTGATTTTGGAGCCCAATAGAATAAAGTCACCCCACTGTCGCACAGAGTCGGACACGACTGAAGTGACTTAGCAGCAGCAGCAGAATAAAGTCTCTCACTTTTTCCATTGTTTCCCCATCTAATTGCCTGAAGTGATGGGACCGGATGCCATGATCTTACTTTTCTGAATGTTGTTTTAAGCCAACTTTTTCACCTTCCTTTTTCACTTTCACCAAGAGGCTCTTTAATTCTTTGCTTTCTGCCATAAGGGTGGTGTCATCTGCATATCTGAGGTTATTGATAGGCAATCTTGATTCCAGCTTGCGCTTCATCCACCCCAGCATTTCACATGATGTACTCTGCATATAGGTTAAATCAGCAGGGTGACAATATGGAGCCTTGACGTACTCCTTTCCTAATTTGGAACCAGTCTGTTGTTCCATGTCCAGTTCTAACTGTTGCTTCTTGACCTGCATACAGATTTCTCAGGAGGCAAATCAGGTGGTCTGGTATTCCCAACTCTTAAAGAGTTTTCCACAGTTTGTTGTGATCCACACAGTCAAAGGCTTTGGCGTAGTCAATAAAGCAGAAGTAGATGTTTTTCTGGAACTCTCTTGCTTTTTCGATGATCCAACAGATGTTAGCAATTTGACCTTTGGTTCCTCTGCCTTTTCTAAATCTACATCTTCCTGTAGAACCCAATAATAGCCATAAAAATAAGGAAATTAGTATTGATACATGACTGCCAGCTAATCCACAGACTCCAAGTTTTTCTATCAATTCCAATAAATGACCTTTTATACATAAGGATCTAGTCCAGAATGACATATTGAATTTAGTTATCATGTCTTCTTTAGTCTCCCTTCAGAAGGGGACAATTTTTTAGTCTTTCCTTGACTTCCCTAACATTGACATTCTTGAGGATTACAGGACAGTTATTTTGTAGATTATTTTTCAATTTGGGTTTTTCTGATGTTTTCTTATAATTAGATATAGGCTGTATATCACTGGCAGAAATATCACAGAGGTGATGCTGTGTTCTTATTGCAGTCTATCAGGTGACACATTATTTTAATTTGTTTCATTATCGGTAACATTAATAATTGTCACTTGATTAAGGTGTTAGGTTTTTCTACTGTAAAATTACTGTTTTCCCTTTTGAAATAAGTATCATATGGGAAAATATTTTGAGACCATTTAAGTATCATATATTAATTTGGATTTCTGTTTTACTCAGTGTGTTATTATATTAGTTTTTGTGGCATACTAAATTACCACAAATTTAGTGGCATAGAGCACACATTTATTATCACACAATTTCTTTGGTTCAGGAGTCTGGGCATGCCTGATCTGGGTCTTCCACTTTAAGATCCCTTACAAGACTATAATGAAGGTATTGGCCAGGGCTGAGGTCCTGTTTGAAGGCTTGATTGGGGAAAGAGCCACTTCAAGTTTACATGATTTTTGGCAGAATTCCTTTCCTCGGGAGTTACTGGAGACCCAGTTCCTAGCTGGCTGTTGACTGGAGGCAACCCTCAGTTCCTTGCCATGTGAACCTCTCCAGTGTGACTACTTGCTTCATCCAAGTATGCAAGCCAAGGAGACAGTGGAGTCTGTTAGCAAGATAGAAGTTACAGTCTTACATAACCTAGACGCAAGGTATTAGGCTATTCCACACTCAAGGAGACAGGATTACTTAGAAGTTTCATGAATATCAGGAGGTAGGAATCATTGAGGGGCATGTTGTAATACTGGTATTACCTGCCAGTATTATAATCCATTATCATCATTATTTGTTCTGATGTTCAGTTTGTCCTGGAATTAGCCTGTGAGAGCCTTTGCACTGGCCCCTGTATCATCTTGTGATGTCTCCATCTTTCTTTGAGTACCACAATAAGGTACTCTGCACTTATCTGAAACTTTTCCTGCCCAAGTCCTGGAATTAGCCATTGTTCTAAGGAGCTCTGATTCTTTTTAGTGGAGGGTGATATTTAGAATCACTAAATGTGTGTGTGTGTGTGATCAGTGTACTCATTACTATTAAGGTGTTACTGTTACTACACTCTCTCATTTGATAGAGCCAGGGGGTATGTTTGTATGTATGTGTATATACCTATGCATACATCACTTAACCTAGAATTGTCTCTGTCTCTGATACAAAGCTTTGGATTCATAATATCTAGTTCAGCAGCATAGTATTCACTCTAGCTTTCTTCATTTCTTTATCTGTAACTCTTCTCTGATGAGAAGTTTGGGTTTTTTACTATCCTTAATATTTGCTCTTATTATCCTTAATATTTGCTCTACCCACTTCATTCAGTGAATCTTCCCATATAACTCATCTCCCATTGGTGACGTAGCTCTGTCTCCATTTCTCACCCAATACTCTGTATGGATGCTTTCCCCAACCTTTTGGAATCTATTTGCCCTGGACTGCCCCTTCTACCCTTTCTCCGCATTGAGTCAGAAACTCTTTGCTGGGCCACTATCCCTCTATTCTGTGAATGTCTTCTTCTGTCTGCTTTGGGAACTCTTACTGCCCTGCCCTTCCCTGTCATGTGGACACGTCATCATCTTACTCACTGCCACTTCAGTCCCCCATGTAGAAGCTCTCCTCACTCAACTCGAGCTATAGAACTCCATGACAGGCCCGTCTCTTGTAAAGTTTTTTTCCCTTATTCTACTTGGACTATGAAACTCTCTTACCCCTCAGGGACACCTCTCTCACACGCACTTGGACTCCAAAAACCTGTATTGGGCCGTTATTGCCATTTAATTTATACCACTCAGTTTGATGCCCACTTGGCTTGTACTCACTTAATGACTGTCGAACTGAGTTTTTCAGGTAGGAAAGGAAAGGAGTTGAGAGGTAAGAGGAATCATTTTATTTTTTAAATTAAAAAAATCTCACTAGTATTTTTACAACAAATGCTTGCAACCTAGTGGATTATAATTTATGCAGAAGCCAGTGATGCTGTATTTGTGTAGCACTTACAGCTTTCTACCCATGCCATATTTTCACTCACATATAAGAGGTTTATTTTCATGTTATATTTATGATTTCTGACCTTACCTACTCCATTCCCAGCCCAATACCCCAGAACCCACAGAGCATTTTTAGTTTATGTGTGCCTGTCAGTGCTACCATCATTCTTCGAGTCATTCCTTTGAAATCTTGGGACTTATTTCAGACTTACCTTTCTTCGTTCCTTTCATTAGTCATTAAGTCCTGTTGATCTTTCGCTTTATATAAGTTTGGGCCACCACATTGTTAATTACCATGGCCTCTTGGTTTCAGTGCCCCAAAACCCACCTTTGGCTCTGTATTTCTTAATAAATGAGATAACTTCATGTCTGACTTTTTAAATGCCATTTTTGTGTGGCATCATCCTAGTAGTCAGAGTATCTAGCTTTGAATCCTATATTTACCACTTGTGTGATACCCATTCACTTTCAGTAATTTATTTAACCTCTCTGGATCTTACTTGCTGACTAGATTGTCTTACAGGTGAGTAAGATGATAAATTATGAAAGAGATTTATCCAACACACATACCTTCCAGCCTGGTAAGATCAATCTCAGTAAAGTAACCAGTGTTATTTTACCGGTATTCTCACTGTTCTATAAGCAAAAACTGTTTCCTTACTTCTCTCTCTATGATAGGTAGCTTTTGCTGATCTCTTGACATTAAAAGCACTTTTATTGAGCATCTACTCTGATCAAACACTGGTGAGTTAAAAAAAAAAAAAGACATGACTCATATCTAAGAAATACAGTCTGATAGAGGAGGCAAACGTAATAAATTTACATATAGTAACAAATTCTACAAAAAATTAAAGCCTGTGTTTGAACTTTTCTAAAAATTAGAACTTTAAACTTATATAGCAGCAATTGTGTGACACAATTTAGTACATTATTGTATTTTTCCTTGTAGTTACTATTTGTGAATTTATTGATTCCATGATCTACACTTCTTAATGGCTTCTCAGAACATTTTGAAATGCAAGTGGCATTCATGGAATCCTGTTCTTGGTAATGATGCACTTTATATTTTTTCTTTTGTACTTGAAGTTTTAGATCCCTTATTTTAACTTTACCAAAACCTTGTGCATTAAGGGTAGGCAGATATGATTATCATATATGACACTTTGGTAAGTGAACTAAATTGGGATTCTTAAGAGGCAGGTCAATGATTTTGTATAGGTAGAGACTGAATATACATGATCTATGGAATACTATAGTTCTCTTGGCCTGAATTTTTTAGTTGATATAGTTGTGAAAAGGGAATTCTTCTATTCCATGGCTTAAGGATACATAAACTCTCAATGCAGCAATCTTTTTACTGTTGATTATTATAGCGTCTATTACTCCTAGAAGTTGACCAACAGGGACCTGAGTTTAAGGGATTTTGTCATTCAGCTTTTATATAGTAAATGCTAAGGCCAGCCCTTTGCCTGCAGGGCGTTCTATCAGTGAAGAGAAACTGTGGCTTTTTCCAGGCAGCCAAATAAGGGGAAGAGTCAAGATTTTCACTGTTATCTGTGAAAATGAGTTTGTGCTGTTGAACCTGATGGACCTTAGATACTTCCTCCTCAAAGCACTGCAGGCCCCTTGTTGCAGCGTTTCAATCTCTTTTTCTTTGATTTTTCTTGATTCTTTCAAGTAGTAGAAAACATGTTTTAAGCATTTAAAAAAATGCTGTGTATGTTTTTTAAAAGCTGGTAAACTCATTCAGTTGAGTAACAAACTTCAGTTGTAATAAATTATTGTAGTTTTCAACCTTATTTTGAGGGTTGCAGTGGAGAGCCATTTGGGGTGAGGTTAAGTAGAAAGTGAGCTGAAGAAATAAACCTGTGCTATGTAGGGCTAGATTTCTGTTAGAGGGAGGCCCATGTGTGATTCAAACTTCATTGTAGCTTTTGAGATTGCAAAGGAGAAATACTTAAGGAATAGGTCATTCACAAGTTCTTTAACAGATAATGGAAGTTAAATATTTAAAAGTGAGAATATAGTTGCTAGATTGCAGTTTAGTTTGGAACCTACTTTTATTTAAAAATTGTTTTAAGTGTAGAAGGAAAGTCTTAGGAGTTCCCATATTAGTTTGCAAGGAGAAACAAACTTACTGCCTCAACTTTAAGTAGAAAACTTACGTGGGTTTTGGGCATTTTAAGGAGGATTATTTGTTCATTGTTGAAGGACAGAGAAAGTGATACATTTTTGTCAGAAAACTGACCAATCAGGATGACCCTGAAATGTTAAGACTACATAAGGAATAGTAACAGCGGTGGCACCGTTTTCCACTCTGTTGCTTATTGCCTAAATTTCTTTTGATTTCTTTTTTCATTTAGAAAATGCTGCTAAATGGGAAGATAGAAGGGAAAGAGGTAGAGTTAGAAATTATAGCCTATTCCATTAATTTTGTAATTATATCTTTTTTCCTCAGTGTTTTAAAGTGGCATTTACCAGTATGGGTAAGATTAATTGTTACAATACAAACCAATTTGAAAATTGGTTTTTAAATTGAGCTATAATATATAAAATCTTATGGTAATGTGCAGATCAGACTATATTCAAGTGTGGTTATCATACCCACACCAATTGTCTTGTAATAATCAGGAATGCATCCTCTGTGTGGTGTTTGCAATTTAATGCTATTTTAGAAATCACACCAGTATATCTAGTGACTTTCCTGGGTGTATGTGGCTTATTATTGATTATAGTTTTATTTGGGAATTTTAGTTTAGGGAGGTGGGATAAAGCCCTTTCAAATTCTTAGTTTTTAGGAGTTTTGATGGACGATAGGAATGAATGAATGAGAAGAAGGGCATTAGAATGAGTAACAGAAAGGACAGTTGGATAATGATTAACCAAGTACATACTGCAGAAATAACATAGAACCTAATATAAAATGAAGGAGACAAAACATTCAAAAGAGGAATGCCTTAAAAGCTTACCAGGGAGCAGTCATAAATATAAATAAAAATGTATATTTTAATTAAAAAGTGGAGATCATGCACTTAGTTATTGCCAAAAGTATATGAGCCATCTACCTCTTCTGAAGGGAAGTCAGAAAAGTGACAGGCTATTTTTCAGTGCCTACTCCATTTTCTTTCACTGTTTTCATTTTGGCTTTTAAAAATTCTCGCTTTATTTCTCTCTTTTCTCAAATTCAGTCCATTCAGCGTGAACGTTTTTCTACCCAGAATACACAGAACTTTCAACCACTTGATTAATCATATAGGTTGTCTCATTAACAATGAGAGAAAGTCACTACCAATGAATTTCTTTTCCATTAAAGATTTTAAATATAGAAGAATTTATGGCTGAGAGACTTATCACCAGAATATAAAGTGTTTTTGTTTCTTTTGTTCATTGTTCTATCCCTAGTGCCTAGGACAGTGCCCAGCACAAAGAAGATACTCAACAAGTACTTGTCAGATAAATGACCAAAACATTAGATTTAGAAACTTTTAATGTCATCATCGTAACAAAAATTATTTTGGCTAAGAATTTGGTGCTTCCAGTATAGAGTCCAGAGAAGGCAGTGGCACCCCACTCCCGTACTCTTGCCTGGAAAATCCCATGGACAGAGGAGCCTGGTAGGCTGCAGTCCATGAGGTTGCTAAGAGTCAGACACGACTGAGCAACTTCACTTTGACTTTTCACTTTCATGCATTGGAGAAGGAAATGGCAACCCACTTTAGTGTTCTTGCCTGGAAAATCCCAGGGACGGGGGAGCCTGGTGGGCTGCCGTCTATGGGCTCGCACAGAGTCGGGACTGAAGTGACTTAGCAGCAGCAGCAGTAGAGAGTCATATTAGTAGAACAGTGGTTCTCAAGGGGAAAGAAACTTTATTTTTATCCTGCTTTTCCTTGTCCTCTTCTTCCAGCTGCCTTCTCACAAAATGAGAATATCTGCTACTGAGAACCACTGGATAAGACTGAAATTAAATAATTCTTAGGAGCTCATGCTCAGTCATGCCTGACTCTTTGCAGCCCCATGGACTGTAGCCTGCCAGGCTCTTCTGTCTATAGAAATTTCCAGGCAAGATTACTGGAGCAAGTTACTATTTCCTACTCAAGGGGATCTTCCCAACCTAGGGATCAAACTGAGTCTCTTGCATCTCCTGCATTGGCAGGTGGATTCTTGACCACTAGTGCCACCTGCAAAGCCCCAAAATTCTTAGGAGACAAATAAGTAAATGGTAGATGAAAGCATGCACATGCATGGTTAGGGTGAAAGGAAGAAGGAAATTACAAGTTCAAAAGTATGGGGGTAAGATGTATATTTGAACAAAATATCAAGGTAATTCATTAGAGTTCCAGGGCCAGCTGGAAGGACAGAGAAGGTGAGTTGATGTAGGCAGTGGGGAAAGGTCAGATTAATAGAGTGCTTGAATTTCTAGGGAGCCTTGTGAATTATTGACGAGAGTGACACGATCACAAAGTGAAGACAATTCTGTTTAGCGGCTGTTTGTAAAATGGATTGTAGTTTGAAGTGAAGAAACGTTGAAACAAAAAAATTAGGTGACTGTTGTAGTAGTTCAAAGCAGTTTGGCTGTTTTGGTTGTTAAGTTATGCAGTGGTGCCTTGAGTAGATAGCTGTTTTTGCAGTCTGATGCTTCCACTTTATGACCTAAGGGAGGATAGAGGCAAAAAGAGTTCTGAACTGAAAAGCAGTAGGCCAGGACTCTAGTTCTTACTTCTCTACTTTCTAAATGCTATGATCATGGATAAATGCTTAATTTCTCCTGGGCATCAATCACCTTAACTAAAAAATAAGAAAATAATGATCTGAAAGCTGGAGTCTAAACCAATTTTTGAAGGCCTTTCCAGTATACCATCCTTGTATCAGTTATAGATAGTGAACAGTGAATACCATATTTTGTTTCCTTAATATTTCCCCAACTAAAGTGTTTTAAGAAGAAAAAAGTCCCATGATGATAATAAATAGTCCAAAGCTTATAATTTAAAGTTTAGTATTATGTGCACTGACTGTTGTGCTTTAAAATGTTTTTCTGTTTTTATATGTGCTATGATCAGGTATTTAGTTTTTTAGTATTACTGGACTGTAATAGCACCCAAGTTGATGGACAAAGATTCAGCCTGGGATACATTTAGGGAAATCTAAAGATTGTAAAAATTCTTCTAAAAGATACAGTGTTTATAAGGTACAGGAGCAGTACCACTAATACTGTGTAATTAGTAATACTAAAGCTCATAATTTCTACCTTTTTTTTTGTTTGTTTTGAATATACTGTATGTATATTTACACCTGCACGTTACTTGTTTATTTATTTACAAAGTTTTAGGACCAGCAGCTTTTTGGGGTCCTCTTTTTCTGTCCCTGTCTCTCCTTGCTTTGTTGTTGTTTTCCCTTCTGTTTGGATTGTTTCTTGCCTCCTCCTGCCATCCCCCACATCCCCCTAAATCCATCTGGAAAGATAAAGAGGCAGCTGCTATGGTAACTTATGCATTTTGGTTAATGAATAGCAGACTAACAAGATATATAAAACGTATGCAAATTGTGCGGCGTTAGTTGCTGTCAAACTGTAGGGGTATAATACTTTTTCTTTTCCTTCTTCCCACCTTCTTAAAATTCTTTTAAGTTTCCTGTGATATTTTGTTTTCTAATTTACCGTTTCTAGTGTTGAAGTGCTACTAAGAATGATTTCTTTTTTCTGCTTAGTCTGCACAATATTTCACTTTTGTGGTGAGTTTATGGGAGATGAGTTGAGGTGCGTAGAGGAAAAGAATTGATTAATTGGATTAAGAAGTAGATTTCCTTTAGTTTCATACACAGAAGAACAGGAATAAATTTTTAAATTAAATATTTTGCTTTTTGACCTATAACTTTTTTTTTTCTTCCTTTTTTGGGCACTAGTGCTCCTTTTGAGTTTCCATCTGGGGTTAGAACTAGTAAATAGTATGTTTCTTGAAGATGTTTCTGTCATAAAGGCAAGCTGCAACTGGAATATTGTATTTAGCCAAGCTTTGAGAATTCCTGTAATCTGTGTCATCCTGTCTCATGCTGTCCCATCTCATAGTTGTCCTCTCTCTGCAGTGCTCTATGCCCAGGTCTCTGTGGCTGGGCTGCTCCAGCCTGGCGGACAGCATGCCTTCGCTGCGATGCCTGTATAACCCAGGGACTGGCGCACTCACAGCTTTCCAGGTACTTTCTCTGTCTCTGTGGGTTATTTGTGGGCATTAGTATGTGTGTGTTAATTCATTAGTGTGTCTCTCCTTCTTTCCCATCCTTTACTTAAGTTCGCTTTTCTCCTTCATATTGCCTGTATTTCACGTCACTCAGTTCTCCTTTCATTTTTAATGTAGATCCAGACTGATCCACTCTTGAGACATTTTTGTTATAATTGGTTTGCCAAAATTGACAGAGCACAACTTGATTTGTTGGTTTTCATGTTTAGTAGAAGTATGATAGTGAGTTTTAAAGAAATCTCAATAAATAGCATTCAATATGTAATGTTTGCTCTGGACCTACATAAAACCAATTAATATAATCAATCAATTAATTGCAACCAGTTGCCTGGGCACTTTCTTATGTTTTTCTTATGATTACTAAAAACATAAAGTGCTCAATTCAGAGTGTCTCCTTGCTACTATACTATTATTTATGTGTGGGTGTATGTATATGTTTATGTATCTATATGTGTGTATTTTACATATATAAGAACTGTGTTTATTTATATCCTGATTAATAGGTCTAGTTTCAAGGTGGAAAGGCCTTCATGACCTTTGAGTATAGTGTTCAGCTTGAGACAGTCCAGCTGGTCTTGTTTGGACCATCAGATCCTAGTTCCCTTTGGCCTTTCTTAGAGGCCACTAGGACAGTTCCAGGATGTGAGAGAAAACTATAGAAGGAAAGAGGAAAACTTGTAGAGAAATATGTAAGACAGAGCTCGATGCCCATTCTTTACAGATTAGGGTATGATACATAGTGATTTTCTTGGTAGAAGTGTCATTTATCTACCTTAGGTGTTTGGAATTTGTATCTAGCATTTGGGCTTCCCTGGTGGCTCAGATGGTAAAGAATCTGCCTGCAATGCAGGAGATCCTGGTTCGATTCCTGGGTTGAGATGATCCCCTGGAGAAGGGAGTGGTTACCCACTCCAGTATTTTTGCCTGAAGAATTCCATGGACAGAGAAGCCTAGTGGGCGACACAGTCCATGGGCTTGCAATGAGTCAGGCACAATTGAGCAATTAACATTTACTTAGTAATATGTAACAAACTAGTGATTTAAATTTGTTTTTAACTTATGTAGCTCATGTTCTATTAATAATTTCGAAGACAAGTTGTAAGTATCAGAATGCTTATGACTGAGTCTTAGTTAAAGGTTGGAGAACCTAAGTATTCTACATTCCTGACCAGTGCTAACAGTTACTTACCTTTAATGATACTATTTTAGTGATGATGTTACTGGATATTTGTTTGTCCTTTGCAAAATATATTAAACTTCTTTGTCTTATGAGATACAATATGATGCTGTGCAGGCTTTAAAATTAGTTAAATCAGGACTTACATACTGTTTGTCACTAGTGGTATGATCTTAAGCAAGTCATTTCATTCTAAATTCATCTATAAATGGAGACTGTAGTTAGGGCATGCAGTAAATAGTTGCTGTTTTTATTATTCTCATCTTCATCATCATTAACATTATTGCTGTTAATGTTAGAAAATATTAATATCCTGAATATCAATCTATTTCAAATATCTTTTCTTTTTTACTATATATCATACTGATGAAGTTTCAGCTCTCAAGAAACTCATATTCTTTGCTTTTAACCTTTTTGGAGTTGCAGTGAGTTTCACCAGAGTGCAGTCTGAGAGAACAGTCCCTATAAGACTGCTGTCACTTCAGATACCAGTTGTAAGGACACCTCCCCCTCTGCTCCTCTCCTCAGATTTGATAATTCACTAGAAAGGACTCAACAGAACTCACTGAAAGCTATTATATTCAAGGTTTATTACAAGGAAGAGATACAGGTTAAAATTAGCCAAAAAAGGGACATATAGAACAAAATCTGGAGGGAACCAGATCTTCCACCATCTTGGATCTAGTTAGTTCTAATCAGTTTTGGTCATGTCCTAATATCTGTCATTCTTTTAAAGGCTGTGTCCTGCCCCCCTTTCCTTCTTGTTTCACTTAGAACAGGGTCTGGCAGATTAATGGGTTCTATATTATCAGAAACATGCCCGAAGGACTAGGTTTGGAAACTTTCAGCAAATACTGTTTCACCTTGCTATATAACATTACACTGTGAAATGAAATCTTACTTTTTTTCCATGCCTTAACCAAATTCTGTATCATAGCAAAGCCTACTCTGGGTTCAGGTATTGATGAAAAACTTTGCTTTCTCCAGTATGGCTATAAGTATGAATGTTTATTTTTCTTTTCTTATCTCCAGAAAAATCATTAAGTTTTATGTAGTAAAAATGGAAAAAAATGGGGTTATCTGCTGGCATTCTGTTAATTCAATGGTTTTTTTCTGTCAGGTTCATTATACACAGGTGCTCCAAATTGCTGATTGACTAATTGGCAGATATAGACTTAAGTCTAGTCTTTCCTGTTTTCACTACTAGAACTATAACAATCTCAGTGCATTTACATTTTTCTGGTTTGGGTTTTACCTTATTTGCTTATTTAGATTTTTGTTTATGTAAAAATTACATGCAGTAAAATGTACACATCTTGTGTACTCTTAGATGAATTTGATAACTATAAACATTTGTGTAACCTCACTTTCAAAATATAGAGCACTTCCATAATCTGAGAAAGTTCCTTTGTACCCTCTTCCAGTTAGTACCCATGAAGTGAAAGTGTTAGTTGCTCAGTTGTGTCTGATTCTTTGTGACCCCACGGACTGTAGCCTGCCAGGCTCCTCAGTCCCTGGATTAGCCATTCCTGTATCCAGGGGATCTTCCCGATCCAGGGATCGAACCCGGGCCGCCTGCATTGCAGGCAGATTGTTTACCATCTGAGCCACCTACACTTGTGTAATTTCACTCTTCAATAATCTGAAAAAATTCCTTTGTACCCCCTTCCAGTTATTACCCATATCCCATATGCAATTACTGTTCTGATTTACCACCAAAGATCAGTTTTGCCTGTACCTGAGCCTCATATAAATGTAGTCATATAGTATACATTTTTTATATCTGTTCTGTTTTGATCAGCATAATGTTTTTGAGATTTATCCATTTTGTTATGTTTATCTGTAACTTATTCTTTTTTTATTGCTAAATAAATTCCATTGTACTAATACACCACAGTTTTTCCATTCGTCTATTGGTAGACATTTGGATTATTCCCATTTTTGTCTGCTATGGCTAAAGCTATGGTGTACAGTTTGTGCATCTTTTTGTGGACATGGATGTTTATTTCTCTTGGCTTAATACCTAAGAGTGGAATTGCTTGGGTCGTAGAGTGTTTTTAACTTTAAGAGATACATTTCAAGTAATTCTTCAAAGTGGTTGCCCAGTAGGAATACTTATTTCTACTTATGTTGCCAAACATCTTTGAGGAGGCGACTTAGTAATAGCTTCATGACATTTTTTTCTTTGAAATTATTGCATTCCTTTAGCAAATTTGAAGCAGCTTCAAAATCAAAATTCTTTGACAATATAAAATGAAGAGCTGTTGCTTAATTTGTTGGATTATCCTCAGTAACTCAGATGGAAATGGCAACATTGATATGGTTTGATTATTGACTTTTCCAATCCACACATTTCAAATTACTACAGAAAAGATGCTCTAAATATTGTTTAAATACAGAGATTCTTTGAGGACTTGTTTATAGTTTGAACATATTTTCATTTTCATCATTATGCTTTGTCCTGGAAAGTCTATAGGTAATTAAGAGGATTTCTGTTGATTAACAGTGGGTGTATTTTGTGGAATCATTTGTTTGTCCTCAGCACCTGGTAGTCTTATAATCTGTACTATTAAATGAGACTGAGCAATAGCAAGTGTTTAAAAATAGCTAAGTAATTCGGATCCTTTATTTTCTTTAGACATTAAAGAAGAAGAGAAATTCTGACAATAATAATTTAGGTAGATTTATATGACCTTAGAATGTTTTTGGTGTTATGAATAGCTAGTAATTTTAAGGAATTTTTGAGCTTGAACCATGTAATATTTTAATATTAATCTAGTGTCCATTGTTTGAAATCTAGTGTCCAGAGGTTGAAATTGTTGAGAGTTGACTTCAAGAGAGATAATGTAATGTGTTTTACTGTTTAAGAATACTTAATGATGTCAGGGAACTATATTCAATATCCTATGAGAAGCCATAATGGAAAAGAATATATATATATATATATATATATATATATGTGTATGTATGCATGCATAACTGAGTCACTTTGATGTATAGCAGAAATTAACACAACATTGTAAATCAATTATTCTTTAGTAAAGTTAAAAAGAAAAATACTTGAAGTCTACTAAATCTTACCATCTATTATGTGAAGTGTTAACATGGAAGAATGCTAGGGAAGTTAAGCATTATTCAGAGTATAGGTATATATACATATGGAAGATTTATTTTACATTTGAGGTTTTAGAGGAATATGGATTATCACACTGAATGTAAATGAGCACACAAATTTTTTTTACAAAACACTACCATAGGAAAATTACCCCATGTCAAAAATGCTCACTTATCAAATCATAACTGATGCCCCCCATTATATATAAATCATCTCAGTAGTGTACAATTTTTGTTTAATAAAAAGTTCAGTTCCTTTTGAACACTCCCAAAGACATTCTATGGTATCATCACCCTGATACCAAAACTGTCACACAGAGTATCAAAAAAGAAAATTACAGGCCAGTATCTTTGATGACCATAGACACGAAAATTCTCAACAGATTATTAGGAAGCCAAATCCAACAATGCATAAAACCACAACCAAGTTGGATTCATCCCAGGGTCATAAGGATGGTTCAGCATACACTGATCAATCAGTGGATACACCACATCAACAAAAGAAAGGATAGAAACCACATGATCATCTCAATAGACACAGAAAAATTTGCCTTTGATAAATCACATCCATTTAGATAAAAACTCTAATGAAAATTGGTAGAGAGAGAACATGTCTCGACATAATAAAAGCCATTTATGACAAATCAACAGCCAGTATTTGAGTGAATGGTGAAAAGCTGAAGATATCGCTAATTATTAGAGAAATGCAAATCAAACTAAAATGAGGTGCCACCTCACATTTAATGGCCACCATTAAAATATTTACAAATAACAAATGCCAAAGAGGGAATGTTCTTACACTGTTGGTGGGATTGTAAATTGGTACAGCCACTATGGAAAACAGTATGAGGGTCCTCAAAAAACCAAAAATAGAATTGTCATGTGATCTAGCCATCCCACCCTTGGGCATATACCCAGACAAAACTATTATTCAAAAAGATACACGTACCCCTTTGTTCATAGCAGCACTGTTTATAATTGCCAAGCATGGAAATAACCTAAATGTCCATTGACAGATGAATTGTAAGAAGATGTGGTATATAAGAATATATATATATATATATTTATACACACACTGGAAGGTTACTCAACCATCACAAAGAATGAAATAATGCCATATACAACAACATGGATGGACCTATAGATTATCATACTAAGCAAAGTAAGTCAGAAAGAGAAAGAGAAATACCATATGATATCACTTATATGTAAAATTAAAATATAATACAAATCAACGTATCTGTGAAGCAAAACATATTCATAGGTATAGAGAACAGGCTTGTGGTTGCCAGGAAGTGTAGGTAGGGGAGGGAAGGAATGGGAGTTTGAGATTAGCAGAGGCAAACTACAGATATGGGTGAATAAATAAGAAGGTTCTACTGTATAGCACAAGTAACTACATTCAGTATCTTGTGACAAATCATAATGAAAAAGAATATGAAAAATAATATATATATGCATAACTGAGTCACTTTGCTGTACAGAAGAAATTAATACAACATTCTAAATCAACTACAGTAAGATTTTGTTTTCAGTGCATATGTTGACATATGACCTATGTTTATCCTAGCTATACCCTTTACATAAAGAATTTGCATATAGTGACAAATCAAAAATGTTTTTGTTTGGTGGGGGGGGAACCCTACATTTTTGTCTGCTAATAAAACTAATTGTTTGTAGTAGAATATATAAATTATTTGGTAAATATGTAAACAAAAAAGTATTATTCCTGTGATAATCATAAATCAACATGCTAGTTCCTTCAGTCTAGAATGACTTATCCATTCATGCATGCATACACACACACATAGACATGCCCAGACAAATATAATTTTGTTTTAAAATATATTTATTATTACCACTTTATTATAAAATTATAAAAGTAAAAACTTAATAATTATAAAAATATAGAGAAATAGAAAAAGAAAGGATCTATTTTAAATGTCCTCTCAGATATTACTATTTTACTGATACTGTTACTTCCTGATTTTCAGCTCTGTTCTATGCTTTATTAAATTCTATGTTTGTCACCTGGTTATATCAATTTTTATCCCTCTTTGCTGCTGCTGCTGCTGCTAAGTCGCTTCAGTTGTGTCCGACTCTGTGTGACCCCATAGACAGCAGCCCACCAGGCTCCCCCATCTCTGGGATTCTCCAGGCAAGAACACTGGAGTGGGCTGCCATTTCCTTCTCCAATGCATGAAAGTGAAAAGTGAAAATGAAGTCGCTCAATCGTGTCCGACTCCTAGCGACCCCATGGACTGCAGCCCACCAGGCTCCTCCGCCCATGGGACTTTTCAGGCAAGAGTACTGGAGTGGGATGCCATTGCCTTCTCCGTTATCCCTCTTTACCCCATATAATTTTTAGCCATTTCAAATTCATAGTTCTCCAGCAGTACTGTGTCATGCTCTGTGTCTTGGCATATCCTATTCTCTACCTGGAGAATGCTACTACTGAAAACACCTATCATCCCTTTCCCCTTGCCTCCCACTTTTATCTAACTTGGCTAATTCCTAAATTCCACAGTTCTGCTTAAGTTGTTTCACCTCTAGAATAAAGGCCCTTACTGATCTTTTTACCCCTCCCCACTCCCTTAACCTAGTCAGAGCATATGTACCAAGGACATGCAATAGATACCTCTGTCATAAACACTGATACGCTATTGTAATTGTTCAGTTTCTTGAGAGTAGAACTATGTTTTGTTCATTTTTACATTTCCAGTGTCAAGCACAGTATCAAGTGCTTGGCACTTGAAATGTAAAAGATTAACTAACATTGATAGGATGGGAAAGAGAAAGCCTTGAATTGCTCGGAGTACCTGTGCATACATACACACGAGTGTTCTATATTCAAAAAGAAGTTATGATAATTAAACAGTCATTCCAAAGACTACATATTTACACAGAATAAAGGAAAATTTGTTGAGTCTGATTTATGGGCAGGCCTCAGATTTTATACATTTGACTTTTACATGACTCACACTACGATGATCCCTTCTGAATTAGATTTTGTATACTGAATTTGGACTCTTGTTGATGGACAAATGCACATTTCAGGCTATTCAATACTGGCACTGCCAGCCAGCTGAGTTCAGTTTCAGTGATGTCAACATCTTTATCTTCACAGCAGTGTGGGTTTGTACAATTGTTTGGCTATTTTATTGCGTTTTACCCTTATTCTATACCAGAATAGACACAGGGAAAATTAAAATGATAGTAGGGATTAACAATAGTTTACAGAAAGGATAGAAATCATTAGAGATAATACTGAAAGTGACCCTTTAGTCTTGATTAGGAACAAATTAAAGTGTAGGTGCAAAATGTTGGATATTTATTATACTATATATTATTGAAGCTCATTTATTTAAAAGAAAGTACAATTATGAATTTTAAAACATTTTAGCTGACCTTGAAATTCATTGTTCACCTTCTGCCCTTTCAATTTATATATATATAAAACTCAGAAAAGTTATAGATGACCTGAATTTGGTGTATTTACTTTATGCTAGAAAGTCTGTCTTGGGAAGAATGACACCATTAGGACTGATTTGTCTTTCAAGATGCTTACTTGATTGTTTTTAATATTCTGTTTCAAGTTTGTTTTAATATTCTGTTTCAAGAATAATGGACTCTTCCATTGCTAAGTATTCTGACATGTTTGTGATGCAGGTAATGTTCATTTACAGGCTAATGCGCAGCATTGTCTAGTATTTGCATGTGTGCATGCTCAGTTACTCAGTCGTGTCCGACTCTTTGAGACCCCCATGGACTGTAGCCTGTCAGGCTCCTCTGTGGAATTGTCCAGGCAAGAATACTGGAGTAAGTTGCCATTTCCTACTCCAGGGATCTAATCCAGATCATCTTATTGTGAGATGATCTGATTTCCTTAAAAAAATTTTTTTTTTCCTGATGGATCTGAAAAATTAAACTTTTCATTCCACCAAGAGGGCTTATTGCTTTTATGTTGAATAATGTTGAATTTTACTTAATTGCCCTGACTTCAACATGACCCCATGGCACAAGGGAGAATATAGGTACCCAAGGAGGTCTGGGGTCACCCCAATATAAGTAACACAGACTGGAAAAATCAAGTTTGAAAATTTTTTTTTGTTTTAATTTCATAGAGTTTTATTTTTCAAATGGAAGTATACAAGGAATTGTCCAAGGATAAACATTAAAATGCTTTATATATAGTCTCTGGGCACATGGATTTAAAGCAAATGGGATTTGTGGAGTTTTCTGTACCTTCAAATATTTCTATTGAAAGTGAAGTTGTTCAGTTGTGTCCGACTCTTTGCGACCCCATGAAGTATAGCCTACCAGTCTCCTCTGTCCTTTAGCCAAAAAAAAAAGTGATAACTTTTTTTTAAGTTGAACCTTAATTCACTCATTGTAAGTAGTATATGTCACATAAATCTGTACCAAAGTGAAAGATATATGTAGAATACCCTACTAAGAAATATTTTTCTTTCCAGCCTTCTAACAGTGTTTGAGGTAGATATTTACATTTGTCTTTTCCTAAAGTGGAAACTAGGGTGTATCAAGGTTAGTGACCTCAGTTCAGTCGCTCAGTCGTGTCTGACTCTTTGCGACCCCATGAATTGCAGCACACCAGGTCTCCCTGTCCATCACCAACTCCCGGAGTTCACCCAGACTCATGTCCATCGAGTCAGTGATGCCATCCAGCCATCTCATCCTCTGGCGTCCCCTTCTCCTCCTGCCCGCAATCCCTCCCAGCATCAGAGTCTTTTCCAATGAGTCAACTCTTCGCATGTTAGTGACCTAGTTCACCTGAATATTAGGTTTGGTTTTTTTGTTTTTTTTTTTTTTTTGCTTTTTATTTTTAATTTTTAAAAATTAATTTATTTTAATTGGAGTCTAATTACTTCACAATATTGTGGTGGTTTTTACCATACATTGACATGAATCAGCCACAGGTGTACACATGTCCCCCCATCCTGAACCCCACTACGACCTCCCTCCCCACCCCATCCCTCTGGGTTGTCCCAGAGTACCAGCTTTGAGTGCCCTGCTTCATGCATCAAACTTGCACTGGTCATCTGTTTTATATATGGTAATATATATGTTTCAATGCTGTTCTTTCAAATCATCCCACCCTTGCCTTTTCCTGCATAGTCCAAAAGTCTGCTCTTTACATCTGTGTCTCTTTTGCTGTCTTACATATAGGGTCATTGTTACCGTCTTTCTAAATTCCATATATATGCGTTAATATACTGTATTGGTGTTTTTCTTTCTGACTTAATTCACTCTGTATAAGAGTCTCCTGTTTTATGGTGCTGTAAACAGTGCTGCAGTGAACATTGGGGTACATGTGTCTCTTTCAGTTCTGTTTCTTTGGTCTGTGTGCCCAGCAGTGGGATTGCAAGGTCATATGGCAGTTCTGTTTCCAGTTTTTTGAGGAATCTCCATACTGTTCTCCATAGTAGCTGTACTAGTTTGCATTTCTGCTAACGGTATAAGAGGGTTCCCTTTTCTCCACACCCTCTCTAGCATTTATTGTTTGTAGACTTTTTGATGGCAGCCATTCTGACTGGTGTGAGATGGTACCTCATTGTGGTTTTGATTTGCATTTCTCTGATAATGAGTGATGCTGAGTATCTTTTCATGTATTTGTTAGCCATCGGTATGTCTTCTTTGGAGAAATGTCCATTTAGTTCTTTGGCCCACTTTTTGATTGGGTCATTTATTTTTCTGGTATTGAGCTGCATGAACTGCTTGTATATGTTGGAGATTAATTCTTGTCAGTTGTTTCATTTGATTATTTTCTCCTGTTCTGAAGGCTGCCTTTTCACCTTGCTTATAGTTTCCTTCATTGTGATAAAGCTTTTAAGTTTAATTAGGTCCCATGTGTTTATTTTTGTTTTATTTCCATTACTCTGGGAAGTGGGTCATAGAGAATCTTGCTGTGATTTATGTCAGAGAGTGTTCTGCCTATGTTTTCTTCTAAGAGTTTTATAGTTTTTGGTCTTACATTTAGCTCTTTAATCCATTTTGAGTTTATTTTTGTGTCTGGTGTTAGAAAGTGTTCATTTCATTCTTTTACAGGTAGTTGACCATTTTCCTAGCACCACTTGTTAAAGTGATTGTCTTGTCTCCATTGTATATTTTTGCCTCCTTTGTCAAAGATAAGGTGTCCATAAGTGCATGAATTTTATCTCTGGGCTCTCTATTTTGTTCCATTGATCTATATTTCTGTGTTTGTGCCAGTACCATACTGTCTTGATGAGTGCTTTGTAGTATAGTCTGAAGTCAGAAAGGTTGATTCCTCCAGTTCCATTCTTCTTTCTCAAGATTGCTTTGGCTATTTGAGGTTTTTTGTGTTTCTATACAAATTGTGAAATTATTTGTTCTAGTTCTCTGAAAATTACCGTTGGTAGCTTGATAGAGATTGCGTTGAATTTATAGATTGCTTTGGGTAGTATACTCATTTTCACTATATTGATTCTTCCAATCCATAAACATGGTATATTTCTCCATCTATTTGTGTCATCTTTGATTTCTTTCATCAGTGTTTTATAGTTTTCTATATGTAGGTCTTTTGTTTCTTTAAGTAAATTTATTCCTAAGTATTTTATTCTTTTTGTTGCAATGGTGAATGGGATTGTTTCCTCAATTTCTCTTTCTGTTTTTTTCATTATTAGTGTATAGGAATGCAAGGGATTTCTGTGTATTAATTTTATATCCTGCAACTTTACTATATTCATTGATTAGCTCTACTGATTTTCTGGTGGTGTCTTTAGGGTTTTCTGTGTAGAGGATCATGTCATCAAATTGATGAAAACTTCTACGGGTGATGGGAGCCTTTATGGAGGCACTGTCCTTACCAGAGAAATTCTTCCTGTGGGCAGTTAAGGTTCACCTGTATCCTCTGGAGAGGTACATATTACTTTCTTTATATTCCAAGATTACTTTCTTGTTCCTGCAATCTTTGTGCTGAGTAGAGGCCAAAGTACCGTAGGAGTTCTTTATATGTTATTTAGGAATCATTGGTGGTTTTGTGACTGCACAGCCATTTGTACCTTCTTTTACCATTGTGCTTTTTTTATGTGGTAGTGTTTTATTGTCTTGCTGTCCTTCCTTGTGTTAATTTCTAGGTTTGCTATTTTGTGTAGACTGTCAGGATATGGAATCTTGGTAGATAGGCATCATTTAAGAAACTCTTTTCTTTGTCATTTTGTGTGTTGTGCATTGGGGGAAAAAAAGACCAATCTCTTGACTATTTAGCTGCTCAAGCCTCTAAGAATTGCAGTGCTTTCTTCATGGGCGGTGACACCCATGAGGTCTGTTTTTCCTAAGAATGATGTTCAGTAGCTGTGAGCTTTTCTATATTCTCTGGCCCAGTCCTCTGGAAACCAAGTCTATATTTTGAAATAGTTATTTGGGCCTAGGATGTTGTAGATCATCAAGAAATGGGATTTTGCATTGTACCTTCCCCAGCTGGGTTATCTGTCACTTGCCTTTGAACATTCTCAGGTGTACCATTCAAATTCTCAAGACCTTTCTTGCAAATCTAGTATGTATGGCTTGGTATGAATTAAATTGGAATTCTGTATGCAGTAAAATTGGCATAAAAAAGAGTAAATTTATTTTTATATGTGATCCTTTAGTAAAAAGTTCACGTTTTAGCCTGATTTGGTCTAATTTTTGTGGATGTTGGAAATCATAAACAGAAGGAGTAGAGGGATAACTACTCTTTTCATGTTTCATATACACAAATATACATTTCAGTATTTTAAACTAGTTTATACAAAGCTTTTGCATATGAACATGAGAAATTTTATATTGGAAAGAAAGCACATGATTAGTTTTACTAAAATATAGTTGCTATTGTTTACTCCAGTTTCTGTCCTTTGCATGAGCTGTGTTTAGGGAGCCTGTTTCTTTACTGGTAATAAAACACAAGGGAAATTTCTGGTATAAGTTAGTATATTTCCTCTAGACTTTTACATTGTCAGGTCATTAATTTTTTTTAAGCATTTTAGTTGCAGAATAGTGTAGTCCTTTGGGAAGAATTGGTAAAATGAGGATAAAATGGGTACAGGATTCCAACAGCTTGAAAATAACACAGTATTTGACCAATATCTCTTTTGTATTCCCTACTCTGGTTCTATTCCAGGAGTCTTGGAAATGTGCCTATGGACTATTTACAGTGAGATTATAAAACTGAATCATGATTTTGGTGAATAGAAGCCAGAGCATGTGGCTCCAGCACCCCAGCTGGCAGTAAGCTCTCCCTAGGTTTATGAATGTAGTTAGATGGCCCCCAACTGTTTACAAGACAGCAGAGGTGAGATCTTTGATTGACAAGTCAGAAATGCATTAGATCATTCTCTCTGCCAGTCTCTGGTTCATGCTGTTAAAAATGTCAGCCTCCAAGTTTGAATGGCAGCCTGAGGGCCTTAGAAGCTTTTTGTTTTCTGAGATGGAAACACAAATTGGATGTGTGCCTGAGCGCTTCATCCTGGGCTGTAATTTCATCTTTTAGCTAAGAACCACAAGGTACATGAGCAAAGCACCCTGTAAACAATAATACTGTGGAAAAAAAAATAAACAAGGTCGTGTTTCTGGTACGTTGATCCGATGGTGTCCTGACCTCTATCACGTTGAACATCTCCACTCTGATTGCTGTTCCCTTTGGCATTACAATGAGAGAAAGAGAGACTGACATAGGAGGAAAAGATTTAAAGTTGCAGTGTCGTTGCACATTCCTTGTATTGGCTATGAAATATTGAACTGTCAGAATGTGACACTTGGTTTTTTAAGCAACCTTTCTTGTTTGAGGTGTTTGCAGTTCATTCCTTTATCCCCCATTTGTCTGTTTTCATTGATAGGGTTGGAAGTAGTTGCCTTAAATGCATGAAAAGGGACAATGTTAAAGAGAAGTGGTGCTGATGGAGCCAACAAATAAACTTAACGCTAGAACATAAATGCAGGCTGTGAGGTGTGGACAAAGGAGACTAGAGTTGGGTTAGTTAACTAATTTGGAGGTTTATGGAATGTACTGAGTTCTAAGGAGGAATCAGCTTAGGTCCTGGTTCTGTTTTTGTGGAGGCAGGAAGTTTGGAAGGTAGTAGTATAAAGATAAGAAATGGAGTGACATAGCTTGTTAGGCTGATAGCCCACTGTATGGCAGTACTGCCGATCAAATAAAAATTAACCCAGCTATGTTATTTATTGCTCTGTTTATCGGCAGTTTTTGTTCATTATTGGAAGCCTTAAACTTTTGGGAAGAAGAAAATACTTTTCTTTTTTTTTAAGTGCAGAATTCATGAATGGATAATAGGGAAGAGCCATTACATTTGTATTAGAATAAGTTAGTGACACATGAAAAGAAAATTTTCGTTGAAAAAGCCAAACCATAGATTTCTTGGAAAATATTTTCTATTCATAGAAAGTTTCCTATTGCTATTTAAGCTGCAGTATATCTTAAAATAACATTTTACAGAAACAAGTTTTTTTTTCATTCTACAAAAGCAGCTCTTTTGACAGATACATGATGTGATTTTATCTTAATTTGTTTTGGGGACATAGACCTTACAGGTAAGGTTTTAAGTGAGAATGACCTTTTGGAATTCTTGTGGAATATGAAAAAGTAGGAGTTTGTGTGGAAAGTACTTGAATTAATTCATTGATGCTTTTAAAGCACAGCCATTTAGCTTAGTCCTCTCCCTATGCAGATATGAAAGGCAGAAGCTATTCTCTATCATGAATACGTAGTGAAATGCTCTGGAAAAATGGTGGCAATCATTCCTTACATTTCTTAATTCCCTGCTTTGAGCTCATGCTTAAAAGAGAGGAGATAATATTTGTAAAATGATGTCCTGCTCCCTTATACCCAAAATTATGTCCTCACAAGGTACAGTGCAGAGAGAGCAAGACAAAAGCGAGGGATAGTGAGAATTACTTACTGTTGTTTTAAGTATTGTTCTGTATTTTTAAAGCATAAATATTGATGTAGATTTTCATTTAAGCTATGAGAACCCAATATCTTGACTCAATGGAGGATTTTTTAAAAAATCATTCTTCTAGAAATTGATTTCTCATTGGCTGATTTCCTGAGGATAAGTAAAAACAAACCATTCTTTCCAGTCTTGAAAAGAGCAAGAGGAGTGCAAGTGCTTAGCTAAGAAATAAGACTAGAAATATGTACATTTATGGCACCTCCTAAATCTTAGCAGAGAGAAAGTACAACAAATTTCTTCTTCCTTCCATGTATTATTATGCAGCAGTCACTATCAAAATGCCTCACAGCCTATGGGCTTTTGTATAGCCATTCCTCCTTAATGATTATCTTTATTACTTAAAGTCCAGGTTTCCCTTATAAGCAAAAATCAGTATATTCATAGAACCATAGAATTTCACTGTTGAAAGTGAGGTCAGGAGACCATCCAGTCACATACAGGAATCCTTTATGAAGTTTTTTTGGCAAAGGGTCATCTAATCTCTATTGATCACTGCCATTATTGGCAAGCTGAATTTCTTGAGTCATCTTGCTTTCTTCTTCACTGTTGGTTCTGTTAGAAAATTTTCTCTCAAGGAGTCAAACTTATTGTTCACCTGCTGATTCTAATTTTACCTTTTGTATAATATAAAGTAATTGTTTTCTGTTTCATGTATTTCTGTGTTTTCTTTTTCATGTATTTCTGTGTTTGAGGATAGCTATCATGTTGCTTATGTTTGCTGTTCTCAGAGTGAATATTCTCAGTTCTGATAGCATTTCTTTGGAAAATGCTAATAATCATTCCTGCTATTTTCATAACCCTGTATTTTGATGGGGAGGGTGTTAATCATTCTGATTGTCCCTCCTTGTGAAT
Source organism: Bubalus bubalis (assembly GCF_019923935.1). Classification (NCBI taxonomy): domain Eukaryota; kingdom Metazoa; phylum Chordata; class Mammalia; order Artiodactyla; family Bovidae; genus Bubalus; species Bubalus bubalis. The sequence goes on from NC_059179.1 coordinate 22,435,203, forward strand.
GTATTCCACCTTGACAGTGTCCTCGTAACAGTGTGGCATGCATAACTAGAGACAGCACTGCAAAAATAAGTAATAGTGTAGTATACAGTTTGAACATAATTTGGATTATGTAATTTAATTACTGCAGCCTAAAATTGAATATACTTCTTTGGTGTAGATAATGGAAAAATCTCTAGGAACTTAGCCTGAGTGTGTTTCCTCACCTTTTCTTTGAAGTCAGAAAAGCATGTGTAAGCACTTTGACAAATGACATAATGTAGTGGCATATCTGAGTGATACAGGTATTTTAAACCTAGCTCCAGTTCCTGAAGATGGTGAACATCTGCTTAGAGGTATTGTAGAGCTCCACAATGCACTAATTGAATTACTTTTTTCTGGAGTTGCCGACTGCACTAATTGAATTAGAATCTGTGTGTGTGTGTGTGTGTGTGTGTGTGTGTGTAGCCAAGATAATTCCAACCTTAACGGAAGAGACTGTGAGATATGACTGATGGTGTGTACTGTGCTGCTATCTAATGGCAGTACATGGAACTACTACATGGTCTCCAGGGAAGACAGAATGCAGTCATCTGATCTAGCGTGACCTTAGTCTAACCCCATCCAGTTTAGTTCAGAAGGTCCCAGGATGTATTTTTGTAGTTTTTAATCTAAGAAGAAAGAATGTGATTAATTAACCTATTAAGAATTAAGATATATTTGTTAGGCATAAAGTTTGTTTGTTTTACAAAATATTATCTCAAATATTCAATTGAATTAAAAGCTAATATAATTGGTGAAACAAATCCAAATGTCCTGAGTCAGTGGGTCATGTTCTTTCTCAGTTTGCCTTTCATATGACATAAATGTAAAAAAGAATTACCTTTTAAAAATGTCTTAGCATAACAGAGGAGCTTCCCCTGTGGTACAGTGCACAGTAGTAAAGAATCTGCCTGCCAATACTAGAGACACAAGAGATGCAGGTTTGATCCCTGGGTCAAGAAGATCCCTGGAGAAGAAAATGGCAATCTGCTCTAGTATTCTTGCCTGGAAAATTCCACAGACGGAGGAGCCTGGTGGGCTGTAGCCCATGGGGTCGCAAAGAGTTGGACACAACTGAACAACTGAGCACACACAAAGCATTATAGAAAGTAGTGAATAGGGCTTGTGTTCTTAAATAAAACTTCTTTACAGTTGTCAAAATACTGAGGTCAGTCAATTTAAGGGTGTTATCAAATTTTACTATATATAATTATGCTTACATAAAATTTTAAAATTATTATAGGAAATATTTTAATTATAGTAGTCTCAGAGTAAGTTCTCCAAATTTGTGCTGCTCTAGTTAGTTGTTTAAATTTTAACTTTATTATAAATTTGGGCAAGTTTGAAATTCTCAGAAGTGAAAGAGGCAATTTTCTTCCTTTTCTAAAAACAAAGAACTCATTAATCACAATTTAATTTTTGTAAAACATCATGAAAATATAATTCTCCACAACTATATAAAGCAAATACACTGGGGAGACCTCTGCAAGAATGAACTGTATTTTGATTCAGTGTAACTTGAGGCATCAGTCAGTTCAGTCGCTCAGTTGTGTCCAACTCTTTGCGACCCCATGGACTGCAGCACGCCAGGCTTCCCTGTCCATCAACTCCTGGAGCTTGCTCAGATTCATGTCCATTGAGTCGGTGATGCCATCCAACCATCTCATCTTCTGTGGTTCCCCTCTCCTGCCTTCAATCTTTCTCAGCATCAGGATCTTTTTCAGTGAGACAGTTCTTTGCATCAGGTGGCCAAAGTATTGGAGTTTCAGCATCCAGTGAATATTCAGGACTGATTTCTGTTAGGCATTCTAACTTATACAATTTTGCCTCACACAGAAATACACGTTTGATCGCTTGATTTGTAGAGTGTATATGTGTACCTGTAATGCCACTTCAACAGTGGAAGAGTGCTATTGGATAACTTTCCTATATAAAAGTTTCAATCTATTATATATGGTCTTATTATTAAAACAAAAAGTAAGTTTTACTGTTCCAATATTTTGTAGGCTAGTTTGGTTTTATTGTAAGATTGAGCTAAGATTGAAGTAGCTCTAAGATTGAGCTACTTAGGTTTCTGAGCTATACAAATAGCATTAATTAAAATGACTAAATACATGATAGACACTCTATATCTGCTTTTAAGGGCATTTTACTGATTTAGAAAATATATATCGACATTATGTAGATGTAAATCTTTACAAATAACATTGCCACTCACAACTAGCCTTAATTCAGTTTAATTCATGTATTGAATACCTTCTGTGTGCTGGGTACTGTGCAAATTACTGGGCATAAATTAAGATTCAGACCCTGTCCTCAAGGAGCTTATAGTTATTTACTAGACATTCATTGAGAGCTTATGTACCAGGCACTATGCATATAATTTGTGGGGACTACTGCTGCTTCCCAGGTGGCACTAGTGGTAAAGAACCCACCTCCCAATGCAGGAGACGTATGAGACTGGATTTGATCTCTGAGTCAGGAAGATCCCGTGGAGGAGTGCATGGCATCCCACTCCAGAATTCTTGCCTAGAGAATCCCATGGGCAGAGGAACTTGACTATAGTCCATAGGATTGCAAAGAGTCAGACACAGTCGAAGCGACTTAATGGCATGCATTTGTTTCATGTATTTTTCTCATTCATTGAGCTAGATAAGGTCTGACTTAGTAGCAGCTCTAAGGAAGCAGTATACCTATTTTCTTATCAGATATAGCTCATGTCAGCAAAAATAGACATCTTAAATGATTTTCTCTTCTGCCTTTACACACCTTCCAAGGGAGCAGTGATGTTTTTGATAGCTTTACATGTAGCTTTAAAAAGAGATGGGTAACATTTATAACAGTGCCTCCTGCTGGTAGATCATAGATGTTCAATCCTGTTGTCTCTAGAATTTGTAGTGCCCACTTGTGGTTTGGTTACTTCAGGGCTTCTTCTAAGGCCCTTAAGTGGGAAAGAGTCTATTGCATACAAGGTATAAAGTGTTTCTTTAAACAGTCTATTTCTAGAACTTAAATTGTCCTGGGACCAGGTCTTGATATAAAAATTCATAGAAGCCTGTTTTTCACAGAGTGTGGTAACTCCTTGCCTAGTGCTGTAGTGTTAAAATTCACAATGGCCAGGTTGTTCTGTAAATTAAACACTGACAGCTACCCTCAGGGGAACAGCCAATGTATTTATGATGATGTGCTGATTACACAAAATACACTGCAAGCAGAAAACAGCTGCAGAGAACAAACCTCTTAAAAAGAATACAATTACAAATAGCACCCTCAGTATTTCTAGTGGTGAGTGTAGAATACAGCATGCTAATGCAGGTTTCTTACTTAGTCTGCCTGAAAACAAAAAATCTGAAGGAGATAAGTTAAATTATGGTTGGTTGCACATGTGGTGCCAAGATTAGCAGTGAAAAAATTCTGTTTCTGAAGAGCACAGCTATGTGTGTACAAATATAAAGTGTGGAGTAGTTTTACCCACCATCCCCCCATTTTTGTTAGTATGCTTTATTAGTGCTTTTCTTATATATATTATAGTAGAGCGTGGCCTTGAGGTGATAAGGGTTCTGGACATTTGAAGTCTTCTATACAATGAATTGAGCAGGAGAGTATCAGAATTGTTTTTTAAAAAATTCAATAGGAATTTCATGTTAGAGCTTGAATATCAACATTTTGTTTGAAGATGGAGCACTATATTTTCATTGTTATTAAGGGTTTTGAAGATGTTTGCCCTTGGAATTGATAAAAGGAGTCATGAGTCTGAATCTATGGTAAGATCTCAGATTTCTTAGATTCTCTCTTTCAAGCATTTGGCGTTTTAATACACTGTAGTAACTGTGCGATTACATATTTTTAGGAGAATCAGTTCTCAAGTATGTCCCCTTTCATCCCTGCATGTTCCCAGTGGTGTGCAGACAGGTAAGATTTTTTTAGGAAAAAAAATTGGTTTTCCCTGTTTGAGACTCTCTCTGTTACAGTTTAGGGTCTGTATCTATAAAATATTTCAATCACTGAGCATGCTAGCTTCTGTTTAAATCAGTAGAAAATATGTTGATCTTCCAAGACATAAATTTACTCAAGCCAGTGTTGAGGTATATAGCAGGAGGATATAGTGATTGGAAACAGTTCACTTCACCCGCCTGAAACTAAGAATCAACTCTTCAGTATATGGATCACTGGTATATAATAATCGACTATTATTGGTCTGTCCGTTGGTCTCTTTTTAAATCAGTTTGGAACCTCCTGGAGTTATTTTCTTGCTCTGCTGACATCAATCCCATGCGGCAAAGGAGTTGTGTATAACCGCTTTGGTTTAATCAATAGAATAATTGATAAACCAGATAAGATTTAAACTGATTATAGCCCCAACAGAATTCCCCAGAGGCCTTGGACTCTCTTAATTTTGACATGTGTGTTGTGTACCCTGAGGATGAAGTGCAGTTTGAATTATCTGTTTTTATTTGCTTAATGACGGGGAGGGTGTTAAAGTCAAATGTTTAATTAACCCAGCAATGGGCTGCGTTGTCACTTACACACAGCTGATTGAGATATCTCATGGAGAATACTGAATAGGAATGATAATGTGGCACTGGGACGGAAGATTGCTTTTTCAATCCATTTGCTGGGTCACTGCTTTGAATGTCTTATTGGATGAAAGGCATTCAGCCTGGAGAAAAAATTCAGCATTTAAGTACATTTTGTTCTCTTCTCCTACTCTAACCCCCCCTGCCCAGAAGTTAACTAAAACAGATATGTTCTAGATTTAATAAGCCATTCATGTACTAGTAGGAGACCAGGGTAGTCAGTAGCCTCAAGCTACATAATTTCCCATGGAAACGGAAAAATCCTAGTAGCCTCCAAGGTATTCTACATGTGAACTCTTTTGTCCCTTACATCCCTTGTCCCTTGCCATTATTGTGGAGTTGTCTTTGGTCACTTGTCTGTTGCCTTTTTCTTCAGTGTTTGCTTCATGTGCAGCTTCCTCTAGGGCCACAGGCAGACCTTTTCCTCCTAAAGAAGCTTATTCTCCAGTACATTTTTTGCCATTCATGCAGTTGGGTTCTATTTGGTTATATTTCTGATCAAATATTATAGTGAGGTTGTTGAACTATTTAAAGAGATGAAAATGTGAAGCATATAGATTCTTGTTACCTTTGCTACTGCTATTATAAAACAGTCGGTTCCATGTATGTTTTATCTGTTAAGAAGCAGTTTGCTTTCTGTATGGACTAAAATCTAGGCCAAGAAGGATTCTGATAGTCCACACATCAAAAATGCAGTTCAGGCAATTGGAGTTTTAATGACTTGCTGCCCACAAAAAAATTCCTGACTAGCTTTGTAATCAATGTAAAATTCTTTGGAGGCATATTGAGCAAAACTTAAAAAAATTTTATCATGACTTTCCTTCTTTGTAGTTCTTATGTATCCTCTTTCTATCCCCTGAAGGTCTAAGCCAGGAATTTACTAATTTTTTTCTTTGCTTTAGTCATTTGTATTCCAGAGAGCACAATAGGGAGAAGGATACAAGATTGATTTTTGTGTGTGTGTGTGTCCTCTTGAAAGCATAGTCTGGGGCATGACTACTTGGCGGTGGGGGGTGGGATTTACTGAGCAACAGAAGCATGCAGCTAGTTTTCAGGCGCAGGTTGGACTTTTGCAGGTCAAGACAGACCAGACGAGTAGCTTATCTTAAGGGACACAAGTAATAGACCAAATATAGAACAGCTATTTCAGGAATCATGTAGGTCATTTAATTATCCATTATGATTGAGTAGCTAATGCTCTTTTGGCAATTACATGACCTCTGTTATTCCTGAAACCTTTCCAGGCCCCCATGGGTCGAATGACCCACCAGTCAGTGCTTGCAGACTATACCACTCAAAAGGAAAAGAGATTCTGGGAGCTACCGGGATTTAGAAATAGCTGTGCTTTCTTTACCAATCACTGCCCAGAATATTCTTTGTATTGCAGTCAGTGATCAGCAGCTGGTTTTGGAGTCTGTTGTTCCTTCCTTGTCTGCAGGAGCATGAGTTACATTGGTTTCCACAAAGGGCAATTGTGGCAAGCAAACTTTAATACCAAAGTTGGCTATGATGGTATTCAGTATACAGAATATGATGGTTTACAGAGTAGTACTGGTTCTGTACTACAAGAACAAGTACTGTAGTATTAAAACTAATGTTTAGTATTGGTCAAATCAGTTATTCATTACAAAACTCCGAAGTTCTGGTGATTTTTTCATTCCATAGCTCAACAAAATACCATTGACAATACTAATAACAGATTTAAGAGACCATTGATTAAATTAGCCTGGTCTGAATCAGTTAATCATTATTTATTCAATTAAATAATAGTGCTTATATGTGAAATCTAAAAAAAAAAAAAAGAGATACAAATGAGCTTATTTGTGAAAGAGAAGTAGACTTACTGATATAGAAAGAAACTCATAGTTACCAAAAGGGAAAGGGTGGTGGTGATAAATTGGGAGTTCAGGATCAACAGATACACACTACTATATATAAAATAGATAAATGACAAGGATCTACTGTATATAGCACAGGGAACTATATCTAATACCTTATAATAAACTATATGGAAAATAATCTGAGAATATATATGTACATTTATATGTATGTGTATTTATATGTCTATAGCTGTATCTGAAGAACTTTGCTGTACTGTGAGACTAACAACATTGTAAGTCAACTGCTCTTCAATTAAAAAAAATCATGCTTAAGTGATTATCTGATTTTTAAAATTTAGATGCTGATCCAAGACAGAATAATTCTGGAACATTTAGATGAATGTTTCTGACTTATTTTTTTTTTCCCATTCTCTAACATTCCATAGGCTTAAGAGAAAATAATTTTGTTAGAATAACATATAACCATATCCTTTAAGTAGAGAACATTTTGCATTGTTATAGGAATACTTTTCTATTGGAGAAAAAGAAAAATCTTTAAAATTTTGTTAGACATCAAAGAGCATTGTTTAAAACAACAACACTAACAACAACAACTCAACAATATATATATGTGTTTGTCCCTGGGGTAGTAAAATTTGCTATCTTCCCAAATTTATCATGTACTCACTCCAGGTTAATCAGCTTTTTATTTTGTTGTTGGTAATATTAACAAATAAAAAACTGAGGACATGAATTGATGTTTATAACCTTTGACCCTTCAGAAATAGAAGCCTTCTCACTTAAATTTTAAATCCTTTAGGCCAATACTGCCTTGGTGTCTGGTTAAAGACCTGTAAGAAGGTAGTTGTTGTAAATTATATTAGTTTTTTTCTGTTTAAAAACATTTTTCCTCATTATATATTAATATATGTGTGTGTATATATATATATTCCTGTAATGGAGATGAGCAGAAAATGAAAAGCAGAATTTACAGTTAAAACAAAAGTTAGAGCTTAAACTCAAGTATCCAAACAAGGAGTATAGTTTGTCTACTTGGCATTTTAAGAGGAAAGCAGGGGCTATAAAGCAAAATGTGATGTTTGATTTCTTATTGGTAAGTTTCTATTCTTTAAGGCATACCCTTCAGGACCTGTGCTGAACCATGTTATTCACCGTTGGAAACCAAAAATCTATATAAGTCAATGAGTGGAGATGATATTTGTAATTTTAAAGACCTGAACATTCATTAAGACTTCGTATAATTAGTGGAAAAGCCCACAACATAACAAACCCACAGAATAATAATTTCTTAATAATAAGGGAAAAAAGAGTGATTAAATAAGGGACAATGCACAATAGAAATATACACCTAAATATAAATCTTAACCTAGCCCATTGTGGTTTCCACAAATTTACTTATTTACTTGGGATGGTTTTATTTTCACTCCAAAATGGATAGACATTTGGGGATATTACAGTTTATCAACTTTAAAGGATCCCTAAATTTCTTTTACAATATTGTTGAATTGTAATAAAATGAGAATATACTAAAGCAGGGAAGACATCCAAGGTGATGAAAGTCATTTAGCAGGAAAAAAACTCAGGAACAGGAATGACAGAAATAACTTTGCAGAGAGAAGGATTTTGGCATACATCGTAAGGGTTCTATAGTTCTCAATCCCATTTTGAGAAATCAGAAAGATCTGCAGAATGCAGATGTCCTTGAGTTACAAAAATAACCAGATGTCCTTATTAGTAGAAGCAAATGTTTGCCTCTTAATTCACACAAAAGTATATGCATAGGGTCTCTGGATGAAATGTTGTGTAAATATGGCAGCAAAGAAAATTGTGGTGTGAAAGGATCTGTCCTAAACATATAGGCATAAAGGTTCTATCTTGAAAAGAAAAAAAAATTCTTTCAGATTCATGTAGGTTTAAAAGTAAGAGAAGTAAATTAAACTGTTTATACTTTTGTTCACCATGATAGGTGGGGTTGTTTTTTTTATTATTATTATTTTTATTATATGCCTTTCTATGCCAAATACCCCTGCTGAATTTTTTTTCATTTTACTGTACTTGTTTAGCTACTCTGTACCTTTTCATTGTGTTTTAAACAGTAAAAACATATGCATGAAACTCATTTTTTTCTGAACAAATGATAGTTGTCTTGGTTGCAGTAGTATATAAATGCACCCTTTGCAGGCCTATTGGGATTTTAAAAATATTAAGCCACATTGTTAGAAATAGATGTGGTTTGGTGACTGCATGTTAAGCAGAATAAAGTATAAAAAATTTACTTGAAAAGGCAAGGTATGAAGTTTTTCTGTTTGTTTTTAAAACAGGCCTTTAGAGTCAAAAAATCCTTTAGAGTTTAAATGGACTATTGCTTCTGATGTGGAGCATATTATCATAATTACAGACTCTTTTATATAGTACTCATAGTTATTGCTAAGTTAACGTTCAAACCTTTGATTAAGAAGTCACAAAGCTGAATGTGTTCAGACAGCTGTGTAATATCTCTCCTGTTCACAAAACAGGACTGTTCTGTTTTTTTTTTTTTTTTTTTCCTGTTTCTCATTTATTGATAGAAACCTCTCCTCCTATACTAGCTATTCTTTTAATGGTGAAATATTAAAATGCTGTATTATGATACATTCTGTAACTTGAAAGTTAACAAAAGCAGCTCTGCTCCTTCATCTCCTTGCCTTGTCACTCCCTGGTGCAGCTCTCTCTTCCATCCTTCTTATCAGAGTATCTCAGTGCTTAGTTGAGCTTGTTTATCTTAAAAGAGCAGGAGGCAGGCTTTTAGGGAGTAAAAGCTGCATGTTCCAGTATAACAGGCACCAATGCTGTTTGACTTGAAAAACATTTGATCTCTTACATTAACAGCCCATGTCACTGTAATAGGACTACAGCCGGGCTGTTGTTCAGTTTTCTATTATTTTAGCTTTGAAATAACTGTTAGAACTGCTCCAAAATCTCCGTGTTTAAATTATAGATTGGCTGTCCCTCCAGGACTCGTAAGTAAACAAGGTGATGTGTGTGGCCAGAGGCAACATATTTTGTTAGCTTTGTTTTAAATAAGAACTTTCCCTATCTAAAGGTGGTTTTTGTCTGATCCCTGATAGTGTGGCATGACTTTGCTTTTGTAAATTTGTGTATCTTTAAACAGATCTTTTTTGGTTTTTAATGTGTGTGCTCAGTAACTATTAATTATGAACTTTAATATTTTTCTCAAATAGTGAAGCATTTAGTTTTCTCATGAAGCTTAACTTGAAATAATCCTGCACACTTTCCCTAAGTACAGCAGTTTGTGCAGCAGTTGTTGAAAATGGGCAAGCAAGAATTTAAGGGGTGTGTTTATTAGACTTAAATATTATTTAGTTTTATTTTAAAATATTCAGTTCTTGGTAATTTCTGTGCCAGAGATTGTTTGATGGTTGGAATCAGGTAGCAGTATTTAAAGAACGGAAAATAAAATTTGTAAAATCAGGTGGTTATTCTCTTCCTTTTTAAGAGTACCTCACATTGTAACAGCGATAGAATGGCAGCTTATTGTAGTAGTGGTGGAATGGCCGCGGACAGTTTACTCCTTCCTTTTCTCCTTCCTCTATCTATCTGTTTTCAAGAACCTAGTTTGTTTCCCTGTTCTAATTCATTTCTCATATGATACAGCATTGCCAGACTACCCGGCCCTTTCTTTGCATTTTACCTAAAATACATATATCAGCCAGCACAAGCATAATTGGTTGAAAGGCAGCCATCTATCTGAGGAGTTCTTCTAAATACTGACTGTGTCATGTGCTTTGACATGACATATCTGTAACATCTGAATACAGAAAGCACTTTTTGCGTTAGCTGTAGGTGTTGAAGCAGTAGTGTGTTTTAAGAATGTGAGCTGTGCAAATTCTAGCTTGTGAGGTAATGACAAGTGTTTGCCTGCATAGACAATATATTTTTCCCCTTGAGGTACCCACACACCTAGTTTCCCTCAAGCTCATCATCTCTGTCAGGTTAATCAATAGGCACCGTATGGCAGAGGGTCAGTAATCAGTGTCATCGTGCCTTTAAATCGTGTTGAAAATTTGCTTAAAGCCTGGGCCAATTAACATCGAGATGATGAATGGATGGGAAGATGGGAAGAGCCTGACGCTCAGGGGCTTTGTGAGGAGGAGATGCTCAGCTGTTGAGCAGCAGACACCAGCGAATAAAATCAGCCATTCATGTGAGCTCAGTCCACCCACTCTTAATGATAATGTCAATCTAGCAAAATATATACACATTGGAGTTGTCACGAGTTCATAAATCAAAGGAGTTTGTCAAAGGCATTCAGATTAACGAGGCAGCAGCAATAACAAGTCAAATTTGCATAGAGAATTGCTTGAATCTCAGTAAATTATGATCCTGTTTTTCATTTGATTATTTGCTAATGTCTCAAGAGGGAGAATGATTATATTAGCATGCAAAATCTACTCCAGAAGTAGAAATCTGAGGTATAGAAGACCAGCACACTATGACAATTAATCAGTTTCTGCATAGTAGCATAAATGCACAAGGCCCAGAAATGAACTTCTTTTTTATTATTATTTCTCCTTGCCACTGATCCAAATGGTTCAGCTTGACAGAGACTTTATATTGCTTTAACAGTGTTTTGAATTGTGCCTGCAGGCAAGACATAGTTATGCAGCTATAACCAACCTATCCATCTGCCAACCAGATTGGAATTCTCCTATCCAAGGCTTCCATTAACCCCCACTGACAGCTCCAAACAGGATTAAGAATTTGGAAGCATAAAAAAATAGTTGTTCTTTGCAAATATACACAATCCCTTTGCATTTTGAGAAAGGCTGCATCTGTGTTTTATAATTAGTGTTGGACAGTGTAGCAGAGGGGAAAACCTACTTGGTGTCTTTTGGACTTTTGTCACAGGGAGTAAGGTGGTACTAATGGAAGTTCTGTGTTTGGTTGCCCCCGAGAGTGCTTTCCATTCCATCCAGTTCCTAATACTGTGCTTGGATTGGTGTATTACTAGAAAATATCACTTCTGGGAAACTTTAACTGGTGGATCATGTTGAAGTTGAGCAATATAGGGAGGCTTTGAGGTGGCTGTGGTTTAATAGAATATGTCAAATGATAAACATGCTGGAGAAGCAATGTGTGTGAGAACATGCCAGAGAATATTATCTTATGAGGACAGTTGAGGCCCTCCCTAAAACTGATCCTAGAATAGTATTCTTCAACTTCTGAACTTGACCTAAGTTTTCTCCATTGTATCCTAGAAGAATTAATTAAAATTTGTTTAAACACACAATATACACACTACTCCCCCCACCCCCAGACACACCTTTTTTGTCACCTTTCATTGAATAGTTTGAAAGATTTTTATCCATGTAACTAACTCACCTTTTAAACTTGCAGAAGAATAATTGTTCCTATTTTTGAAAATTGCAGGTCGTATATGTTTTTGGAGGTTATAATTAGCTCCGAATCATATAATAAGGTAATGAGAAAAATATTAATCCAATTACTGATTTACAGATCAAGCCCATGCATAATATGATGTTTGCAACTAGCTATAGAAATTGGCCTCAAGATTTTTCTCTTCACATGGGTTGTCATTTTACATAATGATAAACAACTGATTCAAAATCAGAGTTTTAATTCACCACAATTTGCGTGCTTTGCTAAAATGATACAGTTTTTCCTGGCTACAGAGACCATTTAATTATCCCAGTGAAGAGTTGTGGCATAGGTGGAAAACATTACTTCTAGTTTTAGAGCTGGTTATTTTATTTATAGCAGATGTCTTTTCAAACAGGCTTAGGCTGTTGCACCATCCAACCTTGAGCAAGATGCTTACTCAAAGATTATTATGAGTCATTATGAGTGGCTTGACTTTTCATCACTGTGTAAATTAGTTTAGTTTTTTATTTGATTATATAATCAACTCTTAATTATCCATGTCATCAGGAGTTGTGTGTTCGAATAGATAACTGAAAACAGTAAATAAGCCACTTACTAGGTAGTGGAGAATATTGCTCCATCCATAAACCTCTGAAAAGCTAGGAATGCTTTACCAACCGAAGAACTTTTCCTTCTTAATGAAGGGTTGGCAAACTTTATTTGTAAAGGACCAGATAATAAACATTTGAGGTTTTGTAGTCCATAGGATCTCTGTCCTGACTACCCACCTCTGCCATTGCAGTGTAAAAGCAGCCACAGATAAATGGTAATAAATGAGGATGGCTAAGTTTCAATAACGGAGAAGGCAATGGCACCCCACTCCAGTACTCTTGCCTGGAAAATCCCATGGACAGAGGAGCCTGGTAGGTAGTCCATGGGGTCACTAAGAGTCAGACACAACTGAGCGACTTCACTTTGACTTTTCACTTTCATGCATTGGAGAAGGAAATGGCACCCCACTCCAGTGTTCTTGCCTGGAGAATCCCAGGGACGGGGGAGCCTGGTGGGCTGCCGTCTGTGGGGTCACACAGAGTCGGACATGACTAAAGCGACTTAGCAGCAGCAGCAGCAGCAGCAAGTTTCAATAAAACTTTATTTAGAGCAGGGGCTTACAGTCTCCTCCTGTAAATTATACTGGCATTAAATTGGTAGAATGATAAGACTGTAGCTGGCTCTCACTTTGAAGTTTCTCTGCTGTGGAAACCATTTTTAAAGCTATCTGGATGGTGTGGGTGTAGGGTTTCAATTATTTCTTAAGACCTTATTATCTGTATATTATGTAATGTGTTGGGAGGTAGAGGGAACCACAAAGACTGTCCAGTAAGCTTTCAGTCTTATTGAGTACTTGAGAGTAGATACAAACATTCATCTATTTAAGTGCCCAACTGTGTGGACCAAATAAAAATGTTAAGAAATTTCCAGTAAGATAAGATGGAATAGTTGTATACTTTCTTAGAGGAGAAGAAGTTGAAACTCATTTTAAGAATGGGTAGGACTTGAATTGATTAAGTAATTGTGTTTATGATTCTAGACTAGCGTTAATAAAGATCCTTCTAGCTTGGAAATTTCAAGACCAAATCATGTTTATGAGACTATGAAGAGACTTGCTTAACTAGGGCAGAAAAAAAAAAGTACGTTGAGGGAAATAACTTGATATAATGTAGCAGAAAATTCTGGAAGATCTTGAAAACCAGGCCTAGAACTTCATATTTGATTTCATAGAAACAAAGAGCCACTATAAATTTTTGAAGAAAAAATTAGTGGTGATTAAGAAAGATTAATTTGGCAATAGTACTCAATCTAATAAACATTTAAAAACTCATATTATGCTCTCAAGCTTTGTGGGAAAGATTGAAGGCAAAGGAGAAGAGGGTGGCAGAGGATGAGATGTTTAGACTAGCATCACTGACTCAACAGACATGAATCTGAGCAAATTCCGGGAGATAGTGAAGGACAGGGGAGCCTGACATGCTTCATAGTCCACGGAGTCACTAAGAGTCAGATATGACTTAGCAGCTGAACAACAACTACTGGAAAGTGAAGGGGAAAAAGCAACTGGCCCTGCCCCGAAGAAACCTACACTGCAAGGCTGGGGTGGAAGCCTGTTCATATGGAGATATAATAGAGAAATAAAACAGTGTTTCCAAATAGAAGTAAAGTGCTAATTCTAGTGCTTTTCTTATTTTGAAGAATGATAAATAACATGTAAATGGTGCAGGAGACTTTAATGGAAATTGGCCTAATTGTGTATGCTATCTGTACTAAGAAGTTTGGGTTTATCCTGTAGATGACAGAGAGTCATAAAAGGTTTTTAGCAGAGGAGTAGTCTTTTTAGAACGATTCCGACAGTAGTATATGAAATGGAGCAGATACAGATTTAGGCAAGGAGGCCAGAAGGCGATCTCAACAGTAGTAACACTGATAAGAGGTATTGGTGGTCCAGACTAGAGTAAAATGCAAAACTAAGGTTAGATCTATTAAAATACATGACTCAAAGGAAAAATTGAAGACCTAAAATTGGCTTCAATCTATTTAAAGAAAAAAAAAAGAAAAGGTGGGGATGGGAGGGATGAGTAAAAATTGACTCTGAGGATTTAAGTCTGGGATAGAAAGTTGAGAAGGAAAGAGCTAGCCTAAAATGGGTGAGGATGGTAAAGAGTGCTTTAAATTTGGATATGTTGATTTTGAGACAGTTTTTTTTTAATGTGATTCCTTTTTTCTTTTTTATTCACCTCCAGGTTACTTCTGGAAACATTTTATCCAAAATACATAACATCCCTGAGATCTAACACATGAGCTTTAGTAGTATTTCATTTGACTTTTACCTACCAAGTCTGTTTTACCTACCATTTCTGTTACCAAGTCTGCATGTCTGCAGCTGTTATAACTCTAATGCTTCCAGTTTGAAGTTAAGTTCAAAGTTGTCAGTGAGGCTTTTATTCTGCCCTTAAAAATTCTAAACTAGTGAATGCTGGGTTAAGGCATAAATATTCAAGTTAATATAAAAGGTAACAAGTTATGCAGTAGAAATATTTTAATGCTAATATTTATACACTGTTGTTACTCCAGGACTACACATATATTATGCAAATAATTTATTATAATGAAATGTTCCATCTGAGTGTTGTGAATGAGTTGTTTTGAGCAGTCAGGTTTTCTAGTTGGCTCAAGCTTAAGTGGTAAAATACAACTTTTATTTTTATTGAAGGAAATTTTTTCCCTCAGTTTATTTTTCATTTATCTGACTTCTGTTTTTCCATTTATTAACATTTTCTTCTGGATTTCATCTGTTTGGTTAATTTTTATTTTGACATAATTTCAGATGTTCAGAAAAGTTAAAAGAATAGTAAAAAATAAATAAATAAAATCCCCTTATACTCTACATAGATTTCCATATGTCAACACATTTGCTTGATCTCTATTTATACATAAAGTGAAGTGAAGTGAAAGTCACTCAGTCGTGTCTGACTCTTTGCGACCCCATGGACTATACAGTCCATGAAATTTTCCAGGCATACTGGAGTGGGTAACCCCTTCTCCAGGGGATCTTCCCGACCCAGGGATTGAACCCAGGTCTCCCACATTTCAGGCAATCAGTTCAGTTCAGTTCAATTCAGTCGCTCAGTCGTGTCTGACTCTTTGTGACCCCATGAACCTCAGCAAGCCAGGCCTCCCTGTCCATCACCAACTCCCGGAGTCCACCCAAACCCATGTCCATTGTGTTGGTGATGCCATCCATCTCCTCTTCTGTCGTCCCCTTCTCCTCCTGCCTTCAATCTTTCCCAGCATCAGGGTTTTTTCAAATGAGTCAGCTCTCTGCATCAGGTGGCCAAAGTATTGGAGTTTCAGCTTCAACATCAGTCCTTCCAATGAACACCCAGGACTGATCTCTTTTAGGATGGACTGGTTGGATCTCCTTGCAGTCCATTGCAGGCATACACATATATATTAACGGGCTTCCCGATGGCTCAGTAGCAAAGAATTTGCCTGCAATGCAGGAGGTGCAGGTTCAATCCCTGAGTCGGGAAGATCCCCTGGAGGATGGCATGGCAGCTCACTCCAATATACTTGCCTGCTGAATCCCATGGACAGAGGAACTTAGCAGGCTACAGTCCATAGGGTTCCAAAGAGTCAGACACGACTGAAACAACTTAGCATGCACGTGTATATATTAACATCAATTTATTTATTACTTTTTCTGAGCTCTTTTAAAGTTAGTTGCAGACACATGTCCTTTTACCCCTAAATATTTTCATTGTATGTTTCTAAGACCAAGGACATTCTTTTAAATAACCACAACCACAGTACAAATGACGCAAATGAACTTATTTACAAGACAATAATAAACTCACAGACATAGAAAACAAACCTAACCTAGGGTTACCAAGGGGGAGAGGGGGGAGGGGTAAATTTGGAATTTGGGATTTACACTACTACCATATATAAAATAGATAAACATAAGGACCTACTATATAGCACAAGGAACTATAGTTAATATCTTTTAATAACTTGTAATGGAAAAGAATCTGAAAAAGAGTAAATACAAATGTATAGCTGAATCACTTTGCTGAAACACTGTAAATCAACTATACTTCAGTTAAAAAAAAAATAATAACCCTAGTACAGACTGTCGAAGTCAGGAAGTTGAATGTATAAATAGACTTTGGTACATCCATACAGTGCTACTACTTGCCAATAAAAAGGAAAGAACTGCTGAAATACGAAAGAACACAAATGAATCTCACAAATGAATGTATTTTTTATGTTAGATGAGAAGACAGACTCCAAAAATTACATACTATATGATTCATTGTATGACGCCTTAGAAAAGACAGAATTATTGAGACAAAAAATAAATCAGTGATCCCTAGGGAAAGGAGTTGACTATATCAAGGAGAATTTGGAAGGTAATGTAACTGCTTTACATCTTGATTGTGGTGGTGGTTATATAACTTTATGGTTTTCTCAAAACTCAATAGAACTATACACCAAAAAAAATTTGTTTTTCCACATGTTAATTTTAAAAGTAGAGAAACAATCAGGAAATTAACATTGATATGATGTTATTAGTTCATCTATAGACTTGTTTCAAATTTTTCCAATAATTCTGATATTGTTCTTTATACAAACCTTATGTCATAATGCCTACTCAATAATTGCCTATCAAGAACAAATGAAGTAAAGGGTGGAGAAGAAAATTGTGGATATGGGCTCGACAGTCCTTACCCCATTAGGCTCAGATCACTTATTTTTGACTATATAATTCAGTGCAGGGGAGTTTACCATCAATTTTGTTTCAGCTCCTCCCCCCACCAAATAACTTCAGATCACAGGCTGCATTCAGTTTTGTCTGTTTAGTTTTCTTTAACCTGTAACAGTTCCTTAGTCTTCCTTTGTATTTTATGACCTTGACACTTTTTTGTTAGGTACAGACTAGAAATTTTCTAAGATTTCCCTCAATTCCAGCTAGTCTGTTGTTTCTCATGAGCAGATTGAGGTTATATGTTTTGGGCAAGGTGAGAGTTGGACTGTGAAGAAAGCTGAGCACTGAAGAATTGATGCTTTTGAACTGTGGTGTTGGAGAAGACTCTTGCGAGTCCCTTGGACTGCAAGGAGATCCAACCAGTCCATCCTAAAGGAGATCAGTCCTGGGTGTTCATTGGAAGGACTGATGCTGAAGCTGAAACTCCAATACTTTGGCCACCTCATGCAAAGAGTTAACTCATTGGAAAAGACCCTGATGCTGGGAGGGATTGGGGGCAGGAGGAGAAGGGGATGACAGAGGATGAGATGGCTGGATGGCATCATCAACTCGATGGACATGAGTTTGGGTAAACTCCAGGAGTTGGTGATGGACAGGGAGGCCTGGCATGCTGCGATTCATGGGGTCGCAGAGTCGGACACGACTGAGCGACTGAACTGAGCTGAACTGAATTTGTATGATGAGTCTTACCCACATCTTTTAGTTACCTATAAGTAGAACTTAATTTAGCTTGATTGGACATAATTTAGACTTGGACATAATTTAGAATTGGACATAATTTAGCTTGATATGACCAAGGGCAGTTGTGAATATTGCTTATTGGAATACATCATAGTTAAAGATACAAGGAATAACTGTGCTACTGAACTGGGTGATGTTGGAGAGCACAGTCTTCAAGAACCACCAAGGTGACTATCAGGTATGTTGGCTGTTTAATCATTCCCGGCCATCCTCAAGACTGTAGAGCTATTAATTTCTTATTCACTGGCTTTCTGGCTCTCCTCTTCAGTCTGAGGAGGGTACCTTACTCCTTGCTCCTGATAACATGACTGTTTAATGTCACTACCTCTGTTTTAAGCAACAACATAATTGAATTTTTTGAATTGATTGAATTCAATTGATTTGTTTTCTCATGGTGGATGGTCCAGTAAAAGTAAAAAATGATTAAAAGAAGTCAGGAAAAAGAGCAAAAAATGTTGGGTTATTAAACTATCTAAAAAAGAACTAGCTGTAACAGTGTTTTTCTCCTTTTCTTGCTTGTTAATGTTAAAGTTACCTTTTTTTTTAGACAACAAAATAAATAATATATATATCCTTTGCCCTGATGGGATGGAGAAGGGAAAGGAGCTCCTCTTCAGCTCTGTGTTCTGCTCTAAGGTAGTAATCATCCTTTAGCTCCCTTTATCTTTTAATACCTTAGACATTCTTATAATGCTCACTCAATAGTTTCCCATCTAAATCAGAAAAAAATAGAGGGTCAGGAGGAAGAAAATTGCTGATTTGGGCTAGATAGCCACTGAGCACCGAAGAATTGATGCTTTTGAACTGTGGTGTTGGACAGTACTTTTGGGAGTCCCTTGGACTGCAAGGAGATCCAACCAGTCAATCCTAAAGGAAATCAGTCCTGAATATCCATTGGAAGGACTGATGCTGAAGCTGAAGCTCCAACACTTTGGCCACCTGATTTGAAGAACTGACTCATTGGAAAAAACCCTGATGCTGGGAAAGATTGAAGGCAGGAGGAAAAGGGAACGACAAAGGATGAGATGGTTGGATGGCTTCACTGATGGACAGGGAAGCCTGGCGTCCTGCAGTCTGTGGGGTCTCACAGGGACAGACACAACTGAGCAACTGAACTGAACTGACTCATCGCATTAGGTTAAGATCACAGTTTTTTTTGCTATGTAATTTAGTGTAGAGAGTTTGCCATCAATTTTGTTTCATCCAAAGCACATGTAGAGTAAAATGTGATTTATAATATCTTCAGTATAACAGACTTTCACCAGAAAGTAATTAAGCTTCCAACTTTATTATGATGACATTTAAAAAAAAAAAACAATTAATTTTGAAATATAGGACCTTACGTTGAATTAAACAGGTTTAGGTGATCTGAAATGGTATTTTATTTAAAGGAGGGTGTGTAACTTCATGGACTGGGAAGTAGTTACTTAACAGATTATAAGTTTAAAATTGAATACTGGCTTAATTGAATACAGTTCATTTGTATTGGAGAGTAAAAGCAGTTAGAATTCTGAAGTTATTGAGCCTCTATCCCTAGCTTGTAACATAACATTTTTTTCTTTTTCTTTGTATTGATTTTAGGGACCTTTAATGTAAAGTGATCATTACAAATGTAAAATATCAAGTTAAAACTCATGAGAGATTTCTGGCCAGAAGGAACACCTTAGTGTGCTGGCCTATCAAGGTGTGACACAGAAGGCACACAAATGTTAGCCATAGAGGGCCTCTTGATACAAAATGCAAAAAATGTATACTATCTAAGTTTAAAACACCATTATGATCCTGTATTCAATTTCATACTTCTATGAAATTTTTCAGATAAACTCATGTTGGATATAATTTTTGGATCTGAAAGTAACTCCTCAGAAAGAATATGGTGAATATATGTAACATAATGAGTAAATCAGCTGCACTTTCTAAAATACTAACATTACACACGTAATTGGATGAGAGCATGGCAACCCACTCCAGTATTCTTGTCTGGAGAATCCCATGGGCAGAGGAGCCAGGTGGGCTATGTCCACAGGGTCGCAAACAGTCAGACACGACTGAAGTGACTTAGCACACACTCATACATGTAATTGTGGAAAATAGAGCCCAAATAGTGTGTATTTCAGTTTTCTGTATTTTGCCTTGCAGATAGTGATTTACATGTGTTGATTACCAGATTTTTTTCAGTTGTTTTTTAATGTGGTAAAATACACATAAAATTTATCATCTTAACCATTTTAAAAGTATAGAGTTCAGTGATATTAAATACATTCATAATGTTGTGCAACCATCACCCCCATTCATCTCCATAACTCTTTTCATCTGGTTAAACTGAAACTCTACCCATTGAACAATAATTCCTCATTCCTTCCTTCTCATAGCCCTGGTAACCAACATTCTACCTTCTGTATGTATGATTTTGAATACTCTTAAGTGTGTTATGTCAGTGGAATCATACTGTATTTATCTTTTTATGACTAGCTTATTTCACTTAGTATAATGTCTTAAAGATTCAACAATTTTGTGGTATGTGTCAGAATTTCCTTCCTTTTTAAGTCTGAATATTATTCCATTTTAAGTATATACTGCATTTTACTTAACCATTCATCCATCAGCATACACTTGCATTGCTTCCATGTTTTAGCTGTTGTGGATAATGCTGCCACAAACACAGATGTACAAATATCTCTTTAAGACTCCCCTTTCAGTTCTTTTGAGTATGTATTCAGAGATGGAATTGTTGGATCATGTAGTAATTCCTTTTTTAATTCTTTGAGAAACCATACTGTTTCCCATAGCAGATATACCATTTTACATCCCCCCCAAAGATGCACGAAAGTTCCAGTTTTTCAACAGCCTCATCAATACCTGATTTTTTTGCTTGTTTGTTTTTGATAGTAGCCTACCTAATGAATGTGTGGTACCTTGTAGTTTTGCTGTTCATTTATGTAATGAGTAGTGATACTGAACATCCTTTCATGTGCTTGTTGACCATTTGTATATATTCTTGGGTAAATGTCTATTCAAGTCCTTCATCCACTTTTGAATCAGGTGGTTCTGTTTTTTGTTGTTGAGTTTTTACAACATCTGTCTATATTCTGGATGTTAATTCCTTATCAAATAAATAATTTGCAATCTTCCCCCCATTTTATGGGTTGCCTTTTTACTCTGTTGATATTTAGAACTCTGAACTTGCTTCTAACTGAATTATTATTTCCCTCTTTTTAAGTATTAAACATCTCATTGACATTTTAGGGTCTTCTAACTGCTATTTGAGTTTATAGTGGCAAGAGTGGATTTTAACTGTTAAACTCGGATTAAATTTTATTGCTTTGAGCTAACTAAGCACTATTTTTAATTAAATCAAATCTGAGAAGAGAGGAAGAGAAATAACTAAATTTTTTTTAGGATCTGACTTTGAGAACTTGGATTAATCAAACTTTACTATGGTTTAAAACTAATTAAGAGGAGGCAGTAATCCTGGCTTAAGTTGTTATCAGCTAAGTACGAGTGAAGTCACCCAGTCGTGTCCGACTCTTTGCAACCCCATGGACTGTAGCCTACCAGGCTTCTCCATCCATGGAATTTTCCAGACAAGAGTACTAGAGTGGGTTGCCATTTCCTTTTCCAGGGGATCTTCCTGACCCAGGGATAAAACCCAGGTCTCCGGGATTGCAGGCAGATGCTTTACCCTCTGGAGCTTTTTTGTGTCCAGTGCCAGCCTGCATTTCTAAAGAACGATAAACTAGACTTATAATGAATATGATCTGCTGGGCAGTGCTTAAATATAGATGAAATACTTTCCCACCTAGGTCCCTACATACATTTATTTATATACATGGGCATATGTTTTCCTTTACATAAGTGTATGTCTATATGTATATAAATCTTCATATGAACAAATACATAAATATACACGGTATTCTAGCTTACAGAATTAGAACTGTAATTCAGTTTACTCCCACAGAATAAGATTGAAGATAATGAGAACTGAATTAAAGCTTACTTTCTTTCACAGAATTCCTCAGAGAGAGAAGACTGTAATAATGGCGAACCCCCTAGGAAGATAATACCAGAGAAGAATTCACTTAGACAGGTATGAAATTCAGTCTTACTTAAAATAAAAAGCTACCAACAACAAAACAAAAGACAGGAAACCCTCAATTTGACATTTGTTAAGTACTGGAGCTTAAATTAAGAATACTCTGAAGTTGGTCTGGCTCTCAAGCCATCAATTTCAATCAGTTAACATTGTTTTCCCAGTCATTTAAAAAATATCCTAGTTGTACAAGTACAGGGCAGTCATTTGTTTACACGTAGTGAAAACAAAATCAAAGGAAAGTTTTCTTATTCAGGGAAAAATAACTTGAAATGTATCTTAAATGCAGATAGTAGATAGTTTAAACCTTACTTTTTTATTAAGATTCTTCATACGCTAAAAAATAATAAAAACCAAAAGGGATCTACCGGTAATTAAGTTAGCTCCTAAAGTCTGAGCAAATTTGTTTGCTTTTTCTGGAAGTAAAGGCCAATATTAATGACAACTTTAAAATAATTTTTACTCACCACAGTGCCCCGACTCCTCAAAGGTAATACATTCTTTGAAAGTTCAATTCTGTGGTGCTCTGTTTTTAAAAACTAAAATGTTAAAAAACATTTGGTCAAAAAATTGGTTCTTCTCACTGCCTGTAGCAACCTCTAACATCTTCCATCTCCCACTGGCAGCAAAAACAAGTTCTTATAGTGTTGCCAAAGAATAGGTATGCACAAATATTTATTTTAAATATAAAATTGGAGTAGATGAGCACCAGCAGTAGTAAAAATAATTTTAATTTACTTGCATCTATGGCATTATTCTAAGAAAAAGAAGAGATTGAATATTTGTTGCGTGCCCACTGTGAACCTGATACTTAATTTTACTTAACCCTCACAAGAACCGTGTAAAGTTGCTAGATATGATTTCCAGTTTATAGATGAAGAAAATGGAGGCCGAGAAAGATTTGATGACTTGTTTAATTAGCAGGTCAGTGATTTGAAAGATCTAAGTGTTGCCAAAGCATTTTTACTTCAGCCCTCTACACCTCTAATCTGTAGACAGTGTAAATTTAGGGGAAAAGTATTTGAAATTGTGACACATCATTCTTTTATTTATGTTAAAACAATTTTGGATGCAAAATTTTTTTATAAAAATAATTGTAAGTAGAATTGAATCAGTTCAGGAAGCTTTGGTAAATAGCCAGATGATCATCAGGCATTGATATTGTTTAATTAGAGCGTTAACTCTTGGAGATAAACACCTGATCTATAAATCTAAATATATAGGATGAAACTGAATAAGATAAATTTGGAAGTGGAAACACTCTGCCCACTATACAGAAACAACTGTCAGAAAACAATGACATGACAAAAAGTTTTGGCAACTTTATTTAAGCTAACAAACGAATTTTCACTCTGCAAAGTTATAAATTAATTTTAATAGGCTGATCCAGATGGTCCATTTGGAAAATGGATAGGCTGATCTGTTGAAAATTAAACTAAATTTATCTCTCTCATACTTCAAACTGAAGCAAGAGAGAGAATCGTGCCTATTAAGTCCAGCACATACAGATGGACCAGCAGGTCACACATGGGACTAATCTGATTCATTTAAAAAATAAATGCATACATTATTGAATCATTTTCTACTTGCAAGATCTGTTTTGTGCAGTGTTTGAAAAAAAATTAATGTTTTTTTTTCATTGCTTTTTTAGCAGGTTCTCTTTACCCCATCTGCTTTAATTTAACAACCGTTTTTTAGGTTTGTTTTTATCCTCCTAGTACTCCAAAATTATTTTTCTAATATCTGTCATTCAGTGTTGAGATCCAAGCTCTGGAGATTAATTAGGTCATGAGGCTTTCCCCCCTTCTTTCTTTGTAAAGGGTTTTATCTCTATTCTCTTTGTGAAGAGCATGAACTCAGTGTTCTTGGAAAGAGAAATGGCCTTTAGAAATGGGGAAGTAAGAGATCCTCCTGGGGCCCTCAGAGTCTTTTAGCTTCTGGGTGTTTTAACAGCCCCATGAATGCAGATTTGTAAATTTATTGCAGTGCCATCTGGTTTTTTGCTGGAACCAGATTACTGTTGGCTTGTGTCTGTCTATTGTGGTGGTCACTCCCTAGGAGCTTGCCCTCTCAATCTTAGGGATGAGTGATGAATAACAGGGGTCAATACAAGCGGGTCACAGGGCAGCTGTCCAGGACTACTCTGAACTTGATTACCCCATCACTGAGTTTTTTAATGTAGGGTATAGTATAGAAGCTGTTTAAACACCCTCTTTTCTCTATGCATAGGACAATAATGAAATGCCATTTGCTCTCCCTACTCCACCTTTAGTCAAGTTATATAGATAAAAAGATGTCAGAGCTGCCTTTTACCTCAGGTGTATATAAGCAGGATTTGCATCATGTGGCCTAGTCCCTTAACTTGACATTCTTTTGCGTACTATTTCTAATGGGGTTTACCACTCTTTAACCACTGATTTTAAAATACTGTTATGTTCTAATAAATTTAGTGTTGTTTTAAACTAATTTTAGAGCTTATATATTCTAAAGTATAGTTTAATCATTGCTGATAGGATATGAACACGCCTGTTAATTTAGAGTTATTTAACTGTTAGAGGAACTGAAAGAAGTATTATCACTACAGTTCTTCAATTAAAAAGGTAAAAGGGAATATTATAAATAGCTTTATACCAAAAATTTGGCATCTTTGCTGATATGGACCAATTCCTTGAAAAACACAACTTACTGATACCAAAATAAGATGAAACAAAATTTGAAGAGCGCTGTGTCTTTTGAAAAAACTGAATTATCAAAAGGCCCACATAGTTTTCTGGTGAACTCTATCAAACATTTAAGGAATAAATAACACCAAAATAGAAAACAGAGTAGAAAAGAACACTCCCTGACTTGTATTATGAGGTTACCATAACCATAATTCTAAGACTTGAGAAAGACATTAGCAGAAAAAATATTGAAAGAGAAAGTCAGAAGACATTACTCCCTGTGTCACCAAGTTGTTTTGTATACCTGCTTTTCCATTTTATATCCAACATCAGAAGGCAGTAGAGCTGGGAGGTGGGGGGGGTGGGGGGATGTAATTATTCTTTTAATTTTCTAAATTTCTGAATAATCTTCTGACCTCTTGTTATTTTAAATGTAAACTTTTATTTAAAAGTTATACAGAGTAGCTACAATTTTCTTTTTACTTTTATTCCTAGAATGTGAAGCCCAGAAAACCTTAGCAACTGTGTTCATAGTACTCATATCTGCAAACAAGGCCAAAGGCCTGAGAGGATACATGAAAGTACTCATTACTTTTTGAAAACATAGCCTTACAACATGCATACTCCTTCTTAGCTTCACATTGGTGCTAATAGGATCTGTCAACCCTGCCTTTCTCTGTAATTGAGTAAATTGTGACCTCAGTCTAATCCCTCCCCCATCCCCCATTCCCTTTGTGTATGTGTCCACTTACCATCCTGAGAACGTGGGTAGTGATAAATAAAGCATTGAGTAGAGCCGTCTCAACTCTTTGAAAGCAGCATGATGCCAGCCCTCTAGTTATATTTCTTTAAGTGTTTACGTTTTTCTGTATTCTTTCTCTTGTGTAGCTGGAACCCTGGGGATGCAAAGCCATGAGAGAGGCCAAGAAGCTAACAAAGTAGCTGTCTCCCTTGTTAGCTTGTTCCTTTATTCTTTAAAAACAAGATAAAAACCATCTGGCTCAGGGCATTACATTTTCCTCCCCCATGCACCTCTATAGATGGAGGCTTCACCTGCAGTGAGGGTTTACATTGATTAGGGAGGGAGCAGTAATTCAAGCTTCCATCCTCTTCAAGGATACTTTGCAGTCTTTAAAGGTGCTGACCCACTGAGTTAAACTGTCAAGGGAGGATAAAAAAGTATCTTCATCCCAGGAGGTAACAGCTGCCAGGTTTTCAACACCTTGCATGCTGCTGGAAAAATGTTGCAATTGTCAGCTGAAGAAAAATGACTCTGTTGTCATCTTCTGTTAATGACTGGGCCTTATAAAAGGAACTGCATAAGCCTTTTAGAAGGAGTAAGTAGCTGTTTTCCTTTCCTACCACCCCACCCCTCTCCTAAATTCCTATGCTGTTCTAAACATTAACTTGGAGTAGATGCACAGAAACCAGCGGTAAAGAACTTAAAACAATCCAGTGTAAGAATGGAGGTCTGATTGGCATAGCTCCTTTATACAGTTGGATGAGTAGGAGGAACAAGCATATCACTGACACAGAAAATGACATTATCATGTGTTTGAACAAAACAACAACAACAACAAAAAGTCATTCATAAGCCAGTGAACTGAGAGAAAACATACTGTATTTCTGCTCTTAGGAGGACAATTTGTTTTCAAGCAGCATCCAGATGGGTAAATACCACATTTCTTTTTCAAGAGAGCCACTTCCTTTATAAAAAAAAAAAGAGAGAAACTCACTGAATTTACTTCCTTTAATAGCTCTGTAGTGTTTGTATAATATGTAATGGCATTCCCTTCTTTCTGATTTGATTGATGAGGGGGAAAGGTTTAATGAAGTCCCCCATATCAGGCTGGCAGGTTTTTTTTCCTATTTGTTTTAGGTTAGTCATTTTAATTGTATTGAGTAATTAGAAGGTACACACAGCCAAGGGAGCTTTGTTCTGATAATTGCTCAAGAAAACCCATTCCATATCTGCCGTTGCTTTGTGTTAAGATATTTCTCCCCCTAGTGGAAAGAGTAAGCACTTTGGCTTGGCAGTAGGCAAGGTGTAATTGCAATATGACAAACTGTGCTTCAGGGACTATCTTGTAAATACTTTAGTTTGGGGTTTGGCATTATTTCATTATATATGTATGTTTTTTCCCCTATGAAATTCCTACTTCTTTTTTTTTCTCCTGAAATGCTTTGGGCTTCGGATGGAAAAAAATTGCCTGAGATGTTTATTAAAAAAAAAACAAAACACAACAACACAAAAACATAGTGCATCCTGGGTAATGTTTTGCAGCTTGACTTAATTTTAGTCATCTGTTTTAATTACCTATTTATAAAAATGCTTTTGCATTTGTAGACATTATTTAATACTTCAGAAGAAGCACCTCATTTGAAATAAATAAATAAATTGTACTTCTTTTAAATAATCCGTGTAAAAGACCTTAAAGGTAATTAATGTAGGTCTCTTAAGTAAGACAAAAGTGATCTTTCCAAGTCTGATGAAGTGATTTGTTTATTTAACTTCCTAGTTTGGCTGAATCCTTTAGAGTCTAATAACTTTTTTGTTTTTTAAACATGGCTTTTGCAATTTGTGTCTTGCTACAAAAACCCGTTTTCAAAAAGAAGCAATTTAATAATCAGCAGTCTTAAAATTACTTTGAGGAAGGAAGACCGTATAGGGGGTTGGCGTTTTGTTTTATTTTTATTTCAGTGTAATCATTCTTTGATAAATTGTGTAATCACTGACTTAGTAGAAAAAATATTATTGAACTCCTGGGTTGCAATGACCATAAAAAGTGTATTTTCATATAGAGACATAAGATACTGTGAATAAATTATAAAGGAAACAGTTTATATGCTGGTTGAAGTCCATATGGGCCCAATTCATTTTGTGTTCAGTGCTTAATCTGGATGTACCATTAAAAAGGTAGGAGGGGCTATTGTACCCAGTTGCATGAGTCCTTAAAAAAAAAAATCTACCATAAGAGCAACATGGAATGAGATCAGATACAGCTTTGCATCTATTGAATGAGATTTGATAGCATCATTGTGGCATTTTTAAAGCTCAGTTTCACCTTTCCTAGATGTTGCTTTTAGTTTGCTTTTTCTATCCTATATATATATATTTCTATATATATATCTGAAGGTCCCTGTATACTCCTTCCCACCCCCCAGTCACTAGCCATTTTCATTATAGTATATCTTGTTTTGCTATAGGGCTGCTGAACAGATTTCTTAAGCAGCTTTTTGCAAGGTTAAAAAAATGCAGCCTGGTAACAAGTTTGTGTCATTTTAAATATATACCTTCTAGTAAATAAGGAGAAGTCTGGCAATCAATCCCTTTTAGTGTGTTATATGTTTCACCTGACAACTAAACCTTCTATTGATTAGCCATTACTTTGTTAGATAATCCTATGTCATTGAATCCATTGTAAAAAATTAAACTCTTTAAAATGTTTTACCCTAGCAGCAGTGTGAAAATTGAAAACTTGTTCAGAATTACAGCCTGCTTTTACAAAGCAGGTAGTTTTCAGCAAGGCATCTTACTGGTTTATGCTTATGTGCTTTATATGCTATATAAAAACGTATTAAAGTACTCCAACGCAAAGCTCTCTGCCTCTGGTTTAGCAATGAAGCTACCTTTTCAGATGTTGTGTGGAGATAGAACCTATCTTGCCTGTGGCTGTTATACTCACTAGTGTATTTTAGCTGAAAGGAGTCTTACAATAGTAAAATACTGAAAGTAAAATATTTGATTATTTGGCCTTTTTGTTTCATACTGATCTAAGGACTCTGACCCGTTTTAGTTCACTAATCTAGGTGACTTCCTTTGGAGAAAAAGAAGATCATATACCCATTTTACAGATGAAATGTCTAGAAAATAAAACCTGTATATATCCTTGGGCTTCCCAGGTCGCGCTAGTGGTAAAGAACCTGCCTGCCAGTGAAGGAGACTTAAGAGACACGGGTTCAATCCCTGGGTCGGGAAGATTCCCTGAAGGTAGGGCATAGCAACCCACTCCAGTATTCTTGCCTGGAGAATCCCATGGACAAAGGAATCTCTCAGGCTACAATCCATACGGCCGCATAGAGTAAGACATGACTGAAGCGACTTAGCATGCATGCACATCCCTACTCTGGAAACTCCTACAAGTTTCCTGAATCTAACTAATGTTCCCCTAAGTTGTATTATACTCATTTTTGAGGGTAAAATAATTTTGGAGAAAAATTCGTTTTCTACCTGCCATGACTTTTTTTTTTCCCTTCAGAAAAATAAAATAACATTTTTATTAACTGTTCAAACCTCTAGTACTTTATCCCCGAAATGTTAACTGCATACTTTTATATTTTCATTGAAATAAAGGTTTCATACAGTGAATTGCATATATATTAATTGCATAAGTCACTGAATTTTTGACATCTTTTCAACTATGTAACCACCACCCCAATCAAGCTATAGGACATTTTCATTACCCAGGAAAGTTCCCTCATTCTCCTTTCCAACCAGTTTCCCTGTCCACAATGAATCAAACATTGATCAGCTTCCTGTCATAGATTAGTTTCACCTTGCTTGAATTGTGTGTAATAGAATCATACATGTTGGGGTCTCACTCTCACTCAGCATAATGTTTATG
The DNA here is from genome assembly GCF_019923935.1 of Bubalus bubalis. Classification (NCBI taxonomy): domain Eukaryota; kingdom Metazoa; phylum Chordata; class Mammalia; order Artiodactyla; family Bovidae; genus Bubalus; species Bubalus bubalis. The sequence continues at coordinate 22,464,463 of NC_059179.1, forward strand.
AGATTCACTATACTGCTGTGTTTATCCAGTTGTTCATTCTCTTTTACTGTACAATATATTCCATTGAATAAATATACTACACTTTGTTTCCTTTGTTTGATAGACACTTGAGCTATTTTCATTTTTTTTTAAAATGAAGTTGTTATGAATGTCCTTTAAGCTTTTTTGGTGAGCATGTGTTAAATACTTTTTCATGTACTTATTGGCTATTAATATATTTTCTTTTGTTAAGTATCTGGGGGTTTTTTTGCATTAAACAAATTGCATTGTCTGTCTTCAGTTGCTCAGTTGTGTCTGACTCTTTGCGACCCCACGGACTGCAGCACACCAGGCCTCCCTGTCCATCACCAACTCTCAGAGCTTGCTCAAACTCACGTCCATTGATTGAGTGGGTGATGCGATCCAACCATCTCATCCTCTGTCGTCCCCTTCTCCTCCGCCTTCAAACAGACTCAGGGTCTTTTCCAATGAGTCAGTTCTTCGCATCAGGTGGCCAAAATATTGGAGTTTCAGCTTCAACATCAATCCTTCCAATGAATATTCAGGAATGATTTCCTTTAGGATGGTCTGGTTGGATCTCCTTGCAGTCAGGGACTCTCAAGAGTCTTATCCAACACCACAGTTCAAAAGCATCAGTTCTTCACTGCTCAGCTTTCTTTATAGTCCAACTCTCACATCTATACGTGACTACTGGAAAAACCATAACCTTAACTAGATGGACCTTTGTTGGCAAAGTAATGTCTCTGCTTTTTAATATGCCATCTAGGTTGGTCATAACTTTCCTTCCAAGGAGTAAACGTCTTTTAATTTCATGGCTGCAGTCGCCATCTGCAGTGATTTTGGACCCCCCAAGAATAAAATCTGTCACTGTTTGCATCATTTCCCCATCTATTTGCCATGAAGTGATGGGACCAGATGCCATGATCTTAGTTTTCTGAACATTGAGCTTTAAGCCAGCTTTTTCACTCTCCTCTTTCACTTTCATCAAGAGGCTCTTTAGTTCTTCTTCGCTTTCTGCCATAAGTGTGGTGTCATCTGCATATCTGAGGTTATTGATGTTTCCCCCTGCAATCTTGATTCCAGCTTGTGCTTCATCCAGCCCAGTGTTTCTCATGATGTACTCTGCATATAAGTTAAATAAGCAGGGCGACAGTATACAGTCTTGACGTACTCCTTTCCGTATTGGATCCAGTCTCTTGTTCCATGTCCAGTTCTAACTTGCTTCCTGATCTGCGTATAGGTTTCTCAAGAGTCAGGTCAGGTGGTCTGGTATTCCCATCTCTTTAAGAATTTTTCACAGTTTGTTATGATCCACACAGTCAAAAGCTTTGGCATAGTCAATAAAGCAGAAATAGATGTTTTTCTGGAATTCTCTTGCTTTTTCAATGATCCAGCGGGTGTTGGCAATTTGATCTCTGGTTCCTCTGCCTTTTCTAAAACCAACTTGAACATCTGAAAGTTCATGGTTCACGTACTGTTGAAGCTGGCTTGGAGAATTTTGAGCATTACTTTGCTAGCGTGTGAGATTAGTGCTATTGTGCTGTAGTTTGAGCATTCTTCAGAAAAGGCAATGGCAACCCATTCCAGTACTCTTGCCTGGGAAGTCCCATGGACGGAGGAGCTTGATTAGGTTACAGTCTGTGGGGTCGCGAAGAGTCGGACATGACTGAGCGACTTCGCTTTCACTTTCACGCATTGGAGAAGGAAATGGCAACCCACTCCAGTATTCTTGCCTGGAGAATCCCAGGGACAGGAGTCTGGTGGGCTGCCGTCTATGGGGTCGCACAGAGTTGGACACAACTGAAGCGACTTAGCAGCAGTAGCAGTTGAGCATTCTTTGTCATTGCCTTTCTTTGGGATTGGAGTGAAAACTGACCTTTTCCAGTCCTGTGGCCACTGCTGAGTTTTCCAAATTTGCTGGCATATTGAGTGCTGCATTTTCATAGCATCATCTTTTAGGATTTGAAATAGTTCAACTGGAATTCCATCATCTCCTCTAGCTTTGTTTGTAGTGATGCTTCTTAGGCCCACTTGACTTCGCATTCCAGGATGTCTGGCTCTAGGTTCAAACCATCGTGATTATCTGGGTCATGAAGATCTTTTTTGTCTATCTTAGTTCTAGATAACAGACCTTTGTCAGATATGTGTTCTGAATATCTTCTCACAATCTGTATCTTGCCTGTTTATTCATGGTGTGTTTTTGATGAGAAGTTTCTGATTTTTGAATGAAGTTCAGTCAGTTAACCCTTACCTTCTAGATTTTACTCTAGAAACTTTATAAAATTCAGCTTTTACCTTGAATTCTGGCCCATTTCAAATTAATTCTTAAGTGTGCTGTGAAATAAAGTTTGAGGCTCATTATTTTCCCATACTTTATTTTGGACTGAAAATTATTAAGATAGTTTATTTCTTCCTTCAGTTTATTATTAACATTTTAGTGTACTTACTTTCTGATTTGTTTGCTTGGCTAGTCATTTTAGTATTTGTTTAATTATTATTTATATTTTTATTAAAATATAGTTGATGTATTTCATACCATACTATAATAAGTTACAGGTGTACAGTATAGTGATTCACAGTTTTTAAAGGTTATACTACATTTATATTTACTATAAAATATTGGCTATATTCCCTGTGTTGTACAATCCCCATAGTTTTTTATTCACTTGTTTTGGAACCATTGCTGAAAAGACTTTCCTTTCCTCCATTGAATTACATGGGTGCCTTTGTCAGAAATCAGTTGGCTGAACAAATGTAGTCTATTTCTGAATCTCCTGGAAAGGAGGCTGCTTGCTGCTGTATGCAGAGCAAAGGGTATCAGTGGCTGAGGCCCCGACCAACTCCTACTTCATGTCCCTGAGTGACACAGAAGATGAGTTCAAGGTCGTCTGTTTTTTTTAGAGGTGTCTATCCTTGCACTGAACTCTGCACTGTCTTGATTATTGTAGCTTTGTTGGAATCAGGTAGTGTGAGTCCTCCACATTTTTATTTTTAATATTGTTTTGGCTATAGGTACTTTACACTTCTATATAAATTTTAGAATCGTTAGAATTTCTATTAAAAAGAAGTCTGTGGGGTGTTGATTTGGATTTTTTTTGAAACTCAAATATCTATTTGCATAGAATTAACTGCTCAATAATAAGAGTCTTCCAGTGTGCAGACATGGTCTGTATCTCCATTTGTCTTTTAAAATTTTTCTAAGCCATGTGTTTTTTTTTCAGTTTTCAGTGTACATTTTGTGTATGTAGTTTGTTAGATTTATTCCTAAGTATTTAATGTTTTTCAGTGCTATTATAAACTTCTCTCATTCTCTAATTGTTGTTAGAGTATATAAATGCATTTGGTTTTTGACTGTTGTCTTTGTTTCCTATCATTTATGAATAAAGAGAATTTTTTTCTTTTCCAACTTGCCTTTTGTTTCTTTTTTCTTTATTTGAATTGCTAAGGCCTCCATATAATGTCGAATAGATGTGGTAAAGGATATCTTTGCTTTGTTCCCAGGCGTGAGACAGTTTTAAATAGTCTTTGACCACTAAGAATGATGTTAGTTGAAATTTTTTAGATGCCCTTTATGGGATTGAAGAAGTTCCCATTTATTTCTAGCTTGCTGAGGTGTTTTGTTTTGTTTTTTAATTATAAATTGGTGTTTAATTTTGTTAAATGCACCTCCCATTCTATTAATATGGAGAATGACATCAGTTGACTTTGTTAAGAAGTTTTGTGTCTGTGTCCATAAGGGATATTAGTTTGTAGTGTTTTTTTTTTTTTTTTCTGATATCTTTGTTGTGATGTTCTTCTTCCTTACTGTTTAATAGAATTCACCAGTTACACTGTCTGGCCCAGAAGTTTTCTTTGTGGGAAGATTTTTTTTTTAAATTTTATGTGTAATGTACTGTGCTTAATTGCTCAGTCATGTCCAACTCTTTGCAACCCCATGGACTACAGTCCGTCAGGCTCCTATGTCCATGGGGATTCTCCAGGTAAGAATGCTGGAATGGGTTGCCATGCCCTCCTCCTCGGGATCTTCCCAAGCCAGGAATCAAACCCAGGACTCCCACATTGCAGGCTGATTCTTTACTGCCTGAGCTGCCAGAGAAGCCATTTATGTGTAATAGTTTCTAATAATTTCAACTTTCTTAATAGTTATAGAGCTGTCTGTTGTTAATTTAGTCGCTAAGTCATGTCCAACTCTTTTACAACCCCATAGCCCACTAGGTTCCTCTGTCTGTGACTGGAGTGGGTTGCCATTTCCTTCCCCAGGGGATCTTCCCGACCAAGGGATTGAACTGCGTCTCCTGCATTGGTAGGCAGATTCTTTACCAGTGAGCCACCTGGGAAGCCCCTATAGAACTGTCTAGATTTTCTGTTTCTTATTCTGTCAGTTTTGGTCATTTGTATCTTTCAAGAAATGTATCCTATTTTATTCAACAGATTGTAATCTATTAATATCTTTTATTTTAATACTCATCCATTTTGTCAAATGAGAGCCCATTTAGGCTGGCATCTGTGCCCCTATGATATATGTGCATCATTTCCTGAGTATTTCCAGGTTTGTTTTGTATTTATTCTGTCCATTCCAGGAATCAACCATTTCTCCAGGGAGCTATGGCTCGTTGTAGTGCAGAATTGTATTTAGAAGCCAGGATTTAAATGTTAACTTTTATTTTATATCTGTATTATATATTTTGAAAACCATGAGTTCACATTGATAGCTCCAGTTCCCATACAGTGTCAACAGAGTTTGTTTTAGGTTTTTCCCTTTTCATATTTATAATTCTCCTTTAATGGTAAGAAACCTGGTTTGAGTTTTTTCCTCTTAGCACTTTAAAAAATCCTGTTCCTTGGGAGCTCCCTTGTGGTCCCGTGGTTAGGACTTGGCGCTTTCACTGCCAAGGGTTCAGTTCAATCCCTGCCACGAGGTGCAGCACCCCCTGCAAAAAAAAAAAAAAATTGTATTCCTTTGTCTTCTAGACTTCACTGTTTTGGGTGAAAAATCTGCCATTATTTACATTGTTGCTTCCATATATATGGCATCCCCTTTTTCTTTGGCTGCTTTTAAGGTTTTGTTTTTGTTACTGATTTTCAGCAGTTTTGACTGTCTTGGCCCTAGGTTTTATTTTCTGATATTTAGGGGTTTTTGTATTTAATCTTTTGGGGTTTCCTGTTCTTATAGTAGCAAGCCAATGGTTTTCACCAAAATTTGAGAAATAGTTGGTCACTATTTTTATAACTTTCTGTGCCCCATTTTTGCCTCTCTTCTGGGTCTCCAATTCCATGATATTAGATCATTGAAAATTGCCCCACAGGTGACTGAGACTCTGTTCTTTTTTTTTCTTTTACCCTTTCTATGCTTCAGATTATTTCAGTTGATCTGTTTTTTAAGTTCATTGGCCTTTTTTTGTGCCATCTCCAACCTGCTTTTAAGCTCATCCAGTACATTTTTAATTTCAGATAACATATTCATCCATTCTAGAATTTGTTTGGCTTATTTTATTTTATTTTAATGGTGAAAATTTCCATCTGTTTACTCACTGTGATTGTATTTTTCTTTAAGTTGTTGAACGTATTTGTTATAGCTTCTGTAGAACCTTTATGAACTGATTCCCATCACTAGATCATCTCGTGGTCATTTTCTGTTGATTTTTTTTTCTCTTTATTATGGCTCCCTTTTCTTCTTCTCATGTCTAGTAGTTTTTATTGTTTACTGGACATTATAAACAATACATTGTGGAGACTCTGGTTTCTTTTCTCTTCCTCTGTTTATCTTACTGGCTGATCACTGTGACTTCATAGAGCCTGGTTTTATGTTTGTTAGGGCAGGTGTGTTTTGGTTTTGCCCTTAGTCCTGAGGCATTATCCCTTAGTCCTCAAGACTTACTCTTTAGTCTGAATGCAGGGTCTTTCTAAGCTTTCATTAGAAAGTTTGATGTGCTTATGAAGCTCCTCTAAACTCAAATTCAAAACCCTGTGTCTCCTCATGGGCAGCAGCTGGAATCTCCTCTCATATCTTTCAGTCTTCTAGCTATTACTTTATTTTGGAATATTTGGAGTCTCTCATTCGTGTAAGTAATTTGAAGGTTAGCCGTAGATTTGAGAGAAATTTATATGCATGTTTTGATGCTTCCTCCCTGCCAGAGGAAGGACTGGCTCTTTCTGTTTTCTATTTTTCTTCTCAATTTCGAGCCACTGTGGCTGCCCTGAACTCCCCAAGCCAATAGACTGTCTTTCTAATTGAAGTTTTAGCCATCCTGCATCAAATAGCCTAGTGAGTACCCTCATGGAAAAAGCACGTAAACATGGATCTTACTAAGTGGGATTCTCCTCTTTCTCAGTCCTATTCTTCCCCCAGTTTCCGCCTACTTTTGGTCAACCTGTAGTGCTTTTGTTTTTTTTTGAATATTTTTTCCATGGTTTATAATTGTTATCTGAGAAGAGTTAATTTAATACAAACAAACATCTCTGCCATTATTGGAACTAGTACTCTTTGGCCTAAAGTTTTATTTTATTTAGTATATACCAATTGCTTCATAAATGTCTTAAGAACACAGTTTAAAAATTGTATTGTCTGTATATGAATAGTTTGTGGTATTAGCAATTGTGAAAAAGTACTGAACCCTGAGTCCAGATGTACATGTGCCAATAGTGCCTGTACACTAATATCAAATGATCCAGTTTATTCTTTTAAAGTATGTGTTTGAAATAATTTCAACTTAAATAATATAAGAACAATTAAGTGGATAAATTTTTAAAAATTTAACTTGTTTAAATGGAAACTCAAATTTATAATGTTATTTTCTCTATTTTCTTAAATTTTATTCTTATCTATCTGCTCTTTTCCAAAGAATGATAGTTGACCAAAAATGAATTATTTAAAATATCTGTGTCCATTGAAAATATAAATAAGTACATAAATGAATAAGCAGACAAATGGAAGAACTCATAGCTCTCCCTTCAGAAGAATCCCAATTAATTAATGTAGAAGGAAAGAGAACACCATTAGGACGCGACAGTAAAAATGACCATAGGCAAGATCTAACAATATGCTAATATTAGCATGCAAAAGTTGAAGCAGAAGCAAAATACTTGCATAGTCTTAAAGTATTTTCCTCAGTATATTTAGTAATTTCTAGACGAAAAATGTTAAGCTAATGATAGAGAATCTTGTTAGACACAATCTTAGGCAAATGGTCAAGGTTAACATCAGTATTTCTGAATACTCAGCAGTTTGGTGCATTGAGAACAGTACCTCACCTCTATGGTATCCTTCCCAATAATGTACAACCTCAGTCTGATCTTGAGGAAACATGAGACAAACCCAAACTGAGGGACATTCTATAGATTAATCAGTACTCTTCAGCAGTGTCAGAATCATGAAAGATAAGCAAAGACGGGGAAATTGTCACAGATTAGAGGAGACTAAGGATACCTGGCAACTAAATGCAATATGGGATCTTGAATTAGATCTTGAACGGAAGAAGAATGTTAGTGGAAAAACTGGTGAAAGTCAAGTAACTTCTTAACTTTGTATTGTACCAAGGTTAATTGGTTTATTTTGATAAATATTCTCTGGTTGTGTAAGTCTTCAATGTAAAGGGAAGCTGGGAAAGGCTGTACAGGAACTCATATCTTGCAACTATTCTGTAAATCTAGAATTTTAGAAAATTGATATTTTCTTATTATTGGTTATGAGATCACCTGTGTCTTAAGACTTTTCTCTTTAATTTAAACACATATGTGTATATCAAGAGTTCTCAAAGAGTATTCTTAGACCAGTAACGTTAACATCAGCTGGGGACTTGTTAAAAATGCAAGTTCTCAGAAGCTCTGGGGATGGGACCCGGCAATCTGTATTTTAACAAGTCCTCCAGATGATTCCGCTGGGCACTAATGTTTGAGAGCTGTGACTTGTACTTTCAGTAAAAACATAAGACTAGAAGGAAACATTTTAATCAATATATTGGCCAGTTGTATTACAATAAAGTATCAGTTCAGTTCAGTTGCTCAGTCCTGTCCAACTCTTTTAACCCCATGGACTGCAGCATGCCAGGCCTCCCTGTCCATCACCAACTCCCGGAGTTTGCTCAAACTAATGTTCATTGAATCAGTGATGCCATCCAACCATCTCATCCTCTGTCGTCTTCTTCTCCTCCTGCCCCCAATCCCTCCCAGCATCAGAGTCTTTTCCAGTGAGTCAACTCTTTGCATGAGGTGGCCAAAGTACTGGAGTTTCAGCTTCAGTATCAGTCCTTCCAATGAATATTCAGAACTGATCTCCTTTAGGATGGACTGGTTGGATCTCCTTGCAGTCCAGGGGACTCTCAAAAATCCTTTCCATCACCACAGTTCAAAAGCATCAATTCTTTGGTGCTCAGCCTTCTTTATGGTCCAATTCTCACATCCATACATGACTACTGGAAAAACCATAGCTTTGACCAGACGGACCTTTGTCAGCAAAGTAATGTCTCTGCTTTTTAATATGCTGTCTAGGTTGGTCATAGCTTTTCTTCCAAGGGGCAAGCGTCTTTTAATTTCATGGCTGCAGTCACCATCTGCAGTGATTTTGGAGCCCAAGAAAAAAGGTCTCTCACTGTTTCCGTTGTTTCCCCATCTATTTGCCATGATGTGATGGGACCAGATGCCATGATCTTCATTTTTTGAATGTTGAATTTTAAGCCAGTTTTTTTCACTTTCCTCTATCATTTTCATCAAGAGGCTCTTCAGTTCCTCTTTGGTTTCTGCCATAAAGGTGGTGTCATCTGCATTTCTGAGGTTATTGATATTTCTCCCGGCAATCTTGATTCCAGCTTGTGCTTCATCCAGCCCGGCATTTCACATGGTGTACTCTGCATATAAGTTAAATAAGCAGGGTAACAATATACAGTCTTGACATACTCCTTTCCCTATTTGGAACCAGTCCATCTTTCCATGTCGAGTTCTAACTTGCTTCTTGACCTGCATACAAATTTCTCAGAAGACAGGTAAGATGGTCTGGTATTCCCTTCTCTTTAAGAATATTCCACAGTTTGTTATGATCCACACAGTCAAAAGCTTTGGCATAGTCAATAAAGGAGAAGTAGATGTCTTTTCTGGAACTCCCTTGTTTATTTCTATGACCCAACGGATGTTGGCAATTTGATCTCTGGTTCCTCTGCCTTTTCTAAGTCCAGCTTGAACATCTGAAAGTTCTCGGTTCATGTACTATTGAAGCTTTGCTAACCAACGTTTTTGCTTTTTTTTAATTATGGTAAACTACATGTAACATTTACCACCTTAATTAGTTTTTAAATATGCAGTTCGTGGTATTAAATACATTCACATTGTTGTATAATAGCCAGCACCACCCATCGCCATAACTTTTAACATCTTGTAAAACTGAAATGCTGTACTCACTAAACAGTAACTCCCTATTCCCTCCTTCTCCCAGCTAGTTGAAACCACTATTTTACTTTCTGTCTCTATGATTTTGACTAAGTGGAATCATGCAGTATTTGTCTTTTTGTGGCTGGGTTATTTCACATAGTATACTGTCCTTAGGTTTCATCCATGTTATAGTGTATGTCAGAATTTCTTTTCTTTTTAAGACTGAATACTGTTCCACTGTATGTATGTACCACATTTTGCTTATGCATTTATCTGTTAGTGGACATTTGTGGATATTAGCTATTGTGGATAATGCTGCCATGAATGTGGGTGTACAAATATCTCATAAAGACTCCACTTTCAGTTCTTCATATACCCAGAATTGGAATTACTGGATCATATGGTAATGCTGTTTTTAATTTTTTGAGGAATCACTACTGTATTGTTTGTTTGTTTTTTTTTTCCCACCTTGGCTATACCATTTTGCATTCCCACTAACAGTGCACAGGGGTTCCAGTTTCTCCACATTTTCACTAACACTTGTTTTCTGGTTTTGTTTTGTTATTAGTAACTATCCTAATGGATATAAGGTGGTAACATATTGTAGTTTTGATTTGCATTCCTCTCATGATCAGTCATGTTGAACATCGTTTCATGTGCTTTTTAGCCATTTGTATATCTTCTCGGATAATCTCTATTTTGCTTCCCTGGTGGCTCACATGGTAAAGAATCTGCCTGCAATGCAGGAGACCCGGGTTTGATCTCTGGGTTGGAAAGATCCCCTGGAGTGGGGCATGGCAACCCACTCTAGTATTCTAGCCTGGAGAATCCCCATGTACAGAGGAGCCTGGTAGGCTACAGTCCATGGGGGTCTGACTAAGCACAGCACAATCTCTGTTCAAGTCCTTTGCCCATTCTGAATAGTTGACACCTCTACCTTTCATATATACGGTGAAGTTACTACTGCTCACACACTTGTTCATGGCACATCAGTGGCACTGTTGGGCTGTCGCTTTCTTCCCCATGTCTGCCTTGTCCCTCAGCTCCCATAAATCTAGAATTTACACATAGGATCTATTTGTGTGTTGATTTTTAGAAATGGGGCAGAATTTGAAAACTGCATGACAGTATTTCAGTACCTAAACTTATTTCAAAAAAATTCTCTTTGCAGACATACAACAGCTGTGCCCGACTCTGCTTAAATCAAGAGACAGTATGTCTAGCAAGCACTGCTATGAAGACTGAAAATTGTGTGGCCAAAGTAAGTAATATTACACATTAATATATGTTATGTCACATCATAACAGTGGTTTATCTATAGATATCTTTACTCAGTAGTGCTACTAAAGAGTATTCTAGAATTGTTAAAAAGAATACAGCAGGCATCATTATGTTCAAAGCAGATTGCAAGTTGGAGTTTCTATCTCTTCAGTTGCAGCAGAATTTTTTGATTGTGTTCTCTGGTCAAACTTTAGTCTAATTCACATTTGTTGCTTGACACTAATTATGGTTTATTACAAATAAGATTTGTGTGGGACATCCCTAGCAGTCCAGTGTTTAAGACTCCAAGCTTCAACTGAAGGGGGCACAGGTTCGATCCCTAGTTGGGGAACTAAACATTCTATGTGTCAGTTCAGTTCAGTTCAGTCACTCAGTCATGTTCAACTCTTTGTGACCCCATGGACTGCAGCACTCCAGGCCTCCCTGTCCATCACCAACTCCCGGAGCTTGCTCAAACTCACGTCCATTGAGTCAGTGATACCATCCAACCATCTCCTCCTCTGTCATCCCCTTCTCCTCCTGCCTTCAATCTTTCCCAGCATCAGGGTCTTTTCAAATGAGTCAGCTCTTTGCATCGGGTGGGCAAAGTATTGGAGTTTCAGCTTCAGCATCAGTCCTTCCAATGAACACCTAGGACTGCTCTCCTTTAGGATGGACTGTTTGGATCTCCTTGCAGTCTAAGGGACTCTCAAGAGTCTTCTCCAATATCATAGTTCAAAAGCATCAATTCTTCAGCGCTCAACTTTCTTTATAGTCCACTTCTCACATCCATACATGAATACTGGAAAAACCATAGCTTTGACTAGACGGACCTTTGGCCAAAAAAAAAAAGATTTGTGTTTAAAAAAAATACAATTATTTTCATAAGTCCATTGGTGGTTTTAAAATGTAATTGAGTATAGAGTATACCTTTGTAGGATTGTGAAATATACTATAGAAAATCCAATTATTTTATTTCACTATTAATATTTATTGAGTAGCTATTGATAAATATATTGCTTTGGAGGTCTTGATCTGACTGGACAAGTATGTTTAATCATGCATATGGAGCTACTTGATTCTCATGTATAAATGTTTGCTGTATCAATAGACTAGATACAAAAAATAATCTTAGGTATTAGAGATCTTACAATCTAGTAATTGTAACAACTTTGCCTCAAGTTTTCCATCTCTAATTACTCAGGAACTTTGACCTAAATTTAGGTATCAACCATTTTGCTTATTCCAGAAGTAAGTGAAATTCCCATATGGGCCCTGTTTCCAGACTTTTACTCTGTATATCTGCATAATTACTGCCTTTTATAACTATTCAGGAATTTGTCACTTTTACAACACTCCCAACTTTAACCAGTTTAATCTATTGTGTTATACATTCAGGCTGTCTGTTACTGTTATTATTAGAGCCAGGCTTCGTATCATGTGTCTGCATTCTTTGCTACAAAACTCGAAGGATAGCAATATTTTTTATTTTGTATTATTTCTTAAAACATGAAGTAGTTTCAGTTGGTAAAGGACCTACTTTATCAACTGGAAATATATCATACAAAATATAACCTTTGAGAATGATCCATAGAGAAATGTCAAAATTTATTAAAAATTATGGTGAAATAGGTAGAATTAATCAGTTAAGTTAATAAATTAGAACATCTTAATGATTTACCTCAAAATCTGAATATTACGGTTTAACATATTTATTTTTTTGGTCATATAGTCATAGCCATCAAGTGCTGATTGACCCTGTTTTATATCCAGCATTTGTACATTGAGATGGGGGACCAATAATTTGGGCCTTTGAAAAGAATCTTTTTATCTTTGGGCCATGGTGTTTTCAGTTTTCATCACAACTGGGTGACTTCTGGCTAAACAAGGTAAAATCTTAGCATGAGCACTGATCCAAGGACAGGGTGATGATTTTAATGAGTTTCATTGAGAGCTGGCCAAGTGAGCATCTGTTCCTTTTGTTTTCTCACTACTTTGTAAGCCAGGATCTCTAAGCTACATAGTTATGTTGGTGTATGTCTGTATGATGGTTTTTTCCCCCCACTCCTATCCTCTACTTCAGTGGTGCATGTAGGCACAATGGCATAATTTCTTCTATGCTCTTGGGTGAGGAAATAAGTTTGCTCATTGCTTCTCATCAGTCTGTTTTTGTTGCTCCCAGATGGTGACCCTCTCATCCCATTCTTGCTTGTTCTTAACATTATTCTGCCACCTATATCCTTTCATCATCTCCTTAAATATACTAGTTTAATAATGATTTCTTTATTTCCTGATGGAACCCACTTAACTTTCTGGTTCCTTTTATTGACACACATCTTCATCTTTTGTTTCATTGCTTCAGATTTGAGCCAAATAATCAGTTGGTCAAGGCAAATAAAAACATGTAGCTGAAAAAATTTCTTTCTTGCAACAGTTTCCAGTGAGGTGCAATAACATGGGAATAGGAAAAGAGTTTTCCCTTTTTTTATTTACATATATTATGTGTATCTCATGATTCTGTGCTGCTGCTCTTGGCCTCATTTATTGCTTGCCCTTTGAAAAATAATGAGTTACCATTATTTTTGTAGGTCTGTAAGCTTGTCCCTATTTCATGCTCTTCACCTTTAGCCCTTAACTGGATAGTTTCACCTGCTGTACTTCATATGGCTATGGTTTTTAACTTGGTACTGGTATCTATTATTGATTCAGACTGTGCTCCACAGTGGCCTTGAATGTCCAGTCATCTCCATGGAGAGCAGCTATAACACAGTGATATTAACCATTTTTGTCCTCTAGTTCAAAACAACTAATTCTGATAGGAGTGACTTTGGTTTGGGTGGAGATGGTAATTGAAGTCTAAGATCTTATTGAATACTGTTTATATGAGTTTTAGAGAAGATATTAATACCAGTTAGTCCCTTTAAATATAGCAATACTGTTAGGTTTGGACCCCTAACCTAACCTATGTATGTGACTCTTCTTTGCCAGGGCTATCTTAAAATACATGTTTTATAATAGGTCTATGAAAAGAGACCCTTAGTCTTCTTTAGAATACAAGAAAGTAAAGTTGTAAGGCAAACTACAGCTACTTTGGGTTAATCATAATCTTTGAATCTCTTAAGAATGAGTCTTAAGAAAATATTTTAAGATAAAAATGGGGAAAGAGACATTTCATAGTATAACTTAATCCAAGTAATATTTGGAGGCATTGAGATGTTTTTTATTTCTTCCATAGCCTTCCTTCTTACTAATTATAGCCCTGTAGTTCATGAGATTTGTGTTTGGAACATGATAAGCTCTGTGTTTATTGTAGCTTTAAATGGACAGTCATTATTGACTGCCAACTTAGTCTTTAAAATCAATAATCATGTTGTACCTAATTGTCAGCCTTTGTGGTGTTTTTTAATTGGTAAAGAAAGCTAACTGGAAAAATAAAGAGCATTAATTTTTATCTTTTTATTGACTTTATTTAATTATTGAAATTTTTTGGTTTCAGGCTTTTCCATAATACACCCTTCCACACACACATACAGTTAAAACTGAATTGTTTTGAACCATCTGCCTAGATTTCTGCCTAGGTCAGAGAAGTTCTGCCTCTTTGTATTTAGAAAATAAACCCCTTTCACAGTCCTTTGTAGATGTATTCTGTATTATAGTAGTTGTTGTTTCTTGTTACTGTTTTTACTTCAGACTAATAATCTTTTTGCAACTGACTGAGACAGAAAAATGTGATGTTCCTTTCCACTCACTCCAGATTTTGATAGAAGACTTGTTTTATTTATTTCCAAAATTATATCCGCAGGAAACAAGCTGTTTAAATTCAGATTATGCTGAAGCAAAATGGTCCTGGTATGAGAAGCAACGTGCTGTTTTACGAGCACAGAGTCCCTTTTCTCATAACTGATTGATAGTAAATATTTTCCTGAAGAATTATTGCCAACCATGAACAGTGCAACTGTTTCACTTTTTTTCTGTGCTACTTGCTGTACCAGCCATTGTCGGTAATTAAGATCTACAATTCACAATGCAGACGTTTGCACTTCCTCTGGGTCTGTGCTATTTATAAGGCATTTCAGCTGTTCAGAGTTTCTTTTGAGTTTTAAACTACATGTTAACAGGCTTCTTTAATATACTGTTCCACAAGTAGCATGTCAGATGGTTTGTTCTATGCACAAGCTCCTCTGTTGGGTCTAAAGAGTAGCTTTGTGGAGAATATATTAAGATTTAACCATATCACTGAGGCTGATGTGATTGGAAAAAGTATAAAATATACATATAAGTGAAGTATTATAAAGTAAAGGATAAGCATTACACATTAGGCTCATTGCTGTTTTAAAGAGGCAGGAATTAAGTTCAGAAGTAATTTTTTTTTTGTCTTTAAATATTTATATGAACTTAATGAATGTTAATGGGGGTGACAGAAGTACGAGAAATACTAGTACAGTGACTTTTCCAAGCTCACTTTGAAGTAATAATAATATCAAGGACCCTCATTATAGATAAAGAGTGTGTGTATTTGGTCTGACTAAAGATATGAGAATATGTAACCTTCTAGATGTGCATGATATTTAAGAATACAAACACAGGGCACCAAAATGGATCAGCAGATTGACTGTGCATTTGCTGTGTAATCAGCTTTAGGAATCCTAAGTAGCATATGCCACTGGAGGAGAAACTGTAAACAGGAATCCTGATCTGTATTAAAATTGGTAAAATTCTAAGTCATTTTCAACCATTTCAAGAAAGTTAATTAAGAAAAAAAGTCAAGACCCCAGTGAGAATCTTCATGCATTATGGTCTAGAGTAACCGTAGCTACTTGCTACCTGGACTTATTGTTACACATACAAGAAAAAGAAACTGAAAGCTGTCAACAAAATATGTTAAACTTTGCCCTGAGTGTGGATCAGCCTGATTGTTTTTAAGCCTGAAGTCAGAGGCATTGATTCTGCACATCGGCCACCAGCATCTGCAGCAGAGCAGAGCTGCAGAGAAAAACAGGATAGGGGTTTCAAGAGCCGATTTCTTGATGGCTCCTTGAATAGACAGAACTTATAACAGAGCTTTTCCAAGGCAGTTTTGTTTGCCAGAACTTAAGCTTTCTGTAGTTCTTTTGAAGTAGAGTGTTTCTGTAAACTTTTTCCCTTCAGTGAATTGTTTCGGAACCCTTTTTTAGATAGCAGCAGTGGCTCAACTGTTGGGAACCACTGATATATCTGACTGAGGCACTTCAAGATGCTAGAGCGTATTCACATTTCTATCTAGCCAGGGTGCTAATAACATTGAGTTTGTCTTTGTGGGTTGATCTAGATTAGCATGAGATGAGCCCAGTCAGTGTCTCCCTCAGTGAAGAAGGAAAGGTTGGGAGAGAGCAGGAGGAAGGAAGGAAGTTTTTCATCAAGAACTGACTGCAGTATTGCCTGCTGATGCATGTCGGATCACCCGCACCGAGAGATCACATGGCTTCTCCAAAAGTCAAACGATCAATTCGCCTCGTTTTGGCTCTGTACTTAATGCACAAACAGTGCGATCTGCGGGGCTGTAATTGCATTGTTAGGGCCAAGGAACAAGCCTGTGCCTTTTCAGCAGACAGCTGGCAGGGAGAGAGGCATGTTGTTAGGAAAGAGAGAGGCAAGGCAAATAAAATTACTGCTAACGCTCAGAGATCGGCAGGAGTCCTACTTGCCTAATCTTACCGGTGGGAGCAAGCGGCTGTTGTAATCCAATTATAGCAGCATAAGCAATTTGTTAGACACTCCGCATAATGTAACAATTTCCCAATAAACTCTGACTTGTAATAACGTCGGCAAGAGTCCGCATAAATCTGCCCGAATGGTGGGGGCTGGAGCGTTCGGCTGGGGGCTTGTAATTGGCGCCATCAGCACGTTTTGCGGAGTGCAGTATGGTGCAGTCTTTTAGTGCAGGAATTTTAAGGAGAAAAGCATGGCACACGCTTCTTAGAAAAAGAAAAGTGGCCATTAAAAGGGGAGCAGCAAGAAGGGCATACTCCTGCCTTCACATTACCTAGGAATCTTAGTATAGAAAGAAAACAGAAGGAGGCCATGTTTCCTTCTAATACTAAATGGGGGAGAGGGGGGTAGAATATGTGGATTAAATTCCTTTATTTAAAAGGCATCAGTTTCTGTTATTTAAACGCTCCTTCTCTAGCACCTCCCCCCGCCAAATGCCTTTCAGGCAGCATTTAGATAACATTTTTACAAAATTTTCTTAGCTAGGCAAGCCTAGAAATGCCAAATTAAAATATATTTTCTTCTAGAGTTTAGCATTTTCTTTACAACAGAAAATATATTTTCTTTATGTCCAGGACAAATTTTTTAAAGATATTATCTCATTGACTATCAAACCTTTGTACAGAATTCTGTCTTCTGCTTTAAGAAACATCTCTTAATGAAGGGTTTAAAACACAGATAATTGTTTGCTTAGCTGGCTTTATTATGCTTCTTATTTTCTAATTCTGAAATATATTGTGAATTTCTATGATACTAGGATTAGTAATCTTTCTTGTTGAACACTTACATTGTATAAGAATACAGTTTTTATTGTTTAGACTTATACCTGGATGATCATTATAGAAATCATTTTGATTCCTAAGTCATAAAATTACTGTTTTAGAAAAATATTTGTTGTTGTGTTGTGCAAAGTAGAACCTCTATTATTTATTGATTGATGAGTATTTGTAGTCACAGAATAGAGTTTCTTATTATACAGGGTATAGGAGGTGAAGAGTGCTCACATATTCGAGTTAATAGATTTTCATACTGTGTGTGTATTAATATCTACTTTCTTGTGCCAGCCCAACTCTTCATTGTTGTTAATTTGTGTCAAAACCAAGCTTATGAAATAAGTACAGGATTCTTCAAAATATCATGTTGCTGTGGGTATTATTACAATAAATATTTACTTTCAGTATAAACATTTCCTTCTAGTGAAGCAAATGCCGCCTTGTTTGAATGGAGCTACATCAATAAACTGCAGTGCCTCTAATAAAGCCACTCAGTGTCTGAGTTTAACTAATGGCTGATTTTCATGGCTTTGACAGTGAGCTGTGTGCGTTATTTTCTCCTGATATTGTAAAAATAATGAGAGCAAATTAGAACAATCAGTTTACACAGATAGCTCCTGATTGGAGGCGATGGGCAATATGGCAGCAGGTAATCCATCTTCGGGTTCCTGTCACATTAACTTCAGCAGTGTGAAAAGATCAGGTGGGGTAAGCAGGGATCCTGCCCAATCGGAACACTGAAATTAATGAGAAGAGCATTGTTCTGTGATCAACCTTTTAATTAGCAAGACTGGAAACCGAGGGAGTGATGAAGGCAACACCACAGCTTCACAGTGCCAGGCACAATTCCTGAAGAAGAAATGAAAAAAAAACTTTGGGTTTTACATCACACGTTTGTTGCAGTATATACAGGCATTGTGTTTCTACTCTAGAGCTGGTTTACAAACTTAAAGAAATACTACCTATACACGTGAAACTAATATAATGGTATATGCCAATTTTACTTCAACTCCAGGAAAGAAAGAAAAGGCTGCCTACTTTCCAAAGTATTGTCACAAATATTGTTGCTATATTAATGATTTATAGATGGTAATTCTATCAGGGGTCGTTGAGAACTTGGATTACCAGTACACTTTCTCTGGCATTTCACTCTGGCTTTTAACCTTTGATTTAAAAAAAAAAAAAATCAAGTAACCAGAGAAATTAAAACTTAAATGGTCTACCTTGTCAGCCTCCCAACATTCCACCCCTCCAATATAGAGTTTTCTTTGCAAGTAGCATATGGGTTTTCTGATTTAGAGGACTTGTCATTTTTAATTGTTTATGAGAGGACCCTCATCCAGGTGTAAGCTATGGAATGTTTAAATTTTATTCCTTTCCTGATTCTGTTTATTAGGAAATTCACTATTTGGTTTTTTTCACTATGCCATTGACATCTTCGTGTGGGGGACTGTGTTACTTCAATTTATATAATTGAGAATTGAATATCAATGAATGGTGTTTATAAGAGGAAGAGGGAGAAAAAAAATCCAGGTAGTAACTGAAACTAAAGGCTAGTTCATCCACTTAATTCTCACTTTTACTAAAATAGTAACCTTGCTAATCATCCCTGAAATATTAGGAAATATGGTATAAGACTACAGAAGACATTAATGAGCCAGATTTTCTCTACCAAATCAGCGCCCATTTTCTTGGCTGCCTTTGGCAGGTTTTGACTTTGGGAAAATAAACAAGGCAGCCAGGATTTGTAGTATTTTAGAATTTGTATCTTAAGTTTAGTGGTTTACAGTAAAAGCAAGTAATATAGTCAATGTAGATGAATCCAAATATCTCCCAAAGATACATAAATTTGTTTTCTTGATACTAATAGTTGTTTTAGGGATTTATTTAAAGTAATAATACGTAAAAACTAGTTAACAGGTACCCGTCTGAGTATAGAATTAACAGAAAAGAACCTATGGTATGAAATATTCAGGTTAGGTGTAAACAGTTTTTTTTAGGACACAGTTAATAGGACTTTTAAAATAATATATATAACTAATGGAAATTCATTATTGCAGCCCTATAATACTGTACTTGCAGAATGAGTCCCTGATATTCTACTTCTTTGCAAAACTCATGAAACAAGGCCCTTCACTTCCTCCTAGTACCCATCTCCCTACCTTCTTTCCCCCCTCTAAAAATCTTCAGTACTGCTCTTGCAATTCTGTCAGAAACTTGATTTTTTGTTTTATTTTTTTAACCAATAATGAGCTATTCCTGAACATATTCAGTAAGACTTAAATGTATCAGTATTTTAGGATCAGTCACTTAATATTAAATAGTCTTTAGAACTTCCCCCCTACACTAAGAGATCTGTGCTACTCTGTATCAGTTCAGTTCAGTTCAGTCGCTCAGTCTTGTCCGACTCTTTTCGACCCCATGAATTGCAGCACGCCAGGCCTCCCTGTCCATCACCAACTCCCGGAGTTCACCCAGACTCATGTCCAGCCCACTTGTTAGAATTTTGTGTGATAACTTTTCTGCATTCCTTAGTCTAGAAGAGAGATTTTTATTCTTATAGTTTTATGGATTTTTGTGGCTTTTCATTCTCCTTTCTCCTAGTTTGACAGTTCAGAAGCCTTAGGTTCATAAGCTCTCCATGAATAAGTATGTTCTTAGTCATATGGTGTAAATAGATCACTTATAAAGCTTGTGAAACTCGAGCTCTCCTTTTGAACCTTCCAGTACTCATGAGCTCAGTATTCATACATGCAAAATTTTATTCTTGTGTCATGACTTCAGTTTCTTGTAAGGCAAATGAGCTATGAATTTAAATGACTGTACTAAGTTTCTACAAAAATTAAATTGTATTTTTCCATTTTCCTACAATTGTGGAATTCCATCTGACCTAATGATCTTGCCATATTTGTTCTTGTTGTTAGAGCTCTTTTCCAGTAAGATTTATTTAAGATCAGTGTTAAAATAGATTTTTTTTTTTTTTTAGAGCATCTTGTTTTGTTTGTTTATACTGGTAATAACAGAAATTTCTAACTGACTGAATGACCAAGAAACTCTCTTTTAATTTCCTTACAGAGAGAGAGTTGCCAAGTTACCTTAAATTCTACTAATCCCAAATCTCATCAGTAGGGTTTGCTTTAGAGAAAATTTCATTAGTCTAGTCCTTTGGAGCTCACCTGATACACCCTTATTTAAAATTCTTATGTATGGAACCAGTTGTATCTCTGATGCTATGATAAGCTTTTCTAAATTCCTCATCACCCTCAGGTATTAGTTTGGGATTTATTCCTACATAAGGAGTTTTTAAAGATACATTTTCTTTTTCTTATATCTTCAGAATGAAGATATTTTTACTTTTGTACTACTCTATGCAAATGTAAATGCTTATTACTCAGTAATAATCACCTACCTTATAAATACTGGTCTTTAAAGGACTGAAGATGAGCTCATGTCATTGGACCTAGTATCAGTGTGGTAACCTTAGTATGAGTCTGATACAATCAGTTGAAGGTGGTAACCTTACCTTAGTAATTGTTTTATCAATAGAAGTTGTTTTGGAATACAAATCTCATCCAAATCTCTGCGTCAGGATTTACAGTGTAAACATATATTGGCAGTCCTTTTACACCAAGAACTTATTTTTCCTGGTTAAACTTGGTAATTAGTTTAATCAGTTTAAAAAAATAAATGTCCCTTCAAAGTCCAGGCTTTGTGTGATTATACTTCAGTAAACATTTTTTTTGTAAGCATGCATGCTTTTAGACAGTTGGGTAATTATAAAGACAGGATGAGGGTATATGAATTAATAGTTGGACTTTGAATCTCTTGTATGTTTCAGACAGTAAAGAGGAGGCTTGGGACAGTGAGTAATTAAGAAACAGGTTCATCAAAAGCAAATGAAGCAAAAAGCAAACAAACATGACTATTATTCTGTGTGTGTATGTGTATATAAAATCTCCCTAGGTATTCTCTAATGGAAAGGATAGAAGTTTTTGATAGTTAAGATTGACATATAAATATATATAAGAAGCACTTGGTCACGTGGAGCACTAGGACCATGATAAACAGAAATGTTGAAATACTTTTAGAAGAATGAACATAAATTTAATTATGTTTTATACCTCGGACAGCACTTCTTTAACTTTATCCACATTTTCTTGGAATATCTAGTAACATAAGAAATTTAATTGTAAAGATTAAAAGAAGCAAGAAACAAAACTTGGGAGCAAGCCTAAAGGGAAATATAGAGAGAAAACCGTGTTTAAAGAGAGATGGTTCCTACAGTGTTAACTATGGAGTGTGTAGCGTGACTCTGTAATGGAATATCATGGCAGGGGGTATAATACTGTAAATAAGATGAATATGCCACTTGTGGATTAATGGGCAACCTAAAGAGTGGCGTTATTTACATCTATGTGTGAGGTTCATTTCCAGTTTGTGTATTTTTTCTTATTCTTATAGTTGGCGTACTTAAAACCTGAGGGATTAGGGAACTTAAAAACTGTTTCCTTGAATCTTAATATGTGTGGGTTTGGGGCTTTTTTTTTGGTAGGATTAGTATAGTGTTTTTTGGGTTTTGTTTTTTTAACTTTAAATTTGATAGGTTGAAGGAATTTTCTTTTTCCTCTAGGTAATTCTAGAGAAGAGGTAGGTTCTGAATATAAGTCCAAGAAATACAACTATTTATTATGTTTTACATTTTAATAAGGAATAGGTGTAGACATCATATTACAGATTATAGTAGATTCCATTTGCAATAATAAAAGGATATGGGATGTTTTTCGAAGATTTGAGTACTGAGAAATGTAAATTTGAATACATCTAGCCTGGACACTGTGGGAGCCACTTTCTCAACATTATAACATGAGAACATGCAATAAAAGTAGATTCAAGTGAGAGCTTTATATAACTAATTTTTAAAATTTGTTTTATTGAAGTTCAGTTTATTTACAAGTTTGTGTTCATTTCTGCTCGATAGCAAAGTGATCCAGTTATACATAAATATACATTCTTTTTCATATTCTTTTCCATTATGGTTATCACAGGACACTGAATATAGTTCCTTGTGCTATATGGAAGGACCTTGTTTATTCATTCTATATATAATTGTTTGCTTATGCACATAATCTTTTAGTCAGCTATTTAGGCTACTCTTGGTTTCCAATTAATGCTATTATTTAGTTCTCTTGAAACTTTAGAAGTTTGAATTTTAGAGCTTTTACTCTGCTTCTCCTCAGTTGAAAATACATGGTAGAAGTTACCTATAAAAGGCAAATTGTATGCAAAAATCAATTGCCATCAGTGTAGAGTTTGAGTAGAACTAATTTTAACTTGCGGAAGGTAGATTCTCAACTTATATTTGTTGAGTCTGATATATATTATTTAAAGTATTAAAATCCAGATATTATGTCGTCAGATTTGACAGCCTTTTGCACCATTGTTTATTGAATGTTTACAATGTGCCAGACACTAAGGGTTAAGGGTTTTATATATACTCTAACTCAAATCCGGATGACGATCTCATTAAGCATACACAACCCCATTTTATATACAGATTAACTATAACTGAGAGGTATTAAGCAATTTGCCCAAGATATGTTGCAAAACTAGAATTTGAACCCAGACTATCTGACCCCATATCTGTGTGTTTTCAGTCACTGTGTTTAGCGTTTTAGTACATAGAAATTAGGCCAGATGAAGCAAATGTGTGGGGATTTTCTAAAAAGTTCTCTATGGTGCCTACTAAGTATTAGCAATTTATTAACAAGTAGCCATGATTTGGAAAACACAAAGTATGCAAACTGGTTCTGTAAAATCATGATACGGTAATACATTTTAGGTTTGTGTTCTCCTCTTACACTTACAGTACTGATATTTTCCTTTTCAGCATTCCATATGAGATAAAAATTTAAAATACATTAATTAGCAACCACAAAAAAAATAAAACTATTAAGTGAAACTTGTAATCTCCTCTTACTATCTGAGCTTTTCTTTTCAGGCTTTTGATTGTATGTAATAAAACTGTGGCTTAATTAATGCCAGGGTTCTGAAGCCTTTGGATGCCATGAAAGAGAGTGAAGCGCAGAAACCAGGAGGCAGCATCAAATAGCTTTTCTGTTGTGTTAATTCAGATCTGTCATTCTTGTTCTAGTTCATGATATATGGCTCCCAGCAGATACTAGGTGAATTAAAAGAGAAGCAGTAGTGGATCCTATCTTAGGAAAAACACAACTCATGATTGAAGCTCTCAGTAGCTTAATGAATCACTGTTTTCAGATAATATTTCACCCCTAGTTTGAGCTGCCCTTGGAGTGAATGTGGCAGTGTTATGTGACCAGCAGACATGATACAAAACCAAAGTAAGTGGTAACTTGGCATCGTGGCTTTGTGGTGATATGTGCAGGAAAGATCCAGTGCTGACATCCATGCCGCACTGCTGTCTTTGGCAGAGCAGTGCTTGTGTGTAACCAGAGCATGAGAGAGGAAGTCGTACTGACTTGTATTAATCTCCATTTAAAATGCTAACCAAAAAAATGATAAAAATTTCCCTTGGAAATTGCTAAAGTTTCCTCTGACTTTAGACATACTTTTTGAGGGATCTGTATGCTAAAAAAAGGTTGATAGGAAATATTTATTTATTATAGCTCAAAAATGTTATTTCTTAACTTTAGTATGCAAAATAATGAATAACACATAATAGTCTTGGCTAAAATGAGTTTACTCTAATTCTTTATATTCTCTTCTTTTTAATTCTCCTTGATTCAAGGAACTTATTAACTGGTTTTATATGTGTATTAATTTTAACCAGAGTGTTGATAAGCAGTGTTTCTTTCAGGGAGGGGAAGATTGAAAATCCAACAATGAAAAATGAAGCCCCTTTTATTTCTGGCTACATTCCAGGATGGTGTGTATTATAATCATTGAACTTTCAGAGACTGCTCAAATTCCTCCTGAAATGTGTGGGATTGCAACATCATAACTAAATTATACTTTCTGGCATATCCAAACATGAAACAGACATTCCTGAGTGGAAACATTGATAACATAATTTCCATTGGTTAAGGTCTCAGTGGAGAAGGGAATTTACAAGCATGGGAAAAGAATACAGGCTAATTTGAATAGCCTCTATTGTCCAGGGGGTTATTTAATGCTGATAAATACTTGTTTTAGAATGGATGGAACTAGGTTAAGTGTTTACAGCCAAACCTTCCTCTTCTCCTCCACTGAAGAGCAAGGTTCTCCTAACACTGACCTACTTTGCTCTTATTTGGTACTATACATATAATGGTTGTGAAGCCATGAAGAGAAAAATTGATGAAAATTAGAAGAATTTTTTAGTAGGAAGTGCTTGGTAGCATGCTTCTTTGTTGGTGAGACATAAATGTTGCCACAAATTATGAATAAATGCTCCAAATTCTCTAATATTATAGCAGTTATAACCATTTTTAAGCCTCCTTTCTAAGTAGATATTTCTCTCCTGGCTTTCTGTATTGTGAACTTTACAAAACTGGCTTAGGCAGCCTATTAATTATTCATACCGTAGCAACAATTAAAGCAAATTAAAAATAAAAATCGCCATATTGCATTTAACCGTGGGCAGCACCAAACTGTGTCAGCTCTGTAAGGGCCTGTGATGTTTACTTAGTTAAAAGTGCTAGAGGGAGCTCTAACCTTGTTCAGAGTAGTGGCATATGGGAACAGTTGTCTGTATGTGGCCAAAGGGTCGTAAGTGAAAATAGAGGCTAAAGCTGTGCCATGGCAAAATTTTAAATCTTTTTTATAGAACTCCCTGTTTCTTTTACATCAGAAAATAAGGGTTAGGACTGTGTATCTGTAACCAAACAGGACTTTATCCACTCTTATTTCTCTTTTTATGAATACAATAAGCTGTTTCCAATACAGTATTCAGGAGACCCTGAGTTTGGCTCAGCTAATTTTCACAAAGTGAACGTATCTGTGTAACCACTAGCAAGATTAAAAAAAGGAGGAGGAAAGGAAAAAAACCCATGCCAGAAACCCACTCCTGCCTTCTTTGTCATTCCCCTCCCAAGGCTAGCCATTCTCCTCACTGCTTAACATCATGTGTTAGTTTTGCCTGGCTTTGAACTTTGTGTGAATGGAATCATACAGTGTATATTCTTTGCTATCTAACTTACTTCCCTCAACATAATGTTTTTGAGAATCATATTATTGCATATAGCTGTAATTTATTTATTTTCATTGATGTGTAGTATGTCATTATGTAAATATACCAAATATATGTGTCCATTCAGATTTTGATAACTACAAAATTTTTTGGTATATATCTTTTGGTCATTATGTGCAATGAATACATGTATTCTGTTGCGTGTGTCACTAGGAGGGAAATTAGAATTTCCTGACTGGTGGTACCAATTTATATTCTCTCCAGCAGTTAATGAGTGTTCCATTAGGCACTTACACATAGGAAGTCCTCAATATATTTGTATAAATGAGATAACTCAGTACACACAAAAATTCCCTAAGTTGTAGTTTTCTCACCCAGAGCCTTTGAGCTGTTCTTACAGTCTAATCACATCTTAAATTTTCTTTTTTTTCTTCACAGTTCTATCCCCAATCACATCAGCTAATGGTGGCCAGACAAGTTAGCATACTTTAAAATATTCTTATTCATATTTCCTTTTCCTGGGGAATTTGGTATGGAGTTTCAGTTAAAATTTTACTTTCAAAGTTTAATGGGCCGGTCCTGATACAGGCTGAATTGCTCAGATGGTTTCTACATACCAGCAAATGATAATGATTACCTTTATTAGGCATTTATGTGCCAGACCCTGTGCTTGGTGTTTTATACATAGTCTCCTTTATTACAGTAGCTAATATATCACTTTGTCCTTGAGGACACTTGATGGCCTTTGGAATCCAACAGAAGAAGGTCTCTAAGATAGAACTGGCTGTGGGCTGTAAGGGTGAAAATTAAACCAGCAGAGAGCAGCAGCCATCAGATCATGACCACTATAATCTTGATAGAAAGCATTAAGAGGATCCCAGTAATTTTTTCATATCTATTTGCAGACTCTTCATGTAGCCCTACTATTTTGATTTGGCCCTAAATAAGACAAATTGATACATTAAATTGATAAAATATTTTATCTCCTTGTGAAATAAAGGAATTTTTAATAGATACATTTATTTATTTACAATTTTCTTGAACACCATAAATACCGGGAACTATAGAGGAAGATGGAGAAGGAAATGGCGACCCATTCCAGTATTCTTGCCTGGAGAATCCCGGGAACAGAGGAGCCTGGTGAGCTGCTGTCCGTGGAGTCGCACAGAGTTGGACACGACTGAAGCAACTCAGCATGCATGCATGCACTGGAGAAGGAAATGGCAACCCGCTCCAGTATGCTTGCCTGGAGAATCCCAGGGACAGAGGAGCCTGGAGGGCTGCCGTCTGTGGGGTCGCACAGAGTCGGACACGACTGAAGCGACTTAGCAGCAGCATAGAGGAAGATGGATGGGGAAATACGAGAGTAAATTATGAAAAAAGTGAGGCACATTGAGACACAAAGTGTCACGGTAACATTAAGTCTTCAGATCTGTGTCAGCCCTGAGAAAAGTTATACCATAAAGTTTTAAATTCTTAACTATGGTTAAGTAAAGTAAAAGAATAGTAATGTTACCTGTGTAACAGTTACAGTCAGAATGATAGCATTTCTTTGCATTAAAAGCTCAATTGTTGCAGGAAAGTTTGACTTACTCTTGGGATTTTGGAATATATTGCTTGACCGAATAATATTATGAAAAATACTTCTTTTTGCTTGAGGTGTGTTTTCTTAAACTCTAATATGTTCGTTTTCTAGTAAGAAAATGTGAAGAATGATTCTCTTTGTAAATGTATTCCCTCAGCTCTATTTTAATTTACATGGAACTGAACCATAAACTCAAAATATAAAAGCCAGACTGAGCCTCAGATTATTCCATCCACCCACTCATTTTATAGAGGAGATCCCAAACAGTAGAGACTTAGCCAAGATTACATAGCTAATTAGTGATGGGACTAGGCCACCGTGCTGTCTAACTTTTGCTGTAGAGCCGTTTACATGTGACTCAACTATAAGAGAACTTTTTGTAGTGGTTTGTTTCCAAAGCATGAAATTTCCAAAGCCTCTGTTTATTCCTTAAACAGAAAATGGAAGTAGAGTGCATTTGGCTCATAGGAAAACTTCACTGTAAAAAGTTGTTACCCTTGCGTTTCATATTTATGGTGCTGCATGTGAGCTTAAGCCACACCTAGGTGAAGTGAAAAACTGGGTAGTAAACCAGGAAGTGTCTTTACAGAAACTGTTTCATCCTTTAAGAAAAGCCAAGTTCTGCAAAGAAAAGACCACAGTTCTATTTCTTAAACAAGCTCGTAAACAGTATGGAAGTAACTGTCTTCCTGATTTTCATTTTCTCATCCCACCTTCACTCTTAGTAAACAAACACAAAATCCCTGGTAGAGGTTCCATTTAGAAAAAGAAAATTTTTTGTGACACTCAAGATTCAGTATTTTCTCCAGAACACCAAAAGTCTGCAGTCTCTGGCCCATGAAACCCCATAAAAATAGTGCCCATGTGGGGGAAATATAAATAACCTTCGGACAAAATCACAGAGTAATTGTTTTTCTGCTAATTTTTGAAAGAAAAGGAGGTGAATGCTGATGACAGCTGGAATTTCAATCTGGTTTCTGCCCTGTCTTTGCTGATTACTAAAATGAAGTACAAAGTCTGAAGGAAGCAAAATGTACTCTATACTTTACAGATTGGAGGAATCATCCTGTATTTACTGTAAAAATCAGAAAAGTGGATTTTCAAAATTAGGGTACTGTGTTGAGAATCTTGTTACCATGCTAATAACTTCCTTATTGTTTTTCCCTCACTAGATTTGAGTGTTGTAGGAGTATGTTTTGGCAATTGCTCTGAAAGATTGAAAATGAAAAAAAAAGTCAAATGTTCAAATGTCTTTTATTTCATATCATGAAACATATTTCGATGTCTTTCCCTTGCTCTTTCCAGTCTTCTCCAATTGTTAAATGTCACTCATTGTAAGTTCAGTTTTACTCTCATTCTTGAATTTTTGCATAGTAATATTTTATGTATTTTTTTACATAAAAATGTTGAAACTAATCTTAGAAAACAGTGGATTAAAGTTAGAGTACTTACAGACAAAGCATCAGTGTAGTGATAGTAGCATTCTTATTGGTAAGAGCAGATCCAAAATATCAGTTTAGAAAAACTATACACTTAACAACTGCATTTTGCAGTCTGATCCGAAATCTAATAACTTCTGTGAATTTGAGCAAGTTATTTTGATCACCTCTGCTTAAAAAAAAAAAAAAAAAAAGCAGATGCTACATCCAAACTAAGCTTTTTCTGGATAAATTAAGAAGACAATTACCCATGTATTCCAGAGAGAAATGTCTTTTGTCCCTTCATGCTCCAAGGGTTATTAAAGTTTTACCTGCAGATAACCAAGACTTCCAGAAGTTACAAGTCATTTACTTCATTCACTGCAGCTAAGAGAGGCCTGTGCTGCTGCCTCATAGGATTATTTCTTGCTGCGTTTAACATGCATTAACAAGCATTTGGAAGGAGTTGAATTTCTTCTAGAAAGCTGAGTTGGCTTCTTGAGATCCTATCCCAAAAAGCCTTGTATTTTCTTAATCCAGGTTTTAGATATAGCTTCTCAAAGGCTTTCTTCAGGAGCAAGTTTTACCAAGTCATTGAGACCTTTTTATTGGACAGAAAAATGTAAGGATTAGTGCACAAGGAGGAGGAGGATAGTTTTTTCTTCTTTATTTTAAATTAACTGTATTTCCCTGTGTCCTTTTTAATTGCATTTTAAGTGTGTCTCTGTGTTTCTCTCTGGCAGCCAGTGCCTCTGTCATTCCCTGTTATTTATTGGTAGAACTTAGCTTTCTGATGCTAAGATAAAGGGAGGATATGAGGGGAAAGTCAGGGAGAAGACTCTTAGTTAAAACTTTCTCCATCACAGAAATTTTGTTTTGGTACTATTAACATTATTTAACATCCAGATAAGCAACCTCTATCTGAGGAAGTTAACAGAAAGAGCAACAAGATTCCAGACAGTTAAACTTTATTACTCTGCCTGAAACATTAAGTAGCGGTTTAGAAAAATAGTTTTTCATCCCCTCTCCCTCTTGATTTTTATTGTGTGGGAGAGGACCTTTTTTCCTGACAGGCATATTGTTTTTCTTAGGGCAGGTGAACATGGTAGTGCTAGGCTCCTTTTGCATTTAGTTATATTCATTCCTTTTCCCCTCATCTCTCTTCATCTCATCCCTACCTTCCGTCTCTCCCTCCATCTCTTCCCCAGCCCCTCATCTCTTTCCCCTTAGCCATTTCTTCCTACCCATGCCTAACCTTTCCGTTTCCTTCCTCTCTCCTACCCACTCTCTACCCATCCCCAGTCACTTTCATTCCTCTCCTTTCTCACCTTTCCTCTCTTCCTTGCTCACTCGTCTCCCTCCTTCCCTTCCCTTTCTTCTCACCCTTCCCCATCCTTCTCACTCCTCCTCACCCCTCCCTCCTCTCTCCTCCTCTTTCTCCTCTCCCCTGCTTCCCACACTTCTAGTCACTTACAATTCTGTATCCTATGGGATCAGATCTTGACTTCTCTGAGGTGTTCAGCAAAGGAGATAAATTTTGCCAACTCTGATTGATTTGATGTTATAGACAAAGAATTCTCTAGGTGACATAGAAACACTCTCTCAATCAAATAATGCACTAATAATTTTTTTAGACCGAAAAGATACATACCCACCAAAATGTGCATATCGTTTATTTGTTGATGATGGAAACTATGGACAGTTTTTATATTCTGTCTGCTTCTGTATTTTTCATATTTTCTAAAGTAGTTATAAATGCTGTTTTTTGTTTTTTTTTTTAAATCAGTCTTTCTTTGCTTGACCCCAATAATCCTTATTTAAAGAAAGTAAAAACCAAAAAAAAAAAAAAAAAAGGAATCAAATTTGATCCTCTGCTGAATGTGAATTTGCCATTTTAATGTCAGTCTTCCTTTCAACTTTCAAAATGGTGGCCCCTTGATTGTAGCATGTAGCCTTCAGCTCTTGGCGATAACATATCAGATAATGCATTTTAAAAACTATCTCACAAGTTAGGCTTAAACTCATAAGTCCTATAAGACCTTTTGTGCCTTTCTCTACTTTTCCCAGAATTTAGTTCATATTTTGTTTTATTGGTAATATTTCTGTAATGTGAGGGTGGTCAGTATAATAGACTTAGCAATTTACATACAGATTTGTTTTCAGTCTTGAGGGATAGAGGGAACTGCCATTCATGAGCAGGTATTCTATTATTGTTATACCTCATTGTTATACCTTGTCTATTTTCCTTGCTACTGTTGGTTATAAAAGGCTTAAAATTCATACTGTACTAGGCCATGGTACCAATTTGCTCAGTTAAATGTTAAAATTCCAAATTCAGATTCAAACTGGACCAAAAGGGGAAAAAAAAATCCAGACTGTTTGCTTCTCAATTGGCTAGCTGAGGTATGGAAGGTGAATAAGACTAGATGAAGTGCTCTAGACAGAGTTATGCATTTCCTAGCTATAGTGTACTTGTTTCAGAAAGGGTTAAATGGTGTATTTAGTAAATGGTTTTCTAGCTGCAGGGGTTTTTGAGAAGAGATCTAGGAATTCTACAGTTAATTGGATTCTTCAGGCATGGACTTATGGTCATTGAAAAAATTTGAGTGAGTGAAATTCTCTCGCTTTGCTCCTAGATATAATTCATACAGTGTTTTATTATTTTTTAAGAATTTTATGCCTATTTGTGCTGGTTGAACATTTTATATGATAAACATGACATTTTAAAAGATTTTACACAGTATATTCCCTTGCTTTGCCCTTCTCCCTATTTTTTTCTTCTTCTTCCCTCATTTCCCCAAGTCTGCATCACTGGTGCTTTTTCTCATTTTTCCCCATATTGTGAGCAAAGTTTTAACAGTATGTAGAAAGTTAACTGCCTGGAGTCTTTTAAATATAAGTAACACGCAACCAGTAATAAGCTGTCGGTTGTTGTGGTTTTTTTTTTTTTTTTTTTTGCTGCCTGCAAAGAAACATAAACACAGCGCTCATTTCTGGCAGGTTTTTACTGTCAGAGTTTCTCCTATTATATTTATCTTACAATTTGCCAGGGGGTGAAGTTATTAAGTTTTAGCAGCAGCCATCGATCAAGTTCACAAGTTAACACGATAAAGGCTCTGTGCCGCTCCGATCCGGGGAAATGATGATCCTCACTCGGTAATTAACTAAATGAGAAAGTTAAATCTTACTTGAGAGCTGGGAGAGATGAAAGAGAGGTGTTTGTCAGTTTCTCAGTGGAAATTAGAAGCAGTTTTCTGCAATTCCCTAAGCTGCTGCTCTGTCATATTTTACATAAGCACTGGGAAAACGTCTTGTAATTAGTGCTGTCATGGAGGATTTTTTTTTTTTTTTTGCTGAAGGATGTTGGAATAATTCATTAGATTATCAAGAAAGGCTTGTGTCCTGAAATGATTAGCACAGTGAAATTTAAACCATTAACGATAACAAGTTTAGAGCTTGCTGCAGTGCAGAGGCACCCGGGGTATGTCTGTGCCTATTTCAATCATTTCTTATAATTAAACATTATGTCCTTTTTTCCCCCTCATCACTAAGACCCATCCAAAAATCCTTTTAAGGTGGCACTATCTACATCAGTGGGTTTACCAGCCTTGGAGGTGTGCGTAGTTAGTAGCTATAATAATGCAGCAGTAAATTAAACTGCTGTGAGCTTCTTGGTTTAGAACAAAAGAACCTATCACCCTGGAAGCTGTGAAGTTCCATGAGAGAACCCACTGCAGAAACAAGAGCCCCTGTTTGAAACCTAAAGATGTCAAGTGACTATCCTATCCCTTTAACTTCCTCAGAAATAATAAAAATGGCTTTGTTGTGGTTTTGGTAGATTTTTTTATATGGCTTTTCCTGTAATTAATAGGGGAAAAAAAGACTGCTAAGTGTCCAGTCTTTAATCATTTATACTGGGGCATTTGTGAGTTCATTTTCTGGTGAGTTTTATTTAAAAGAATTGGAGTGATTGCAAGCTTTTCTTGTTGGTTATTAGAAACCAGTCAAATTCATAATGTGAACTTTCCTTCTGCTGACAAATCTGCCCCTTCCTGTCTTCCATGTTCACTAATCAGATCTGACATATTTATGAGTTCACCCAATATGTAATCATATTTAGTAGAAGCTGTTAAAATATTAATGCAATAATCCTACTGAGAAATGTGATGTTTACTCCTGCTGAAATGTTTGTCCCATTCTGTACCTATAGTCACCATTTTTCTTTTCATTTGCACTCTTACCCCTTGCCCCAAAAGATAGTAGACTACTTCTTTGGTCACTGAAAGTTATAGAGATTTTTTAAGTGGAAATGTTCAAAGTGATGGTTCTACTTTTGATCATTCATTATCTTTTACTCCGCATGTTCAATTTATGGCCAGATTCTCTCCGTTTCTCTTGAAACTCTTTGTTAAAAGATTCTCAAGTACCAGAGAGCTCTACTGTGCCTTCTAAGGGTCCCTTTCTGTTTTCTACCCTAGCTCTTTGTAAATTCTAGAACTGTTCTGGATCTCTGTGTTGTCACCATCTCCATTCTTAGGTATACTTACTTATTCTTTCAGTTCTAATCAAAATGTAGACAATATCATTTCCTCTTAATTTAAGCAAGACAGTGTTGACTTTTTTAAGAGCTGTTTTTACAGAGAAATCAAGGGAAGACAATAAGAAAAAGAACTTTAAACCAATGTTTTTATATCCTTATTAACTAAAGCCTGGCAATAGCCAATAGAGAATAGTATAGGCCTTTAAAAAAAAAAAATCCCCCCCCCCACCATCCCCTGCAAAACTCTTGAATTTATTTTATTTTTATCTTGTTTCTTCTGCCCACAAGGAGCAAGAACCCTGGTTTTGTTCCTATCCAGGTTGATGTACCAGATTAAATATTTGAAGGATTGGCCCTACTGAAGAAGTAAATCACTATACTGAAGTAAATGTGTATTATAACCCAGATTTATAATTCTCAACAGGGCTTTTCTCCTTCTTCCTCTCTTGTAAGGGTAAAATAGCTTTCTTCTAAGCACTTCCTAATCTGCCTTTTCTAACCTTAGCCATGACTGCTTCTTGCCTTGATTATGTTATCAGCTCTAATTGGTCTTCCTTCCTCTGCTTTCAACTTGCTCTTCTTAGTCTCTCCTCACTGCCCCAGATGCCCCACCCCCTTCTCTGTGTGGTACCTGCTGCTGCTAAGTCGCTTCAGTCGTGTCCGACTCTGTGCGACCCCATAGACGGCAGCCCACCAGGCTCCTCCGTCCCTGGGATTCTCCAGGCAAGAACACTGGAGTGGGTTGCCATTTCCTTCTCCAATGCATGAAAGTGAAAAGTGAAAATGAAGTCGCTCAGTCGTGTCCAACTCTTAGCAACCCCATGAACTGCGGCCTACCAGGCTCCTCTGCCCATGGGATTTTCCAGGCAAGAGTACGGGAGTGGGTTGCCATTGCCTTCTCCAAGTGTATTTCTAAAGGGTAAATCAGATGATGCCATATTTAACTACCTCAAAACTGCCAGGGGCTCTCCTTTACACTTAACAAGAAGTCCAAACTCCTCACCTGTGACCCAGAAGTCCTTATATGATCTGGCCCCAGGTCACCTCACTAACCTCATTTCCCACAACTTTCTCCCTCATTCAGTTTGCCCCATCCATACCAGCTGCCTTTCTTTCTTTCATTTGAACACACCATTGACTTGTTCTTCCTTCTGTCTGGAAGGTTTTTTCCCTATATCTTCATAAGGCTTGACTCTCATCTTTCAAATCACAGTTCAGACATTACCTACTTCAGTGTCATTGCATAAACACCTCAGTTAGGGTATTTTTTGTTAGCTTGTTTTGTTTTCTTCACAATACTAACTGGTTTCAAGATTAAAATATTTATTACATATTCTCCCTCTACTTCTTGCCAGAGAAAGTAAAGAAAAATTTTGTCTACCTGTTCACTGGTTTTGCTAGCACCTAGAAAAGTGCCCAGCACAGACCAGTCACCCAATAAATGGTTGTTAAAATTACGGTTATTGGGGGTAAAGGAGGAGAGGGATAAATTGCAAGATTGGGATTGATACATGCATACTACTATATATAAAATAGATTACTAATAAGGACCTAACCATATATAGCACAGGGAACTCTAGTCAGTACTCTGTAATATATGGGGAATATGTGGGGAAAAAAATCTAAAAAAAAGTGAGTGTGTGTGTGTGAGTGTGTGTGTATAGCAGATTCACTTTGGTATACACTTGAAGCTGATACATTATAAATCAACTATACCCCAGTAAAAATTAGATAACACAGGGTGGCGCAGGGCAGGCCAGCCTAGGCCAAGCCATCACTATGATCCCACCAGGGTAGAAGCCATCACTATGATCCCACCAGGGTAGATCTGTGTCCTCTGCCTGTATATGTGGTAGGGGTTTATGTGGGATGGGTCTGCCTCAAGTAAGAGCAGACTGATAAGAAGTCTGGTGGGCCGATTATGTCCACACCCCAGTTCAAGCTGGCTGGATGGGATGTAGAGAGCCCAGGCAGTGCCTTTCTACCTGAGGTTTAACCCAAGCCCTTCAGATGTATGTCTTACCTCCTGGGTGCATATCTGAGCAGACACAGGTCTGTACCTGACCTGAGAGCAAAAGGTCAAGTGGACAGAAGAGGCAGTGATAAGATGATGGCCTGGCAGGGCTCTGATGCCTCCGGGCAGGGCCAGCTGCCACACTGTCATTGCAGAGCCCCAGCCCAGAGATCCATGAGGAGCTGCTTGATGGGGACACCCGATCCATCTGCCCAAGTGAGGGGCCCATGCACCATACTGCCACTGAGGGCCAGCACAGGCTCCTGTTGAATGTGGCCGCTGAGGGTTCCCCAGAATCAGGGCCCAGAGGTGAACAGGAAAGGCGTTGGGCCAGGACACCACCCAGGCTACTCCCCAGGGTCCTGTCCTGGGCTCACAGAGAGCATAACACATCTGCTCCCACGTGGAACACTGTGTCAGCCTTCCCCTGAGTCAGCTGGAGGGCCTGGAGCCCATTGGGGCAGAGCCTGAAGCCCCGGCAGGAGACCCACTGGGCAGACGATGATTTCCCATTCGGGCAGGGAAAACCCAGCTGCTCCTGCAGGAGACCCAGAGCTGGGTCAGAATTCACCACCCCTGGGGGCAAAACAGGCTCTTCAACCACCATCGCCGTCGCTGTCGGCTCCTGATCTACCACGAACTGGCTACCCCACCCAAAACTGACTTTCCTTCCTTAGTCTTTGTGTTTGGTGTGTTGTAGTTTTATCTTTTTCTTCCCCATTATTTACAGCATTCTGTTCTTTATGTTTTAAGTGTAAAGCAATAAATATTAAACATTTTCTGTTTTTGTTTTTGTTTTTAAAGGTTGTTGATTGATTGATAACTCTGAAGTTCCAGCCTTAGTCAAAATTCTTGTTCTATCCCTCTTAGGCTATAGCCTGAACCCAAGCACAACTGTTGCCCACTTTATACTTATATTCATTCATTCATTATCTTAATCATTATATCCCTCCCTCACTCCACCCACCCCCCCACCCAGGGTTCCCAGGGTTTCAATACCAGAGTCTTTCCTTGGAGTTCTTCTGAAGACCAAACAGAATCCTTAAATATCATTTGCATCTCTCTAGTCATCAATGTTATTCTCTTTATCTAGTCCTTGTACCCACAATTCCAAATGTTGTCCTATATCTGGAACATTTTCTTTTCTCTACTTAACATACACCCTCCCTTGTGATTAAAGCAGGGTTTACATGCAAACTAAAAACATCTGTCATCTTACCATTAAGTTCAGCCAGTCTGTGCTGTATCTTCCAGCACACACCCAGTGCAGTTAGCAAAGTCAGCACACTTAATGTTGCCAAGGCAGTGGTTAGGCTAGTTGGTATCTGCAAGTGTGTATTTTTCCTTCCTGGCCCAGGCAGAAGCTTCAGAGAAATTCATGGTAATTTTGAAAGTGATGCTTTAATATATTTTCAGGGAAGGAAATGTTAGCCCTTGGCCTTTGAGGACTAAGCTGAGAACAGTCGTATAAATACTTAAGTCCTTTCATTTTGTGTGCTTGTCACCTGACAGCTTCTTTCTTTCTTTCTTTTGGAGATAACTGTTCATTGTGAACAGAATAGCAGAACAGGAGATGTGCAGGGTTGGCAGAAAGTTAGTGTTACCATTAAACTGAGATTGTTTGTCAGCTTTCCTAGACATTTGAACAGTAGTGGTTGAGTCATCAGGCTTTTGCTGGGAAAGCCAAATCAATTCTATTGCCACAAGTAACCATTACCCTCTCTCCCACTCTAATATACAACCTTTTGATTTTTTAATAATTGAACTTTTTCACTGTACCCTTGTGGATTTTCTGAGGTTCCCAAATTGAAATTTTGCTGCATTTACTTTAGGCATTAGTAGAAAAATCTGTAAGGGAGAGTGATAGAGAGAGAAGAGGCTTGATAACAAAGGCCTTTATCTCCAGAATTCTCTACAAATATAATACCTTCATTATGAATTAAGTTAATATTACAATGGCATTTATCCTTAGGAATACCCTATACTTAGAAGTTTTAAAAGTCTATTTTCATTTTAAATAATCAGTTTGATGAATTTTGATGAATGTATACACCTGTGTAACAGTCACTCTATGGAACATTTTCATTCCATCCAAAACTTTACTGGTGCCGTTACCCAGTCAATCCCATCCCCAAATCCAGTCCCAAGCAACCACTGTTCTGTTTTTATCATTATAAATTAGGTTTGTTAATCCTAGAGTTTCATATAAGTAGAAATATAAAGTATATACTCTTTTTGTGTCTGATTTCTTTCATTCAGCATGTTTTTGAGATATATCCTTGTCATTTGGTATATCTGTAGTTTGCTCCTTTTATCATTGAGTACTGTTCCTTTGTCCCCTTCATGGATCACAGCCTTGTCCTGATGAAGGGGCTTGCGTAACTCAGTGAAACTATGAGCCACGCCACGCAGGGACACCCGAGACTGATGGGTCAGAGTGAAGAGTTCTGACAAAACATGGTCCTCTGAAGGAGGAAATGGCAACCCCACTCCAGTATTCTTGCCTGGAGAACCCCATGGGCAGCACAAAAAGGCAAAAAGATATGACACCAAAAGATGAGCCCCCCAGGAAAGGTGTCCAATATGTTACTGGGGAAGAGCAGAGGGCAATTATTAATAGCTCCAGAAAGAATGAAGTGGCTGGATGAAAACAGAAATGATGCTCAGTTGTGGATGTATCTGATGGTAGATGTATCTGGTGGTAAAAGTAAAGTCCGATGCTGTAAAGAGCAATATTGCAAAGGAACCTGGAATGTTAGGTCCATGAATCAAGGTAAATTGGACATGGTCAAGCAAGAGATGGCAAGATTGAACACTGACATCTTTAGGAATCAGTGAACTATAATGAAAGCTGAGTGCCGAAGAATTGATGCTTTTGAACTGTGGTTTTGGAGAAGACTCTTGAGAGTCTGCAAGGACATCAAACTAGTCAATCCTGAAGGAAATCAGTGCTGAATATTAATTGAAAGGATTGATGCTGAAGCTGAAGCTTCAATACTTTGGCCACCTGATGCAAAGAGCTGACTCATTAGAAAAGACCCTGATGCTGGGAAAGATTGAAGGCAGGAGGAGGAGGGGACGGCAGAGGATGAGATGGTTGGATGGCATCACCGACTCAATGGACATGGGTTTGAGCAAGCTCTGGGAGTTGGTGACAGACAGGGAAGCCTGGCGTGCTGCAGTCCATGGGGGTCACAGAGAGTCGGACACAACTGAGCAACTGAACTGAATTAAACTGAACTATAATGGATGGGAATGGGCAGATTTAATTCAGATGAACAGTATATCTATTACTGTGGGCAAGGATCTTTTAGAAGAAATGGAGTAACCCTCATGGGCTTCCCTGGTGGCTCAGAGGTTAAAGCGTCTGCCTCTCATGTGGGAGACCTGGGTTTGATCCCTGGGTCGGGAAGATCCCCTGGAGAAGGAAATGGCAACCCACTCCAGTATTCTTGCCTGGAGAATCCCATGGACGGAGGAGTCTGGTGGGCTACAGTCCATGGGGTCGCAAAGAGTCGGAAACGACTGAGCGACTTAACTAACTAACCCTCATAGTCAACAAGAGAGTCTGAAATGCAGTACTTGGGTGCAGCCACAAAAGCGACAGAATGATCTCAGAGTTGTTTCCAAGACAAACCATTCAACATTATAGTAATCCTCAAGTCTATACCCCAGGCACTGATGCTGAAGAAACTGAAGCTGACTGATTCTATGAAGACATAGAACACTGTCTAGAACTAACACAGACACAAAAAATAAGATGTCCTTTTGATGCCAGGGGATTGGAATGTAAAAGTAGGAAGTCAAGAGATACCCAGAGTAACAGGCAAGTTAGGCCTTGGAGTACAAAATGAAGCAGGGCAAAGGCCAACAGAGTTTTGTTATGAGAACATACTGGTTAGAGCAAATACCCTTTTCCAACAACACAAGGGATGCCTGTACACATGGACATCCGTAGAGTCAGTAGCAAAATCAGAGTCAGTACCAAAATCAGAATGATTATATTCTTTGCAGCAGAAGATGGAGAAGCTCTATACAGTCAGCAAAAACAATACCTGGAGCTGACTGTGACTCAGATCATGAGCTCCTTACTGCAGAATTCAGGCTTAAATTGAAGGAAGTAGGGAAAACCACTAAGCCTTTCAGGTATGACCTAAATTAAATCCTTTATGATTATACAGTGGAGGTGACAAATAGATTCATGGGATTAGATGTGGTAGACAGAGTGCCTGAAGAACTGTGGACGAAGGTTCATAATATTGTACAGGAGGCAGTGACCAAAACTATCCCAGACAAAAAGAAGTGCAAGAAAGCAAAGTGGTTGTCTCAGGAGGCTTTACAAATAGCTGAGGAAAGTAGAGAAGTAAAAGGCAAGGGAGAAAGGGAAAGATACACTCAACTGAATGCAGAGTTCCAGAGAGTAGCAGGAAGAGATAAGAAGGACTTCTTAAATGAATAATGCAAAGAAATAGAGGAAAACAGTAGAATAGGAAAGACTGTAGATCGCTTTGAGAAAATTGGAGGTATCAAGGGAGCATTTCATGCAAGAATGGGCATGATAAAGATAGAAATGGTAAGGACCTAACAGAAGCAGAAGACATGAAGCAGAGGTGGTAAGAATACACACAACTATACAGAAAAGGTCTTAATGGCCCAGGTAACCACAGTTGTGTGGTCACTTACCTAGAACTGGACATCCTGGGTTGTGAAGTCAAGTGGGCTGTGGGAAGCATTACTATAAGCAAAGCTAGTGGAGGTGACAGAATTCTAGTTGAGCTATTTAAGATCCTAAAAGATGATGCTGTTGAAGGGTTGTACTTAATATGTCAACAACTTTGGAAAACTCAGCAGTGGCCACAGGACTGGAAAAGGTCAGTTTTCATTCCAATTCCAAAGAAGGGCATTGCCAAAGAATGTTGGCAGAGAATTGTGTGGCATTACCACACAGTTGCTCTCATTTCACATGCTAGCAATGTCATGCTGAAAATTCTTCAAGCTAGGCTTCAACAGTATGTGAACCAAGAACTTCCAGATTTAAGCTGGATTTAGAAAAGGCAGAGGAACCAGAGATCAAATTTCCAACATTTGTTGGATATAGAAAAAGCAAGGGAATTCCAGAAAAACATCTGCTTTTTTTACTACACTAAAGCCTTTAACTGTGTGGATCACAACAAACTGTGGAAAATTCTTAAAGAGATGGGGATACCAGACCACCTTACCTGCCTTCTGAGAAACCTGTATAGAGGTCAAGAAGCAAGAGTTAGAACCAGTCTTTGCCACATCAACTGTGAGAATGAAGACCATTCTCGGCAATCAGACTGTTGACATCCCAGAAAATGTCGACATTACCTTGAAGGGACGGACAGTTATTGTGAAGGGCCCCAGAGACACCCTGCAGGGGGACTTCAATCACATCAATGTAGAACTCAGTCTCCTTGGAAAGAAAAAGAAGAGGCTCCATGTTGACAAACGGTGGGGAAACAGAAAGGAATTGGCCACTGTTCGCACAATCTGTAGTCATGTACAGAACATGATCAAGGGTGTTACACTGGGCTTCCGTTACAAGATGAGGTCGGTGTATGCCCACTTCCCCATCGATGTTGTTGTTCAGGAGAATGGTTCTCTTTTGGAAATCCAAAATTTTGGGGGTGAAAAATACATACGCAGGGTTTGAATGAGGTCAGGGGTTGCCTATTCAGTATCTCAAGCCCAGAAAGATGAGTTGATTCTTGAAGGAAATGACATTGCATTTGTGTCAAATTCAGCTGCTTTGATTCAGCAAGCCACCACAGTTAAAAACAAGGATATCAGAAAAATTTTGAATGGTGTCCGTGTTCCTGAAAAAGGAACAGTTCAGCAGGCTGATGAATAAGATCTCAGTGATCCTGCTGCAGAAACCACAAGATGGCAGATGGTTCTGTGGACTCAGTGGTGATATTTTAAAGAGGCAATAAAAACTCTTGATTTGGAAAAAGAAAAAAAAAAGAGTTAGAACCAGACATGGGACAACTGACTGGTTCCAAATTGGGAAAAGAGGACATCAAAGCTGTATATTGTCACCCTACTTATTTAACTTATATGCAGAGTACATCATGCGAAATGCCAGGCTGGATGAAGCTCAAGCTAGAATCAAGATTGATGGGAGAAATAGCAATAACTTCAGATATGCAGATGACACCACCCTAATGGCAGAAAGCGAAGAGGACCTAAAGAGCCTCTTGTTGCAGGTGAAAAAGGAGAGTGAAAAAGCAGACTTAAAACTCAACATTCAGAAAACTGGCATCCAGTCCCATCACTTTCTGGCAAATAGATGGGAAAACAATGGAAATAGTAACAGACTTTTACTTTCTTGGGCTTCAAAATCACTGAGGACAGTGACTGCAACTATGAAATTAGAAGATGCTTGCTCCTTGGAAGAAATGCTGTGAGAAACCTAGACAGTGTATTAAAAAGCAGAGACATTACTTTGCTGACAAAGGTCCATATCGTCAAAGTTACGGTTTTTCCAGTAGTCATGTACAGATGTGAGAGTTGGACTATAAAGAAGGCAGAGCACTGAAGAATTGATGCTTTTAAACTGTGGTGTTGGAGAAGACTCTTGAGAGTCCCTTGGACAGCAAGGAGATCAAACCAGTCAGTCCTAAAGGAATCAACCCTGAATATTCATTGGAAGGACCCATGCTGAAGCTGATGCAAAGAGTCGACTCATTGGAAAAGACCCTGATGCTGGGATATGTTGAAGGCAGGAGGAGAAGGGGACAACAGAGGATGAGATGGTTGGATGGCATCACTGCTTCAATGGACATTCAGTTCAGTTCAGTCGCTGTCATGTCTAATCTTTGGGACAGAAGTTGCCTAAGCCTAGAAGTCCCAGAATGTTACTTTCTCCGCATTCTTTTAGTCAAAGCCCAGATTCAAAGGCTGGGACAAACTATTTCTTGATGGGGGGAGAAACAGAATTCATGTTCAGGGAGGAATGGAGTCCTTTGTGACCAAATTGTTACATTGTGGTTTTTTTAAGTGCTACATAACAAATTACCACAAACTTAACAATTTAAAATAATACCTGTTCATTAGCTCACTGTTCTCTAGGTCAGAAATCTGATATAGCAAGACTGGGTTCTCTGCTCAAAATATCACAAGGCTGAAATCAATGTGTTGGTCTGAGCTGAGTTCTCATTTAGGGAAAGAAATCTCAGCTTGTTGTTGGCAAATTCAGCTCCTTGCCTTTGTAGGATTGAGGTCACCATTTTCTTGTTGGCTGTCTGCTGGGAGATGCTCTCAGCCCCTAAGGGTGATCTAATTCCTAGCCTGGTGGTCCCCTTCTCTTCTGCAACCAATTGGGGAAAAAAAACAAAACTCTGCTTTTAAAGGACTCATATCATTAGGTCACACCCACTGGAGTAATCTCCCTCTTAAGGTCCTGATTTGGGACCTTAATTAAATCACAGCAGTACCTACATGTTGGTTTGAATAACAGAGAAGAATTTCTTTGCCTGTCAAAATGGCATTATCTTTTCTATCCCTTTATCCTGCGTTATTTTTCTTCATTATTTGTATGGTAATGTTTTTAGCTTGCTATACCTACTGTAATGTGAATTACTGGTGGTAGAAACTATGTTATTTTTGTTAAGTGTTGTATTCCTAGCACCTGGGACAGTGTTTAGAACATTATAGATGCTCAACTAATATTTATTGAATGAACCAGTTAATATTAAAGACTTTATGGCATATAATTTTGATGACAACAGGATTTGGGAGGAGTGGGGAGAAGAAAAGGGTATGTTGAGTATTGATGTTATTTAAGCTTTATCTTTAAAGGTACCGGGGTCTCAAATTATTCATTGGCTTTTCTTTGCATGGAGGATTTCTTACTTAACTATTAAAAAATAAGTTGTGAGTAAGTAATTGTATAAATGCACAGTAACGGGTATATACAAGATAAAGCAAATTCGCTTTTTTGCTTGCTAGTCATAACATGCTTTCATTGGTTTTCATCTATGTATCTTCAAATAATGTTTTCCTATGAACTTTTGGAAATGGATGCCTTGTCATCCAACAGTATTCCTGATTTACCAATTTACTGTGGTTATATTTCTGTGGCTTTTTCCATATAATTGCTGTTTGCAAACATCCAGTTACTAATAAAATAACAGAGTGAGCTCCATCAAACAGACATACATAACATAGCATGCCAGACTGGAAAATCATATAATTTCCCTTATTTCAATACTGACTGTTACATGTCTCTTTCAATCCACCTCTTCTGCAGACAAAACTTGCCAATGGCACTTCCAGTATGATTGTGCCCAAGCAACGGAAACTCTCAGCAAGCTATGAGAAGGAAAAGGAACTGTGTGTCAAATATTTTGAGCAGTGGTCAGAATCCGATCAAGTGGAATTTGTGGAACATCTTATATCCCAAATGTGTCATTACCAACATGGGCACATAAACTCATATCTTAAACCTATGTTGCAGAGGGATTTCATAACTGCTCTGCCAGGTATGTGTACAGGTGTTTGTAAGGCGTTAATTTGCCTGAAAGATATGTTACACTAGTAATCATACTGAATCTTCAGTTCTGTTTCTCTTTAAAAAATCTTTGTTGGCTTGATTTTTATGAACTATTTTAATCGTACCTTCTTGGGATATAAGTACAAAAAAATCCAAGTCTATAAAGAGACTCCTTTTCCCCCTCTCTTCTCCCTGTCTCTATTCACCCTATTTTTACTCACATGTAGGTTTAAATAACATCTTTTCTGAGGTGTTATCTGGTTTGAGATGTGTCTTTTATAGTGTCTTAGTTTTAAGGTATGTTAACATATTTGAATTTCTTTGGGAATTTATCAACAGAATATTTACTTTGTATGAATGAATAAGAAGCATTTTTTATTGAATATTTTAGAAAGAAGTGTATCTCAGGAGCCTTGTTGTGATATTAAGTATGTAAATTCCAGGCTTTACAATCTCACTGCTCAGTAACTAAATAGCTGTTATAAACTATTGCATATTTTTTATTGTATGTTTTTTAAAATGTATTTGTGCATACACACACACACACACACTTTTGAGAGTGCTGTGGTTGTTTCACTGAATGCTTAATGGTGATTTGGGATACTCCGTAGGCATCAGTATTTGGGGAAAATGATGTATCAGGAAAATACAAGGTTCTCACCCATGTTAAAAGTCGGGTTTTTTTAAAAAGTAGTACAAAAATGAGTGAATTTCTAAAATATAGTC
Organism: Bubalus bubalis; assembly: GCF_019923935.1. NCBI lineage: Eukaryota > Metazoa > Chordata > Mammalia > Artiodactyla > Bovidae > Bubalus > Bubalus bubalis. The sequence continues at coordinate 22,508,548 of NC_059179.1, forward strand.
TGGTTTTTTTTTTCAGTTGTTTCCTGATAGTATCACTTACCAGAAATTTAGAAAATTCAAAAATGTTTAAAATGTAAAAACATTTTCCAGAACCCTGCCATTCAGAGAGAACTACAAGTGTGTTCTTAATATTTTTCCTAGGTGTATATATTTCCCTCATAAGTGTTTGCAACATTTTTATTCTTACTATATCCTCTTAATGTGTTTTCCTAAGTGTTGGTTCTTTTAAAAAAACATTTTTTTATAGTATTGTATATTATTTATGATGGTTGAAACAGATATTATTTAAACCCTTTATTGAACAGTTCACTTCAGTCACTCAATCGTGTCCAACTCTTTGTGACCCCATGAACTGCAGCACGCCGCCAACTCCCGGAGTCCGCCCAAACCCATGTCCATTGAGTTGATGATGCCATCCAACCATCTAATCCTCTGTCGTCCCCTTCTTCTGCCCTCAATCCTTCCCAGCATCAGGGTCTTTTCCAATGAGTCAGCTCTTTGCATCAGGTGGCCAAAGTATTGGAGTATCAGCTTCAACATCAGTCCTGCCAATGAACACCCAGGACTGGTCTCCTTTAGGATGGACTGGTTGGATCTCCTTGCAGTCCAAAGGACTCTCAAGAGTCTTCTCCAACACCACAGTTCAAAAGCATCATTCTGCACTCAGCTTTCTTTATAGTCCAACTCTCACATCCAGACATGACCACTGGAAAAACCATAGCCTTGACTAGATGGACCTTTGTTGGCAAAGTAATGTCTCTACTTTTTAATATGCTGTGTAGGTTGGTCATAACTTTCCTTCCAAGGAGTAAGCATCTTTTAATTTCATGGCTGCAGTCACCATCTGCAGTGATTTTGGAGCCCAGAAAAATAAAGTCAGCTACTATTTCCACTGTTTCCCCATCTATTTGCCATGAAGTGATGGGACCAGATACCATGATCTTAGTTTTCTGAATGTTGAGCTTTAAGCCAACTTTTTCACTCTCCTCTTTCACTTTCATCAAGAGGCTTTTTAGTCCTTCTTCACTTTCTGCCATAAGGGTGGTGTCATCTGCATATCTGAGGTTATTGATATTTCTCCCGGCAATCTTGATTCCAGCTTATGCTTCATCCAGCCTGGCATTTCTCATGATGTACTCTGCATATAAGTTAAATAAGCTGGGTGACAATATACAGCCTTGATGTACTCCTTTTCCAATTTGGAACCAGTCTGTTGTTCCGTGTCCAGTTCTAACTGTTACTTCCTGACCTGCATACAGGTTTCTCAAGAGGCAGGTCAGGTGGTCTGGTATACCCATCTCTTTCAGAATTTTCCACAGTTTATAATGATCCACACAGTCGAAGGCTTTGACATAGTCAATAAAGCAGAAATAGATGTTTTTCTGGAACTCTCTTGCTTTTTCTATGATCCAGTGGATGTTGGCAATTTGATCTCTGGTTCCTCTGCCTTTTCTAAAACCAGCTTGAACATCTGGAATTTCACGGTTCACGTATTGCTGAAGCCTGGCTTGGAGAATTTTGAGCGTTACTTTACTAGCGTGTGAGATGAGTGCAGTTGTGCGGTAGTTTGAGCATTCTTTGGCATTGCCTTTCTTTGGGATTGGAATGAAAATTGACCTTTTCCAGTCCTGTGGCCACTGCTGAGTTTTCCAAATTTGCAGGCATATTGAGTGCAGCACTTTCACAGCATCATCTTTCAGGATTTGAAATAGCTCCACTGGAATTCCATCACCTCCACTAGCTTTGTTCGTAGTGATGCTTTCTAAGGCCCACTTGACTTCACATTCCAGGATGTCTGGCTCTAGGTGAGTGATCATACCATCATGATTATCTGGGTCATGAAGATCTTTTTTGTACAGGTCTTCTGTGTATTCTTGCCACCTCTTCTTAATATCTTCTGCTTCTTTACGGTCTCTACCATTTCTGTTCTTTATTGAGCCCATCTTTGCATACAATGTTCCCTTGGTATCTCTAATTTTCTTGAAGAGCTCTCTAGTCTTTCCCATTCTGTTGTTTTCCTCTATTTCTTTGCATTGATCGCTGAGGAAGGCTTTCTTATCTCTCCTTGCTATTCTTTGCAACTCTGCATTCAAATGAGTATATCTTTCCTTTTCTCCCTTGCTTTTTGCTTCTCTTCTTTTCACAGCTATTTGTAAGGCCTCCTCAGACAGCCATTTTGCTTTTTTGCATTTCTTTTTCTTGGGAATGGTCTTGATTCCTGTCTCCTGTACAGTGTCAGGAACCTCCGTCCATAGTTCATCAGGCACTCTGTCTATCAGATCTAGTCCCTTAAATCTATTTCTCACTTCTACTGTATAGTCATAAAGGATCTGATTTAGATCATACCTGAATGGTCTAGTGGTTTTCTCCACTTTCTTCATTTTCAGTCTGAATTTGGCAATAAGGAGTTCATGATCTGAGCCACAGTCAGCTCCTGGTCTTGTTTTTGCTGACTGTATGGAGACTGCTCTATACAGTCTCCATCTTTGGCTGCAAAGAATATAATCAATCTGATTTCGGAGCATTTAGGTAGTTTAAAATGTTTTTCCATTATAAACTATGCTGTGGTGGTATTCTTGTGTGGAGAATCCCAGGGACAGAGGAGCCTGGTGGGCTGCTGTCTATGGGGTCGCACAGCGTCGGACATGACTAAAGCGACTTAGCATGCATGCATGCATTGGAGAAGGAAATGGCAACCCACTCCAGTATACTTGCCTGGAGAATCCCAGGGACAGAGAAGCCTGGTGGGCTGCCATCTATGGGGTCACACAGAGTCGGACACGACTGAAGCAACTTAGCAGCAGCAGCAGCAGTAGTGGACATTCTTATTCATCTTTTAGGCATCCTAGAAAAAAAAATACCAGAAGTGGGATTCCTATATTAAAGAATTATGAACATTTTTAAGGCTTCTAATACATGTGCTAAACTGTCCTCTAAGAAAACTATACCAACTTAAACCCTCCCTCAAACTGCATTTTACCACTTTTTTTAATCTTTGCCAATTATATCTTTTTAAAAATTTGTTTTTCCAAAATTGGAATTTAAATTGCCCTTTAAAACAAAAGAAATGCCTATTTATATCTTTGAAATAAACATTTTTAAGCTGAATTTGTACTTACATCTTTTGTTAAATAGAATAGATTTCTGCCCATTCTTCACTCATTGGATTTTATTTTAGCCATAGGCAAGCAGTTTTCTTTGTGCAATCTGTGTGTACCTCATTATTGTGCTCTCCCCAATCACTGAGACATGTTTCAATCTCTAGCATATACCACTAAGAATTGAACAGGAGATGATTAGACTTGTGTATTCTTTGCCTAATACTGATCTCTGATGTATATCTGCTGACCACTTTATAAGATACTAAATCATCAGTCTAATGCTTTATGGCCACTTTAACTTATGAACCTACACCATCTGGCTACATTTAGTAAACCAAACTACTTCAAAAAATGCCTGTAATCCATTAATGTAATGGGTTTGTTTGGAGTGTTAGGTGAAATTACTTCCAAAGACTTATTATAGGGACATAGTGAAAGATCAGGAGCAATTTGATGCTAGCCACTAAAAACACAGGAATGCATTTTGGGAACTTCTGATAGTATAGAAAGTTCAATATAAAGATGGAGAAATTGAACCATTACTGTATTTTGTATGATGAACTAATTATTATATTTTTAATTGGCTTATAGTCATGTTTCTTTAATAAGAATTAGGTGATGAATGCCTCCATCTGCTTGTGCTTAAATATGAACATGTGATACCAGCCAAACAAGATCCATTTAATGCTTTCTTTTCCAAATCTGTTGAAGAATGTGACTGACATCCATATAATTTTTATAATTAAAATAATGTTTAAGCACATTTAGATTGTTGCTAATGGTGTCCAAATGTATCTTTGTATGATTCAGGGGAAAGAAACAAAATGAAATGTGATATTATCTCTCTTGCTTGTTAAGTTTGTGCCTAAGGTAATCAGAGTATCAAGGAATCTTTCTGCACTATTTAAGTCTTTAGCAAATCTCTGATATGTTACCTGTAAAGAGAAATGACTTTGAATATTTTTTGTCTCACTGTGAATTAGAACAGCAACCGAAAGGTCTGTTAATATGAACATCCTATTTTATGGGATCTGTTCCTCTGAGGCCCCAGTACAGATTTGGGTGATAGAGAATTTTAATTGGGAAGCCCACCCAGTTTACACAAGCCAAGATCTACTCTCCCTGTTTTTCTCTGTATATCCTACAAAAATAGTCTCTGAAATTCTAAGTTGTCTATTGGTCTGGGGTTTGTTTTGTTTTGTTTTTCATTTTTGGCCAACTGTCATTTAGGCTTTATAGCAGCAACTGTTCTCAAATATACTTTTTTAAATATCTAAAATTAAACTCGAACTTGAATATACCTCTCAGTCATTCCTCTTGGGATGTTCCTATACCAACCTGTATTTTCTTTTTCTCTCCTTTCTGCATGCCCAGAATTCTATAGTCCAGAACATTCTGACTTAGTGCCTCTCCCACAGTACATTTAAAGAATATTTCTTTTACTGAACAGCTTTGGAACTGCAGCAGTAATAGAAACAGAATGAGAAATGGACCTAATATAAAGAATTGGGGTAGAGATGGGGGGGTCTGAATCACAGAGTTTGAGATGCCATCCATAGAACATCCCCTAGTGCTGAAATCCATATAGATAGATGTGAATTGTTTTCTGGAATCCTTTTTATTTTTAATGTCTTGGGGGGTTTGCTGGTTGTTAGTTTTCACTTCCTTATCTAAAGGAAGATGGAAAATACTGTTCATTTCTGTAACCTTATAGAAAAATTATTGACACTCATTTTAGCCAAGTCTGTTTGAAAAAGAAACTGGACCACACTAGGGACAGTGATGTGCCTTCATAGCGGAATAAATGCTGTTCCTGTTTAAAGGACTTTCTGTTAAAAAAAAAAATCATTCACCACCATCCATGTCTTTTTTTTTTTTTTCTTTGCCTCCTCTCCCCACCAAAAGCTCGGGGTTTAGATCACATTGCTGAGAACATCCTGTCATACTTGGATGCCAGATCACTATGTGCTGCTGAACTTGTGTGCAAAGAATGGTACCGAGTGACATCTGATGGCATGTTATGGAAGAAGCTCATCGAAAGAATGGTCAGGACAGATTCTCTGTGGAGAGGCCTGGCAGAACGAAGAGGCTGGTGAGCCTTTTAACATTCTAACTCTTTAGAGAGCTGCAGGATCTGGCCTTTCACTCTCTGGAATACAGTATTATTGGGAACCAGCAAGACCACTTATCTTTTGATACACTGATTTTGCTCTTTTATAGCAAAAAGTGTTAAATAGTTGTTCATGTACTTGGCAGTTTTTCTTCTGACCACTCACTCATAAGTGATATCAGTTCAGTTCAGTGCAGTCGCTCAGTCGTGTCCGACTCTTTGCGACCCCATGAATCGCAGCACGCCAGGCCTCCCTGTCCATCACCAACTCCCAGAGTTCACTCAGACTCACGTCCATCGAGTCAGTGATGCCATCCAGCCATCTCATCCTCTGTCGTCCCCTTCTCCTCCTGCCCCCAATCCCTCCCAGCATCAGAGTCTTTTCCAATGAGTCAACTCTTCGCATGAGGTGGCCAAAGTACTGGAGTTTCAGCTTTAGCATCATTCCTTCCAAAGAAATCCCAGGGCTGATCTCCTTCAGAATGGACTGGCTGGATCTCCTTGCATAAGTGATATAATAATGTGTTAATGCTGCTTTGCAAACAACGAATAAAAAAAAATACTACCAGCCCTCCTCTTTGACTATTTTCTTTTTCAGATTTTTTTGCCTTTAGCCTTAGCCTGTGGTGTTCTATCAACTTTTTAATCAAAATTATTTTTATGCCCAACTAGAATAAGAACTCAAGCCTTCAGAAAGAGAAGAAATTGGAATTTAGTATAAATCATTGTTTCTTTTTAAGACTCTTAAATTTTCTCAAGATTTTTTTTACTGCTTAATCCTGAATCCTGTAAGACATTATGTAGTTACCAGCCTGAGAGCAACAGAATTCACCAGTTTTGTTCTTATTCTTTTAATGTAATGGAACCATTTCTTTAGAAATCTGGAAGAGGTCTTCTATATATAATTTTCTCTTGGATGATTCTCTATAATGTCATTTTTAAAAAGTTGGGTGTGAGTACTTCATAAATAAAATAAAGGTGGTGACATATTAAATATTTTAGTTGATAGTGATGCACCAGCAGGCATGTGTATGCTCAGTGATATCCTGAGCAATTAATTTCATGAATCGTTTATCTTGGATCATGAAGAGATACAGAACAGTTAAGAATGGAGGATCAGCTTTTCTTAACAGTTTTTCATAAAAGCATAGTTGTCTCCCTTTTTTTTGCATCTTTTAAATTCATTAATGTACAATAAATACAGTGATCTCCAAATATTATACCAAGTAATTCAAGAGATTTCTGTTATTCTGGCTGTTAGAAGGTCTTTAAAATTTCTCCCAAATTCAATTAAATTAGGAAGCAAATACCAGGGAATTTTTGGCTATAAAAAATTGCATAAATGAAAATATATTATTATTTCTTCTTCCAAATATGTTTCCCTTACTTGCACTTATTTCACTGTATGGAAGAATGGAAACCTTATCTTTGATAACTTATTTCATACTTTGGAAATAAACTATATTGTATAATAAAGTAAAAGATTATATAGGTATATGGAATTCAAAGTCCATCATTTTCTTAAGCATGTCAGGACTAGCCTTAGAAATAGAGGAGGCAGTTGCTTGCTTGGGAAAATTTTAGGGCAGCTAGGAATATTCCTCTACCCTTCGGGGGGGGAAGAAAAGAAAATCTTCTCCAAATAACTCCTGACCCAAAATTTCACTTGTAGAGATGCATTCTCATAGCTTATAAAGGTTTTGTTACCTGTTAAAATGTACTTTGTTCCCATTTGGACTGTAAATGACAATAAACCTTTATCAGATGTTGGGACTTTACAGTCTCTTTTTGAAGGCAGGGAGAGTAAGAAGTAGATGGGCAAATCTTGACAGATATGTATGAAAATACCAGAGATAAAAGGCTCCAGAATTATGCTTAGGGTTAATTAAACCCTAAAAGAGGGTTTAAACCCTTAAAGAGGGTTAAAGATTTCTTATATTAGTTACACAGAAGAAAAAAAAAAGATCATTGAACAGGTGGCTTCTTGGCCTTTTAAAAGGGTATGTGAAGGTATAGCTAAGAAATAATTTAGGATCAGCACTAATTATCACTCTTTCTCCTATTTCTTCAACCACAGAAATCCATTCCTGCTCTTTTGAGTATCCTTTAGAGTTCTGACTGTATTCCTTTGTCTTTGGCCATATATATCACCTTAGCTTGATATAGATCCCTGAGATTTCAAATATTTGTTCACCCCATGAAGACTGCCTCTATTATCCCCTTGACAGTATGTGGCTGCTTATGTTTACGTGTTGCCTTTCTTCCTGTGTTAGTAGTTCTTCCTCACTTTAAAAAACAATAGTCTGTAATCACTTTTTCATTTTCTCTCGCAAATTGTCTTACTAAGTCTCCTTTGTCAATAAAGCCTTTCTGTTATACTGCCTGTCCCCAAATGCCATCTTTGAGAACTTCTTCCATTTCCTTCAACCAAAAATAAGTAAATACAGTTTTCTAAAAAAGCTTTGAGTTTAATTTCCACTCTACAGTTGTATTTTATATCTAGATGAATTTGACAGTCTGCCCCTAGGACATGAACTCTTATTTTCTCTCTTGAATAATACTGAAGATGCTCTCTCCGCTTAGTAATGGTAACTCTTAAAGTGTAATAAAAGACCACTTGGGATAAGTCCATTTTCTTAATCAGCAGATCACATTTTATGATAACATTCTGAATTTAATATTTAACATTTATCATGTCCTCACTCTCTTAAAAGTACTAGGCATTTCACATAGAAGTGGTCCCTGTTGTCAGAGAGCTTCCATCGTGAAAGGTTTTGACTTATAAAATAGATATAGACTGAAAAACCAGTTTTCAACACTTAGCCATCCTTTTTTGTAGCACCTTTAACTTGAAGAAATTCAGATGCTTTAGCATGGCAAGATAAATACTGTGGGATAGAAAATGAGATCAGAGGTTTACATGATTTCTCTTTCCTTAGAATGTAGAGATAGTTTCATTGTATATGAAAAAAAAATCCTGGGGTCCCTGTGTGCAATTGCCAGAGGTTAAAAAGAGGATAAGAATGAGGAATGGTGAGCTTTGAGAGACAATACAGTAGTTAAGAGTGTGACCTCTGAAGTCAGACTTAGATTCAAATCCTAGGTCTTCTCACTAGCTGTGTGACCTTGGACAAGTTGCTTAGCTTCCCTGACATTTGATTTCTTCACCTGCCAAATGAATATAGTTATTCCTAACCTCATTAAAGGATGTCAACATTGAAACTATTAAATTTAATTATTAACCAGATTTTTGGGGGGAGCGGGGGGGCCTTGCTATGGTGGCTTATGGGATCTTAGTTCCCTGTCCAGGGATTGAACCTGGGCCCCTGGCAGTGGAAGCACTGAGTCCTAACCACTAGACCACCAAGGAGTTCCCTAATAACCAGATTTAGGACCTCTTCATTCAAAATTTGTTTGCCTACAATGTATTTATAGAGTAATTATTGTTTAGAAAACTGTATCTTGAAGCCCGAATTATTTCCAAATGTGTCTTGTTTGTCCCTTTCTTTGTGTTGGTGTATCATGCTTCTTGCTCCTATTATAGTCCCTTTAAAAAGACAGTTATTTTAGCCTCTCTGCTGTGGATTTCCCTTTCTGTATCAACACAGAAGTCAGAGCCAGCTACCTTCCTGATAGGAAATTTTCTCAACTAATTTTCAAGGTGTATAATAGGAAGAGGGCAGGGGAGAAGTGCTCCTGGAGACATTGAACAATTAATTATATTGTAATGGAGCTATAGAGGGAGGCGTGGATGACTGGCCCAGAGAAAACATGATTTCTCTGGTGCCAGGATTACACTCAGAGGCATTTCTGCCTGTCTCCACTTTGCAAGGCACAGTGCCAGTGAGAACAGCAGTTAGTACACCCATAGTGGGGTTTACTAGCTTCCACACCGTGTTTGGTGGGTTCTTAACTTCAGGATGAGGAATTAAATTTTTTACCCAGCAGGAAGTGATTGCCATTTACTGATTTTTTTTTGTAGTAAAGATCTAGCTTGGGATATGAGTATTCCAGAGATGTGCTGTCATAAGGAAGGAGATCCTAACAAATGTTGCTCACTGGAGTCAAGGAAAGGCAATAAAATCCATGTATGTATGTACATAGCCAGGAACACACCTGTGAAAGTCGATTTTGTGCCTTAGATTTGACAGCACAGTGCTCTCAGGCATTTCTTTTTTTTTTTTTTTTTTCTGCTTTCATACTTGCTGCTGGACACTCCTGTGATCCCTTTGTTTTCTGTTGAAATTGCTCCTTTTAAAACATACCAGCAGCCTGGGTGCCTGAGTCGCCAATACACCTTTCCACATATAACTGGAGACTGGTAGAAGTTAACTCTGTGACAGAGGCATTCCTGCTGCCCACAATGCTAGGCTCCACTACACTGGCACAGCTTTACTCAATGAAGGGAAGTCTGTGGGGCATGTGCCTAGTTCAGAGTTTGTAGTTATCACCACTAACAAAATTTTCATAAGGTAAGGCCAATAAGTCTGTCTCTGCAGAGGTCTGTTAGTCAGTAGATGAATTGTGACTATACACATTCCATTTGTCTATTGACATAATATTCCTGAAGGCCTGACACTTTGATGTCCTACACTAGAAATCATCATGTTTTACCCAAAAGCAAATCAGTGTTGGCAGAATTCGTTTAGCCCAGAAAGTTGCTCGTTTACATGGGAGCAACTTTCAGGGAGTTGCTCCTGAAATCAGGTTTAACTTCGCACTTCTCTAGGCTAGTTATGGAGATTATATGGAATGGTAATTGTGAAAATGCTTTGAAGAAATAGGAAGTTCCTTGTAAATGTATTGGGGGGGGTTGGATATGATTTTTACTGAGAAATATTTGTTATTTTTTAGGGGACAGTATTTGTTCAAAAACAAACCTCCTGATGGAAATGCGCCTCCCAACTCTTTTTATAGAGCACTTTATCCTAAAATTATACAAGACATTGAGGTAAGAATCTGTATATTTGGGTATTTGCCAAATACTAGAGAATCATCAACATTCTTCAGTAACAGCATTGTTACAACAAACCCATTAGGGTTTATTGATGTGGGTTAAAAATCAATTTCTTTACAAGTGAATAGGGTAGGTAAAATATAGTAAATAGCCAGGCAAAGAAATTTAAAGCTTTTGAAAATTGTTTATTGATAGATAAATAGGTAAGAGAGAAAATATGATAACGGAAGTGGAAATGTTTAAAAGTTGCACTTATAAACCATTATTCAAATATCTTCTGAATTGAGTCTCTGTGGAAGTTCACTGGTAGAAATGCCACCTCAGATGTAAGATGAGCACTGAGTAGGTAACCTCATGTGGTTCATAGCTTCCCCTCTGTTGGTGAACAGTCTCTCTCCAGAAGGTTTATTATTTAGTCGAACGAGTTACATACAGGAGAGTTCTAGGAAATAAATCTTTAATTACTTTGCAAATGAAAAAATGTTTTACAACATTAAATAGAAGCTTTTTTAAAAAAATGCCTAAAGTTCTATATATCCAGTAAAGCACTGAGCATTTGTCATTGGTTGCCATGAAAGTCAGAAAAGAGTTTAGTTGTAGTCCTTTCCTAATTACTACTTCTTTACCATTCCTTCTTCTCAGACAATAGAATCTAATTGGAGATGTGGAAGACACAGCTTACAGAGAATCCACTGCCGAAGTGAAACAAGCAAAGGAGTTTACTGTTTACAGTATGATGATCAGAAGATAGTAAGCGGCCTTCGAGACAACACAATCAAGGTGAGGTCTCTTCAGTTATGGGGAGGTAGCTGAAGGGGTAAGGATGACCACAGTGTAAAGCAACCAAAAGCATAAACTCTAAACGATATTTCCAGAAAGTGAAAGTTTTAGATTGTTTCCAGTCTGAAAGCCAAAATCATTTCCTTAAGGGAAAAATGCCTGCTTCTCCCCAGAAGCTCATACATATGGATAGTGCTAGGGTTAAATTCTCTCCTTGAAGTGCACTGAATGGGCTGTTACTCTTTTGGGCCCTCACATAATTATAGGCCAATCCTGTTCCTGAATGAAAAGGATCAAGTCTGCATTATACTGAAGCCACATATGTAGAAGTGCTTAGCTCTACCTGCAGAAAAGAGTGCATTCCACACTACTCTGGGCTTTGATTCTTTGGGGGAATCAAATACATAATAGGGCCTGCAAGTCTCTGCACCACCCCATTATCATGGTGATCAAAAGGATCTTGTTTGCCATCCTAGATCTGGGATAAAAGCACACTGGAATGCAAGCGGATTCTCACAGGCCACACAGGTTCTGTCCTGTGTCTCCAGTATGACGAGAGAGTGATCATAACTGGGTCGTCGGATTCCACGGTCAGGTAGAAACTTTCAAATGATCTTTTGAACTCTGAAACATCAGATTCACTCTGTTCTGCCTTAGATAGTGATTTTGTTTGTATCTGCATGAACACAATTACGAAACTTCATAACCAAAGAAGAATAAGCAATCAGCTCCCCCCATCACTGTGTCAGTCTAGAACTGGAAGACTTGATTTAGGAATGGTTATGGTAAGTTTACATTTTTGTACATTTAAGAAACTACATACTCTGTTTTAGTTTGGGGGAATCATGTATTATAGAAACTTGGTAAACTTTGCATTTTTTACAAAAACCACCTCACAGGGGAATGACATGAATGGAATGAAGCCTTCCTTTCAGGTGGTTATAACTGTAGTACAGGCATGCATTATCTCCTTTAAAATGTGTACAGGTGAGCAGTACTTTCTCTTGCCAGCCCCTCCCCTGCTGTCCCTGCAGTTTTTAATTGCAAGCTTCACTCTGGGAGGGGCCTTCAATTTCCAGAGGCGTTAGTGATTTGATGACACAGCCATTATGCTGCTGGAGTCCAGTGTAGCTTGAGTTCTGGGTACCAGCAGAACTGCTGGAAACCTCTGTTAGGAATTTTGCCTTGAGCTAAAGGATTTAGCAAACATAATGCATCAGAAGTAACTTTAAAAAAATAGGGAGAAAAAAAGCAGTTAACTGCATTGTTAGATTCTCTGAAGTTAAATGTTTACCATTCCGAATTATCCTCTGTGAATAGAAAAGGCTATTCGCGTTTTCTTGTCTTTTGACTTAAAGGCATAGCAAATTCAGTTCATAGAGTTATCAGCATTTAACATTTATTGGTGCTTGTGGAGTGCCTCAAGGAAGCTTAAAGATTGTAGAGGCTAACATCGTTTATTGTACAAGGGAAAAAATGATTTTCAAAGAGAGAGGGTTAAATTGGAAAAAAATAAAATATGTTGTAAAAAAAACAAAGTTAAGTATACAAAATGAGTGATGAAAGTAAAATACACCTTCACAAAAATTTCTCAAGCTATCTAAGGGTCCTGCACTCTGCTGTGAAGCCCATATTTATATTGGGGTGGCTGGTCTTGATCCCTACACTCATTCAGAGCACAGAAATCGGGCCTTATGTTTAGGTAATTTTACGCCTTGATCTGTGTGGTGAATACTAAGGCCCAAGGTCATCAAGCTCAAATCCACAATACTAAGTCAGTCTATTACAGAAGGTTCTTGGCCTGAATCAGTTCTAGGACCCGAGGGCTATCTGTGGGACCACCAACGCTGCAGTTATTAGCAAAATTCCCACCAGTTTAAAATGTATCAGATTAAATGTCAGAAGGTTTATGATAATCTTGCAGTTTGGGACCAATTTGCTGGTGATGGGCGCTGCACCCTCATTTCAGCACCCTGCAACTAGCCCGGATTTCAAGTTGTGTGTCTTAAGGATGGCATACTGGCAGTATCCCATCTCCTTCCTCTTCCCACTTTCCCAGTCCAGTCCTCTAACTACCGCTTCCCCATGGCCAATCAGTAGACTTTACCTCAGCTCAACTTTAGAGCTACAAAAGGAGAGTAAGGTATACCATTAACTGTGAGAAATAGGGTGGGGGGGTGGGCAGTGAGGTAATCCAGTACTTAAAATAGATTGTAGTATGAATTTCACTACAATTTCAGATAACCGTAATATTTTTGTTCCAGGGTGTGGGATGTAAATACAGGTGAAATGCTGAACACATTGATTCACCATTGTGAAGCAGTTCTGCACTTGCGTTTCAATAATGGCATGATGGTGACCTGCTCCAAAGACCGTTCCATTGCAGTATGGGATATGGCCTCCCCAACTGACATCACCCTCCGCAGGGTGCTTGTCGGACATCGAGCTGCAGTCAATGTTGTAGACTTTGATGATAAGTACATCGTTTCTGCATCTGGGGATAGGACTATAAAGGTAATGAGGCATTTTTCAGTAAGTCCCCACCTTAGAATAGGGGAGTTCATATGGAGATCTTCTCAAGGACAATTTTATATTTAACCCTCACTGTACAATACTTAATATTTATTTAAATCAGATACTAGTTTATGTAATGAATGAGATAGATCATGTGACAATTTGGGTTAGGTTTTTATTCCTGTAAATAATGGTGAGTATGAAAAAGGCAGGGGGTAATTTTAGGTTCAAGATTTGTCTGCAAGGCGAGACTAACCCCATAAGAGTACATCAATCTGAGGATTTCTCATATGATAGCAACCAGCTACAAATTAGCCCTATATTACTGTGAATTAAACGTGTCATTTGGGGTTTGATTTGGATTGGTTTAAGACGTTGAATTTCCCCTACTAGTTCAGTCCCATTTTCTGCTTCCCGAAAACTGCAGTTGCCATAGATTTTACTAATAAAAGCACCAAATCAACAGCCAATGCCATTTCTGTTTCAGGTGTGGAACACAAGTACTTGTGAATTTGTACGGACCTTAAACGGACACAAACGTGGAATTGCCTGTTTGCAGTACAGAGACAGGCTGGTCGTGAGTGGCTCATCTGACAACACAATCAGGTGAGCAGCAGGTGCCCTTGCCCAGAAGGGATCACTATTATCCTGCCGTTTATTGTTTGTGCACAGACCAAACGAATTGTCGACTGTGTTCTGTTTATAATAAAACATTTTTCAGTTTTCTGTGGTTTCTTACAGGTTAAAAGTTTGCCCCAAGCAGAGAGACAGCACAGCAAAGTCTTTTGTTGATGTGTTTCCTTCCTGTAATAGTTTTATCACCAGATAGACCTATTTAAAAGGAACTGCTTGAATGAGGAAGTGAGCAAGAGAAATAAAAATGGAGGTTGAAGGCCCTTCTGTAAATTTCTCCTGTCTGCAGTTATAAGTGCTGATAAATAGTTAAAGGGCTTTTCTCTTTGCCAGTGTTTTAAAAAAAACAAAAAAGATTTGTTCCCCTACTAGAAGTTGTACAATTTTGGGTTTTTTAGCATTACATAATGGGCCAGGGAGCTACCAGTCTTTGAAATTATGAACAAATTATGAAGAATCCACAAATTGAAGTACTTTTTGGTGTTTTCCCTTCATGAAAATGAATGACGCACATATGCATAGAATTTGAAAGATTTATCAACCCTCTCCCCTCCTTCAAAGGAAGTACTAAGGGAATGAAAAAGCCATTGAAAAAACGACAGACAGATATTGTCATATCTAAGGAGATTAGCATTCCTAGAAATCATGTGGATTGGTCAGAAGGCATACATAATTTAAATTAGTATATAAAAATGTTTGAGAACTTACTTTGCATTTCTGTTATATGAGAAAACTGTCCGGAACAGTGAGGTGAAAGCTAAGGGTGTCCTCAGTGACAGAGGTACACATATTTTGTGAGAGCAGGATGTCACCGTTCCTGCATCTCATTCTTATTCAATTGTGGTTTCCGGAAACACAATTATGTTTCTTGGCTTGGCCCTTTCCTTCTTAGGCAACTGTGTACATTACATTCATCTTTTGTATTCCTTGGTGACCCTGATTACAGGTTTATATGAAGCTTGAGGCTTTAAAAATATTTACAACATATTTGAACTTAAATCGTACATTTTTCTGCTTATATGGCAGAAAGTAAATAAATTATACTGAAAATAATACATTTGTATATGAGTGTTGATTGGTTTTTATATTTTGGATATTTTAAAAGACATAAGATGTATGTTATAACATTCCAAGCTTAGAAAAGAATGCATGGAAATTCACTCAATGTTCTCTTTCAGATTATGGGACATAGAATGTGGTGCATGCTTACGAGTGTTGGAAGGCCATGAGGAATTGGTGCGCTGTATTCGATTTGATAACAAGAGGATAGTCAGTGGAGCCTATGATGGGTGAGTGTGCTGACAGGGTTTTTAAAAGTTCTCTTAATCCCCCCTGCCTTAGAATGTTAAACATAGCCTTTCCTTGTCTCCAAAAGATTATAGGTATCACAGAAAGAATCTGATACAGTATTCTTGTGTCTAATCCATATATTCACATCTCCTTTGTTCACTCTTTTCCAAATAATCTTCCCAGTCATTTAATTATACTTGTTTGCTCATGATTTTCATTAGTATTTTGGATTTTTGTTTATATATTTATTTTGCCCTATAAAGCAGAGAACTGGATAAACCCTAGTATATCAGGATATGGATATAAAATAGTGACTTGTTAATAAAATTGAAATGTTGGAGGATAGTATCTTTGGAGGGGGCTTAGTATGGGAGGGTCTTGTCTTCACTGCTGGCATTTCAGTCACAGTGCGTTAAATAATCTTTACTTTCCTTCAGTCTACTTTCCAGTGGTTACAGACTCCGTTCATGTTGTGGATGGATCCCACATCCAGTGACGCTAATAAGCACATCGTATATTCTTACAAGAGTGAACTCACTTATGAAATGCACTCTGCCATTTCTTCTCATCAGGGTGCCTGATGTGGAGGATGGGAAGGTCATAGTTCAAATATTGGCAGCTTTTTAAAAATATCAGAAACTGTTTCCAGACTCTGCAAGGGTACTAGACGCCGAATTGCTAGAGGCCAGCAGCTGTAGTTGCAGCCATTTTATGTTCAACCTCAGGATGTTTTCCTTGGCCAAAAACGCACTAAGTCGTCTGACAGTTCAAAGCATTCAGCAAGCAGTGGCAAGGGAGATCCATCAAAAGCGGGCACCTGATTTCCATGACAAATATGGTAATGCTGTATTAGCTAGTGGAGCCACTGTCTGTGTTGCTGTATGGGTATATATGGCAACACAAATTGGAATAGAGTGGAACCCATCGCCTGTTGGCAGAGTCACCCCAAAGGAATGGAGAGAACAGTAATCATCCCAGCTGATTTAATACTGAATTGTTTCAGAATCAACTCATAATTAATTCCAAGTAAAAGTACTATGTACCCATTAAAATATAGCATGTTTGAAGAAATAAAGTATATTTGAAACCTTCAAAAAAAAAAAATATCAGAAACTAACTTACAACTTTTTCTTAGTTTACGAGCTGGCTGTACTTGATTCATTAAGACAACTCAAGCAGCAGTAAGTGTTAACAGACCCATTTCCTCTGCTTTGAGTCAGCCGTCACTGTCAGACCCTTGGGAAGTTGTTGGGGGTATGACGACATGTTTCAGCTAAGTCCAAGGTTGTATTTTTCTTACTGCCCTGGTTTTGATCTGTACCCTTTTCTTGGGTTTTGTCTGTTACTTACCTTGAGGAGACAGGACATACAATTGATTCGAAGAAGGGCTAAACTTTTCTTATTTAAATATTGTTTATATAAACTCAGAGTCTTACATGGACCCCAGTCCTCTGATGTGTGACCTGGGCCACTGTCAGAATTGACCAGAAAAAAAATGCCTCAGAGTTATAGGTTTCTAGGTCTAAGTGATCTCATCTACCATTAAGAGTTCTAATATATAAGAACCCCTTTTGACCCCAATGTATGGTGTGACTTCACTGTTCACTCTCTTCAGTTTGTTTAAAGCTAACCTATTTCTTGTTTTTAGGTTAATCACATACATTTTCCCCTTTTAAGACTAATAACCTCTACCCAAGAATGAATACATGATCTGAGCCTCCAAATCAAAAACGTTTTTATATATCTTGTGAGCTGCATTTATCATAAAACTATCTACACCATATATATTTATTACCGTGACTTCTTGCTATTTTTCTTGTGTCCCCTTAATTTTGCTTTTTACTAAGATTTTGGTCCCCTTTTTGATCTTTAGAAAAATTAAAGTGTGGGATCTTGTAGCTGCCTTGGACCCTCGTGCGCCTGCAGGAACTCTTTGTCTACGGACCCTTGTGGTAAGAGCCTTATTGTTTAGAGGGGTTTGAGGAGCAGGAAGGGGAAGAAATTAACATTGATGTGCTGTGGAATACAGATCTGGATTTGATAGTTAGAACCTCACAAAGTCTACTACTAAGTGGAAAGGCAACCAGTACTTGACAATAAAATATGTTTATATAGCTGCCTTTCATCCAAAAGTGCTTTAGAGACTGTATATGGAGAAGAATGTGGCAGCTGTTCAACAGCTGCACAGCAACTCTACACAACAGTTTAGTACAGGAAGTGAATAAGAATTCTGTATCCACTAGAAACAGTAGGGGGTACTTGGGGAGAGAGAACATAATGACTCAAATTGGAACCTGTCCAGAATCTGAGGACCTGCACACCTGTGCCTGCAAGAAGTGCCACGGGAGCCTGCATGAACCCCCTGCTCCGCCCCTGAGTTCGCTTCCTAAGGAATGCTGCCTCCAGCAATTCGAATCCTGTCTCTTTTATTCTGTTATACCCCGTGGCCCAAACATCTTGACATTTGGGGAAAGACATGACTTAGAAGGAAGAATGTCATCTCGAAAGCAACAAGTTCTTTATCATGGTGTTAGCCAAAGGCCCAGATCAGAAAATGGCCCAAAGGTTTGAAAGCTGCTTCCATGACAGAAAGGTAGGTGGGGTATCATGGAGGACAGAATCTTCTGCACAACTCAGGAAAAGATGAGAGCAAGGATTTGAAGCCCATCCTGAATCCTGCCTCTCAGCACTTTAGGCAGCCTCTGCTCTGGAGAAGAGAGTGGTACTTTTGTCTTCCTTGTTGAATGTAAAGCTCATTCTTTTAGCTCTAGACCTGTTTTACCTGCATGTTTCACACACGGTTTTTTTAAATGTATATGTTCACCCATTTGATTTTTGAACTATAATTTACATACAGGAAAATTTGTTCCTTTTTTTCGTAATATATTTTGCATAGAAATTTGCAGTTTTGTAAACCCCACACTCAAGATATAGAACAGTTTCATCACCTTAAAAATGATACTCCTTCAATATTAATCCCTTCTCCTCAACCCCTAGCTACTATCCCTGTAGTTTTGCTGTCTTATAAGTGTCATATAAAATTATATTAATGTAGCTTTTGAAAAAACTTCTATTTATATTTAATCTTGTCTGTGCTGGGTCTTCATTGCTGCGTGGGCTTTTTCTCTAGTTGCAGCGAGTGGGGCTGCTCTCCAGTTGCGGTGCTCAGGCTTCTCATTGCTGTGGATTCTCTTGTTGTGGAGCATGGACTCTAGGCAGGTGGGCTTCGGTAGTTGCCATGTGCAGGCTCAGTAGTTGCGGATCACAGGCCCTAGAGCACAGACTCAGTGGTTGCAGCACACAGGCTTAGTAACTCCACCACAGGTAGGATCTCCTAGACCAGGGATCAAACCCATGTCTCCTACATTGGCAGGCGGATTCTTTCCTGCTGAGCTACCAGGGAAGCCCATATTTATGTAGCTTTTTGCATTTTTCTTTTTTTTTTTTCCACTTCTTTTGAGATTGATTCACATTGTTGCATGTGCTAATACTTTGTTCCTTTTTTTGCTGAGTGGTATTCCCTTGTGTAGATGAACCAGTTTCTTTCTTCATTTACCAGTTTAAGGACATTTTTGGAATGTTTTCAGTCTTTGTGGTACTGAAAACATCCCAATATAGGCTTTTGTGTGTACATTTTTTTCTTTCATTTCTCTTGGGTAAATACGTAGAAGTATGATTTCTGAATATACATTGAAATTTAAAAGGAACTACCAAGCTATTTCCCAAAGTAGCACTTGGGGAGTTTGCAAATGTAAACCATTTCACATTTCCACTAACAATGTGTGAATGTCCTATTTTTCCACATCCCTGACAGGACTTGGTTTTGTCCGTTTTTAAAAACATTACAGCTACTTGGGCGGGTATGTAGTTTTAATTTGAATTTCTGTGATAGCTAATGGTATAGAACATCTTTTCCTGTGCTTATCTTCTTTTGAAGTGTCTTCAAATCTCATCCTCATTTATTTATTGTCTAAGTTTTTTTAATAGATTAATTGTGATGTAATTGACATACAATAACATGGACATATTTAAAGTAAAATGCAACTTAATAAATTTTGACATATATACAAAACAGCGACATCATGCCAACCAAAGAGTGACTAAACTCATGCCCACAATTACGTAGTAATCCCTCCTTCCCTTAACAACACTGAATCTTCTTCTAAATAAAGACCACTTATTTAGGCCTTTTTAAATTTCTCAGCAATGTTTTATAGCTTTCAATGTAAAGGTTTTATATGTCTTTTGTCATATTTATCCATAAGTATTTCTTATTTTTAATGCTATTATAAATTAAGATTTTTCATTTCTGGATTGTTCATTGCAAGATATATAGATACACTTCTTTTCCAATCTGCATTTTTTTGTTTTGTTGTACTGACCATCAGTACAGTGCTCAAAACAGTTGGTAAGAATGGATATCCTTATCTTTAGGAAAAAGTATTTGGTCTTTTACCATTTTATATAGATACATGTTAGCTAGGATTAGGAGATTCTTTTCAGTTCCTAGAATAGAGAGCTTTTATTAGGAGTGGATAGGGTTTAGTTAAATGCTCTTATCTGCATCTGTCAAGTTGGTCAGTGTGGTTTTCACCTTTATTCTGTTAATTGTTATGTTTTTGAATACATTGAGTTTTGAGTATTAAACTGTATCACTACAGATCCCATAGACATTAAAAAGATTATAATAAAGGAATGCTATGAACAATTCTGTGCCTTCCAAACTGATAACCCAAATGAAATGGACCAATCCCTTGAAAGATACAATATTCCACAACTTAGGAAGAAATAAACATTCTGAATAGACCTAACCTTATTAAAGAAATAGAATAAATAATTAATAACTGTCCAAAACAGGAAGCACCAAGCCCATATGGGCTCACTGATGAATTCTACCAAATGTTTAAGGAAGAAATTATACCAATGCTCTATCCTTTCCTCCAGAAGATAAAAGCAGTGTGAATATTTCCTACCTAATTATGTGAGGCTGGCATTACACTAATCCTGAAACCAAACAAAGATAAGAAAACTACAGATATGTCTACCAATATGTCTTATGAACACAGATGATCATGTATCTAATGAGCTCATTTACATCTTGTAAAGAATGTAAAATAGTGCAGCCTCAATGGAAAACAATATGTGTATGTATGCTTAGTGGCTCAGTTGTGTCCGACTCTTTGTGACCCCATGGACTATATAGCTCACCAGGCTCCTCTGTCCATGGGCTTCTCCGGGCAGGAATACTGGAGTGGGTAGCCATTCCCTTCTCCAGGGGATCTTCCCAACCCAGGGATCGAACCTGGGTCTCTTGCATTGCAGGCAGATTCTTTACTATCTGAGCCACCAGGGAAGACCAGTTCCTGTGTGTGTGTGTGTATGTGTGTGTGTATATATATATATATATATAGAGAGAGAATAGAATAGAATAGAATATTATCCAGCCTTGAAAGAAAGAAAATGCTGTCACACGCTACAACATAGATGAAACTTGACATTATTCTAAGTGAAACAGGTTTATACCTGCTTTTTAGAACCAGTTGTTAGATTTTCATGAATTCTGCAAGCTGGTTGAACTCAGATGGATAGCTTGAAATTGGCTAGGATAGAAATTTTTAAACTGTAAAATGTGGAAATGCTTTTACAAATTGGGGATAGTTAATTGATAAATACATACCAGCACAGTACTGCTTATTGCTCATCAGCCCTTGGCCTATGATTGTAATAGAATCCTAGAGATACAGAGAAGAGGATAAAGCCTGAGAGCTACTGAGGAATGTTCTCATTGAGGCTAAGTCTAGGAGAGTTAGCAATGAGAAACTCGTGTACTGTTTGACATGTGTCAGCTCTGGGGAATATTACTTTGACTGTATATGAAATCAACTACCCATTATTTGGCTTTTATATCCTGCCTTTAATCCAGATTAAGATTTTTATCTGTATTCTTGAAATGGTCAAGAAGACTATCAGCTTTAGCCTTTCCATAGAGTCCTTTTGACATGTTGCTGAATTTGTGTTCTTTTGATTTTGAATAGTTCAAAAGTTCTGTTTCTGCTTCTTTAGGAGCATTCTGGAAGAGTTTTCCGACTCCAGTTTGATGAATTCCAGATTGTCAGCAGTTCACATGATGACACAATCCTCATCTGGGACTTCCTAAATGATCCAGCTGCCCAAGCTGAACCCCCCCGCTCCCCTTCTCGAACATACACCTATATCTCCAGATAAATACTCATACACTGACCTCAGACTCACCCAGGTATGAAAAAGAATTGTGTACATAGCACTGAGGGTAAGCGATGGAACACTGGCGGTAAGGTACTGTGAGTTCATGGAGCCTTCTCATGCCCTTTATAACTCCAAGTCCCATAATACAGAAACTGACACCACGAGACAGGGCTGGGCTGCACCCTGGATGCTGCCCTTGATGGAGGTAACCAGCCTCAGTCCTTAGATAATTCTTGAGCTAGGTCTCGATGATCCTTGTGTAGTAGAACTAATATTCCTGCCTCAGTCACCTAGTCGGATTGTTAAGGAAATGAGATTTAAATCAGTTTCAAAACTAAGAGTATTGACCCCAAAGCCTGTGGCTTTGTAATTCCCAGATCAAACTAGTACCTACAATGGAGACCCTTTAACCCAAGTAGATAATCTGATGTTGGAAGGAAAAAAATCTCTTGGCAAAATAGCACACAAGGCTGGCCTCTCATAGCTCTTGTCAGTATCATTTGATTATAAAAGGTAGCTTTTCTCTATCCCCCTTATCTGCATTCCCTGCCCCCTCCAACTGTTTTTTGACCTTGGAAGTAGCTCTGGAGTTGGTGAGAACTCTGATACCCTCCCACTCAAATCTCCATCCTGTCTCTAGGGCAGAAGAAGATCCTAATATTCATCTTAACCTATATCCCTGGGATACTCAGATCATACCTGATGGTCCTGAACCGATCAGATATAGGTCATCACTGGTTTGGGAAAACTGTACTAGCTACTGGGAAATATTGCCATTATTGTGATTTCTCATTTCCTATACTTGCCTCTGTTCTTGTGGCAGGAGCACACATTCAGTACACTTTTCTGCATATCTTTCTGCAGTGGTTCTTCTGAATGGGGTGTTTTAAGCCTTGTTGGGCAAGCTTCAGCACTCACTTCTGTCACAGAGGATGTGCTGCTTCCTCAGCCAAGGCGCAGAGACAGGCTTGGTGAGAATCCTAGCTATGTGCCCTTGGGCAAACAACTTCCCCAAGCCTTAGTTTCCTTGAGAATTGTAATACCTACCACGCAGAGCTGTTGTGAGAATCAAATGTTATGCATAGAAATCTTAGTGCTTAGCACAGTGCCTAGCACATAACAGACCCTCAATAAAAAAAAGTAACCATTAATTAGTATCAATATTGAAATTGTCATATAGGTATCCCCTCCTTTTGCCAAATTGTTGTCGTCCTCAGATTTCAATGGCATTTTGGCTCTCTGATTGTTTACATTTCCTTCTTTGTCTCACTCCTGAAACTTAGACATCCACTAAGAGTCTGTCTCAGGCTTTTCTTCCTTATCTGAGTTCCTTTCTTTGGCTTCCTTATCTCTCCCCAAAGCTTCAGCTCTCATCTCCAATTTGTATGTGTAGTCCCAACCTCTGCCTTAATCTCTAGGCCACATTTCCAATCACTGCCTACACACCTGTCCTTGACGGTACCGGGGGCTCTTCTGGAGCACACATCTAACACTCAGGCTCTCCCCTCATCTGCACTACCAGTGCCCTCCAGCCAAGCAGCCAGAGAGCCTCCCCCTACTCCCTCACTTTTTTTCAGTGGCATACTGCATTCATGGCCACTAAGGCCAGAAACTCAGAGCTGTCCTCACCTGCTCTACCATTATAAGAATCAGGTGAAAGCTCAGTGCTACACCCACCATAGTCATTGTTAATCTCTAGACATCAGAGTCATTCTGCATGAGCACTTAGAGTCCTGAGCATGTCAGTGAGCCCTGCTGAGTCCCCAGACAGGCCATGTAGCCTTTGACAGAAACTCCTGTGTGGCATGGACAGAGAGCAGGTATTAGGAAGGACCTCTGAGCCTTTCTCCCAATTGACAGCTAGTTTAATATTCTTTTCCTCTTAGAGAAAGGGAGAAATACAGGAAAAGGGATTAATGACTCTGTGCTCTGTTTTCACACAGGACTCATTAAAGTTGCGGTATTTAACATATCTGCCAATACCAGGATGAGCAACAACAGTAACAATCAAACCACCACCCACTTTCCCCGGACTAGCCGAGGAGCGGGGCTTTAAGACTCCTATTGGGACACAGTTGGTCTGCAGTCGACCCGGGATGGTCTACTCAGCACAGCTGACTGCTTCCGTGCTGCTATCAGAAGATGTCTTTTATCTTTTGTGAATGATTGGAACTTTTAAACCTCACCTCCCCTCCTCCTTTCCCCTCCGCACCTGTTTTTTCCTCATTTGGTTCCAGACAAAGATGACTTATAAATATATTTAGTGTTTTGCCAGAATCTCTCTTGCTTTGCTGTTAAGCAGAAGAACTAGTTTCCTTGTGTAGCCTACTGGGAGAGAGCCACTTCTAGGGGACAGGAAACGCAGCTTCAAGCCAGACGGCACCCAGTGTCTCCCTGTAAACTGCAGGCATGCCCAGCACCCAGCAGGACCTGCCCCAGCCCCACTGTGCTTAGGAGGAGGCAACTGTCTGTTTAGCCTCTGGGGCAAGAAAGAAAGAAAACAAGAATATATGCCCTGGAAGATCTGGGCCTCTTTCCTTCCATCTCTTTCTCTGTTTCTGTCCCTCTTGCCCCCTGCTGCCCCACTCGCCTTCAACATGTTTCTCTGTTCCACCTGAGAAGAAAAAGTATGAAGAAAGTATCCTCAGTTATCATGAGGCAAATGAGGAAATGCAATACTTAGAAGAGTTAAAATGCTCTTCAGTCAAAATTTCAAACCTAGGCTTTGGCCACAAGTGACCCTTTGTGGCAGCAATGGATTCTCAAACATGGGACTCATCATATTTGCAACTCTTCTCTCTTCCCCTTGTTACACAGCCCACCCCTACCCCCAGAAGGGAGGCAGCAGAAATTTCCTGGGCTCCATCAATGGCCACATCTTTTCTGCACTCAGCAGTCTCCTGGATTCCATGTAGAGTGTGGAAAGGAGTTGCTGATTGCATTTCCTCTCATTAACAATTAGATGTGTAATAAAAAGCATTGTACTTCATCTTAAATCACTGCTAAGGCTCAGCCTACAGAAATAACTGAAATGGCCGGAGCCAGTTGCTCGGTACTTTCTGCATAATGGTTCGCGTCTCTGATTTCTTCATCAGGGCCTGCGAGTACCCAAAGCACCTGTCTCTTTGCCAAGACCATGATCAGACTAGCTTACCAGGTGGTCAGGACTAAAAGGTGATGTCTTTTTCACTTAGGCCAGTAAATATCGTCCCTCAAAAACCAAGCTAATTATCTCAGCCTTGCACTGCAGAACTTTCCTTCTGCTTTTCCAAACCTGGTATATATAAAAGGCAAAGCTGCCAGAGAGAGAGAATCAGGGTGAAGTTTGGCATACAGGGTTTATTAATGGTGCAGAAACTGCCTTCTCTTTACTTTTCTTCCTCCTCCTGGCCTTATTTTACTCTCCACTCTCCCCAGCCAATAAAATTTCTCTGGCGGTTGGTGAGCAACATAAACAAATGAACTTCAGCAAGGGTCAAGGCTGACGGGTAGGAGCTTCAGGTGAGGGCATGTGTGCCCCCAACCCGGGAGCACAGAGAGTACTATCCATGCGTGCCCCACTTGTTTCCAGGTCAGGAGTGGGCCTGCACCAGCCATCTCATGGGACACAGACACACCCATCAATAGCCGCAAGGCCCAGGGCAGTCTCAAGGGTCCCTTGGAAGCTGAGTTGACAGGCCCATTGTTTCCATTACTAATCAATGCAGTTGAGTAAAAGAAAAGCCTCTTTTAACCAGCTGGTGTAAAATTTCAGTGGGAGCCTGTAACATGTGACCTCAAAGCCAGGCCACTTTAGTTCAGCAAGGGAGGTGGGGAGAGAGAAAGCCATCCTTACTCTTCCCTCTGCTTTGCCAGAAGGAATCCTCTTTCCAAAACGTGCCCAGACTGAATGTTTTTGCGTAGTGAGAGGCAGACTGTGCATATGCATTTTTCCTTTCCTGCTTTATGAGTGCTTTTAAGCTTTTAGTAACAGGTTATAGAGAGAAAATATTTTCCAATGTAATATGTCATTGCCAGGGAAATATTTTCTGAGTATAATACCCTTACCAACTACCCACATGCTAGAGAAATGTCTTCTATTTAGCCACTATCAGGGTTCCTTGTCTATTGTCTTGACTTAATGGATTTTGATTGGTTAAGGATTTTCTATAGATGAGGCAGAGGGTTGACCACCCTGAAAAACACCCAGGTCAGGCACTAAAGAGGCAATGGATTTTGAACTGTTTCAAAATATTGTCCAGTAGCCATAACTTTACCAGCCCTTCTCTTATATGCTGCTATTCAGAAGTGGAACTGCGGAATAGTCCTTGGTGCCCGGGGTTTTGCTCGCCCCTAGAGGTTCAGTGTAAGCTATGTTGTTTCTAAGACCATTTGGGGAGCTTGTCCAGTACATCATAAATGAGATCAAGAGTGGACCCTGCAGTCTGGAGCCCATCAGCTCCATCAAGGATATTCTGCAAGTTGTCCTCTGCTGCTTTTGGAAATGGGAATGGAGTTAAGTGGTCTGAAAAACTGGAGTCAGTCACATTTCTCAGCTCTGGGGGTCATTTACCAGTTCATTGTAGAAGAAATAATCAGGTAAGTAGAAGTTCATTTCCAGAGAAGGTAAATCCCACTTACCATCTCTGCATGATTTCAGTGGGAATTGATTATCACTAATCCCCAACTGGGCTAGAATAAATGTAAAGTTTGACCTTTTTAAAAAGAAAAGAGAAACAAAGAAAGTCTTCACACCTCCAAAGAAATGGTAGAAAAGGAAGTGAAGGTGTCTCTGGGCTCTTCCCCATTGTAGATTAGTCTCTTCTCACTAAAATTCCAGTGTGGGCCTGCCAGAAACATTTCATAAAGATAGAGGAATCGTGTTCAAAAGCAGGTGAGGAGCATGTGCATGCCCCTGCACCCAGTTGCTCTATGGGCACTTGTGAGTTCTCTGTTCACACCGGGGCTTCTTGGACAAAACCAGCATGCCTTGCTACGTGTGTGTATTTCCACTGCTGAGAACATCCTTTTACTTCCCTATGTGCAGTTTGAAAGTGGACATGAATTGTGAATGGGAGGCCTTTTACACTTGTCTCTTGGCAAAATTCTTTCCAACGACTCTTTACCAGAAATTTCAGAGACAGACTCTCTGGAATTCTACTGACAAGTAATAAAGTCTGGCTCTTATAACTTGTTTTGGGGAAGGATCCTGGGACCCCTAAATCATTCTGTTTTCTGCTTGAGTAAGAAAAATCCTTTTTATTTTTCTTTTGTAAAACCAAAAGTTGAAGAGAAGAAAATATGCACTCTTTGCCATTTCCTGGTACCCACTGGTCTGAACAGCTGTGGTTACTTAGCACTTGGTTATATGTGGAAATTCAGGGCTTTGGGTGGAGTGGTCGGGGAGATAGAATATTAATAACTAGGGCAACGTTTTCTTCCCTAGAATTATACACTTTGGTACTGTTGACCTTCTTGGCATCTTACATGGTAACACCTTCCTGCCTAGAATAGTGCAGGCCAGAGAGGCTAGGCTGCAAACTTGGTTCTGGAGGAATCCAAGGTACTTCAGGTATAAAAGGGGATGTTTAGATGCCCACCACCTGTCTGATGATCAGGTTTGCCATATGACTTTAATCCACATTTCTGATCTCCTCCTCCATTTCTCTGAGTTCAACAGACTTCCCACGATCTGGAGAACATGAAAAGGTGCCCTTGCTTTTCTTTGCCTTCCTCTCTTCCCTTCTAGAATAACCCTCACTTCTATCAAATGTATCCAAACCTGCAGGCTGAGTTCATCTCCCCAGACTTCATCCACACAGCTGATCACTGACAGACCACAAGCCCTTTCCATTATCCACAGACTCCACATAATCTGTGCCAAAAAGACAGCCGTCTCTTAGTAGAATAAAGCTGAGTTTTGCTTCTTGTTATTTTTACCTGTAGTTCATTTGTGACTTCAGAATCCTTGAAATTGAGGAGAGAAACCAAAAAAGTGTGATTATGGCTACCTGATTTCAGGTGGAACTTAATGCATTGATATCCAGAAACCTCTTCTGTTGGAAATTGAGTACCTATGATCTAAAGTTTCCTGGAGGTGGATGACATCTGCCAGCATCTCTCCAGCCCACCCTTAGCTTCCGATTGGTTCTGTGGTTGTGTGTTCAAAGGTCAGTGCAGTAAACAGCATTATAAAGCATCACCTCCCCTCTGTCCCTTTCCCTTTCTTGAACGTTGATGGGGGGAAAAAAAATACAAGGTTAACTCTCTGGGTACCAAGGACACTAACACTTTCCCAAATCAGTGATCACTCAAGCCCAATGCAGACTGTTCTGAGGGATGTTCACTTGACTCCAGCTGTGGGGCAGGCCTGGCAACAAGTGGGAGCCTCCCTGAGAGCTTTTGCTCAGCCTTTGTTCTCTAGACTCTTCAGTACGTACTGCTTTGACTTTTGTGATTATGTCATGGTGATGTGTAGTCAATGTACCGATATGTTCACAACCTAGAATCATGATAATATAGTGTGTTTTTTTTTAACTGTTCAGAAAAAAAGGTAACTTAATTACAAATATAAGATTAAAGTGAATTATCTGGGTGTCTTGTCTCTTTACCCCAACATCAAGAGGACAATGACTTTTTCAATATAGAAATTGAGGGAGTAAACAGAGACCTTTTAAAGAAAATCTGATATGAAAAAACAACATTGAGAGGAGTCAGGGCCAAATGGTATGAGTAAATGTGGGGACCCAGGCGTACAATTAAGTGTTCCACGTTGAATTAAATTAAAGCCAAAGTGATGTCTAATTTGGGAACTGGTCACCATAGTCTTGCCCTACCAACCTGAGCCCAGAACTTAAGTTTTCTTCTGCCTCCTTATCAGGTGAAAAGACTTGGGTTTCCCCTGCATCCCATTTGATCAATTTTGAGATGGTAGAGCTCACATTTGGGACCAATTTCCAGAGAGATTCCAACAAGCTATAAAAATGAAGGGAGGAAACTCACCCTTCTTCCCTGCTTGAATCAAACCTAGGGGAGTGGGTACCAGGTTGCAACTAGACCCCTCCCTCCTGGTGTCACAAGCAAGAACCGTGGCAAAATTAACCCATCCTTGTTTTATATCTATGGGCTCTTAGTAGTGATCCTTCCTGCCTGACCAGGCTCCCTGGCTTGTGGTCCCTGGATTGACAACTGCCGTCCTTACAGCCTTCTCGGGCTGTTAGATGACAGGACTCTGGTGCCGAACTATCCTTGCTAGAACAGGAGCATGTCAGGAGCTAGAACAGAGCATCAGGTCCACCTTGACATTGTGCAGATGAGGAATGTGAGGAACAAGAAAAGGGGCTCTCCACACTGCCAAGACCACACTGGAGTCTCCTCCCTGAGGGTGAAGAGAGAAGGGGAGGAGTCAGCAGAGACCACTGGGGCCACTGGCATTGGCTCAGTGGTCACTTGTAGGCTGGACTTCTGAGCCCAGAATTAGGCAGAGGCTGAGCCTCGAGAGTTATGGGTCTTACCTTGAAAGCCAGTGTCAGATCATTCCCCACAGGAAGACGGGTCTAGGGCACACCTTGGAAAACACCCTGAAATCACAGTTTCCTAAAGCAGTGCTGGGTCTGGACTCCCTCTCCCCTTCAAAACGTAAAGTTCTGCCACCATCAGCAATGACTAGAGAGGAGACCTCTCTTCATCCTGATTGGCTCTTGCCAATTAAGAGCATTTTATTAGGCTGCTAATTAAAGGTACTTGGTTAGCAGCAGGAGAGGCCGGGTGGGTGCCTGGTGAGACGAAGCAGAAGCCAGGAGAAATCGTTTTTTCCTCCCCACCCCAACGGAAGCAGAGCCTCTCAGGGAACCCTCTCGGTCCCCTAGCCTCTCCCGCTGTGCCTGCCACACCCTTTGCTTTCAATTAGTGGCTCTGAGGGGAGTGAGGTCATTACCAAGCCCAGGTGGAGAGCCCTCCCCTGCCTCAGGCCAAATGAGGCCTTGGGTAGGGGAGGCTGTGCCAGTCCCCATGTGCCTGTGTACCTCCTTTGGTGCTTTGGAGTCAGGGCCCAAGAAAGGAGAAGCCCACAGATTGTGTTTGTTCTCCCCACTGAGGAGTGGCCCCTGGGTCCCCATCACTCAAGACTACTGCTATCTTGATCACATGGTGTGACTCTCTATGCCCTCTTCCTCACCAAAGTCTCAGCAGGTGGCTAGGAAATGTGACCTTCCTATCACTTTGCAAGTGCTGAGCCCACTTAGACCTAGAGTGGGTCCAGGAAGAGGGGCTGAGGATTTTTCCAGCCCAGCCATGCAGACCCTGAGACTCCTGGTCTGAGACACTTAACCCTGCCTGGCCCAGCTCAGCGCCAGGAAAGTCTCCTTCCTCTAGTAAAGGAGGAGGGCCTGGCTATGACTTAGCACCTAGGGGCTGGTGTGCAGGGTCAGAGTTACCCCCTAGCCAGGACCTTCCCTGTCCCATCTTGCTGCCCTCCTCACCCCCTCACTTAACTGCAGAATTAGCACGAGCCTCAGCTGGGAGGGCAGATTTATGGCTGGGCCTGCCTCCTTCCATTTAACCCCAGGCCGGCCCGGGCTTCAGACACTAAATTAGATTTTTGACAATTAGAGAGACTAATGGGCACATAGCCATCCCCAGAGCCAGATATCCAGCAAGGCCATCCTTTAATATCCACCACTGGCCAGCCAGACCTTCCCTGGCCACCCTCCTCTCTCCCCTGTTGGGTGTTTCTCTCCCATGCCCTGCATCTCCCTGCCCAGGCTCTAAATGCACTCCAGAGGTTTCTCTGGTTCACTCTCCCTGCATTTCTTATCCTGTCCTTCCCACCCCTCCAGCTCAGCTCTGGGGCTCTGCCCCTCCTCACCTCCAATCACATTTATTTCCTCTGCCTTCCCAAGGGCCCATCCCTCTGCAACCTTTCTGTTGGCCCCTAGCAGACCACAAGCCCCTTGAGGGCAGGGGTTTGTATCCTACCTGTATCCAGCATGCCTAGCAACCAGGGTGCTTAATGTTTATCATTTTTTGGGCCCATCTCCTTGCCTCCTCCATCTGAGTCCCTGAGTCTCTAAGGTGTGCCCATGCTTCCTTCCTGGCCACAAGCCCAGCCCTGGGTCTGGCCTGGGTCGTCTTCAGCGTGGGCTGAGTCCTCTTTCCTTGCAGCACCTCAGCTCTGGCTGGTCTTGGGCTGGGTGGGTAATGAGATTGCAGTAAGTGGTGCTGGGGGTGGAGGGGAGCTGCTCACATTCACTCAGGCAGACTCATAGCTCTGTCAGGCTGATTGGTCCTGAGTGGAGGCACAAACGGCCCCCCATGGACACACTGAGATTGGTTATAAAATTACAAGCATTTGTTCTGCTGTCAGTAGCCTTCCCTCCCTCCCCTCTGCCTGCCTGCCTGGGCTCCCCACCACCCCTCACCCAGCCCTCTCTCCCCTGGGGTCATCCCATACACCCTGAGGGACCACCAGAGGCCACCATGGCAGATGAAGCCAAGAGGCTAAGGCCACCAAGCTCCCCATCCAGGCTGGCCTTCTTGCCTTGGCCCTGGAATTATCACAGCTCAGGCTGGCCTCAGAGTGACCTGACCCTGTGCTCAGGGTTTCCTAGTCTCTGAAGGTAAGTGGAGGTGGGGGCCCCTGGCAAACAGTCCTTGGAATCCAGATGCTCAGATCTCAAGTAGAGGAAGATGTCCCAAGCTCAGGCCTCCCTGAACAACCAGAGCCCACAACCTTTGAGGGGGTCCAGGACAGGGGTGGGGGTGGCTGAGAGCCTTTCCTGCTGAAGGTGGGAGCAGCAGAAGCCAGGGTGGTGGGAAGGGTCCATCTCTCTTCCCTTCATGTGGTCGGTCCCCTGCCATGTACCCTAATCCCCAGGTAAAGACAAACCAGTGCTCAGGACAGTCCCAATCCCTGGAGCCTGATCCAGGCCTAAAAGCCCATATCTCCACCAGACGCCTGCTATGGTTAGCCTCTGCAGACTGAGCCCCCCAGCCTGGCCCTTGTACACACCCTCTATGGCCAAAGGTCAGTCAGTCCTTCTGGCCTTCACAGGAGCCTGGTTACTCACAAAGCAGTTGTATCATGAAACCTTGCCTTGTGCTCTGGTGATACAGTCACAGAGATACCTACTCTGTACTGGCCCTGCTCCCCCACCTGACACAGACACAACAGCCCGTCCTTCTTACTCTGGCCTCCCTGCCTCCTTCCCACCCTTTCCTCCAGCAAAGCCTCAGGCCCTGGCCCTTTGCTTCCCCCACAGCCCCAGCCCCTGTCTGTCACCATCCTATTGGGAGGCACCAAGGCACCCTGTGACCGGGTGCTGGGTTCCCCAGCTCAGAGTGGGAACTTAGCATCATCTCCTCACTGACGCCTACAAGGTGCCTTCCTGCCATCCGTCATTCATTCTCGGCCCAGAAGGTATTTGCTGTAATTACATTTTTAATTAGGGTGATGATGGCTCATTGTTCACCAACAATGATGGATCAGATCCTCCTGCTTGCCTTCCTCCCTCTGTCCAGCACCCTCCAGGTCAGCTCTCCCCCAGTGCTGGGGCCGAGAAGGATGCACAAGAACCTGCCCTCTCCTAGGGACCACCAGATGTCTCCTTGGCCCAAAGTGGCCCGGGGAGGGCAGGCAGGCCAGTGTTGCCCCCATACACACACATGCCACCATCACCACCCCAAGCTGGGCCCTGAGCCACACACTCCTCATCCAAGGAGCTCACAAGCACAGAAAATCTCACAACTTTTAAGTGTAGGACGTCTGAGTGGGCGGCCCTAACTCCAAGCTCCCGGTGCATTAACCAGGGTCTCTGGCAAGATTTCCACTCCCATACACTTGCACCCGCTCAGGCTGCAGGCCCAGGTCCAAATCCGCATGTGGTGGCTGTTCCATGACAGTGTTCAGTGAATGAACAGGTCGATCAGTGAAGGGACATGTGCTCTGAGAGGGTGGGGCTCAGAGCTCCTCACTGGAGGCCATGGGCTGGTGGGAGTCCTTGGTGAGCAGAGGGGCCAGCATGGACAGTGAAGGCCCAGGACCCTCTAGGAAGCCTTATGGGTAAGACCCTCATGTGGGTTCAAATCCCAGCTTGGCACCTCCTGACTGACTGTATGACATGGGGTGAGTCTCCTCACTTAAGTCTCAGTTTCCTCATTTATAGAACAGATATGAGAGTGGTACCTTCCTCGTGTGATGGCTGCGGATTCCCAGAGATACTGCATGTAAAGTGAAGAGCCCAGGATAAGACGGTGGCAGCTGCAGGGAAAGTTGGGGGCTGAGCAGCTGAGGGGAACCCCTCTTGACTGTGGCAGGCTAACGGCACTGGGAGCTGGGAGGTCGCCTCCATCTTGGTTTGAGGAAGGCCTTGCCCATTCCAGGCACTGTTGGGCACAATGGCAGGGGTGGGCAGGGCTGTGAGGAGGCTGGTGTAAGATTAGGTGCCCGGTAGTTTCACAGGACATGCTTACTGATAGGAACTGGCTGACCTCCTTTCAGAGCCTGATAGCCAGAGAGGCTGAGACTGCAGGCCCAGCAGGGGAGCTTAGCCTGTACCTAATCTATAAGGGAACTGCGCTTCAGGAAGGTGGAAATGGGAGACAGCTAGGGTGGGACCTCTATCCCTTCTACCGTTTAGCTCTAAAATTCTACGATCCCCCCTTGGGGCCCTGTCATCTCCCACAGAGCTTCCCCACTTCCAGGGCTCACCTCCTCTGCATTCCCTCTTCCCCAGTGACCCTCTCCACCCTGCCGGGCCCACCTTCCCCAGGGTGACTTCAAGGCCCAGGCTGAAAGGATAAGCCGTACCTAGCGGTAAGTATGCGCAACATTACATATGTATATTGGAGAGTAAATAACCCCAAAAAGCGCCTTGTAAATAGACTCCAAGTTTATCCTTTATTAATGAGGCACCGAGTGCCCTGCTGTTTTAGAGCAGCGAGACTTTCATAATATCAAAACCTAAATTACACTTGCGTCTCTCATCCCAGGGATGAGCATCTTTCGGCTCCAATTGCAGAGTGAGTAAGCAGGGATCCCTCCCTGCCTGCCTGGGATTTGTTGGCACCTTTCTTCAATTGGAGGGAGGGAGCGAGGATGTACACACGTGTGCCTGTACATGCACACACACACACACACCAAGTTCCCTAGAGAGCTTTGTGTCTAAGGCCTCAGGGTCCAGTGTGTGAAGGCCACCTGGGGTGATGGCCCTTCATTTCATGTACAGAGTTTATAGGATCAAGGGGTCACCCCAGGCCCTGGGGCATGGAAGTAGGGTGGATCACTATACCCTTACAAGCTCTGTGACCAAGCTACTCCCTATCTTTTAGCTTCAGTTTCCCCATCTGCAAATGGGGATGATAATAGCTTCCTCCTAGGCTCGTTGTGAGGACTCAGTTAATGGGTCACAAGTGGGGTCTGGTGTAGAGCAAGTCCTTGGTAAGTGTGAGCTGTGATGATGATGAAGATGACAGTCCCCTCTTTGGAATGGGACACCAGTGTCTTCAACTCCTAGAACACACCACACATGG
This sequence comes from Bubalus bubalis, assembly GCF_019923935.1. Classification (NCBI taxonomy): domain Eukaryota; kingdom Metazoa; phylum Chordata; class Mammalia; order Artiodactyla; family Bovidae; genus Bubalus; species Bubalus bubalis. The sequence continues at coordinate 22,542,665 of NC_059179.1, forward strand.
GGTCACAGAGTTCCTTATCTTGGCACCGAGGTCCTGCATTGACCAGGACCCGTCTCACCCTTACACGTGTGAGACCTGACCTAAAGGCCCCCCAATCCTGAGCTCAGCTGCGGCAAGGAGCCTGGACCCTCTTGTTGCCCCCCATTTCCGAAGTCCTGGGTGCTTCATGGACCCCTTGGGGATTGTGCCTACCCTACCCTAGTCCTAGACCAAATGGACTAGCTGGGCAGGTGGGCAGGCGGGTGCTGTGTGGACAGGATTTACAGCCTGGCCGGCCAAGCTCCTGGTGCTCTGGTGGGCGTCATGTCAAATCTGTCCCATTATATGGACAGTTGAGTTTAATAGTCATTGTGTGCTCGCTTAGAGCCCAGCAAACATCGCGGGGCGACACCCCCTCCACGCAAGCCGCCCGCTCCCCAGCCACACGGCCCATCCGTACAGTAAATTAAAAATATGAATCACTTCTCCCCACTGCCTCCCCAAACGCTCATCTTGTCAGCCTCTATGTTGCCTTCATTTGTATTACCTTAATTTAATGTTAATTATGGTCTTCATTTACAAGGAACAAGCGAGCCCTGCTCTGCCAGGGGACCTTCCCCCACCCATCCCCCCTCAGCCCAGGAGGGAGAGGCTGGGGGAGAAGAGGAATTTGGGGGGCTACAAAGGAGGAAGGAAGGGAGTTGGGGGAGGACAAGAGATGAGATCTGGGCCATCAGTGGCTGATGGCCGTTCAGGGAGGGACTAGAAAGACCCACCCCGTCCCTCCTCCACACACCCTGTCATCAATCATTTATTCATTCAACAGTTATTTATTGAGCACCTAATAAGTGCCAGATAGCCATAAACAGAGCGATTGAGTGGGGTGGGGCTGGGGGGATCTTCCTCCATAATAAGGGCTACCGGAGTCCCCTTTGCCATCTGAAGTGAATGTGCTGGAAAGCAACATCAGGAAGACATGTCATGCATGCCCCGGGGGGCTGGTACCTCGCTCAGCCCAAGGGACTCAGGACACTCCACCAACAAGGGATCTTCTCTTTCTTCCAAGTTCCCCTCTTGGCTACTAGTGCCATCCCTACCCCAAATTGCTTCATACTCTTTCCAGGCAGGAAGTTCTTTCTGAAGTCTTTCCTGAGTCCCTCTTGCTTCAGATCATCCTGGGCTCAGAGCCTGAGTGGGGTCAGGAGTGGAAGGGAGATTCCCAGGCTACACTGTCTCTGGAAGGTTGGGAGGCAGGCATGGTGGGGATCACTACTCATCACCCAACTACTCACCACCCTTACCACCCCATGACCCCACCACTCAGCCCTGCTGACTTGTTCAAGGTCCCGTGTCTGAGAGGCCTGGGAGACCCGAGTGTGACAATTTGGCTTTCCCTGTGCTCTACACTCGGCCACTGGGACGCACAGTCACATGTAAGCCTGTAGAGCCTGTGGGGGCTCGATAAATGTTGGTGGCTCCTTTCACACGTGTGCACGCAGGGAGCTGGCAGAGGGCCACCTGCACTCGAGCTGCCATTAACCACGAACACCAGCCCCTCCCCCCAGCACTCGCCTTCTCAAGTGGGGAAGAGGATCTCCAGCTGGGAGTATCTGCTTGACAGATGAGGCTGTTCTGAGCGTGTGTCTGCCTGTGTGTCCGTCTCCAGGGAGCCTCGATCCACACACAGGGACATGTGTCTCCCCAGGTTCGGTGTGCCTGTGTGTATGTGCAGGAGTGTGTCCAGCAGGCCCACATGCACGTGTGCGCGCCTGTGCTCCTGTTCGCGACCCACCTCCTCCCCCCGCCCATCCCTGCCTGTCAGCGGCGCTGATGACATTGGCTCAGAGGAAAGTGATGACAAATGCCCGTTATCAGCGAACGAGGCCGATGACAAATGGGCGGGCGCCCGAGCAGCCCCATTACGCTGTAATAACAGAAGATGGATGGCCTAGCGCCCCCCCCCCCCGCCCCCCCACCCCTACCCGCCTTCGCCGGTAACGGGAGCCGATCCGGCTCCGCCCGCCTGGGAGGGAGTCGAGCGGCCCGCTGGGCCGCCAATCACGACGGGCCGAGAAGCCCAGGCCCAGGCTGCCGGAGCCGGGAGCCCGCGAGGCTGCCTGCGGCGGAGGAACAAAGCGGCTCGCTCGGCGGAAGCAAGCGGTGCACGGGGTGTCCGGCCTGCCCGGGGCCAGGACACGCAGCTGTGCACACACATGGGCTGCACACGCGCCAGCCGCCTGCGTCCTTGCGCTGTGCACCTGCAGCTCCTGTCTAGGCACAGCCCCCACGTCATGGGAGCACAGACACAAGCCTTCATGCTGTGCATGGGCAGACGTCTGCCACCCAGAGCCAAGTGCACCCACTAACATAAATCCACGTACACACAGCCATGCAGACCCGTGCACCAGCAGTTCATGTACGCAATGACAGAAACCACTATGTCTGTGCACACGTATGCAGCTAACATGCCTCCACATGGATAGATATGGAAATATGCATACACAGAAGCAGAAACGCTCATGCATTGACATAAACCCTTACACTGTGCACACAATTCAATAACTCCAAGCATACCCACGTGCCAAAGATGCCCACAGCTGCATCAACAAATGTTAACTGAGCCCCTACCACGCTAGCGTCAGCAAGGTGCTGTGGAGTTACAATGACAAATATGACACCATCCTTGGCTTCTAGAATTTTAAGTCTACTAGGCGTGGCAGACAAACGGCTGTGAGCCAAGGCAGAAGATGATTTGTGTTTTGACCCAAGAACATCGTTTGTGATGTGAAATTTCCAAGTGTGAGATTTCCTCCAGGAAAATCAGAACGTCTTCCCAGAAGAGGTGAATAAAGGAAGAATAAATTTTCCAAAGGAATTGAATTTGGGGGGAAAAAAGCATGGAAACCGGAAAGTGTAGGGAGTGTTTGGGGCCCAGTGAGTGAGTGAGTGTGGTAGGAATGAAACTTCCCAGAACGGCTGGGGTTATAAAGAGGCTGGAGCGGGGAAGAGGCTGTGACAGTACCACCTGAAAGACCCAGGAGGCTTGAGCTAATTGCTGACATGAAAAAGGAGAGGACCAGGACGTCAAGGAGTGGGGAAGTAAGAGAATGAGAGGTACCAGGCAAGGCTGTCTTCCTAGGTGTGTGACATGGGCCAGCCCATGGGGCTGTGCATTTAGAAGAGCCCTGTGTGCTTGGTTTAATGCTCTGTCTTGAAATTCTTTATAATTTTATAATAAGGAGCCTGAAGTTTCATTTGGCTTTGGGCCCTGAACATTATATAGCCAGTTTTGGAGCTAGGGATCTCTCAGGTTGATCGAGTAAGGCAGAAAGAGCAGGTTGGGGGAAGACAGCAGTGAGTTTGGGGAATCAGGGAGTATATGAGAGTCTGGATGTGGAGTCAGGGGTTGAGAAGATGGGTAGTGTCTCCCTCCCTGGGGTGGGAGTTAGTGCCTTGCATATGCCTCTGCCCATGCTTGTTTCTACTCGGCAGTGAGTCTACACACTGCCGCATGCCATAGGCGTGCCTCCTGAAACACGCTTTTATACCCGCTTGCTGGAATATAAGATCCCCAGTGTTGCTCCCATATCCCCAGGGCATGGAAAATGATTGCCACTCAATACCTGTTGCAAGAATAAGTGAATACATGTGTGAATGGGCACACGCAAGTCCACATATGTGCATTGGGCATCTGGTCCCCCACCATGGGGGGAGGTTACAATCAAGCCCTAACATGGTGCCCTACCCCATTACCACTGCCCTGTATTTCCTCCAGGGTTTTTCTGTCACCCTATGTCTACTTCACGGAAAGAGTGCCCTTGTTCCAGGGCTCCCTCACTGGATGTCTTCTTTGCAGACTGAGCTGGGCAGGAGTTAATGGTGAGCCTAGGACCCTGGGATGATGGGCAGGGAAGGGCTCTGATTTGGAGCCAGAGGATCTGAATTCAAGTTTCAGCTCCTCCCTTGGCTGACTGCTCCTCTCTCTGAGCTTTAACTCTTCATCCACAAAATGGGACTATTAAAAGCGCTTAGGCCAGCACCTCGATGCTGACAGATAAAGGGAGATACATTCAATTAGGCCAGGTACTGAGAGAGCTGCTTCCTTCCCCCCAACTCCGTTCCCTGTGGTGCTAAAAATGGACTGGGGATCCAGAGGATGACCCAGGTGACCTTGAATAGGGGGAGGGGAATTGGCAGACTGGAAGAAGGATGTTTTGGTCTCTCGGTAGGAGCCAGATGATGGAGATGCTGAGACTCACGCTCTACCTCCCACAGCTCACCTTCCTATATGCAAGGCACGAACTTCCACCCCAGGGAGGGAGACACTACCCATCTTCTCAACCCCTGACTCCACATCCAGACTCCCATATACTCCCTGATCCCCCAAACTCATTGCCTTCTTCCCCCACCTGCTCCTCTGTCTTACTCTATCAACCTGAGAGATCTCTAGCTCCAAGACTGGCTATATAATTTTCAGGGCCCAATGCCAAATGAGGCCAAACAGGAGGTGCCCTCCACGGCTAAGGTAAACACTCTGACACTGGGTACCTTGGGTGCAGAGCAGCAGAGTGTGTCTCCTGAGATACAGATGAACTGAGAGAGCCAGATGCAGATGGCTGAGGGGGAGTGGAGGGTGCCAGGGTTACTCTCTGTATCTTTCCCAGGGTGCCCTGTCTTCTGCCCCACAGGAACTCTACCTACTAACTTTGGCTCCTTAATATGTGACTGTCTCTGGGCCACCGAATGGGGGCAGGGGGCATTTCCAGACTTCCTCTCCCTCATGTGAGGCACTTTGGGTCTCTCCAGTGTGTCCTGGTCCACCTGGCCTATTTCAGCTATGTTAACCATCGCCTCTCAGACCCCATCAAGAGTCCCTAGGGAAACCCTCCCAGTGAGGGGCCTGAATGAGAGGCCCAGGGATTTACAGAGAAGATGCTGGGAGGAAAGAGATGGGGCAGCTAATGGGCCTCCTTCCTCCTCCCTTACCAGTTCACTTTTTCTGTAGCGTTATTGACCCCTCATTAGTTATCCATCCAAGGTCGCCTGGCCTGGCCCAGCTATAAATCATGGAGGCTGGAGGCGGGCAACCGGCAGAGCGATGGTTCCGGGATGCAGCGGAGAGCTCAGGCCTCATCACAGCTGAGAGCAGGCGCAGTTAGACCGACTCGGGAGAGCTTCCGCTAAGAGGGCTAAGCCCCTCTTCGTACCCACCCACCGACCCACGCCCTCCTCCTTCCCTTCTTCCTCCCCTTCCTCTTCCTCCATCCTCCCCTTCCATTTGCTTTTACGGTGTCACTTCTTCCATCACTCACTCTTCTCCTCTCCCATCTTTTTCTACTTTCCCCAAGCTCTGGATTCAAGGTTGGCGAAGTCAGGGTAATAAACGGGGAGGGGTGGGGGGCGGGAACTGGGGCATACCAATTCCCTTTCATTGGGTCACCCCACCTGGTGCCCCAGTTTAGAGCTTCCGGGAACAAGGACAGAGCTCGCGCAGGGGGAAACTGAGGCACAGAATTTCGACCTGAGGTGTCTGAGGAAGGGGGTCCTACCAGATTCAGCATCAAGGTCACCAGTCCTGAATCTACAGACCCTACTCCCTTGCCCGGTAATAGGGAAGGTCTACCCACCCAAGCTAGGCCACATCCCCATCGGCCACCTCTGCCTGAGGAGCGAAGGGCCGCGCAGTCCGGACACTTCCAGCCCCAGCTCCCACCCGGGGGAGTCGGAGAGAAGCCCCTGGGCGGTTCCTCCAGGGCACCTGCCGCCTTGTCTACCACACCCCCATCCCAGGCCTTCGCAAGCGCCGGGCCTCTTGACCGGTCCTCGCGCGCCCTCTGCTGGCGCCTTCCGGGAAGAGCGCCTGTCGGCCTCTATACCCGCTCCATCCTCAGCCCAACACACCTGGCGGCGGCGCCGGCCCCACCCTGTCCAAACCCCGCCCCCGGCCAGATACCCGTTCGCGGTGACGCCCCCGCCCACTAGGAGGCGCCATGGAGCACTCCTCTATCTCGCCATCCTCTGCTTCGGAGCAGCCGCTCCCATTCCAGATCCCAGAGAGGCCTGTTTGTCAGATCCAGAGGAGTGAAGGGAGTGAGGGCCACCAGCAGGATAGAACTTGAAGCTTGGAGTGGAGAGAGTGTTTCTCTTGCTGTGGAGCCAGGCTCTGGAGGGGCATCTGAAGTCCGAATCTATACCTCACGGGGCAACAGGTAGGGCTCCTTCAGGGCATTTCTCTGGAGCCCTCCTCCACTTGGCCCTGCAACTTCCAAAGGTACTTCGGTGGGGGAGCGCGGGGGAGGCCCTCAAAGTCGGGGGACCTTAATTCGCAGAAGCTCTGAGGTGGGGCCTGCAGTCCTTGGCCCCAGAGGTGGGAATCCGGGACTGTTTCCTGGCACAGAGTGGAACTGTAGAGGGCGTGACCTCTGGGTCCCTCTCTCGTGGATCCAGAGCCTAAGGATCCTGGGCTTTCTCCCCATTAGGCAGCTTCAAGGAAGAGGGGCAGGCCAGGGAGTGATACTTTCCAATGGGGTGTCTGGCCTGGCAGGTAGGGAGGCCCTTGCCACAGTGGCCCCAAAGTTCTCCAGGAGAGCAGAGCCCATGGTCATAGTGAAGAGAGAGAATTCCACAGAGGAAGACTGGAGCTGAGAGGAGGAGATTCTCAAGCCAGGCTGGGCCCCTGTCAAGCCCTGCCTAGAATCATGTGGGAATAAGTCACCAATGTGTGGAGCTATGAGGGAGGGGTCCGGTGTTGGGGGGTGTAGGGGATAGGCCGGGCATGTAGGGATAGATGGGAGCTATAGAGCCAGGACCCTCACCTCTAGCTGGGCAGGAGTTTGAGAGTCAGTGTCTCCATACTACTAATTCCCTAAGGGAGGTGGGATGTTGCGGGGGAGGGGTCCCATCTCAGGACAAGTGGGCCTTTGCTGATTCAAAACTCCAGTTCTCAGGGCTTTCCTAGTGGTCAAGTGGCTCGGACTCCATGTTCCCAGTGCAGGGGGCCCCGGGTTCAATCCTTGGTCAGAGAACTAGATTCCACGTGCTGCAACTAAGAATTCGTATGCTGCAACTAAGGATTCCTCACGCTGCAATTATTAATAAAAGATCCCGCAAACTGAAGATTCTGCGTGTGACAGCTAAGACCCGACACAGCCAAATAAATAGATATCTTTTAAAAAGTCAAAAACTCCAGTTCTCAGGGCTAGGGACTGTGTCCTTCAATATCAGCATCAGGAACCTCCACAGACTCTGAAAAGCTCAGGACTCTCTCCTTGGGCATGTGGGAGAAGGAGGGAGAGAAGCTAGCAGACAGTCCAGTTAGATCTGGGCTAGAACTTTTTCCAGAGCGGGAGCCAGGAAAACCAGCTGGGCTTCCTGGATCACAGAGATCTGAGATGAAACCCAGCTGTTCTCAATGCTGTGTGACTTAGCACAAGTGAATGAATCTCTCTGGGCCTCTCTTTCCTCATCTGCCAAATGGAGATAATACAAGTACCAATAGGGCTATTGGGAAGGTTACATGATATAGTCCATAAACAGGGCTGGGCTAAGGGTGGACTGGCCAGGCTCAGAGTTAATCAATAAATGCTGCTGGAATAACCCCGGAAATATGGTGCAGCTAATCCGGGGCTCCTCGCTGGAGACTCTTTCCATAACTTTCAAAATGTCAATTGGTCTTCCTCAAAATCCACTGATGCTGGGATCTTCCAGTGGGAATCAAAACCATCTTTTGCCAGCACCCACCTAGGACACATGAATAGATACTTTTTGAAAACTCTGGTTTGGGGGGAAGGGGAACTCTGGTTTGAAAGTGCATTAAATTATCAGCTGGCCCCTACCCACATCCTAGAAGCCTCTGCCCGAACCAGTTCCATAGAGGCTCTTCCTGTTCTCCTCACAGGAGGACCCATTCCTGTGAGGTGAACTTGCTACTCCTCATTACACAGGGGTCCAGACTCCACCTGGAAGGACTCACAAATTTAAATGCTTATGAGGGTTTGGTCCCAAGTGAAACAACAGGGAGTTATGAGAACTTTGGAACTAGTGGGCAGCTTCAGTCAATTGTTGCCATGTCGGAATGCGGGTGCGGAGAGGGAAGTAGCTTTAGGATAGAGCCTCAGACCTCTCCCAAGTTCATCTCCCTCCCCCATCGTAGGACCCTCCTAAGATACCCTTCCCCTAAGCCCTGCATATTAGGTTTCTGTTGCTGCACAACAAAAGCGATGACAAATCACAAACTTAGCCCCTAAAAACAAGACCCGCTATTTCAGAATCCTGTAGACCAGAAGTCCAGGCAGGCTCAGCTGAACTCTCTGATTAGGGTTCCACAAGACCTAAATCAAGGTGTTAACCAGGCTGGGATCTTATCTGGAAGCCCTGGGAAAGATCAGCTTCCACACTCATTCTCTTTGTTGACAGAATTTGGCTTCTTATGGTTGTAGGACTGAGGTCCCCATTTCCTTGCTATGTATCAGCTGAGGGCTGCTCCCTGCTCTTTGTACAAGTCCCCTTCTATCTTCAGAGCCAGCAGAGGCATGCTGAGCCTTCATGCTTTGAATCTCTTTGCCCCTTCTGCTAATAGCTTAATAAAACTCCTTTTAAAGGGTTCACATTATTAGACCAGACCCACCCAAATTGTCTTCCATTTGCCATATGAGGTAGCATAACTGCAGGAGTAGCACCTCCTCAGAGTTGAAGCCTCTACCCACACTCAAAAGGGAGAAGGTTACACAAGGGCAAAAGTCACTGGGGTTTTTCAGAGAATCCTGCCCACCACACCCATCTTCCAAGTTGGGATAGAAACAGCCCCCTGCCCCAACTTCTGTGAGACCTTGGGTCAGTAACCTCCCATTTTTGATCCAGTTTCCTCATCTGTAAAATGGGGTAAGGTGGTGGATAAAATCTAAATCCCTCCCATATCTCACATACTGATTATGAGGCAAGAAGACAGAGCATCTGCCCCTTTGGACTTCAGGGGCCTCACTGCTCAGGATTTGCCTAACCCTTCCAGAAACACTCCTGCAGGTCTGTGAAAGGGCCTTACTGGGAAAAGGAGTACAACCACACGACGGGAGACCTGGGTTCAATCCCTGGGCCGGCAAGATACCCTGGAGAAGGGAATGGCTACCCACACTCCAATATTCTTGCCTGGAGAATTCTATGGGCAGAGGAGCCTGGTGGGCTACAGACAGACCATGGGGTTACAAAGAGTCACACACGGCTGAGCAACACACACACACACACAGCAGAGCCAAGGTGCCCAGTGTAAGAGGCCCAGCCACCTAGCTGGGCTAGGCTGTTGGGAAGTAGCCACTTCTGTTGGCCAGAGACTATGGGTGTGTGTGAAGCTCCACAGACTAGAGTGGGTCCCCCCTGGAGTCTGCACAGGGCAAGGTAGCCTACACCTAGTTGATGGAGAAGAGGGGCAAAGACCAGGTCCCTTCCCCTCACTTCTCACCTGGTGCCGACCTTCAGAATCCACTTCCCAGATCCATCCTAACTGCTCCCAGTCTCAGCCTCTGGGTCTCCAAAATGCATTCGTGGCCTCTTCCTGCCCCTCCCGGCCAGACCCCGCTGGGCAGGGGTAGTTGATCCCAGCATCCCAGACCCTCTAGGGTATTTTTGCCCAGGGATGGGTCTGGGGTCTCAGGAGTCTCTCTTCTAGGAGCCCCAATCAATCACCCCACATTCCCACACCCTCCACCCCTTGTAGTAACACAGCCCCTCTTTTCCCAGGCTCCCACCAAGGCGTGGTGGAGGGGCTGGAAGGAGATCCACCCCAACTCTATCCAAGCGCGGGAGCTGGGTAAGAGGCGGGGAAATGAATATTAATTTATCATGATTAGGCAAATCCGGCAGGGAGAGCCGATTCCAGAGGAGGCTAAAAAGATGAATTTCAGCAATAAAATTAAATAAGGACGGACGGGCGGCCCCTCCTCCCTCCTGCTTTGCTGATCTCTCTCTTTCTTACAATTTATGAGGCCAATTATGAAGATGAGGTTGGAAGTTCCTGGAACTTCACTAAATGCAAACGGCGGTCCCTGCTGTTCCCATCAAATTAATTAACCGCGTGCTATTGATGGCCGCTCAAGGCTGACGCAGGCGGCCCGCCCTGCGGCCGCCTCCAGGACACAAGGACTCAGAGTCCAGAGCCCATCGGGCCTCCACCACCTTCTGCAGTCCCTACCCAGCACCACAGGGACTCTGGGGACCCCCGATCCAGCCCCAAGCCCTGCCCAGAGCCTTTGAGGACCCTGGGGCATGCACACCGAGGTCGAGATTGGTGGATACACTGACACACACCTGGCTTGTCCACACACATGTGCAAATGTAGAGTCATGAGCCTGCAGCACCCAAACACGGGCCCAGCGATGTACTTTAGGCGCACAGGCAAATGGCCCCACAGTTAGACAAGGGCACAGTGGCAGTGCTGAGGGAACCAGACAGAGCCTGGTGGGTGAGGGCAGTAGGGCTCAGGGTGTCTTGCTGCTGGAGGAACACGATGTCTGGGGCCATTTGCCCGCTCCATCAGCACCAGGCCCCCAGGTCCAGCAGAGTGAAGGGTCAGACAGAGGTTCCACAGTTACTCAAGCACCACGCAGTGGCCCATGGCCTGGTGCCTGTACTGCCCCCCATGGCATTCTCAGAGCCCTGCCCAAAGTCCCTCCACCACTGGGTCCTCTCCTTACCTCTGGGATGTCTTTCAGAATGTTCCCCCTAGGCTTTTCACTGGAGCTCAGCTTCTGCACTTACCCCCAGTTAGGGGACCAAGGCTTGTAGAACCCCTGGTTCAGACAATAGGGGCGAGGCCCAGAGTCTCAAGTCAGTTTGGGGACTTCAGGCCTAAGGGTCCCCCAGTCCCAGAGCTCAGAAGCAGGGCTGCTCAGGTGTTCTGGAAAACTGTCTGGCTGGAGTCCGGACTGAAGAGCAGAGCTGACAGAGGGCTAAAGGTCTGGAGGCTGAGCCCCTCCTAGTCCTGGGGCAGCAGGTGCCCCAACAGCTGTAGCTGCCGTGTGAGGTTGATCTCTGGATGGTGGGGAGGGCCTGGAAAGGGGCTCTCCTGATGGGGGAGTGGAGAGGGAGTAAGGCCAATGTCTTCTCCAAGCTGTCGTCCCTCATCTGGGCAAGAGGCATCCCATTCTGTTCAAAGGGACACGAACTCATAACTCCCCTGTGGTGAAGCAGGACCAAGGGCCTGGGTTTCCCATTCCTTTACTCCTGGAGGACAGGACATAGCTGGGCCTGCCCTCCTCGCCATGTCCACTCCAGGCCTGGGAGACCCTGGCCCTGTGCCCACATTTGCTTCATCAGAAACAGCCAGAACCCAGGAGGAAAGTTTGCCCTGGTCTTGTTCCCCTTTCAGTGGCAATGTTATCAACCCAAGCCTTGGGAAAAGATGGTGGTGGTTTAGTTGCTAAGTTGTGTCTGACTCTTGCAACCCCATGGACTGTAGCCCCCCAAGCTCCTCTGTCCATGGGATTTCCCAGGCAAGAATACTGGAGTGGGTTGTCATTTCCTTCTCTTGGGGATCTTCCCAACCGAGGAATCGAACCTGGGTCTCCTGCACTGCAGGCAGATTCTTTACCAACTGAGCTATGAGGGAAGTCAGGAAAAGATGAGGCTCCCAGGTTGGCAGGGTTGGGGCCAAGCAACTCAGAGAGGATTGTGCCTTGGGCTCAAAGTGTCAGAGGGAAACTGGGAGCCTCAGACTGAGCACAGGGCAGCCCGTCCATGAGGACTGGGCCCCCAGCTTTGCCTACCACCTGCCTTTCCCCTACTCCAGGCATGGGGGGAGGCCCCTCCCCTTCCCCACACCCTACTGCACTTCCAGGGACCTCTTCCACCTCACGGCAGGGCCTGCTCATACCCACCATCCCTTCACTCACTTTGTACAGGGAAAGAACAAGACACACTCTGTGTACTGGTCCTCTATCACTGCAGTAGCAAATTTCCACACACTTGGTGGCTTAACACACCACCAAGTTATTACTAAACAGTTCTATTGTTTAGCAGTCTGACACAGGTCTCCCCAGGATAAAATTGAGGTGTTGGCAGGGCTGCGTTCTGTTATGGAGGCTCTAGAGTAGGATCTGTTTCCTTGCCTCTTCCGATTTCTAGAGGCTGCCCACATTCCATGGCTGGTAGCCCCGTTTATCTTTAAAGGCAGAAACATCACATCTCTCTGACCTTCCTTCCTTCATCACAGCTCTCTAATCTTAGCCAGGAAAGTTCTCCATTTTTAAGGACTCATGATTAGATTGGGCCTATTGGCTGATCTCCTCATTTCAAAATTCTTCATTAAATCTGCAACATCCCTTTCTTACCAAGTAGGGTAATATATTCACAGGTTCCAGAGAATAAGCTGTGGATAAGTTTGGGAGACTGTTACCCTGCCCACCACACCTGTGGTCTGGCCAGAGACCACTGAAGCTCAGGGAGAGAGCAATGATGAGCTGAGCTGGAGGCAGGAAGCAGGCCCGTGGGGCCCTTCCTCCTCATTAGGACCAGGTGGTAAGTGGGTGGTGGTTTGGGGGTGCTCAGTTGTAAGATAGTATCTCAGTTCCCACCAGGGCTCCACAATCCAGTCTCCCTTCCAACAGGATGGGGCACTGAGTTGAAAGTCTGCCCAGGAATCCACTTCAGGCTCTCAAGTGGCTGGTCATACCCTTTTTTTAGTTTGGACTCAGAGAACTTCCCTCTCTGCCTAACTGGGCAGCCTTTCTCAGGACCAGAGTCCCTGCATTAGATCTTCTCCCGGGCTCCAGTGTCCCTGAGCAGCCCAGAGGACACTGCCCTGAGGGTGGGTCTCTCTGGAGGGGGTGGGCACTCTTTTTTTTAACCCATGATTTCCTGTTGCCCTTGCCAGGATGTAGGACCAGGAATCTGCATGGTTTGAAGGTGCTCTCCAGAATTCTGACTCTCAGGGAGGTTGGGGGTGGGGGAGAACCTCCCCTTCCTTCCTCTAAGAGATGGCAGGATGAGGGGCCAGGTCCCTGGTTCCAGACCCAGAAACCAGCACCATCCCTCCCTATGGTTCTGAAGACTTCCTGTGTGTAGGGAGGAGTTAGCTGGCCAAGTTATCCTGGGACCCACGGGTTCCTCTTTCTCCTTGTTCTGGAGGCCCTGCTCCTCTGGGGCTGGAGAGGCTGCTGAGCAGGCTGGGGCACTCAAGTGGGAAGTAGCAGCATCCACATTTGGATGCAGACACCCCAGGTTTTGGGCTTCTGCCAGCTGCACCCCTTGCTAGGGATAGTGGCGGGCACGGAGACCCCAGTCCAGAGAAGACTAGCTGAGCTCCTAACGGGCCGAAAGCAACCCTGACACCTGGGGGGCCCAGAGAGTCCCGGCTCTTCTTGTCCATTCCAGGGCCCAGGCAGCTACACCTCCCTGGTATAGGAGAAGCTCCGAGAGGCTCACCTGCCACGAACGCTTGTGCTGTGTGTGCGTGTGCTCTGCGACCCCAGGGACTGCAGTCCGCCAGGCTCCTCCATGGGATTTTATAGGCAAGAATACTGGAGTGGGTTGTCATTTCCTCCTCCAGGGAATATTCCCGAACCAGGGGTCGAACTTGCATCTCCTGCATTGGCAGGAGGATTCTTTACCACTGAGCCACTGGGAAAGTCGCCCTTATGAAGGCTTCTAGTCCTCTGATGTGGCTTCTCTGGTTGGTACTGAGCTGTGAAAGGGGCCCCCCGGCTTCCATGGCTTTTGATTCCTTCCCTGACATGACCCATACAGGCAAGGCCCCGTGGCTGGGACTTCAGGGCTCTGAGTGAGAGTTGGGCCCATTCTGAGCTTGCTGGGATCCCCTGACTGAGACCAGGCCAATAAAGGCCAACTCTAGGAGTTTGCAGTTAGATGCAGGACTCGGGGCCGCCCCTTCACTGCTGCACAGCCAACACTCCCGCGGATCCCAACTCTGTGGCCCAGGCTCCTCGCAGCCACCTTCTCTTGCCTCTGAGCCGTATTACACTTGGTATGCCAAACCTTCCCACCCGACTGCTCCGCTCACCAAATCTTTCCTGTCCTGTAAGCTCCGGCCTCCAAAACCACCCTGATACCCCTAGCTGTCCTCTCCGAGCTGCTCAAACTAAGCCCCTCAGCTCGACTTTCAGTCCTCTACCAGCCTGGCCTTCTGATTCCCACCCGGCACACAGCATTCTCTCTAAAGCAGGTTTAGTTATCCCCAAAGAGAACGGTTTACCCTTTTCAAATAGGCTATTTCCTGCCAAGTTGCCCCTTGCCTCCTCCAGGCAGCACAGCCTTCCCGGACTGTCTCAGCCCTGTCAATGGCACACAGGTCACTTGTTACATTTGAAACTTTTCACTTTCACTGAGCCTTGTTACAGTTGTTCACATCCTTAGGTATTGCCTATTTTAGGACATGCTGATGGGCAGACAGTCCTAATTCCCAGCTCCACGAATCCTCCCTCTTAATGTCCACCCCTACTCCTTTCTGAGTTGTTCAGGAGCTGACTCAGGCCTGGCCCGTTTGGAGAACTGTTCACTTGCCCGGTTCCCATTCACCTCCAATCTCTGTCCCTGCCCAGGAGAAAGGCAGGCAGAGGCTACAGCAGCTCATAGACACACCAAGCAGGCTGACTCTCAAGTGCACTTTATTGGGCCCCTGGGCCTTCAAACACAGTCCTCGTCGATCCTGGGGTGCCCCCTCCCCACACTGCCAGCTGCGCTGCAAGGGGCGTGGGTGGAGGAAGCACCTCTGCGGCGGCTCGTCTGCTCTGAAGGGTCTTGGGTGATGCTGGGCCACAGTATTGTGCCTCTCCCCTGCAGCCACCATCCCACCCCCAGTAGCTAGACCCTCCTCGGGGTAGAGAAGTGGGGATGCCTGGGCCTCCAAAGCAGGAAGCTGGCCCCAAGCCAGGTACCAGTTCCTGCCTAAAATGGGCAGGGGGCCATGTGCACAACCCTTCAGGGGCAATGGTGAGGTAGACAGGGTAACACCTGACCCTGCTGCAGAGAGCGCCAGGCCATCCTGGGAGCCAGGCTGGCCCTTTCCAAGCCCAGAGGAGCCAGTGGTTGACGCAGTGAGGTTCAGCCTGCTGAGGCTGGCTGAATGGCCAAGAGGGGCAGCCAGGTCACCAGTCCCGCTCAGCGGGTTCTCGGTAGGGCAGGCCCAAGAACCTGAAGACATCCTTCTCAGTGGGGGTGGGCAGCACCTGGCCAGAGCCCACCTTGTGGCCTTGGGCACTGCGGACCACAGCTGTGCTGAGGGCATGCTCTGACAAGCTCATGCCCTTGGTCTTGGCCAGAGCCCGCATGGAGCGGTTGAAGTGGGCAGAGCCGGTGAAGTAGAGCAGGGCGCAAGCGAGCTCGCTGTAGGGAACGACGATGATGTCCAGTCGTCGGTGCCGCCGCCCTGGCCCCGGGAGCTGGCACACACCCAGGTACTTCTGCTGCTGGCCATTCTCCTCGTGGCTCACCAGGTCATCCGTCAGGAACCCTGGCCCAACACAGGAGGGCGCTGGCAGGGCGGGGAGCCAGGGCCTGGGCTGCCCAGCCCAGGGCCATCTGACCTCCCAGGCCTCTCCTGATTATCCCTGGGTCCTCTGTCCCCAGCTTGTCCATTTATTTGTAGGCTTTTTTCAGGCCTGTGTCCTTTTCTATAGAATATGCATAGTAACTCCTCCCATGGCCCACCCCCACCCGCTACACTGGGGGCATGGAAAGATCCGATGAACCCTTGACTTGCACGACCTCTGGGAGGTGTGAGGAGCTGATTCATCTCTTCCCTGCAGTGGCTCTGGCCCAGGGGAGAGGTGGGTTCTGGTGGAGCAGCCTCCCCTGCTTCCTGCCTAGAGATGGGAACTTTGAGGCTCTTTAGCCTGGGGGCCACCTTGCCCCTGCCCACCTGCTCACCTGGGGGTGGGGCTTATACCTTGCTGCCGGAGGCTGTCCAAGAGGCGGCTGAAAATGCCCTGGTGAGAGCGGCCATCTGGGTGGGTGAGCAGCACGTCCATGTCACCACAGGTTGCCTTTCCCCGACGGTATGAACCACATGCCACGCACAGCAGCCCGGGGTTGAGGGCCTGAGCTGCTTTCCGGACCTGGGAGAGGACAGTGAGGAGGGTGAGGGCTGTGGGCCTTCCCTGTCCCAGGAGCCCACACACCCCTTGGGTTCCAAGCCAATCCCTGGATGCAAGGTCCAGCCTGAGAGAGAGAGCTTCAAGGAACAGAAGAGGAGCTCCATCCATCCTGGGGAGCAGTGCCTTGCTGGGACAGAAGAGAAGAAAACGCGCTCACACCACTGGGTGCGGCCTGGGGAGAGATGAGAAGGCCGTGCTCGGACTCTGAGGGAAGCTGTGGCTCTTCCCTCTAGAGCTCTTCAAGAGCAGACAAACATACCTTCTCTGGGGTCTGCCCCAACCCATACACCCAGGTGTGTGAAGCTCCACTGAATACAGAGGGCCAGGTGCCAAGGAGCCCTCAGCCAGGTCTCAGCAGCCCCAGGTATCTCTGGATTCAGAGCTAAATGCAGAGTGTGTGAGTTGGGGCTTGAAGCCTGACAGGTGGTTGGCAGGGTGCCCCTGGTCCAGGCCTCTGGGGAGACAGAACCCAGAAATATAATTGCATGTGTAGGGAAGGAAAGGAGAGAGCAAAGAGGGAGGGAAATCTGAGCAATGGCCACATCCTTACTTGAAGGAATGGGGCTCGGTGTGGAGGGAGCTGAGGCAGAGGGATCATGGTGCACTGAGTGGATGGGGCTGAGGGAGGTTAAGCCCATTAGTCTCCACACCAGAAACACTGAGGCCTTTCGTATGCGGATAGCTTCCCAGTCTCCACCACAGGACACTGAGATTTCTGGGACCTTGGATACTTCAATTCTCTTGACAGGCAGGCTTTGCTAATCCCCTCAACCCCCTTCTTGAGAGTGTGGGAGGAGGCCTAGGATGAATAATCCCATCAAAACCTCCTAAAGCTGGAGAACTTAAATGGGGAGAGTGGGCCCTTCTGTTCCAGTGGGTTGGGGCTGGAGGCTCGCTGGGGCATTGTCTGTGCCCAGATACCATGGCTGAGTGACAGGTCATCACGGGCACTAAGGCCCAGTGATGGGTGGACAAAGGCGCTTGCCTGTCCATCCCACACCAGCCTCATAGTCATGTGACTGGGAGAAGAGCTGGAGGGTGATTTCAGCTAAGCTGGGCCAGTCTCCAGGGAGTCCTGCCATATTAGAATCATAGCCATAGTGAGCAAACCAGCCCCTAACCTTAATGCCAGCTGAACAAATGATACATCTCACCCTAAATGTACCCTAGTCTCCCTCTAATCTAGGTTTTACACGAATTTAACCCCTAACCCAACTCTAAACCAAACCCTATCTTGGCCAAACCTTATTTCTAGGACAATCATAAATTTTAACTAAAAGCATCCAACACTAAGAAAACTCTACTAATTCAGGTCTAACCTTAACTTGACTCTGGATCTAGCTTTCCTCCAACCTCAAACCTAATCCTACTGGCACTGTGCCTTTACACCAATTCTAACCCAAACCTTGAACCAGCCTTCAGAGGGCTGCAGAAGGTATGTACTTCCGAAAAGAGATATACAACTTTGTGCATTTTTACAGATTGTGGACAGAAAAGAGTCCATGATTTTCATTAGGTTCTCAAAGAAGTTTGTGGGTCAAAAAATGTTAAGAACCTCTGCCCTGATCAATCCTACCCTAGCCCAGTTCAAATCCCAATATCTTCAAGTAGTTCTGACCATAATCCAGCTCTGATCAAGCCCTGACATTAACCCAGTCCTAACACCACCCTAGCACCCAAGCCAGGGCTAACTCTGCCTGACACTGAGACCCCTACCCCACACAGCTAGTGCTGCAGCCCTTCCCTGCCTAAGCCAACGTGCTCTTTGCCCACTAGTTCCAGTCTCTGGCGGCCCACAGCTTCCTCTGCCTGCTGGGCTCCCCCATGAGAGATCAGGAGTTCCTGGCTTTGAGCCGGGCCCTGGCCCTGTAGCAGTGGCCGTCCTCACTGCCCTGGGACACCTGCTCACTGTCTGCTCAATCTCTGCGGCCTCCTCCCTGGGCATGCGGTCTAGGAAGTCATCATAATGCTTCAGGCCAATGGCCTGCTGGGTAGTCAGACAGGCCTGGTTTCGGATGTCTTCTAAGCTCCGGAAACCCTGAAATAAAGAAGCCAGATGGGAAGGCTATGAGGATCCAGAACCAACGAAGAGACAGTGAATAAGCAGACATACAAGGTTTTCATCATCTCTAGACTCCAAGGAAAGCATGAGGCAGGAGCAAGCCCAGGGTCTGTAATCAGTGGGACTTGGGAAAGGCAGGGGCATGGAAGACACACCTCAACCCAGCCCTGCCCCAATCCTAAAACACTCATTCATCATCTCATCAATCTGGGGGTGATTCTGGGCATGGCTGGGTTTGGGAACCACTGTTCTGGATTCTCAGCCCCTAGGTCTGGTCTGCTCAGGAAGGCCCTTGTTTTTCTGGGGGACAGAGAAATATACTTCTTGTCTCTGCCTACACCACAGACAAAGCCTCAAAGATACCAAACAGGGTAGTTCTGAGAGCCAAGAGAGGATCTGCATGGGCCCTGGTCCCTTTGAGAAGTGATCCCTCTCTAGTCTGGGTTCATTCTCATCAAAGCATAGGGCGAGAGAACTGTGGGACAGGAGCTCTAAGATACAGTAAAACTGAAGTGGGGGCTAGGACAGGGTGTGACCTGATGGTACCACATCTGGGCAGTCTTGGTTCCAGCTCCCCAGATGTTGGAGAAGAGCTCTAAGACAGGCACGCTTTCGCTGATGTGGTCCAGCTTCCGCAGATGCCCACTCTCCAGGATCTCGACAATCTTCTCAGCCATCCGCTTTCCAATCCCAGGGATACCAAAGGCCTCCTAGAGAAAGAGGAGGCAGAGGCAGGAAGGAAAGGTGAGAAGGAAGGAAAGGTGAGAAGAAAGGAAAGGTGAGAAGATGGGAGGAGCAGATTCAGCAGTGGGGAAACTGACTCCTTTAGCAGATGTCTTGAGTGAAAGCCAGTCTGGTTGGTGGGCAACTGATAGCTGTGTAAAGCTTGGGCACAGCTGAAGATGAGAAGTGTGGCTGGAGTGGGCTGGGTAACTTGTCTGCTGGTTCCCAGAGGATGGAGCTCAGCACAGGGAGCAGAGGAAGGGCAGCGGGGATGACACTGGGCAGCGTCACCACAGCAGGGGGGCCAGCATGAGGCTTTACCCTGTGTCGGGTCCTGCACTACATGGGTCATCCCTTTGAGTCCTCACGGGAACACTGTGTTTGTTACTATTCTTAGTCCCTTTTTACTCATGAGGAGACTGATGCTCAGAGGATTTGAATAACTGGCTTAAAGTCAGGCAGTTAGTGAATAATGGGAACCAGAATTTAAACCCTGGCCTGTTGATCTTCAGAGACTCAACTTTTAAGCAACTTTTTTATTACGGAAAAACTCAAAAGTAAAAGAGTATACTGAACCCACAGACCCAACACCCAGCTTTTATAATTATCAAGATTTTTGCCAAGCTGCTTTCATTAATCTCCCTGTTTTTTTCTTTTGTGAAAGTCCCAGACATCAGAAAATGTTAAGCCCTCCACCTGACCCCCACTACAGAAGACCCCCACACAGCCCCCCACATGTCCTCCCCTGGCCCCCAGGTACCTGGTAGGAGGTAACGGGCTTGTGGAAGCTCTTCAGGGCATTGATGGCCTTGGCATAGCCCAGGGCCCTCCACTTGTCTCCCTGAACGCTGTAGGCTTTGGCCAGTACTTCCAGCTTCTCTGTGATATGGGGGTTGTGGTTGATCGCCTTCTGGCTTGAAGGCTGTGCACAGACCCACTTATCCAGGCCCTTGGGGGCTGGGCTAGGCTCACCATCTCCCTCAAAGGGGGTGGGGTAGCGGCCACTGATCAGGGCTTCCAGATCAGCAGCGCTAACCTGGGTCTCTTCCCCATCGCTGCTTTCACCATCAGAGCTGGTCTTGAGATAGGGAAGAAGAGACAGTAAGTTCATGCCGCCCATGAGGAGGGCTCCTTCGAGGTGGGGGCTAAGTTTCCTAGTCAGACCCAAGTATGATGCTGGGTTTTCTGCAACAGACCTGGATCTCCTTAAGTGTGGGGTCGTGTTCCACCTGGCTTCCCCTAGTGCCCAGCCCTAGGATCCCCAGTGAAATGTGGTAGATAGGCAAATACAGGAGTGATGAATGCTGGGAAGAATTAAAAGACTTCTCAATAAAGACAGCCCTCCTCTCTCAGGGGCCTGGAACTTTCTGAACACCAGGCCCTCCCTGTTTCTGTGACCTAGTTCCCAGGAGAAGGGAGCCGTGGGGGCTGGGAGACTCCTGACCTGGGCTTGGATGCTTGCAACCGCATCTGCCCTCCAGGAAGGAGATACAGGTCTGGTGGGAGGTCGGGAAGGAGACAGGGCTGTCCTGGGCTGAGCCTCACTGGCTCCAGGAGGCGTAAAAGAGACTTGGTCTGCCTTGCTGAGCTGTGCTTGATCCAGGTACCTGCAGGATGGTGATGGCAGGTTAAGACACCAGAGTCTCACCCCATATCTGTTTCCAATCCTTCTCGACTCTGAAATCTTTTTTTTAATGTGTCTAATTAAGACAATGAGAGTTTAATAGCTCAAGAAAACATTTGAGGAAAGACTTGGACCAGCCCACCTCTTGGGAGTGAAGATGCCGAATCCTGCTGTGTCCACCAGCCTTCTCTCCTGTAGGCACGAGCTCAGCCAGGCTGACTTCACCAGCTGAGCACCTGGGGGCAGCTGGGGCAGTCTAAGGAGGCGGAGGGCTCGCTCACAGTCCATGCCTTCATCCACCACAATGTGAGTGACCCCTGGGGCCTGAGCAGGGCATATCTGGCCACCATGCTGGACAATCTGATTCTCAAAGAGTTCTGCCCGGGCTCTCCCAATGCCGGTGGGCAGAACATGCACCCGCACGGAGCTCAGCCACTCTGTGGAGGGGGCATCCAGACGCCTGCTGTCATACTCAGACATGATGCAAATGAACCCTTCACAGTCCCCTTCCCCCAGTCATTTCCCCCCCCCTGTCTTCTGGGCATTCCACCACAGTATACAGTTAATTTCCTCACGGGCCATCGCCTGATGTAACAGGCAGATTCTGATACGTCCTGTTCCCTGATGGAACCTAGAACTGTGTCTGGCACATTGCAGGGAGCCTATAAATCACTTCATTTGATCATTTATTCTTTCAACACATATTAATAGACACTTATTATGTATCAGGCACAAGGCACATGCTTTGCTACTACAGGCCTCACAGTCTAATATATTCCCCTCTCCCAACCCAGCCTACCATGTAAGTTTTTGCCATCTATTTGTCACTTTGGCTGCAAAATAGCATAACTCTGGGGACCTGAGAAGGATCACCTCCCCTCACCAGCAGGCAGCTTCCTAGAGGAAAGGATTCTATTGGTCATTTCCTTAGGGACCAGGGAGTATTTTCTGATTTATGGAGGCCTTGGCGTGTGGTAGAAGATGAAACAGCAAGTCACCTGTCGAAGACTGGGGACCAAGTTTAGGACAAGAGAGGTACAAACAAACCTGCAGGCTCTGGGTGGGCAGAGTTAGCTGTAATATCTGATTCTGGGCATGAAAGATGTAAGAAGCCTGAGGCTCAAGCACATGAGGGCCCTGAGGGTGGGTCCACTCACCTCCTGCTGCTTCTCTGTCTTCCCTCTTGGGAATCTTGGCAAGAGTTTTTGATGATGGATTGGTGTGAATTTTCTTCCGCTTGGGAAATGCCTTCAAGATGCCCTTGGGGTCCATTGAGGTATGGCTGGACCCTAGCCTTTCTGTTGGAAGGTTGATCAGGGCAGTTGTCATGTGCAACCCAGACTTGGGGCTCCCCAACCCCTCTATGAAGGTGGGGTCTCTACTGACAACAGTTTGGGGACAGTAGCCAAGTTCCCAGGAGTCTCACAAAACCCAACTAAACTTGGCTTAGCCCAGCTCAACACATGGACAAAGGAGCCTGGTAGGCTACAGTCCATAGGGCCACAAAGAGTCAGACACTACTGAAGTGACTTAGCATGCACAATCACCAGTCTTTCAGAATACTGGGGAAAATAAGAAGAGTGGAAATATCCAGGGAACTTTTGAAGGGGGAACAAATGACATCATGGGCTTCCCTGGTGGCTCAGATGGTAAAGAATCTGCCTGCAATGTGGGAGACGGGAGTTTGATCCTCGGGTCCGGAAGATCCCCAGAAGGGAATGGCTATCCACTTGCCCTGAGAATTCCATGGGCAGAAAAGCCTGATGGGCTACAGTCCATGGGGTCCAAGGAGTCAGACAGGACTCAGCGACTCCCACTTTCACTTTCAAAGGGTATCATTCCTCAGGGGGCTGCTTTGAAGATTAACTGTGCAGTATCTGCTCCTGCTGCATTCCACTTCCAAAAAGCTTTACGAAAATGGGATACCAGACTAGGAACAGGCTCCATCTTTAGGAAGGACTTGTGCTTCCAGAGGGAGTGGGGATTGGTGGTGGGGGCGAAGGGGAACCTGTTTATCTTTCTCTACCCGCATCACAAGCCCGCAGAGGAAAACGGGGAGGGTCGGGGTGGCTGGTGGAGTTTAGGGAGCCGGGGTGGGGAACGCCCTGCACCTGCTCTGGTCTTGGACCTCTCGGCACCGGAACGCGCAGGCCCGCAGCTGCGGGGAGACGCACGACTGCAGCAGGTGTGGGGCGCCTTCCGGGACTGGGGAGTCTTGGCCTCACAGCTGGGGGTGGAGAAGACGCTGGCAGGTGTGAGGCACCCGCCGCGTACCGCAGCTGCCGCGCGCCAGGGACTCCCGGGGTGGGGCTAGGGGAGCGCTGGACTGTCCGGATCCTGTCCTGAGGATTCCTCCCCACTCCCCAGATTTGGTACAGAATAGGGTCAACTCCGGACCCGACGGGTCACCGGGGATGGACAGGCATAAACTACTTACCAGAGCAGCCAATGAGAGCAGACGGAGGGCGCGGGGTTCGCGGGGTGGGAACAGGCCAATGCCCAGAATATCTTCCGGGTCATCCGGAAGTGTCCCTAGGCGGAACGGTTGCCATGGCAGTGGCCAGGTACGCGGCTCGTTGGAGGGAAGATGGCGGTCACCGGCTGGCTGGAGAGTCTGCGGGCGGCAGAGAAGACGGCGCTGCTGCAAGACGGTAACTCGAGGCCCCCCACCCCGCCACTCCCATCCGCGAGCACCTTGTTCCTTTCCACCAGGGTCCAGCCCTCCGCGCTGGCGCCCCCGGGACGGGCCCAGCCCGGAGGGTAAGGCTGGAAGGTCGCAGCCTCCTGCCAGGGCAAGTTCTGCATTTGCAGATGAAGAAACCGAGGCTCATATAGATGAGGCGACTGGAACACCCTTCTCTGAACACCCCTAGTTTCCTCCACACTACCTCGCTCCTCTCTGCGTTCTGTTAGTAATAAATAATTCTTTTCATGTTCACTATGTCATTTGCTCTTCACCGCAGTCCCGAGAGGCTGTTTTCCACTCTGTTTTACAGAAGAGGAAACTGAAATCCAAGATTTTAGGTCGGCCGCAGCTCCCCCAGTCAGTGGTAAAAGTGGATCTTGACCTGGGATCCCGTGAACCCCAGTCTGGAAATGTGTCATAGAGACGCAGGACACCTGCGCTGTAGTTAGGACTTTGCCTTTAATTTAGCGTGGGCTCCCCAGTCGGCCTCTTATATTTGAACCTCACTTTCCTCATCTGTAAAATGAGGTGAATTGATTATCTCTGTTATCTCTGAGGTCCTTTGCACTTATGTTTGTAAGTGAACTTCTACATGTTCCTTGGGACTTTAAAGGAGACAAAGCAACGCTTCCCGCCCCACCCCATCCCCTCCCCCGCCACTTCCCCCATTCCTGCTGGTTCTGGAAGAGGTAGACACAGGGGTATGGAATTCTGACTTTCTAACACCCTAGGATTGGCCAGTGCTTGACGGTCCCTTCCTGGACCCACTTGGCAGCCAGAATGAATTCGGTCTGAATTCCTTGTAGCTTTCAGGAAACTGGCAGGGACTGAAATCCACAGGTAGAGGCCAGTCAAGAAAGCTTGGAAAGTGAAATCAGCTGGTCATTTGCTCATTTATTCAGGCAGCATTTAGGGATGCTTTTACTGTGTGTCAAGTTGTGTGCTAGAGCAGATAGAAAAAGACATGTCTCAGGAGTTCCCATAGTGGTCAAGAAAAAAAAAGGTAAATAAATGAGAGTGTATGTGTTAAGTAGAAGTTGGACTTTTCTATAGAATGCCATGAGAGCACAGAGGTGGAAATGATTCTTTCAGGAAAATCTGACAGAACAGGTGATGTTCATGGGCCCTAAAGGATAGATAGGTGTTTGCTAAGTGGAGAAGAGGGGATAGTTATTCCACCAAGAGTAACACACATGTGAAGACGCAGAGGTGTTAAAGTGTGTGGATGATTTCTAAGGGCATAACAAAACATTTAGTGAGGCTGAAGCCTTTACCCAGTCAGTCCTAATATCTACCTACACTCTGTCAGGTCCTGGGTGCTAGGATGCAAGAGTGAATAAAAGGTCCCTTTTCTCAAGGAGTGTTAAGGGGAAGTGGTAGAACATGAAAAGAAATTGCAGAGAAATTGGAGTTGTGATGGATCTCCTTTGCCAAAGTAAAGATTTTGAACATTATCTCATAGGACGGTGAGATTTGTTTTTATTGTAATTAGTATATAACATATAGTCACCATTTTAGCCTTTTTTAAGTGTAGTTTTGTGGCATTAAGTATATTCACATGGTTGTGCCCCCATTGCCACTGCTGCTAAGTCACTTCAGTCGTGTCCGACTCTGTGTGACCCCATAGATGGCAGCCCACCAGGCTCCCCCATCCCTGGGACTATCCATCTCCAAAACGTTCATCTTCAGCTGCAACTCCATACCCATTAACTACTAACTCCTCAGCTGAAACTCTGTATCCATTAAACACTACTCCTCAGTCTCCTTATCTTCGGCCCTTGGCAATCACCATTCTACTTTCTATCTTCATGAGTTTGGTTACAGCACGGACCTCATATAAGTGGAGTATACGATATTCGTTGTTTTGTGACTGGCTTATTTCACTTAGCATAATGTCTTCAAAATTCATCCATGTTGTTGCATGTGGAAATGAGGAAATGTCATTTGTTGCATGAGGAAATTTTGACTTCCTCCCTTTTTAAAGCTGAATAACATTCTTCCATTGTATGTATGAATATACCACATTTTGTTTATCCACTGGTATGTCAGTGGACACTTGAGTTGCTTCCACTTCTTAAAAAATTAATTTTATTAATTTTTATTAGAGTATAGTTGCTTAACAATGTTGTATTTGTATCTGCTGTACAGCAAAGTGGAATCAGCTATACATATATTCCCTCGCTTTTGGATTTCCTTCCCATTTAGGTCACCACAGAGCATTCTGTAGAGTTCCCTGTGCTATACAGTAGGTTTTCATTAGTTATCTATTTTTGCATAGTATCAGTAATATATACATGTCAATTCTAATCGCCCAATTCCTCCCCAGTCCCCCCTTGATATCCATACATTTGTTCCCTATGTCTGTGTCTCTACTTCTGCTTTGCAAAAGCATGTGTGTATGCTTAGTTGCTCAGTTGTGTCCAACTCTTTGCAACCCCATGGACTATAGCCCACCAAGCTCCTCTGTCCATGGAATTTTTCAGGCCAGAATGCTGGAGTGGGTTGCCATTTTCTCCTCCCAGGGATCTTCCAAACCCAAGGATTGAACTGGTGTCTTCTATGTTAGCAAGTGGATTCTTTACCACTGATTCGCATGGGAAGCCCTGCTTTGCAAATAAGATCATCTATACCATTTTTCGATATTCCACATATATGCATTAATATACATATTTTTTCTTTCTAACTTCACTCTGTATGACAGTCTCTAGCTCCATCCATGTCTCTGTAAATGACTCAATTGTGTTCCTTTTTGTGGTTAATATTCCAATGTATATATGTTCCATATATGTTAAAAAAAAAAACAAAAAAAAAAACCTTTGAAACTATTTATTTTGGACTGTGCTGGGTCTTTGCTGCTGCGCGTGGGATTTCTCTGTTGATAGTTAGACGATCGTGGGTGGCTCTCTAGTTGCGGTGCACAGGCTTCTCCTTGCCTAGATTCTGTTGTGGAGTGCAGGCTCTAGCGCCCTCAGGCTTCTTTAGTTGCTGCACGAGCTTAGTTGCTTTGCGATAGTGTGGAATCTTCCCAGATCAGGGATCGAACTCGTGTCCCCTGCGTTGGCAGGCAGATTCTTAATCACTGGACCACCAATGACGCCCCTGTGCCACATCTTTATCCATTCCTCTGTTGATGGACATTTAGGTTGCTTCCATGTACTGGCTGTTGTAAACAGTGCTGCAATGAACATTGGAGTACATGTGTCTTTTTGAATTACAGTTTTTTCCGGGTATGTGCCCAGTAATGGGATTGCTGGGTCATATCGTAGTTCTGTTTTTAGTTTTTTAAGGAACCTCCATACTGTTCTCCTTAGTGACTGTATCAGTTTACATTCCCGCCAACAGTGCATGAAGTGAAAAGTGAAAGTGAAGTCGCTCAGTCGTGTGCGACTCTTTGTGACCCTGTGGACTGTAACCTACCAGGCTCCTCCGTCCATGGGATTCTCCAGGCAAGAATACTGGAGTGGGTTGCCATTTCCTTCTCCAGGGGATCTTCCCGACCCAGGAATTGTACTCGGGTCTCCTGGCTTGCAGGCAGTCAGTCGCTTTAACCTCTGAGCCACCAACAGTGCATGAGGGTTCCCTTTTCTCTACACCCTCTCCAGCATTTATTGTTTGATGATGGCCATTATGACTGGTGTGAGGTGATATCTTATTGTAGCTTTGATTTGCATTTCTCTCATAGTTATGTTGAGTGTGTTTGTTGGCCATCTATGTGCCTTCTTTGGATCAATGTCTATTCAGGGCTTCCGTCCATTTTTTGATTGGGTTGTTTTTTTGCTATTGAGCTGCATGAGTTGCTTATATATTTTGGAGTTATTTTGTCAGTCACTTCATTTGCAAATGTTAATATTTTCGCCCATTCTGAGGGTTGTCTTTTCATCTTGTTTATGGTTTCCTTTTCTGTGCAAAAGCTTTTAAGTTTAATTGGGTCTTTTTGTTTTTATTTATTTCTGTTTTTGCTTTTGTTTTTATTCTTATTACTCAAGGAAGTGGGTTACTTCTGCTTTTTTTTTTAAACCGTAAATAACCACTGCTGTGAACACAGATGTGCAAGTATCTATTCTAGCCCCCGCCTTTCACTTCCTTTGGTCGAAGGACAGTGTTCAAACAAATACTTCATCAACCAGGATTTTGGTAAGTTTTTTTGTTAGTGATATCACAAAACAACATTGTTAGTTTTTTCTCTCCCTAATCAAAACCTAAAAAAGAAAACAAAAAACCCTAATGTGTGAATATGCCTTGTTAAACCACTCCTGGAGATCTGCCCTCCTGATGTGTATGTGAGTGGGCAGAGGATGTGGCTGTCTGCCCACCAAGAATCACTTCTCTTGATAACGAGAACCCAGTACACTTTTTCATAAATCATTATTTTTTCAAATTGTTAATTTATTCAATGATTGCTATTCCTGGTAATCCCATTATTTGCAGGAGGTGGACATCAGTATGTTAACAAGTTTTTTAGAAAATTAAAACCAGAAAAAAGTAAAGAGTACATTGTATGTGAGGTCAGTGTTTTATGAGGCTTGATATGATATATACAACACATAGACACATACGTATAGACACACACAAATACACATATGATAGATTACATATATACTGGATTGTGATCTATATCTTATTTCTTACCCTAGGTCCCATTCAGAAAGTTTGACAATCATTGGTCTAGAGAAACTGACTCTTTGTGGGCTATGTGGTATCTTTCATAAATAATTTATTTTCATTGTGGAAATATGAAAAATAAATAAACAAGTCGCCCATAATCCTCCCATGTGGCGATAATAACAATTGACATTTTAATACAGAAACATCCGTATTTTTTCCATGCATACAAGCTCACACACATATATTTTTTCTTTCACCAAAATATCATAGTAATATACTTAAATTTTTTTATATTCACATACATGAGTACATTTAAAACTGACTGAGCTATGAGGGAAGCCCTAAATATGTATTAGAATAAAGTATAGATGAATATTATGATCTTGGGTAAGGGAGGATAGTCTAAGCACAACTTCTGGATAATAACCACAAAGGAAAAAATAATTGACTATATAAAAAGTAAACATTTGTTTGAGAAAATCTGCTTTAAACAAAAAGGCAATTAAAACTGAGACTATTTGCAACATGTGTGGCATGTGCTAACTATATACAAAGCTCAATCAGATTAGTAAGAAAAAGATGAATACTGAAATAAAATAGGCTAAGGCCTAAACATGTAATTCACTAGAAATATGAGCAATAAACCCTTAGAATACTGTTCATCCTTATAACCTTAAAGCCATACAGATACCCTAGTATGGTTATTAGAGCCTCGACTTTGGCCTCAAGTGAGTTTAAGCTCAGGTTATCATTTCCTAGCTTTATGACCTTGAACCAGTTACATGATCTTTAGGCCTCAATTTTCTTTATTTGTGAAAGACAAGTACTGGAGGCACAGAGGATTATTGTGAGAATTAAATGCAATAAAGTATGTAAAGCGCCTGGCCCATAGTGAGCGCTGCGTCCTGCTGCACTGACGACCAGGCTCCAGGGAAGAAGAGGGTCAGGCCCGACGCCCTCAGCTACTCACAGGCAGCGCCTTGTACCCGCCTCCTGACAGGACAGCCTCTGCCAGCTCTGTGAGCCAAACAAATGATTAAGGGTGGTGTAACCTAGGGGCCTATGGAGAGGCCCTGCAAATTTGGGGGTGAGTGTCTCCAGAGTACAAATTCGGAATGACGCGAAGAACAAGGTCTTGGGGAGTGAATGGACAGCAAAAGGCTTGGTAGATTGGATGCAGTTGCAAGTATTGGCTAGTGGCTCCTTCAGCTGATTAAGGGCCTTGGGGCTCTATTCATCAGGGACATGCTGGGTACTGATTGCTGGGCATTGGCACTGTCTCACTAAGGAGCCTACCTGTCTGTTTACCTGTCTGTAAAAATGGGAAATTATCTAACCACTTTTAAGAAGATGCTTAGGATTATACTACTGAGATGGAAGAGTTGGTCTCAGAGATGCCCTTGAATTCTTTCCTTTTTTTTTCCTTTGAACATACGTTACTTTTGTTTTAGTATGAAATTGTTTTAACATTTGTTTTCTTTTAAATTTTTATTGGAGTGTAGTTGCTTTACATTGTTGTATTAGTTTCTGCTGTACAGCAAAATGAATCAGCTACCTATATCTCCACTGTTTTGGATTTCCTTCCCATTTAGGTCACCACAAAGCACTGAGTAGAGTTCTCTGTGCTATACAATAGATTCTCATTAGTTATCTATTTTATACATAGTATCAATAATTTATATATGTCAATTCCGATCTCCTAGTTCATCTCATCCCCACTTCCCCTTGGTATCCATATGTTTGTTCTCTATGTCTATGTCTCTATTTCTGCTTTGTAAATAAGACTGTCTATATCAATTTTTTCAGATTCCACATATATGTGTTAATATGCGGTATTTATTTTTTCTTAATTCTGATTGCAGTCTGTATGACATACTCTATGTCTGTCTAGGCCACTACAAATGACCCAATTTCATTACTTTTTATGATTAATATTCCACATCTTCTTTATCCATTTCTTCTCTTTCAATGAAAGATGAAGTGATGTTCTTTCATTCTTTCAATCAATATTTAGCTGAGCTCTTAAAATATGCCAAGTACTATGCTTAGTGTTTGGGAAACCATAGATAGAGGGGATAAAATCCCTCTCATCTTAGTAAAGAGACAGGCACTAACCATCCAGAATTCACACAGATGTAAAACCATAACCAAGGGAAATGCCATAGGGAGAATACGTGGGCGCTCCTGTCAGGTGCCATGTGATAGGAATAGCGCAGAGATGTGCAGAAGAAGGCGGAGTGAGGGGCACAGCTGGAGGGAGTTGTTGGTTGGGAAACCCAGTTCAGTAATCTGAGCACATAGACTTGGTTTTAGGAACTAGGGAGAGAAAGGTAAATATGATATCATTCTTGAAACAGATACTTTTAAAAGTATCATACTAGGTGATAAACACTCCACTGTGGACATGAATAAAGCACCAGGAAGGCATAAAGAAATAAGTGATGAATTTTGCCAAGGTGGCTAGGAGTGATAGTTTTAGGAAGACTTCCCAGTAGAAGTGACATTTCAGTTGGATTTTGAAGGGCAAGGAGGAGTTCAACAGTTGGGAAGAGTGGCTCAGACAGTAAAGAATCTGCCTGCAATGCTGGAGACCCAGGTTCAATCCCTGGTTCAGGACAATCCCCTGGAGAAGGGAATGTCTACCCATTCCAGTATTCTTGCCTGGAGAATTCAAGTCCATGGGATCACAAAGAATCAGACATGACTAAGCAACTAACACTTTTTTAGAGCTATTGCTCGTAGAATAATCAGCAGAACAAAGACATGTTCAGGGAAAGCAAATGAGTCCCAGGACTTGTCTTAAAGTAATGGTGGGTGATGGTTGTCAAGGAGCTCGTGGGAGGCTCTGGGAAGATTTTTAAATGCCCATGGCTGTTAGTGTTTCCCAGGCAGATCTCTGGATCTGAAGGCCCACGGCAAGGGGAGGCCCGGGGTAAGGCCCTCTTTCGCTTTGTGCCCAGGGAGAAGAAAGGCACACTATTTGTTCCCCGATGGGAAGGAAATGGCCGAAGAGTATGATGAGAAGACGAACGAACTACTTGGTAAGTGACAGGGGCCCCCGGTGGGCCTTAGGAACACTTGGGGTGACCTGAGCACAGGTAAACAGGCCTAGCTGAGGCTTCG
Organism: Bubalus bubalis; assembly: GCF_019923935.1. Classification (NCBI taxonomy): domain Eukaryota; kingdom Metazoa; phylum Chordata; class Mammalia; order Artiodactyla; family Bovidae; genus Bubalus; species Bubalus bubalis. The sequence continues at coordinate 22,573,567 of NC_059179.1, forward strand.
AGGAGAAGCTCAGCAGTACATGTGGGAACTTGGCGAGACTGAGGCCCTTGAGGCAAAATTGTTCCTGAGAATAACCCGAGGTCAGGGCCGGACACCAGAGATGCAATGGGCGTCCACTTGACCAGTGAACCTCACTCCACCCCCAGGCAAATGAGAGAGTTAACTCTTCTAAGGTGTGATTGGGGGTATAGAGAAACCACTGGGAAAATCTTCACAGAGAAGGTAAAATTGGAAATAAGCCTTGTGGGCTAAGTCATGGTGAAGGCAGCTTTCCCTGCACTTTTTTGGCTTAATTTTTGTTTTGTTTTCTGAAACCACATCAGGACAAGCAAGAATCAGAGGCAGCAGCTTCTGACCTTGCCTCAGAGGCAGCTCTGTTAAATATGCCCCTTGTCTTGGAGAATGTCTGAATCAAAGGGAGGAGGAAGGAGAAATGGTGATTTTGCGGCATCATCACTTTCATTCCTGCAGCCCTTTTCCCTTTTCGTCTAAGAATAAGCTCATAAATAGAGGCTCCAGCTCAGATTTCTGGAAATTATTTGATTTGCTCATTCTCTGTTCTCAGGTATGCATATCAGCATTAACTGACTTCCCGAAGCTAGGTGGCTGGTTCTTTGACCCAGGGCCTGAGGCTGTCAGCAGTGGGAGTTGGTCTCTTTATTAAGTTTCACCTGAAATGCTAAGACCAATGATGGAATCATGGGCTGGGTTATTTTCTTGTCATTATTCTTGACTTTAATTTCTTCCTGGGCCTGATGGACAGGTAGTACTGTTGAGGGAATTTCTTTTTCCCTTTTTCTGACAGCTCATAAATGTCTAAAACTGACAACATGGATCACATGGGTTTGCATTCTCTTCGTCTCCAGTCTTAAAACGTGTGTCCTGCGCATGCTCAGCCGCAAAGTGAAGTGTTGATCCTTCCTTATTATGAGCTGCTTCAGTTCCAGTCCCAATTGGTTTAATATGGTGCTATTAAAAAATCTTGATGTGTTTAGCATATGACACTGATTTGGTGGAAACCAATTCAGTAGTAATATCCTCACAATGCATTGTAATTTATAGCACTCCCAGGGGGTGACAGCCTTGGAATGCCTAACGGGGTGAGCTTATGAAAGCAGAGGTCACGTGGGCTGACCAGCACCATCACCAGGCCAGGGACTCGCCACAGCTCCTCTCGCTGAGCCCCCAGGGGCACTGTCTTCTCACAGAGCGAATAATGCAGCTATTGCTGCTGTGGCTATAAAAACAAACAAGTAAACCCCAAGGCCTCTTCGTTGTGCTTGGACACAAACTTGAAATGAAGAACAAGCCCAGGTTACTTCATTGGTAACATCCCACGTGAACCTGTCACTTTCCCTCGTGGCAGGTCAAGACTAGACAGTGGCCTCCCAACTCCTTTTTCTTAAAAGCAGAAATGGAGGTTCATAGGAGAATTTTGTTTGAAAAAGTCTACCGAAGGATAAGTAATACTGTGCCTTTTATTGGGCACCATGCTAAGTGCTTTACACCACCCAGCCCCGTCACAGCCCAGCGTGGTAGGTAGGTGCTGCTGCATTAATTTTACAGTCAGGAAAACTGCAAGTTGCAAGAGCTTAAGCACCTTGCTCAGAAGCACATAGCTGGTTAGTTACAGGGCTTGGGTTTAAGCCTAGGTCTGTGTGATGAAGAGCCCGTGCTTTTAATCCACAACAACATACTGTTGGAAGTTGAGAATATTTAATCCTGTTTTGTTTTTTTAACTAAATTTTGTTCTCCTCAGAATGGCCCAAGGAGAGACTGGTGGGAGCAGGACAGAGGGGAACACTCCACTCAAACCACTGGGCCCTTTGAACAGCTGACCCTTTTCTTATTCATCTCCAACCACCCCACCCCATGCCTGCCAGCTTGCAAAATACTGTTTGTTTTTAATTTTTAAGTATAAATAATCCCAGGGCCTGAACTGACTTTCACTTGTGCATTCGTTGAAGCAAAATATGGACAGGGTTTTTGTGGCTGTAAATGGGAATGGTTTCCATTTTTTATTTTTTTCCAGCTAATTATACAAATTGGATAATTGGTCAAACTGGTTTTCTGTCTGAAAAACCCAGAAAGTAATTTATAGAGAGAATTACCAGTAGTGCATCCGTCTGGGTCAGAGCCCTTCCAGTCGGTGTTAATAACCATAGTAGTGTCATATTTTTTTTCCTGCCCGCTCAATGCTATTCATCCCCACCCCCCACAATGAATGCTGTATGTGTATTCATAGAGAAAAAAAACTGAAGGGCCCCATAACAATGATCGGAACATCAAACCAGCCCTAGAAGAACACAGCATGTCCAGGGGGGCCGAGGCTGAAGGGCAGGCCATCCCCCAGCGATTACATTCGGATTACTGGCTTAATCTGCTGTGGTATTTGACCGCCAGCCTAACCACCCCAGGCTGCATTTGGAGGATATTGAGCACTTTCATCCCCAAGCACTTCACCGGCTTTATAAATGACCCACTCGATTCCCTTCAGCCTCCTCAGGGATGGGACGTGGCAGCTGTTTAATAGCCACATAGCAATGTTGCAGTGTTTTAGGGCAGAAAAGAAGAATCCTACATCCAGTTTAAGCTGCAGGGAGTATTTAGGAAAGGGGAATGTAATTATCCACATTGGAAGTGGGCCAGGGCTGGGAGCTCTGGGGAAGGAGGCCTTTAGGACCTCTACTTTCCAGCCTACCTGAAAGATGGGGCCTCCTTTCAGCAGTCAGGGACATCAGCCTGCTTCCTGCTGACTTAGGAAAAAGGCCCCAGGCGCTGCCTCCTTCATATATTCCCCATCAGACCCTTTACAGGGTCATTGAAAGTCTCCTTTCCAAGGACTGGCCCTGGCTCAGCCAGGAAGATATGACAGCGTCCCAGGGAGCTGCCTTGCACACACCAGTTTGGGTTTAACATATAATCAAATCAGAGTGACAGCAGGTGGAAACAGTCTTCTGTTGCCGCAGGAGCTGTCCTTGAGTTCAGGAACAAAGACAGGACAAGAAAGACAAGATGAAGCGTGTATTTGCATGTGTGCATCCATGCCCACATCCATGGGAAAAATAATAAGGACTTCACCAAAATCATTTATTGGCTCTTATCTCACAGGAGAATGAGTACAGAGACCTTCTTCATATTCTAACAAAGAATTTAACCCCAAGATGTTAAAAACGGTGAAACAGCCAAGGGTCCAAGTTTCTGTGACCTGAGTGGCTTTTAAGGCCAGCAGTAAGGAAACCAGTAGCTAACTTTCCATCTCCTTAGGGTCCTTTTGGGGAACGTTTCTGTTCCAAACCCAATTATTCCCTAGATAAAAGAGCAGATCAGAATTGCCTTTCCTGGCCACCCTGGCACTGTGCTTCAGGACACGTGATTAACAAGGCCCGTGATCACTGGACACCTCACTTGTCCAGCCTCAAATAATTAAGTGTTTTTCAGAAATTAAATTTTCAAATAATTGAAGCTTTTCTTTTAAATGCTAAAACTTTAAAAAGAAATAGAGCTTTAAAAAAAAATATTATATATGCTATTGAATATTTTTGAGGAGGACATTGCAACCCACTCCAGTATTCTTACCTGTAGAATCCCCATGGATAGAGGAGCCTGGCTGGCTACAGGGTCGCAAAGAGTTGGACACGACTGAAGAGACTTAGCACAGATAAATATTTATAGAATATAAGTTAGCCATTTACTAGTGATTCAGATTCTGGTCTTGGAGTTAGGAGATGTGAATTTTACCTGTGGATTTTGCAAGTGAGTGTCTCTTTCTGAGCCTTGGTAATTCTGTATACTCTTCCTTGGAGAGAGGTAGCAGGGGTTGAAGGAGAGCAGGCACGGAAGAATGCTATTTCTCATTTGAAAGATACAAGCATTGGACTGGACGCTTTCTAAAAGAACCTCCACCTTTAAGCTCTGTTTTGACTGTTCTTACCTCAGGATCCCATCAGGGTCTCAGGATGCTTGTTTGCCCTCACACCAAATGGTCCCACATGCTTTTTAGTTCTGACTCTGCACTCAGTGTGAGCTATCCCATCATGCTGTTGTCAGTATGCCTGGGAAGAAATTAATGTCCTGCCTTATTCTACACATAGCATTTTGTATGTGTCTGAGGAAGAATCTGGGAGTGATCTTCTACAGTCGAGTGAGGTGCACGGGTCTGTCACAGTAAGTCGCAGCTTAGAGGCGTTTGTCGTTTCTGAATTTGTAGCTGTGAAGGCTGCAACCCAGAAGACTGGCTTCCTAGTTAAGCAAGGTATTACGAGAATAGATTTGGATGTACTTCTAGTCACAGTCCAGTCTCTTAAGAGAGAAGTATTTGTGAGAAAAAAAAAAAGTTGCCTATAAAGCATATTTCCAAGTTTTACTCTTCCTTATTAATTTTCATTATAAACTTGGAAATGTGTTTCTAGGGAGAGTTTCTGGCCCTGAGATGTAATAAAATCACATTGCAGAATTCAACAGACCTTATAAAAGCACATATTCAAGGGAAAATCCTCATTTTACAGCATACTTTTGTGTTCAGCTTGTGTGCCTTACTTAGAGCAGGGAGGGTGTTTGGGGTTTGGCACAGCTACTCAGAAGAAACCCATCCTGAGAATCACACTCACCCCCCCCCCCCCCCCGCCCAGAAAAGGAGCAACCACCACAGGACACCGGGTGCTTTCTGAGTTGTTTAGCTCCTCACGGCCCCTCCAGGAAGGCTGCTGGCCTGGAGCAGCGCCCGAGCTGCCACCTGGGAGACCCCCATTGCCTCAGGGAGGGAAGGAGCTGAGCGGTCGCGCTTGGGAAAGCCCCTTGTGGCCGCGGGCGGGCTGACAGCAGTCGGCCGTGACAGGGCTGGGTGGGGTCCCTGAGCATCCCAGTGGGGCTCTCAGTGTCTATTGCACTAGACTTTCCACTTAAAATTTCCATAAAAGTGTGGGCCTTACCAGAAAAAAAATTCTTATGCAAACATCTGGGGTGTAAAATAGAAATGATTATTTGCATTATAAAAGGATGATTCCACTCTATAAGAAGTTTATGTTAGATCTTTTATAAATAATACACTTAAAATGTGCCTCAAGTTTCCTGTAAACACAACTGTGGGGGTGTTATTTTAAGCCAGGTACACCTGAAATGAGTAAACCTCTCAATTTGGACTTCGGAGTCATGAGACAAATCTGCTTATCAGCTTGCACACTCTTAACTCCTTCTTCCTTTGCCTATTTTTAGAAGGAAGAATGCACATCAACTCAGGCTTCTTGGGATCCATATTTTCCCTGTTACTAGTAGCCACCCTTTTCCCAACCTTCACATCATCCCTGTGCTTGAAGTCATACCTGGGGGTTTCTGAACTTCACTTGGTGCCTTTCATAGCTTTAATTCTTTTTGTCTGGGCACCCTGATCTGTTCTTTACAAATTGTCTAATATTGAAATGCTCTCCTGAGATTTCAGGGGTTGTGTGGATAAAGTTAGTTCATGAAGGCCTGTCACTCCCACTTTTATCCTGTTCCTGTACCTAAAGTGATGTCAACGATTCAGCAGAAGAGAGCAGAACACCTTTCCTCCCCGTAATCCCACTGCTTCCTTCTCTCCTCAGTGAGGAAGTGGCGTGTGAAGAGTGCCCTGGGAGCCTTGGGCCAGTGGCAGATTGAGGTGGGAGAGCCAGCACTCCCAGGAGCAGGGAGCCTGGGGCCTGAACTCATCACGGAAAGCAGTGCCAATGTATGTCTGTCTGTCAGGTGTCTTGGGGAGGCTGGGGGAGTGGGCTGCTAGCCCTCAAGGGCAGCCACCATGTCTTGTTCACCTCCTCATCTCCAGTGTGCCCGCCTGGACGCAGTTCCCTTGAATGGATACCCAAAGGGTTCTGGCTTAGTCATCCCAGAGCAGGGGCTCCAGGCTTCGTAGGTCACAGCAGTGGAAGCATCAGAGGAGAGCTGAGGATCTCCCATTTTGTCCCCGGGTAGAGCTTTGTGGAGGGGAGCCATCCCTTCCTACCCCTCTCCAAGAATAGTCCTTGAATTGGATTTGCCTTCTGCAGCCCATATTCGTGCGCAAAGACACCAAGATGAGTTTCCAGTGGCGAATTCGAAACCTCCCGTACCCTAAGGATGTTTACAATGTCTGTGTGGACCAGAAGGAGCGCTGTGTTGTCGTCAGAACAACCAACAAAAAGTAAGTGGCGTGGTAGGCACTTGCCTACTTGTGTATGAACAAGGTGGGGGTGGGGTTTGACCTAGGGTTAGGACTCAGACGGTTCCCCACCTCAGAGGGTAGAGCAGCCTCCTCTTCCAGCTCTGAGAGGGGCAGAAGGGCTTTACTACAGCCCTAGAGTAGGTACTAAAAGCTGAAGGGCTTTCTCTCTTCAGCCCTTGAAGACTGTAATCAGAACCAGCTTGAATATTGTACTCAGCTCCATCAGGGCAGGGAAATTTGAACAATGAGTGTCTGGTCCAGTACTTGGCATATGCTGGAGCTCAGTAAACATTTGTTGGATGAATGAGGAGATGAGGAAATCACCCAGCCACTGACTTGCGATCTTAGGTGGTTCTGCTGTAAGATTACTATGCCTGGATCTCTGGCTGGCTCCAATCCATGATGAGCTTGGAGCTGGCAGGGAGCCAGAGCCTGGAAGGCACACCTGTCTGAGGTGGCAGTTACAGAGGTATCTGGGAGCAGCAAACTCGATCCGACCCCCCTGGGGGTGGGGGTGGGGGTGTCCCTAGAGGGACAAGGGGTGAGTGCTTCTTGGAAGTTTCTTGCATGATGTTTCAAAGAGTGTGCTCACATCCCTTTTCCTCCTCTTCTCATGGTCTGCTCAGTTCAGTTGCTCAGTCGGGTTGAGGGGACAGAAGGTGACCGAGGTGGAGATCTGATCCTGGCGGGACTGCTTCTTGGCTGATTATCTTGGAAATGCACTGATCTCGTTTGGGTTTCTGGAACTCTTACTGACCACAGAAGAGAAGAGCCCCGTAATGACTTGGTTGTGAACTGAGTCAGAGGGATTGCAGTGTAGGACCAACTCCCATGAAATAGATTCAGGGCATTGAGATGGGAGGTTTTACGAGTTACTAGTCCACAGGCGGTGAAGCTATCCAGCTTGTCTCATGGGGCGCTCAGCTTAGGCCAGAGATGCCCCCTCCAGTTTACCTAGAGTAAGGAGGACCCAGTATTGGTCCATCTTCTCAGGTGGTGTGGTGCCAGCCTCCCACCATCTCTCTCAGGTCCATGATGCCATAGGGAAGTAGTGTGGCTCCCAGGCTCCCCTAGTGCAACCCTGGGTTCACTCTCCTCTCTGACCCCCCACACCCTGTCACTTTGGCAGGGTTAAGGGGTGGGGAAGGGGTGGAGATGAATGAATTAATTTCAGGATTATTGCTGTACATGCAGCCAGCAGCCCTAAAGTGAGCCTTGTCTATAAATATAAAGTCATAATAATAAGGGTTTGTGTTTGTAAAGCACTTTATAGCCCTCAGATAAAAGGCAGTTTATTCCCGTTATTGTTCTCATCATTAACAGGAGTCAGTGCCTAAAGTAGAATTTAGCAATTTCAGACAACAGAGAAATTGCCTTTAGGAAAACAAACTCCATGCTTCAGCAAGCATTCCCTGGCGTCAGAGGCCCTGGGTCCAAACTAGGAACAAAAGTGCTTCTGATAGCACTTGAATCTGCAGCCCAGCAGTTTGTGGAGCTGGCTGCTGCCTTCCTTTTGTCCCCCAGAGGTCACTGTCGAATATAGATCTCAAGCAAAAATGTGATTACCAAGGAACGAGAGAAGAGAGGCTAGCTAGCTCACCAGAAAATTCATCTGCAGGCCAGTCCTCTGGGTCCCATCTCCTGCGCATATCCAACCATAGGTGGCACTGTTGGCCAGGCGCTCCACTCCAGCGCCCCGGGCAAGGGGAGATGCTGCTGAACTGCCCGGTGAGGCCAGGTGGGATGGGAGTCCCGCCTCCAGAGGGAGCAGGACCAGGATCGGGTTCCCACAGAGGGGAGGGTATGTGAGTGCTCACTTCAGGGCCTGCACTGAGATCTCAGGGTCAGCACGGCCCAGCCTGGCGCAGCACAGCCTTGGGACCCTCTGCTGAGAGGAAGGCGGGGGAGGCTGCTAAGCCCTCAACCGGCTCCTCCTGAGCCTAGTGGCATGTTCATTTTCTACTTGGAGTAGTAACACATCCTGTACCTTTACTTCCTCTAAATATACACAACTCAATGGCTATTCCTTTGAGCAGAGTTTAACTTTTTCAAGATACTGTAAAACTATTTTCTGATCATCATACCATCCAGTGGTGGACAGGGTATGTATAATTCTTGTGCTATATAGGAACGATTTCGTAAGAGCATCTATAAAGTCAGCATGATGCACTTGACTTACTGGAGGGGATAGTGATGGTTTTCATGCCCAGGCCTCTGCAGTTTCCACCACACTGTGGCTTTTCTGATTTGATGTCCTTCACCTGAAGGTTCCATGTCTGCCCTGATTCTAATATTCTGGAATATGGTTATCAATAAAAGCCAGAGTCCCTGAAAAACTGGGTTTGCCACTTTTCTTGATAGAATTGATTCCAGTGAATTATATCCTTGGCCTCAGGTAATAGCAAGAGATGAACCAGGGAAGGAAGAAGGTGCTTTTCTGGGATCTGATTGTGGCATCATGTGTTCCCATCATCTGTTAAGAATGCTTGTGCAGAGAAAAGGTTCTGAGCCTCAGCCTTAGAAGCTGGCAGCTCTGAGTAGAATGAGCTGGGCGTGGAGTAGGAGGATGTCAGCTTAAATCTGGCCTCTGCCACATATTAATCATGGCATTTTTGGGCAAGGTTTCCTCATCTATCACAGGAGAATACTCATGCGTACATCATAGATTGTTTGGGGAATTAGAAAATTGTATATTGTACTCAGCCCTGTGGCCGGCCTGAGGAAATTGGAGCCTAAAGAGAGTTTGGCTGATTTGACATTGGTAATACTAACTCTGTGGGAGTGTTAATAGGCATCTCTAGAAAAAAGGATTCTGTGGTCAAATAAGGTTAGGAAACTGAATTAAATGGGTTTCTCTTTGGTAGGACTTCTGAGAGCCTTAAATATGTGAATGTGCATTATAGGCAGAGGTGACCAGTTTGTCCGGAGTGTTGATGTTTAAGCAAGAAGGGAAGATGCGCCTACTGATCGTCTCAGGGACAGACTGACTACAGGCTTCCCTCGACCACGCTGGCTGAGCCTGTGTGCAGAGCACCCACGGGAGGTCTGTGGGTCCAGCCCATGTGACTCCACAGCCGTCCTGCTTCTACTATCAGCTTCCTTCAGAGCCTCTTTCTCTAGGCCTGCTCTCTTGTGCCCTTTCTCAGTTTACTGCGAAGGGAGAACAGGCTGGGAAAGGACTGGGAATGGGGAAGGGAATATAGCAGAGAAAGAGAGTGATGCAGTGCAGTAGGTCATCTCTGAAAGAGTGAAGGAGCTGTCTTTTTGCACAGCTTGGAGACAGGTACCAGGTTAGCCTGTTCTGTTCCCAGTGACTTAAAAGTTCATCTGGGGCAGCTATTTTATTTGAGAAAGGAATCTGGAGGAAGAAACAGGTCCTGCAAGGGTGCCCACTTTCACCATTACTATTCAACATAGTTTTGGAAGTTTTGGCCACAGCAATCAGAGCAGAAAAAGAAATAAAAGGAATCCAAATTGGAAAAGAAGAAGTAAAGCTCTCACTGTTGCAGATGACATGATCCTCTACATAGAAAACCCTAAAGACTCCACCAGAAAATTACTAGAACTAATCAATGACTATAGTAAAGTTGCAGGATATAAAATCAACACACAGAAATCCCTTGCATTCCTATACACTAATAATGAGAAAACAGAAAGAGAAATTAAGGAAACAATTCCATTCACCATTGCAACGGAAAGAATAAAATACTTAGGAATATATCTACCTAAAGAATCTAAAGACCTATATATAGAAAACTATAAAACACTGGTGAAAGAAATCAAAGAGGACACTAACAGATGGAGAAATATACCATGTTCATGGATTGGAAGAATCAATGTAGTGAAAATGAGTATACTACCCAAAGCAATCTATAGATTCAATGCAATCCCTATCAAGCTACCAACAGCATTCTTCACAGAGCTAGAACAAATAATTTCACAATTTGTATGGAAAAACAAAAAACCTCGAATAGCCAAAGCGATCTTGAGAAAGAAGAATGGAACTGGAGGAATCAACCTACCTGACTTCAGGCTCTACTACAAAGCCACAGTTATCAAGACAGTATGGTACTGGCACAAAGACAGAAATATAGATCAATGGAACAAAATAGAAAGCCCAGAGATAAATCCACGCACATATGGACACCTTATCTTCGACAAAGGAGGCAAGAATATACAATGGATTAAAGACAATCTCTTTAACAAGTGGTGCTGGGAACTCTGGTCAACCACTTGTAAAAGAATGAAACTAGAACACTTTCTAACACCATACACAAAAATAAACTCAAAATGGATTAAAGATCTAAACGTAAGACCAGAAACTATAAAACTCCTAGAGGAGAACATAGGCAAAACACTCTCTGACATACATCACAGCAGGATCCTCTATGACCCACCTCCCAGAATATTGGAAATAAAGCAAAAATAAACAAATGGACCTAATTAACCTTAAAAGCTTCTGCACATCAAAGGAAACTATTAGCAAGGTGAAAAGACAGCCTTCAGAATGGGAGAAGACAATAGCAAATGAAGCAACTGACAAACAACTAATCTCGAGAATATACAAGCAACTCCTACAGCTCAACTCCAGAAAAATAAATGACCCAATCAAAAAATGGGCCAAAGAACTAAATAGACATTTCTCCAAAGAAGACATACAGATGGCTAACAAACACATGAAAAGATGCTCAACATCACTCATTATCAGAGAAATGCAAATCAAAACCACTATGAGGTACCATTTCACGCCAGTCAGAATGGCTGCAATCCAAAAGTCTACAAGTAATAAATGCTGGAGAGGGTGTGGAGAAAAGGGAACCCTCTTACACTGTTGGTGGGAATGCAAACTAGTGCAGCCACTATGGAGAACAGTGTGGAGATTCCTTAAAAAACTGGAAATAGACATGCCTTATGATCCAGCAATCCCACTGCTGGGCATACACACTGAGAAAACCAGAAGGGAAAGAGACACGAGTACCCCAATGTTCATCGCAGCACTGTTTATAATAGCCAGGACATGGAAGCAACCTAGATGTCCATCAGCAGATGAATGGATAAGAAAGCTGTGGTACATATACACAATGGAGTATTATTCAGCCATTAAAAAGAATACATTTGAATCAGTTCTAATGAGGTGGATGAAACTGGAGCCTATTATACAGAGTGAAGTAAGCCAGAAAGAAAAACACCAATACAGTATACTAACGCATATATATGGAATTTAGAAAGATGGTAACAATAACCCTGTGTACGAGACAGCAAAAGAGACAGTGATGTATAGAACAGTCTTATGGACTCTGTGGGAGAGGGAGAGGGTGGGAAGATTTGGGAGAATGGCATTGAAACATGTAAATATCATGTATGAAATGAGTTGCCAGTCCAGGTTCGATGCACGATACTGGATGCTTGGGGCTGGTGCACTGGGACAACCCAGAGGGATGGAATGGGGAGGGAGGAGGGAGGAGGGTTCAGGATGGGGAACACATGTATACCTGTGGCGGATTCATTTTGATATTTGGCAAATCTAATACAGTTATGTAAAGTTTAAAAATAAAATAAAATTAAAAAAAAAAAAAAAAAAAAAAAGAAACAGGTCCTGGAGTTAAGTGGCCTGCCCAGAGTCACAGGGTGGGGCCAGGGGTCCTCCTGAGAGCCCTTACTTCCACATACATCTTTGCACACTTTTACATTCAGAAAGGAAGGCCACTCTGTGTTAGAGGGAGTGCTCAGGAGACCTGCATGATGGTTGAATCCTGGGGGAGACCACCCCCCATCTCTGCCCCATCCTTGGAACCTAGATGGTCTGATCCTTTGAGGTGAGAATGGAGAGCGATAGAGGAGTCAGGAGATTGAGGGGATTATCACTGTAATAAGGGCATCTCCCTTTACCAGTTTTATGACGTGGACAAGATACCTGACTTGCCTGTGCCTCAGTCTCCTCTTCTATAAAAGAGGATGACAGAAGCAACCAACCTGAGAGCGTTGTTTTCAGGAGTCAGTGTGTGTTGAACAGTGCCTGGCACAGATTTAGAATTCATAAATGTCACCTCTCACTGTGTGGCTGAGACTGAGGATAGTGAAGGCAGGTGAGAATGGGGGTTGTTGCACATCAGCTAAAAGCCCAGGGACTACCCCACTATAAAGGCTTAGCTTTCAGCAGAAACACAAGATTTCAGGCAGTGATATGGCCTTATTTCTTTTTCGTCCTTAAAGCCCCAGTTCACAGCTCTGGGACACAGTTGATGCCTAAGAAATGTTTGCTGCCTGCCTAGGGCTGCCCAGAGGCTGGGCGTTTGGACTTTCCTGGAAGCACAGTGGGTCCGTCTCTAGTCCAGGTGCTGGTGAGAAGGTGAACCATGGTATTCTCAGGGCAAATCCCAAGGCAGGGATAGAGATAAGGGGGTGTGAGCTGTTTCTTGAGGAGAGAAAGCAGATGCCTCATGCTCCCTTGAAGGCTGCCCATCAGGAGCCCCTAAAAAAATGGTTTAACCTCAGCCAATAAACTAAATCCATTAGAATAGACTCAAAACAGAGTTGAGCCCCCAGACCTACTCTGCCACCGCCTCCCTGCCAGGTGAGAGGTGATGGGAGTACCACAGGGATGCTGAGGCAAGTCGTGCAACTCAAGTTCCCTTTGATCTTGTCATTGCTGTTGAGGCCAAGCCCTGGACTCTGCCTCCCCTGCCTGGGGCATGTGCCTCGACAGCGTGGGACACAGGTGTGTCCCTGTCCCCCTCCCCAGTACACAGCCAGGTGGGCATTGAGGACGTGCCACATTCTGCACAGCGAGGCCTTACACAGGCCCACTGGGCTCAGCTGAGCCATGTGTGCCAGGCTGCTGCTCTCCCGCTTCTGCTGCTTGTGTATATTTGCAGGGAAGATGTTAACACTTCCTAACAAGCCTTTGTGTTCATCTAATCTCCGCTGTTTAACCTTTGACTCTCTCCCTATTATCAGTGTCTGCCACCTTTGCTGGCCAGACCAAGGGCCCCAGGAAGAGCCCTCAGCCTGGGCTGGCTAGGAGGAGGATGAGGCCGACATTCCACCCCGGTCTGCAGGCAGATGGATCGCCTTTCCCTGGGGCAGAGCTTTGGAAAATAAAGCAAACTTGTGGTGCCATTAGGATCCCCCAACCCCCACTCCTTTTGAACTGTCAGCCTTTAAGTAAACATTCTTTTCCTGCCATGGGTCCCAGCACCTTGGCGGGGAGTGAGGAACCTGGGAGGAGAGGGGGCCCTGAGAGTCCTCACTGAACAAGGGATTTCAGCAGGGAGAACAGGGCAGAAATGCTGCCTTGATGTCAACTCTGAGTCCCCAGGGCATCAGGGCTTTTGAAGTGGACTGGGGGGAGCTGCCATAAGGACCAGGCCCCTCTGAAGTATTAAAAGCCCAGTCCTCTCCAGGCCCTCACTTGCGTGTGTTTGTACCTGTCTGCAGTGTTCTCTGCGCAGGCCACAGCCTCGTGGCAGCACTGATGCCATGCCCGGGTGACAGGTCTGGTGGCCACCAGCCAGAGCCTAGGTGACACTTCCACCAAGGAAAATGCCAGACGGTCCTGTTGCCAGAGATGAGGAGGCCATTCTCAGTGCTCCAATGTAATAAGCTCCAGACCAGGATTGGGGAACTTTAATCTGACCCTACTAACTGGCTGTGAAACCAGGCAAGATAATTCACCTCTCTGAGCCCGAGTTTCCTCTTTGGTAAAGGAGGTCAAATTTCCTGCAAAATCCAGTTACAGACATTATGGGTTGGATGTTGCTATCTGGGTGGTTGTTTTTGTTTAATTTTGGGTGCACCGCTCCGCATGTGGGATCTTAGTTCCTTGACCAGGGATCAAACCTGCACCCCCTGTATTGGAGGCACGAAGTCTTAACCACTAAACTGCCAGGTAAGTCCCAGGGTTTCCCCCCCACCCCAACTAAAGGGATCATTCATGGCAAATAAATGGGGAAACAGTGGTTGACTTTATTTTTGGGGGCTCCAAAATCACTGCAGATGGTGACTGCAGCCACGAAATTAAAAGATGCTTACTTCTTAGAAGAAAGTTATGACCAACCTAGACAGCATATTAAAAAGCAGAGACATTACTTTGTCAACAGAGGTCCGTCTAGTCAAGGCTATGGTTTTTCCTGCGGTCATGTATGGATGTGAGAGTTGGACTGTGAAGAAAGCTGAGTGCCGAAGAATCGATGCTTTTGAACTGTGGTGTTGGAGAAGACTCTTGAGAGTCCCTTGGACTGCAAGGAAATCCAACCAGTCCATCCTAAAGGAGATCAGTCCTGGGTATTCTTTGGAAGGACTGATGTTGAAGCTGAAACTCCAATACTTTGGCTACCTGATGTGAAGAGCTGACTCATTGGAAAAGACTCTGATGCTGGGAAAGATTGAGGGCAGGAGGAGAGGGGACGACAGAGGATGAACTGACTGGATGGCATCACTGACTCAATGGACATGGGTTTGGGTGGACTGCGGGAGTTGGTGATGGACAGGGAGGCCTGGCGTGCTGTGGTTCATGGGGTTGCAAGGAGTTGGACACGACTGAGCGACTGTACTGAACTGAACTGAAAGGGATCATTAATCTCTGGACTGGCACCTGCAGATGAGGGGGACCATGTGTGATATGTGAAAATGGAGTAGGGTCTTTCGGTCAGCAAAGTAGGCCAGAGCCCCAGAGATCTGGCCTCTGTGATGAGTCGCACGGTTTGTTCTCTTAGGGAGATTTCTCCTTGTGGATTAACTTCCCTCTCTGGCCTGTAAGTGGAGTCAGGCTAACCCTAAAAGAGGGAGAGGTAGCAGAGGGCCTCAGTAAAGTGCCATGTAAGCGCCACTGTCAGTCCCCAGCTCTGGAAGACGGCCTTAGATGTCCTTATTCTGTCCTCGTTTGCAGACACATGCTGTTTTCTTGGGGTGCTGAGGAGGTAGCGCTTGCCTGACCCAGTTGTTTCCTGGGAGGCTTCTTCCACATGTCTCTGGGATTGATGAACTTGAAATATGAGTCACTCTAACCCCTGGTCTAATCAGGGAATTATGACTGGCCAGAAGGCCTTTCATTCTTTTCTTTCCAGGGTCACTAAGCTCTAAAATACTGGCCTTCTAACTGGCTTCCCTTCTTCCTCTTTGGTTGGGGAGTGGGGAGGACTGTGTAGAAGCTTGGCATTAAAGGGCCTGATGCCCATCTGTGGGGGTCCCCATGTTGGGTGTTCTCACGGCCTCTTGGTGTCCCCACAGGTACTACAAGAAGTTCTCCATTCCTGACCTAGAAAGATACCAGCTACCTCTGGATGAATCCTCGCTGAGCTTTGCTCACGCCAACTCCACCCTCATTATCTCTGTAAGATTCGTTCAGACTTCTTGGCCACTGTGTCAGGGAAAGGCTCCTTCTTTTGCCCACTTCCCATCTTACTCAGTTTCAGCCCCAGCAACTCCTGGGGTATGCTTGCTAGGGAACAGGCCTCTCCAACAGAATGGGATGAGCAGGCGAGGGCTCAGGAGACTGATTTTAAAATCACAGCTGGAACTGGGTAGAGGGTGATGGGGAGGGGTGAGATCCATAGAACTGGAGCTCTAGAAGGTCCAAAAGCCTACCTGTACCCCCGCGTGACCTTAAGCAAATCATTCAACCTTGTAGGCCTCAATTCCCTCGTCTTTGAATAAAGGGAGCAGAAGGAGGATTTCCCTGGTGGGCCAGTGGTTAAGACTTTGCCTTCCAATGCAGGGGGCATGGATTCAATCCCTGGTTGGGGAACTCAGATCCCACATGCCTTGTGGTTTGGCCGAAAGGGGGCAGGGGGCCCTGAGTCTGTTGGGTGGAGGCTGTGTGTTGAAAGGGGTGATATGATTGATTCATGTCTTCTCCTCGCTCCATCCTCAGTACCAGAAGCCAAAGGAGGTCCTGGTAGCTGAGTCAGAGCTGCAGAAGGAACTGAAGAAGGTAAAGACAGCCCACAGCAGTGACGGGGACTGCAAGACTCAGTAGCTGACACCTGAGCCTGACTTCTGACACTGGGTGGGTGAGGCTTTTGCTGTAGGCCTGTGAGACTTTGGGCTTGGGCCTTTCTGGCACAGGGGCAGCCTCTCTCCTCCGAGGAGCTGTCTAGGCTTTGTAAGAACTAGGCCTCAGGGCATTCCTAGCCCCGAGGTCATGGTCTTCCCTCCTGAGTAAAGTAATTCTGAGTCAGTGTGTGTGTACTACCCCCTTGTCCTCTGGTGCTTCTGCCCCCAGGGAGGGGGCTGGTGAGGACGTTTCCTTCTTTGCTAGCCTCTGGACCTTCAGTGTAGAACCTTCCACATAAAGGTATGGGTCTTAGATGGAGAGGAGGATCAGGGAAGCCTGACGCGGATCAGGGAAGCCTGACGCCAGCAGGGCAGGGCCCCAACCTGTTTGCAGCCCAGGATATTATGACACTGTGGGTGTAAAGTCAGCATAAGGCTTGCAGAGCACTGGAGTGGGGTGAAGGAGGTCACTGCAGGCCAACAGCCGCCAGGAGCCTTTCCAGGCCCCCTCCCATAACCCACAGGTGATGCCCACCCCACCACCAGGGCCAGGGGTGGAGGGGTGATGAAAGGCCTTCCTGGAGGAAGAAACCTTTGCTCTTTTGGACACTGAGCCGTGAGGCTGGTCTCACCCTTCCCTGGCATGCCCAGCCCCAAGTTTGAGTCTATTGTTCCTTCTCCCTGTGGTCTTGCTAACCAGTGAGGAACCAGATCGGTGAAGAGTCAAGCTTTATTTTTACAAAAATGAAGGTTGTAACATGTCTCAACAGCTAGCCTGAGGTTGGGCTGGCTCAGAATTCAGAATTTGGGGATTGCCTTTGTCCTTTCCTGGTTTCAAAGCAAGACCAGGCTGTAGTACTCCAGCCGAAGACCTTGGTCAAAGGTGGGGTCTGACTGATGTTGAGGTTGGTGCCACAGGGTACTGGCAGCAACCCCCGTCCTTCTAGGGAAGGGGCCACCTGGGAAGCCTGGAGCACCTCACCTCACACTTGTGCTGAGCTGGCCTGGCTCTAAGAAGGGGTGGGCCTCTGTCTCCAGGCCAGATTCTTGCTCTGGCCAACAGGGAAGCAAGGCCCAGCTGAGTTCAGCTGAGAAGCAGTAGGTCCCATCTCTCCAGCTGGTTCCTGGGAGAGACTGCACCCCTGGGTAACCCCAGTGCCCAGGAGTCAGCAGCCTTTATCTTAGGTGCCTGAGCACTGTGGTCACAGGTCTAGGAACACAGGGAGGCCGGGGAGGAGGTATCACTGAACCCTCCAGGCAGGAGAGGTCCCTGAGTAGCTGGCTTCCCTGGCCCACAGGCTGGGTTGACCTCGTCATGGGTTTTGAAAGTCCAGGACACGGAGGCTGTAGGACAGTGCAGCATAGAGGTGTCTGGTGGTGAAGCGCAGGCAGTACACAGGACTGCTGAGGGGTGTCGACGTCAGTGGGAAGGCCTGCGGGGGAGGGACGAGAGTGGCAGAAACATCCCCACTGGGAGCTGGGGGAGCCCGAATGCAGGATTTCCCGGCCTGGTGTCAAGGGACAGGGGCTACTCTAGGCTTCCTCCCGCCCTCCCCAGGCACACCCACTCCCAGTGCAGACCCTGTTAACGAGCCCTGGCATCCACGAGGCCTGCCTGCGGTGCGCAGGACACTTACATGGAGGCAGGCCCTTTGGCGGCGGTCCCACAGTCGCACGACACCATAGTAGGAGGAGCCAGTGGCCAGCAGGTGGTTCCCATCCGTCTGTAGGCAGTACAGGGTGCTGTCGTGGGGCTCCTCCCACTCCATGACACACTTCCTGTCCAGGAGGAGGTGATGCAGGGGATGTCTGGGGGTGCCCTCCGCCTCCACCCCAGCTTCCCCAGAGGCCTTAGGAAGCCATTCTGGTTGGGAGAAAGATGCCAAACCACCACATTCCTTTAAAACCACACTTAATGGGGGAAAGCCTCCTCAGTAAAGATCTCTTTCTCACCAAGTCCCTGACCCCAGGCAGGCCTATGCCTCATTTGTGCATCACGTGGCTGCTATGTGTCACCAGATTTCAGAGGCAAGGAAGGCCTCAAGCTGGGACAGAATGCTGAAGGACAGCACCCTGATGGCTCTCAAGACTCTTATCGGGGCCTGGTGCCTACAGTCTCCTGGGCCATGGGACCAGGGCTGCCGAGGTAGGGAGTCTAAGCTTACTCTGACCTTGCCAGCTGCTCTCCCAGTCCCTGCTATGGGGTCTCTGTCCCTCTCCTTGGGGCACCAGGACAGGGGTGGGGTTCCCACCGCCTGTTGTCCTGCCCCACACACTCACCGGGCACTGGCTCGGAGGTCCCAGTAGCGAACGTAGGTGTCGTAGCCACAGGACAGGAGCGTGGAAGGGGACTCGTACATGACGTCCAGCACCCCAGCCCCTGGGGGAAAGTCACTGCCCAGGTGCGTCATCAGCTGCCCACTGGGAAGAGAGGCGGGGCAGGGGATGAGAGGTTGTCCTGCCTTGGCCCACACACGCTTTTAACCTGCAAGTGGCATCAGTCCCTGGGCTCCTTCCTGAGCCAGAATTAAGACCCTCAGAGGAAGGGGGCCAAAGGAGATGCCCTGGACTTCCAGCCCTCTCCCCTGTTCCCAGCCCCTGCCCCTCCCCCAGCCGAGGCCTCAGTCAGCCATCAGCAGCCTCTCCATCACACCTGCACGCTGGCTACCCGCCACCCAGCCACTCCTCCTTGGGACGATGAATGGGCCTTGCTGAAGGGGTCGGCCCCCCTCACACACACACATTTGGTTACTTTATATGCCTTGATCCTGCAGGTCATGCAGTTCTGAGCTGCCTGAGTCCAATGCCTTAATTCCTGCCTGTAATCTGGGGCTCAAACCTCATTGGGGATAAAGACCACACAAAGGGAGAAGGGGAGTCCCAGGAGATGTTAAAACAAGTAAACACCTTTGTGTCTGGGGAGAGAAATCGCTGAGAAAGCAGCTTAGCAGGCAGGTCCCTGGTGTTCCTGGCCCGGCTGGCCCCCAGCCTGGGGCTAGCACGCCTCTGTGATCACAGCCCCCAGCCTGCTGGGCTCCAGCCTGCCCCCCCCGCCCCTCCCGGTGGCCAAGAGCAGATTACCGAGAAGAACAATTTCTTTGTGACTGTGTAATTCCCTCCGTGACCGCGGCAGTGGGCAGACCCTTCGCCCTGATGCCAGACCCCTAGCAACCACCTAGGGGGGCCTCCTGGCCCTAGCAACTACCCCTCAACATCAAGTATACCCGCTAATCCCTGTGGCTATGGGATGGGTAGAAGCGGTGAGTTTCTTCAGAATGGGGGGAATGAAGAAGGGGGCATGCTCCAGGCCGACCCCTCACCTTCACTCGGGACATGCTGGACTCTCCTGCATGGTGTGACGGGAAAAACTGGGCCGTGGACACTACACAGGGACACCCAGGTAAGAGGCCCTGCATGGGTTGGGGAAGACTTTGTGGTCTCACCAGCCCAGCCTTGGCCAACCAGGTTTCACCAAAGCAGCCACGAGCCACGTGTGTGAACGTGGGCCTTAGCTCCGGTCCTTCTGCCTCACAGACCCTGACCCTCAACCTCCGCTCTCCTCAGTGGAGCCGCCACCTTCCCTGGAGGAGGAGAGGAGGCGGCCGCAGGTTCTTTCTGCCCAACTCTGCCTTTCCCGTGAGCACCGAGTGGTGAGGGGACCCCCAGCAAGCAGCACTATTGCTGTCCAGTCAGGGCAGGGTGGGGGTAGGCCCTAAGTTGGCACTTCTGCCCCCAGCCTCCTTCCCAGGAAGTGCTGTTCCTCTCTGTGTGGTGAGGGCTCAGACAGAAAGCCTTCTCCCGACATCAGCATCTCCTAGAGATCACGGACCTCAGTGCCCAAGCAGGCCCACCAGCCATGAGGCACCACTCCTGGGCAGGTCAGAGGGGCTGAGGTCCTGGGCTTTCTGTCTCTGTCGTCCACTGGCTCCAGGCTGCTTTGCTCCACAGTTCTGCCCCCCAGATTTGGGGGCCCTGCCCCCTCCATTAGTGAGGCCTTCAAGACTGAGGAGCTCTCCCCTTTAATCTATAGAAGTAATTTCATGTTTGTCTGTTTGAAATAGAAGATGAAAGGCAGTGGAGACTGGGGGCGTGAAGCCCAGCATGGCTCCACCTGCCCACCCCTGGTCCCAGGGTTCGGAATGAAGGAGAGCCAGGCACCCGTGGACAGAAGGTCGGCAGCAGAATGACCACACCCACACCGAGTTGCCAACCTGGGCCCTGCCCAGCCAGGGTGGCATCTCAGCCACCGCTGGAAAGTGTCTTGCCAGCCTGTGCAATAAGAAACACATAACCCTACCCTCTGCTGCTGCTGCTGCTAAGTCACTTCAGTCGTGTCCAACTCTGTGTGACCCCATAGACGGCAGCCCACCAGGCTCCTCCGTCCTTGGGATTCTCCAGGCAAGAATACTGGAGTGGGTTGCCATTTCCTTCTCCAACCCTACCCTCTGGGGAGACCCAAAGGCTGAGCGAGCACCAGCCCCCAGAGACCAGGACAAGGCCCCAAAGCCCCTGTCTTGCCGGCCTGGCCTGGTCAGGGCCTGAGGAGTTTCTGCCACACTAGTTCTGACTCCCTGAAATGGCCACACACACTTTAAATGGGCCAATAAAAAGATACAGTTTCTTTTGCCTCTGGGCCTGGGACGCTCCAGGCTCTGTTGTGCAGTACCCGTGAGGTTAAGTTCAGAGCATAAACTGACACACCAGGCTCTGGGAAATGGCCCTGTCTCTTCAAATAGCAGCCCAGCGGTGCCATAGAAGCCCTGCTGGGGCTTTGATTTGGGAAAACAAACAGAAATGGCACCATGGGCCCTTCGTGGCCCCCACCACAGGACCAATTTAACTAGAAAACTCTAGCTCAACCACTGTGGTGGAGGGAGCAAGATGAGCACCAAAATAGCCCCAAACTTTGGGGGGAAGGGGGACAAAACAAGCTGTCTGTCTCCTGGGCCCCTCCTCCCGGGCTCCTTTTCTTACTGCAAGTGTGTTCTTGTAAAAACGATTAGATTGCAATTTGTATAACGTGGTGACCCCCAAATTCAGACGTTTCACCCCTTTTCTCTGGAAAGAATGTTAAGAATGCCTCTCGGCCTCTCACTGTGGGGGGCGTGAGGGAGGGGTGCAGAGCCTTGGCTGTCGCACAACTTGTGTGGGAAAGGGGCTGCCGCTTAGAGCCTCAGGCCAAGACAGGAGCAAGGGCCAGGTCTGCACTATAGACACCAGACAAAAAGTCCTTCCCTTCCCGCTCCTGTGCACAAAGCCGGGGCTGCCAGGAGCCACTGAGGGCTGGGGGGGTCTCTACCCCAGCCTCCCCCTAGCCTGACTCCAGCAATTCTCTCTCGACCCAGGGAAAGATAAAGACAGATGGGGCCGCCCCTGTGAGCCTGATGAATGAGACACAGGCTGGGGAGGGCTGCCTGAAGGAGACCTGTTCCCCAGGCTGGGCTGTCTGCAGCTTCCCAGAGGAGCCCCGGAGTACCTGGGTAGGAAAAACAGCAGAGTGTGGCTGGATCCCAGACTTTGAGGTGGCGGGGCTCAGGTGAGGGCCCTACCTACCCTGCTGCCCAGGCAGCTCCACTGAAGCTGGAGGGAAGAGGGACCACAGGAACTTCCTGACAGGGAGGAAGAAATTTAAATAAGGCACTAATAGCACCACCCCCCGCCCCCATCACCATCTTTGTCGGACAGCTGACTGGAAGTAGTTACTAGCCTTGAAGACCGGATGCCCTGTCTGGGCGAGGCCCTGAGCGCCAGGCCAGAGTTGGGCACAGGGAGGCAGTCCCTGGAAGCCCCCACCCCAGGCGGGGCCCTGCAGGCCAGGGGGCCAGGTGCCCCGCCTCACTCCGTGTTCTCCCTCACCCCGCCTCCGCGCACCTCCCTGGTGACCCATACAAAGTCCTCCTGTGCTGACCACCCTGAGATAAGACACCCAGGCTTTACTGCCTCACCCACATGTAAGAATGCCCGTGGCCCCCACACCATTTCCAGCCACTCTTAATCCTGATGCTGCTCCTTGGAAGTTCAGTTCAGTTCAGTTGCTCAGTCGTGTCCGACTCTTTGCGACCCCATGGACTGCAGCATGCCAGGCCTCCCTGTCCATCACCAACTCCCGGACTTCACTCAAACTCATGTCCATTGAATCGGTGATGCCATCCAGCCATCTCATCCTCTGTCGTCCCCTATTCCTCATGCCCTCAATCCCTCCCAGCATTAGAGTCTTTTCCAATGAGTCAACTCTTCGCATGAGGTGGCCAAAGTACTGGAGTTTCAGCTTTAGCATCATTCCTTCCAAAGAACACTCAGGGCTGATCTCCTTTAGAATGGACTGGTTGGATCTCCTTGCAGTCCAAGGGACTCTCAAGAGTCTTCTCCAACAGCACAGTTCAAAAGCATCAGTTCTTGGCACTCAGCTTTCTTTATAGTCCAACTCTCACATCCATACATGACTACTGGAAAAACCATAGCTTTGACTAGACAGAACAAAGGTCCTTGGAGGTTCTGTGGGTGTTAATTCCTGCATCTGTTTGGGTATGAGGATACCCCACCCAGTATGTGCAACCACAAAAATAAAACAATGGCTTCTGAAAAGAAAGGATGGAAGAGTGACAGTCTACCTTATCTTCGCTTCCCCTGAAGGTGTAATACAAGCTGGGCCTAACATGGTCACTGAGAAAATAGGACAGTGTGCCCTCCTTTCTTTCCACCCTCTCCTTCTCTTCCTTTCTTTGATCAATAGTCGTTTACTAAGCGCCTTCTGTACACAAGTCATTGTGCCTAATGGAGACTGCAGGGAGATGTGAGCTGAGACTTGGGCAGGGAGGGACATGGTCCCTTCCTCCATGGAGGGAAAGAAGTCTCATCTACCCGACTGACAATACAGGGGGTGGCTTGGCTGGTACCAGGAGAGAGATAAAAGGGAGTTTACTAAGGGGACATATAAAAGGACATTTCTGCAGTGAGTGACCGGCAGGGACAGAAGATGGGAGATGGCACAGGTGAAGGACCAACAACTGCAGAGGTGCAGGCCTGGGCCACCTGCTTTGGCGGGAGGTGTGGGTATGTGAAGGGAATAAGCTGACCACCACGGGCCTCCAGGTGCTCACTGCTGGAGGGTGAGGGGTGGGAGTGGCCGTCCTTGTCCAGCCCTCTGGTGAGGAGGGTGAGAGACTGTAGGAGGCAACCTCAGTTCTGTAACTGAGGTCCCAGATAGAACCGTGGAGACCAGGAGAAGCCCACTAAGGCTTCGCCGGCCCCAGCCCTGTCCAGTGAGCGGGAAGGGCCCTTTCCAAGCACAGGCCCCTCACATGCACGTGTGTGCGCGTGCACAGCTCCAGCACCCGCCTGCGCACACGTGTTCAGACACAATGGCTCAAAGGCTAGGCAGCCAGGCAGCCCACTTTGTACTGCTAACAAGAGGACCGTAATTACAGGAAGGGGCAGCCGGGCAGATAAAAGGATACAAAATTTCAACATCTGTTGCCATAAAGGGATAAGGAGAAGTGAAACGCAAAGTATCAGTTTGGTGTCAGCAGGCAGAGAGCCAATTTCAAAGAGTTCAGGGGGACAGAGGAGACAAGAAAGAAAAAGGAAAGGGGTAGGGGGAAAAGAAAGAGAGAGAAAGAAATTACAGGGTTCCTTAAAGAGGTAAAGAAAAAAGAAAATGAAAAAAGCTGTCAGTAATACTTTCAAAGGAGAAGGCACATACTTAAAGAGGGGCAATTCCCATAATCACCCTGACTGAGGACCAAGCCCCCCCGCCCCAGGTGGAGGGTCAGGGGCAGAGACAAATCCACACCTGGGCAGGATGGGCACTAACAGTGCCCTCAGAGTGGCCCAGCCTGAAGTCAGGACCCCAGTTTTTTCTGCAGACAGAAAGGGGTGTAGCCCGGCACCCTTTGTCATTCCAATGCTGTAGGATGCTGTGACGTGTATCTCCCATGTTCGGTCCAGGGTTCCAGGATAAGTTCCAGGCCACATGGTGGCCAACAGGGTGACCCCGTGAATGCTCTAAGGGTCACCATCTCCAGCCACAGGGGTGAGGGTCAGGGAGTGCCTCGTGGTAGAGGTCTATTCATGCTAAAGAATGAGCAGTGTTTCTGTAGGCAGAGAGGGGGTATTTCAGGCACAGGGGTCAGGTAGTAGAGCAAAAGCCCAAGGGAAAAATACATGGTGTCTGTCAGAATATGTGAGAATCTTCTCTGCCCCTGCCTCTGTTGAGAAAGAGGAGACTTAGGGGCTTTAGGATGGAAATGGAGGAGTCATGGGGCACCAGGGATGAAGCTGGCCAGAAGGGGAAGGGGAGATGAGGTGGGATTATGCAGGGGTGTGAGTCACACACATACTGAGCAGTGCACTACCTAGCCAAGGACTCAAACCCTCAATGCCCTAGGAGGAGCCAAGGCACCAAAACCCACCCCCTCCTTTCTTCCTTACCCAGCAGTTTCTGGCTGGCTTGGAGCTATAGCTGGCCCCCTGGGAAATCTCCAGAGCCGAGTGAGACCTCAGGCCTCTCCATCCTGGTGCCCACGTCCCCACTGCCTCATCTCAGGGCACCAAGGCTAGATCCAACTCAAACGCACCTTGGTAAGGGCAGAGCCAGGGGAAGCTCTGTGTGTGATGTCAGGCCAGTCAGAACCCCCACCCACCCCAGGGTCTTCCAGCAGCAGGAGGTGTGCCCCACACAGACACCACCATTCCTGGGACAGAGCCAAGGGCCCTTAGCAAATGCAGACAGAGAACACTAGATGGGCCTTCATTTCTCCAGACTCGAAGTCAGGAACAGGATGACTTTGGCACAGTTCCGCAGGGCCTAACTAGGGATATCTCAGTGGCGGGTGAGTGGCAGGGTCAAGATAGAGCTCCTGGGGGCCAGGGATGGCCTGAACACCATCAACCCTTGGAAACAGGAACACGCCAGCACATCCAAACTGGGGGAAGGACTCTTATCTTTCTTCCCATCTGGTTTACACAGGTTAGAAGTCCCCTGCCGCTGGGCCCAGCCCATGGTCCACAGCTCTGAGAGAGAGGCAGGAGAGGAAGAACAGTTGGGGACAGCCAAGCTCCCTGCCATCCAGGCAATGTCTTGGTGCCCACGGCCGCTCTCAGACTGGTGTGCTCCAGCTAGCACCTCGCTTCCTCGTGCCCTCAGAGGGAGAACAGAGGCTCTAGGAATCCTGAGGCACAGCGGGCTTGAGGGAGCCATGATGACCCTGAAAGAGGTCCTCAGACACTGATAAGCAGCCTAGGCTGCCTGAGGACCCATTCCTGAGGCACAGATGGATGAGGGCACGCTGGTGCCCAGCAGGTGCCTACGCCTCTGAGGTGTGTCCCAGCCCCCACCACCACCCTAAGGGCAGCCTCTGGAGGGGCCATGCTCTGAGCAAAACTGCCCTCCAGTGCTCCTCCCCCCAGGATGAGCACACACATAAAAGAGAAAATCCCGGCCCTCCTCAGGTTTCAGCGGTGACAGGTTAAAAGCAAAGAATCCACCCAGCACTGAGCACCGCCCCGCCACCAAGTCCTGCCTGCGATGCTGCTCCACCTTCCAGATTGGCCTGTCAGTCAGGCTTTGGTGTTATTGAAAGATCAAACTCTGTCCTGCCTGTTCATTACCTTAATCCTATTTTCTACATGGCTTTATTATCTGCTTGGGCTTCTTTGGGAAAGACAGCTACAGACAGTTGTCCTGTCCATCCATTTCCTCCCACCAAAAGTGGATGCCTCCATCAGGGCATATTCCCCCTCAGTCCCTGCACCGCTGGTCCTCAAGCTTCCCTGAGGACAGAAGAGGTGTTTAAGTGAGGCCTGGCTCCTCAGTGGTGAGGAGAAGAGTCTGGGAGCCAGAGAGAAGGCAGGTGAAGCCAAGCAATGCCCAGGGCAGCCTTGCCTCAGGCTGGCCAGATGGTGCAGTGGCTATTTGCTCTCTGGCTCCAGTGAAAACTGAGGCCATAGCTGTCTTGTACCCATTCTCACTTGGGTCCTTTCTGGGTTCTATAAAGGCCAGTGTTTAGTATTAGTAAGGTCTAGGGGTTTCATATGAGAATGCTGTTGAAGGAGCTGGTGCCTTAGAACTCCATTCTGACCACTAATCTGTGCCCCAACATACCCCCACCACGGCAACCACAGGCAGAAGAGACCATTCAAAGGTTACTCAGCCTTCAAGATACAGCTGGACCACAGTGGGGCGGTGCACACCCTCACTGCCCCAGCTTGTCTACCATCCCAGGCCTGGGTCAGTTCTGATGCCAAGCATACCCAACAACGTGACTAAATAAAACTGACTTTCAGCAGAAATGCCTATCTCTGTGACCTTGTCAGTGCAAAAGCAAACTATCTAGTCAGAAATAGGCAAACATGAGCAGACATTTCACCAAAGAGAATCTATAGAAGGCAAATAAGCACATGAAAAGATGTTCAACATCATTAGCTACTAGGGAAATTTGAATCAAAACCACAAATAACACATCCATTAAAATAACTCAAATAAAAAATAGTGACAATACCAGATGCTGTTGAAAATGTGCAGAAACTAGATCTCTCAGATACTGGAGTCAGAACATAAAGTGGTAAGATACTGAAAACAGGCTGGCAGGTAAAAAAAAACTAAGCACATACTTACCAAATGACCCAGCAATTGTATTCCCAGGCAGTAATTAAAAAAAACTGAGAACGTGTGCCCACACAAAAGCCTATACACAAACGTTCAATAGTTTGATCCGCAACAGTCAAGAAACAGAACAGCCCAAATGTTCAATGGGTGAATGCTGACTGATGGGGAAAGAAAGTTTGGTATATGCATGCCAGAGAACACTACTGAGCGAGAAGGACGAGAGCAGTACTGACACAGGCAGCGACTTCTGCGACTCAAGGGAATTACGCAGCATGAAGGGAAAAACCTCCAAAGATTACATATTATGTATATACTACATACATTATTTCATTTATATACCTTCAAAATAACAAAATTACAGAGATGAAGAACACCTAAGTGGTTTGCCAGGGGTTAGGAGCAAGAGGGAGGGGCAGAGGATGGGTGCAGCTATGAAGGTGTATAGGAGGGGTCTTTGTGCTGATGGAACAGCACAGTTCTGTATCTTTATTAGGGCAGTAGTTACATGATTCTACACATGGGATAAAACTGCAAAGAAATTTATACACACAAAATAAATAGAATCAGTTAAAGGTCTGTAGACTGTACCAACTGTACCTGCCAACTTGCTACATTTGATATTATGTAAGATGTTACACAGGTACCTTGCCTTCCTACTTCTGTAACTTCCTATTAATCTATAATTATTTCAAATGAAAAGTTAAAAAAAAACAACAACACAGAATAGCAGGTAATCAGATGGGAATGTGTCAAGCCTGCCAAGGCAGAGAACTGTAAATAAAACCTGGGTGTATTTTAACATTGTTCTTCTTAAGGATCTGTGGGCACTTCCAAAATTTCTTTTAGAAAAATCATCTCTAAGGATAGATAAAGTTTTTTATAGCCACACAGTAAGGCACTCCTTAGAGAAGTATCATAAATCCAAACTGTTATCATAAGTTCTGCATGAAATTAGGTACCTATTATAAATTACTTCAGCAGTTTCCATAAGCTAACAACTGATCTTATGTGAGAAGGTGACACAGTGGAGCCTGTCGGGTTGTGCGGACTTTGGAGGTTTTCCCTTCATGCTGCATAATTCCCTCGAGCGTCGCAGAAGTCGCTGCATGTGTCAGTACTGCTCTCGTCCTTCTTGCTCAGTAGTGTTCTCTGGCACGCATATACCAAACTTTCTTTTCCCATCAGTCAGCATTCACCCACTGAAGAACATTTGGGCTGTTCTGTTTTTTGACTGTTGAGGATCAAGCTATTGAACATTTGCATATAGGCTTTTGTGTGGGCACACGTTCTCAGTTTTTTTAAATTACTTCCAACCTCCTCCTGGACCACTCAGGCAACTGAAATGGGCTGGCTTGGGCAGCTCTTTCCTTGGCCTCCCAGCTGCTCCAGCCCCACCCACCCTGGAAGCCATGATGGGCTCAGGAATCTCTTACCTGTTGAGGTCCCAGATTCTTAAGGGTGAGAAGTGCCCACAACAAGCCGTCCCTGTCACAAAGGAGCTGCCAAACAAAAGGAGAGCAGAGTCAGGTCTGGCTTGTCAGAACTTGTGGCGGAAAGGGCTACACAATTGGAAGTGCTGTGCTCATTCTCCAGGGTATCATGGGGTTAAGCCAGGCTGAGAGAAGCAGCCAGGAGAGCCATCAGAGAAATTGTGGGAAACCATATGGAATCAGAGTGACGGCTGTAACCTCCCAGAGCTGCTTGGCCAGAGGACCCACGGGTTCAATGGCAGCATAAGAATGGATCTCTAGATGTGCAACTGAGGCCAAGGGAGAGCAAGCCTGTTGGTCTTCAGTTGTATGAACACCAACTTCACGATGCCACACCACAGTGATGGTCTCCCCATAACAGATTGTTGGGCGCTGGAAGCTGCTACCCTGGTCAGAGGTGAGGGAGGCTGGGCGGCTTTACTGAAGGTTTTAAGAGCTGGGGAATATGGCAACA
The DNA here is from genome assembly GCF_019923935.1 of Bubalus bubalis. Lineage (NCBI taxonomy): Eukaryota > Metazoa > Chordata > Mammalia > Artiodactyla > Bovidae > Bubalus > Bubalus bubalis. The sequence continues at coordinate 22,602,288 of NC_059179.1, forward strand.
TGATACAAGCACAGGGCAGGCATAAAGGCACCAAAGTGAGAAGAGGCCAATGATGAAAGGCAGGTGATGGCATGAAAAGGTGAGGGTGGGAGAGCAGGGAGTGTGAGGGCCTAGGCAGTCAGCACTGCTGTGGGAGTGGGATGAAAGTCAGAGTTTAGAGGACAATGACAGACACTGCCAAGAGGCGAGAGAGAAGGAACACTCCGACCATACTGCCCATATTTAAGAGCCTCTCTTAAACCCCTAAAAAGTTCAACATATATAATCTGCAGTTTCATTTTAAGTGGAGGCCCAAACCCAGTGAGAAGAATCCATTCAATGAGCCAGGCTGGCCACAGTACTACGACTAGAACTTGAACCCATGTGCCAGACCACTTCTTTGTCAGAGGATTTGGAAGGTGTTGGGAGGGGGAGCCTGCAGGAACCCTGGGCTTGAAAATCTAAACTGGAACAAGAGAGCTGAAAGCAGTTATGTCACTCAGGAGCCCTGGGGCAGGGAAGGGCCAAGTCCCTACATGTCTGGGTTTGGGGGGAGGGACTGGACATATTAATGACACGTTAGCACTGTGGGGCAGCAGCCTATCGGCCCTGGCCCTGCCCAGCACCTGTGGCTCTCTGATCCTAAGCATGTCAGTGGGGAGATGGATTTCCGCAGTTGGGGCTCTGAGAAGCCGATGGCTTTGGCTTGGTGGGGGGTTGGCCGGCTAGTTGCTGATAGAGGAGATGTTAGGGCAGGCACTGGGCAAGCCACTGATTTACAATCAAAATTGCAGGGCAGGGGTTTGTGTTTCAACCCGAGGCAGACAAAAAGGCCACATAAACCACCCTGGAGCATCAATGCCTCAAATCAAGACTTCTCTAGGGACATGCTCCGTCTTCCCAGCCTCCTATCAACCTACAGGCATGCCAGTAGCCACTAAACTAGAATGGTATTCCAAAACAGTCACTCTGTCATGCTCCAGGTGACACCTAGCCTGGTATGCAGCCACTGGACACTGAAGCCCCAAACTACAAAGCCAGGAGGTGTTATCCTCACCTCCCTCTCCCCCCAACATTTTTCTCTCAAGGGCAATCCAGTAATAACTGGTAAAGCTAATTACCTTGGGTTGGAAACATAATAGCCCTTAGAAATCATTCATGCAGGCAATAGGGCTCTCCAGACTTTTGAGAAGTAGGGAGCCAGGTAAGGGGCACCAGCACAGACACACAGACTCTTAAGGAGCCCTGTGGCAGGCCTCTGACTGGCCACAGGCCTAAATTAGCATCAAGGTCAGTCAATGGAGAAAGAGGGGAGGCGCCTCCACAGCTCTGACTTCCCAGCAGTGATGGGAACCCCAGCCCCTGGATTCCTGTCCTCTATTCCTGCCCACCCACCCCTGACCCTCACCCTTTGCCTCCAGGAGGAATGCCTCTCACCTTCATGCCCATAAGGATCTTTCTTAATTGCCTGGATATAACAACTGTGAACATTTCTTTCCAAAAGCTGCCCTTTTCCCTTGCTTAACCATGTAAAGCAGGAAGCAGATACAGGAGGGAGAGTAGAGAGTCCCTCTGACATTTATGAGGGCCTAAGGCGACTGATCTGATCTGATCTGAAGAGTTTAATCAAATTTAACACTCAGTCAAAACAAAACAAAAACAACCACGTAAGCAGCAGTTAAGCAGATTTGGAGCCAGGTCCTGCTTGGAACGTTCACCAAGATTCACATCCAAACCACAGGGACCATCAGCCCCCCGAGGGACAGGGACGGTCAGCCCTACTCAACAGGCAAAAGCAGGATCTGCTGGCTGCTCAGCAGCCTGACAGGCCTTCCTCTTAAGTCCTGCCACACCCTGATCTTGCCTGCACGAGACAAATGGCATTTGAGGGGTTGTCTTCTCATCTTCTTTTTGAGATCATGGACTGTCTGGTGGCTCTTGTGTATTCCAGTGCCCAGCACAGTGTCTGGTACCAAAGAGATGCCCAAAACAAATCTACAGACTTCAACTGAAAGGGCCTTCCAGAGTTCACAGCCAACACAGCAGAGGAAGCTAGTCATAGGAGCTGTGAAGGGGGTCCTTCTGCTTCTTAGAAGATTAATTCCCAAATCTCCAAGCTCAGACCTGAATAACACATGACACAGTGTTGGTACAGTGAAGTTGTACAGTGAAGCACAACCAGATAACAGATGAGAAGAAAGGAGCATTGACAAAGCTATATATTGTCACTCTGTTTATTAAATTATATGCAGAGTACATAATGCAAAATGCCGGGCTGGATGACTCACAAGCTGGAATCAAGATTGCCTGCAAAAATACCAACAACCTCGGATATGCAGATGATACCACTCTAATGGCAGAAAGTGAAGAACTAAAGAGCCTCTTGATGAGGGTAAAAGAGCACAGTGAAAAAGCTGGCTTAAAACTCAACATTCAAAAGACTAAGTTCATGACATCTGGTCCCATCAATTCATGGCAAATAGATGGAGAAAAAGTGGAAACAGTTGACAGATTTTATTTTCTCGGACTCCAAAATCACTGCAGACAGTGATTGTAGCCATGAAATTAGAAGATGCTTGCTCCTTGGAAGGAAAGCTATGACAAACCTAGACAACATATTAAAAAGCAAAGACATCACTTTGCCAACAAAGGTTCATATAGTCAAAGCTGTGGTTTTTCCAGTAGTCATGTATGGATTTAAGAGTTGGACCCATAAAGAAGGCTGAGTGCCAAAGATTGATGGCTTTGAATTGTGGTGCTGGAGAAAACTCTTAAGAGTCCCTTGGACTGCAAGGAGATCAAACCAGTCAATCTTAAAGGAAATCAATCCTGAATATTCACTGGAAGGACTGATTCTGAAGTTCCAATACTTGGGCCACCTGATGTGAAGAGCCGACTCAATGGAAAAGACCCTAATGCTGGGAAAGATTGAAAGCAAAAGGAGAAGAGGCCAGCAGAGGATGACATGGTTAGACAGCATCACCAACTCAATGGACATGAATCTGAGAAAACTCCAGGAGATAGTGATGGACAGGGAAGCCTGGCATGCTACAGTCCATGGGGTCACAAAGAGGCAGACACGACTTAGCAACTGAGCAATAACAATAACCAGCAATACCTAGAAAAGTCAGCACACACATACACACACATGCTCTTACACAAATGCATACACTCCCTCACCCTGAGGGTCTAAAAGTCATTCTGACTCCATAAACTCTTCTCTTTTTGGACCAGAAAGTCCTTATCAGAAGCTAGCCTTCTACAATTTCTCATCCAATTTCTCATCCACTCTACAAAGTCTCACCCTGCCCAGATGCCCAAGCTACCTTACTGGCCCCCTGGTCCCAACTTAGGAAAACCTGGCCTCACAGAGATCATCCATAGGCCCAAGAAGAAGACATAAGAGCCCTCACATCAGAGAGACCAAGAGAGTTGGGAGTTCTGGTAGTCAAGTTGAGGAATAGAAAATAACAAAGATACATAACAGAGGAGAGGAAAGTATGAAGGAAAATCAGTCAGGTGTGGGCAGGGTGAAAAGAAGGTATATTCGTGCTGCCTCTGCCTTCGTTTGGACCCTCTTCACTACCCTAGGAGGTGACTGAGCACTTGCTGTGTGCTCGAGTCCGCAAACAAAGTCTCCAAAGCACTACTCTGTCTACTCCCTCATGTCTGACAGACGAGGACACTGAGACACAGAGAAGTAACAACCTTGATCTTGCTCACACATGGAGCAACCAGTGGGACTAGAATTTGAACCCTGAGCAGCAGCAGCAGCAGCAGTCTTAATTCCAGAGCCCAAGTGATTTTACACCCTGTGCCCCGTAAGTTCTTTCCCCAGCACCTAGTATAATGCCTGCCACATACTGACAACTCAAATGCTTACTGAATGAACGAATGGACAAGTGAACAAATGACTCCACCTGGGAGAAGAAAGGAGCGACGGAAGGGCTCTGAGGAGGGGCAGCAGAAGGGTGTGCTCGGCAGCTGTGCCCCGTGGCTGGCCTGGAGCTGCCCAGCTGGTCCAAGCCCAGCGCCTCTGAGCCGGGCTGACACACTTTGGCAAGGGAGCCACCAGAGCTGTCACATCGTTCACCAGCATGCCCATCAAGTGTATTCAGTCCTCTTCAACCCGCATCGGCATTTTAATTACTGTTGGGTAAACTAATTTGTACAAATGAAGGCCGGGCTGCCTAATAGAATATGCAAGCTCTCTGACCTCTGACAGGCACTGACACGAGATACAAAGGCCGCCGAGGAAGGCTTTTTATCTGAGCCTTATTACTCTCTATTACTCCAATTAGTCAGGCTCCAGTGCTCCTAATTGGAGGAAAAATTGCAATTAAATCAATTTTTGATGGGCTGCAAGTGGGCTCCTGAACCGCCCTGCTTGTGAAACACTGATATTATAGCAGCAAAGGTCACAGGCTTCATCGGCACCTGGGTGCCCCCCGATTTCCCTTGGCCCCCTCCTAAAACGCCTCAAGGAAACCCCTGCCCCTCCATCAGCTCGGCCAGCAAGGGTGGGAAGAAGAGAGTCATTAGAACATGTCAGGTCTCATTGCTGCTGCCGCCATCTGCTAACCTGCGCCATGGACATCATTATAGCGGCTAAGTCCCAAAGCATGAATGCAGTGCGAAGGTCACACAAACTCATCGGGTGAGGCTAGGCCAGAGGCAGAAGTGCAGTGACAGCACTGTGAGGGAGGGACCAGCGGAGTGGGAACAGGAGGTCAGCAGAAGTCAGGAAGAGGAGAGACACGGTCCTGGGCAGGTGAAGGATGAGGCAGCCAGTTCCCAAGATCCAGTCAACAGGGCACACCAGGGGAAGGGAAATAGATGTTATTTGGGAGGGAACAAAAAAGAGAGACAAAGAAATCTTGTTCTCATCAGCAAACATCCATCTTGCAGTGGGGTACATACCCCTGAATGCTCTACAGACCAGAAGGCTGAGTGTCCCATCAGTGATGGGGTCAGAAGCACAATGTGGGGCCTACCATCTATAGCAGTGCCTGCCTATCAAGGCTGGGGAGGGAGTGCCCAGAACTAAAGCTTAGCCACAGAGGAGAAGGTAAACACAACTTCGTTCACCAAACTAAAGGATAACAAGACCAAGACGCCTCTCTGAAACTTGAATGAGTAAAGTTTAAGGCAATAAAAAGAAGGTCCATTTCACATAGCATCTGGCGTACTATTACCTCAAAGAGATGCTTCAGACAGAAAACAAAAATTCAAAAGAAGGTTAGCCAACTTCATGGGTGATTGAACCAAAATGGATTAACAGGGAAAGAAGGATGTGCCTTGTCTTCAAGGGGTCAAGACCAAAAATATGTTGAATAAATGCTGGTCTATCTACTTAATGTAATATTAAACAGACATTTAAAATGATATTCCCAAAGAATATAGACAAGATGTTTTATAAGGAAAAAAAAGTAGGGTACAAGCAGCATTAATGGAACTATTTTAAAACAGCTTGAGTGGGGAAGTTAAATACAACTTTGTTGATCAAACTAAAGAATAATTATTTTTAACTACAAAAGAGGCAAGCATACACAATGGGAGAAAGGTCAGTCTCTTCAATAAACAGTGTTGAGAAAATTGGACAGCCACTTGCCAAAGAATGAAACTATCTTATACTGTACACAAAAATTAACTCAAAATGGATTAAAGACTTGAATGTAAGACCTGAAACCATAAAACTCCTAAAAAGAAAACCTAGTAGTAAGCACCTTGACACCACTCCTGGCAATGATTTTTTGTATGAGACTCCTAAACAAAAGCAACAAACGCAAAAATAAACAAGTGGGAGCGCATCAAGCTAAGAGACTTTTGCAAAAGAAAGGAAATCATCAACAAGATGAAAAGGCAACCTACTGAATGGCAGAATGTATTTGCAAAGCATATATCCAATAAGGGGCTAATAGCCAAAATATATAAAGAACTCACACAACTCCCCTGCAGAAAGCCAAACAATCTGATTAGAAAATGGGCAGAGGACCTGAACATTTTTCCAAAGAAGACACAGAGATAGCTAGCAGGCACATCAAAAGATTCTAAACATTGTTAATCATCAGGAAAAACCCAAATCCAAACCACAATGAGGTATCACTTCACATCTGTTAGAATGGCTGTCATCAAAAAGACAAGAGATAGCCACTGCTGGAGAGGGTGTGAAGAAAGGGGAACCCTCATACACTGTTGGTGGAAATGTAAATTGGTGCAGCCACCATGGAAAACAATGTGAAGTTTCCTCAAAAAAGTGAAAAATAGAACTACTATTTGTTGTTCAGTTGCTAAGTCATGTCTGACTCTGCAACCCCACAGACTGTAGCGTGCCAGGCCTCCCTGTCCCTCACTATTTCCCAGAGTTTGCCCAAGTTCATGTCCATTGAACTGGTGATGCCACCCAACCATCTCATCCTCTGCCTCCCTCTTCTCCTTTTGCCTTCAATCTTTCCCAGCATCAGAATCTTTTCCAATGAGGCACCTGTGGAAAAGTGTTTGCATTACGTGGCCAAAGTATTGGAGCTTCAGCTTCAGCATCAGTCCTTTCACTGAATATTCAGGGTTGGTTTCCTTTAGGATTGACTGGTTTGATCTTCTTGCAGTCCAGGGGACTCTCAAGAGTCTTCTCCAACACCACAATTCGAAAGCATCAATTCTTCAGCACTTAGCCTTCTTACGGTCTAACCCTCACATCACAATTGGGAAAACTATAGCTTTGACAATATGGACCTTCATTGGCAAAGTGATGTCTTTGCTTTTTAATATGCTGTCTAGGTTTGCCATAGCTTTCCTTCCAAGAAACAAATGTCCTCTGATTTAATGGCTGCAGTCACCATCCGCAGTGATTTTAGAGCCCAAAAAGAGAAAATCTGTCACTGCTTCTACTTTCTCCCCTTCTATTTGCCATGAAGTGATAGGACCAGATGCCATGATCTTCATTTTTTAAATGTTGAGTTTTAAGCCAGCTTTCACTGTCTTCTTTCACCCTCATCAAGAGGCTCTTTAGTTCCTCTTCACTTTCTGCCATCAGAGTGTTATCCTCTGCATATCTGAGGTTGTGGATCTTTTTCCTGGCAATCTTGATTCTAGCCTATGAGTCATCCACCCCGGCATGTCACACGATGCACTCTGCATATAATTTAAATAAACAGGGTGACAATATACAGCCCTGCCGTACTCCTTTCCCAATTTTGAACCAGTCAGTTGTTCTGTGTAAGGTTCTAAATGTTGCTTCTTGACCCACATACAGGTTTCTCAGGAGACAGGTAAGGTGGTCTGGTATTCCCATCTCTAAGCATTTTCCACAGTTTGTTTTGATTTACACAGTGAAAGGCTTTTATGTAGTCAATGAAACAGAAGTAGAAATTTTTCTGGAATTCCCTTGCTTTCTCTATGATCCAATGAATGTTGGCAACTTGATCTCTGGTTCCTCTGCCTTTTCTAAACCCAGCTTGTACATCTGGAATTTCTCAATTCAAGTACTGCTGAAGCCTAGCTTGAAGGAAGAACTACCATATGATCAAGTAATTCCACTTCTGAGTATTTGTTTTTTAAAAATAATAATAATAATAATTTGAAAAGATACATGCACCCCCATGCTCACTGGAGCCTTATTTAAAATAGCCAAGATATGGAAACAACCTAAGTGTGCACTGGTGGATGAATGGATAAAAAGATGTGGTGTGCATATATACAATGGAATACCACTCAGTCAGAAAAAAGTATGGAATCTTACAATTTGAGGCTTCCCTAGTGGTTCAGATGGTAAAGAATCTGCCTGCAATGCAAGAGACCCAGGTTTGATCCCTGGATTGAGAAGATCCCCTGGGATTGGGAAGAGGGCATGGCAACTTACTCTAGTATTCTTGCCTGGAGAATACCATGGGCAGAGGAGCCTGAGAGGCTCGAGTCCATAGTGTCCCAAAGAGTCAGACATGACTGAGCGACTCACACCCACTTGCCATTTGTGATACAGACAGGCCTTAAGGCATGAGGCTAAGTGACATAGGTAAGACAGAGACAGATGAATACTATATGATTTCACTTATATGTGCAATATAAGAAAGAACAAAATGAATCAAAACAAAACAAATGAAAAACCAAGTTCACAGATACAAAGAACAGACTGGTAGTTGCCAAAGGGGAGGAGGTAGGGGACAGGAGAAATGGAACAAGGGAGTCAAAAGGTACAAACTTCCAGTTATAAAATAGATAAAGTATGAGGATGTAATATACAGCATGATGGCTACAGTTAATAATACTGTGTGGCATATCTGAAAGTTGCTAAGAGAGTAAATCTTAAAAATTCTCATCAAGAAAAAAATGATCGTAACTATGTAAGGTGATGCATGGTAACTAGACTTATGATAGAGATCATTTTGCATTGCATTCTAATATCAAACCATTATGTTGTATATGTGAAACTAATATAACGTTATACTTCAACTTTTAGAAAAACAGCCTGTGACTAGAAAAGGAAGGAGTGGAATGAAACTCACGAAAATGCTTCAAGTGACTACATATGGGCAACAGAGTAATTAGCAATTCTTTCTTCTTTTAAATTTTATTTTATAAATCTTCTTTAATGAGTATGTGCTACTTTTTAAAGGGAAAAGTATATTATTTACATTTTATAAGAGAAAACACAACATAACCAAACATTCCTGCCCACTGACTCATGGCCAAAGACAAGTGGACCCGATAATGAGCTGCCTGCTTAAACAGGTGTCAGCAGTGGTAGCCCTGGCACACCTTGGGCTGAAGCTGTGGAACTGATCAGTATCCCAAGGTTAGGACAGAAAGCCGCAGGTCAGCAGGGAGGGGCTCCACTAGCCTCTTTCTCCCAACTCAGCACTGGCCAGTAGAGAGCAAGACTGGCCCTGACTCCCACTGTGGGCAGAGGCCTGGAACACCTGTCCCAGCCAGTGTCTATCTGCCTGCCTGTCTTGTGTGTCTCTCCTCTCTCTCACACACACACCCCTCAGGTCCCTCTCAGCCCATGTGCATCCGGATAGGATGGTGCAAGTAAGCCACCTAGGTCAGGCTCTGCAAAGTGTCCAGGGGCTGGGGCTCCCCAGGCTCACCCTCCTAATAAAGACTCTAACAACAGCAACAGAACAGGCTTTCTGCTTTCCCACGGAGGAAATTCCTCTATGGAAACACATAATGCTCGTTTTCCATTTTAACCGGTGGTAAAAGGGCAGCCTGGCCAAGGATATAAGACCCTGGCCCAGGCTAAACAAGAGGAGGCTTGAGGTATAGAGGCTGCTCTTCCCAAATGCACCAATTCCACTCAAGAAACAGAAACTTACAAACTTGAGCAATGGAAGGGCAGAATTAACAGAAAAAATTAACTACATCAAAAACAAAGACTCACAGTACAATGGAATAACATACATTCAATCTACTGAATTTATTAACAAGACACGTTGGAGACGTTTCTACACTCTCTTTTCTATCTGTACAGCCTCCCATCTACCCCTAAGAAGAAATGGCACTATATTCCAGTGCTAAAGGAAAAACTGACCGGGTCAGACTTCCTGAGAAATGATGAATGTAGATCCACAAAACTATGTACCTAACAAGAGGCATGAAAAAAGAAGAAATACATATGGTCGTTATTTGTGGACACTAAAACTGTCTACCTAGAAAATCCAAAAGATTCAACTAAAAGTACTGCAACCAATTTCAGAGTAGGATAAGGTGGGTGGCACACTGTGTATGACAGTGGAAGGGAGAGTGGGGACTTCCCTGGGGGTGCAGTGGCTGAGACTCTACACCTCCAATGCGGGGGGCTGGGTTCCGTCCCTGGTCAGGGAACTAGAGCCCACATGCCACAACTAAGAGTTCACATGCTGCAACTAAAGATCTCGCATGCCACACAATGAAGACTGAAGATCTCATGTGCCGCAACTGAGGTGCAGTACAGCCAAATACATACATATTAGAGAGAGAGAGAGAGAGAGAAAGGAGTGGGGGCTCAGGACTGCTGCTCTCCCACCTAGTAACCATGGGATCTTGAATGAACAACTAACTGTGCTACAAAGCCCAGTTGCTTTAACAATAAAACAGAAATATTAGGACTTACTGAGAAAATTATATGGGATAAGATGCTTAGAGCAATGTATGGCACACAGCAAATCCCCACAGATGTAAACTATTATGCACCAGCAATCACCAAACAAAACGAAATTAGAAATCCATTTGCAAAAAAGAATTAAGAAATTGTAAAATAGCTAAGAATAAATCTAATCAAAATAAGTGAAACAAAAAGAAACAAAAAACTAAGACAGCCCCATATGAAAAAAACTCTACTATATCCTTTACTAATGGACACAGAATTGCTGAGTAAGTGGAGAGGTACATCATGTTCCTGGATGAGAAGTCTCCAACTGTCAGTTCTCCCATCATTAGCCCATAAATTCAATACAGTCCCATCCAAACAAGATTTTTTACTTAATCAGTTGATTCTAAAATTCACAGGGAAGAGAAAACAAGAAGAGCTAAGAAATATTTTTACAACAACAATGAGAAACAAATCACTTGACTAGATATCAGTGCTAGAATAGACAACTAGATCAATGAGTCAGAATAAAGAATCCAGAATCATACCCATATATTTGTAGGGAATCAGCAGATCCTAAATGTGGCATTTACAGGCAGTGGATGAAGGATGAACTAATCAATAAATGGTAGAGACACCATAGGACATACATTTGGCAAAAATAAAATTAGAGCCCTAACTCACAGCAGACATCGATTCCAGATGGATTGGGGACATAAACATTTTTAAAAACTACACAAAAACCCATAAACGTGTTAGAAGAAAATATAGGAAAATAGTTTTACAATCTCAAAGTAGTGAAGGCATTCATAAGACAAAACTCTGAAGCCATAGGGCAGAGATGACAGAACTAATCTCCAAATTACAAAAAACTACCCAACAGCAGACACTGTAAACAACAGGCTGAAAGGAATTACCAAATATATGTAGTAGTCAAAAGATTAATACCCAGAAAATACAAAGATATTCTATAAACCATAGAGGGAAAAAAACAGATGAATGAGCACAAATTTTCAGTAAGTAATATACAGCAAAAAAATATACCTGCCAAAAAAAAATGCAGTAATGTTAACCCTCCTAGTAATCGAATTGCAAATCAGAAAACAATGAAAAATAGCTGCAAATACCTAGAGCATTTACCACACACCAGGTACTATATAATTAATTCATTTAACCCTCAAAACATTCCTACAGGGACTTCCCTGGGGGTCCAGTGGTTAAGACTCCAGGCTTCCACTGCAGGGGGCATGGGTTCCTTCCCCTGCTAGAGGAACAAAGATCCAGCATGCCATGCAGGGTGGCAAAAAAACCCAACAAACCCACATCCTACATTTTTGGTGATATTTTTCTAGATATGATAATGGTATTATAATCACATTTTAAAACCATCACTATCTTTTAGACTATCCACTGAAATATTTACTTATATGCCTGATATTTGCTACAGAATAATACTGGAGGGCAAAGTGTGTGAGCAATATTGATGAAACAAAATTGGCCAAGAATTGATTAATTACTTTTGCATATTTTGAAATTTTCCATAAGAACAAAAAAATTAAGTCACTATGAGGTATGTACTACCATTATCATCCCCCTTTCACAGATGAGGAAATTAAGGAACAGGGACGTTAAGTAACTCACCAAGTCACATAGCTAGCAGGTGGGAAGACTTGTGATTTGATCTCAGCCAGTTGGGCTCCAGAGTCCAGTTTTTAATCACTATTCTATACTCACTACCAGAACTGGATATCATTTTTTACCCTCCAGAGAAACAAAAAAAAATTTTTTAATCTGATATTATCCAGTACTGATAAGTATAAGAGGAAATACAAATGTATATACTGTTTGTGGGTATGTAAAGAGTCGGACACGACTGAGCGACTGAACTGAACTGAATCCGATACAGTCCAAGTGAAGGGCAATTAGGCAGCATCCAAAAACTTTTAAATGTACTTACCCCTCAATCCAGCAACTTTTTCCTAAGTATCTTCCTTAGAAAAATATCTTACTATATGCACAAATAGGCAAGTACACAGATGCTTCCTGAGGCACTATTTGTAATAGCAAACCACTGGAAATAACCTAAGTGTTCATCAATAGCAGGATGGCTAAGTAAACGATGGTGCAACCATATTTTTCTGAATTACAATGCAGCAGTAAAAAGAATGCATTCTGACAGCAAAGGACCTCTGAGCCACATGGGTCCCAGAGGAAGAATTCAAGTTACAGAATACATGCATATTGTGAGCCTAAAACTAAGCAAAACCATGTATTTGTGTAAAGATCAGGAGTGACATCTACAGACTTCCTACAAAAAGGAGAAGAATGAGGGGAAGGGCCACAGAAAAAGAACCTTTTTAATATTCTCATATATTTTTATATAATTTTATAATTTATACATTTTTAAGCTTTTTACAAATGGAACATATTTATATATTACTTATCTAAAAAATAACATAGGAAATGAGAGATTAAAAGGAGGATGATAATAAGAATATTCATTTTGAAGTTGCCTGAAAGGACTGCATCTTGCTGGTGCCTGAGTTCAATGTGATTCTGAACCCCACACAAACCACACAGTCCCATGGCTCCTTCCTAAACCTGGCTGACGCCCTTTGACAGGGGCCATTCACCTGGAGGGCTTCTGAGTGATTAAGGCCTGAAACAATTGCCTATGAGAATTCCACAGTTTCCTCTCTGCTCTCATATAATAGTATATACCCCCTAAACTTCTGTTTTACAAGCACTTTCTCTGTAGAGAGGTTAACAACCAGTTTCTTCAAGCAGGAGAGCTACTGAACTCTGCTGGGAGCCTATCAGTGGTCAAAGCCATGGCTTACTCCACCACAGTGCCCCGTACTTACTAGGTACTCAAATGACTAACGGTGCTAAGGCTAGCTAAGCACAGAATTATTTCCAGCTTCAAAACATATCCACTTTTTCCTCTTTGCTCTAGGCAGTCCATTTGTCATCATGGTAGTGGTCAGGCCCAAGGACTGGGTCTGCTGCTGCTGCGTCACTTCAGTCGTGTCCGACGCTGTGCGATCCTGTGGACGGCAGCCCACCAGGCCCCGCCGTCCTTGGGATTCTCCAGGCAAGAACACTGGAGTGGGTTGCCATTTCCTTCTCCAACGCATGAAAGTGAAAAGTGAAAGTGAAGTCGCTCAGTCGTGTCTGACTCTTAGTGACCCCATGGACTGCAGCCTACCAGGCTCCTCCATCCATGGGATTTTCCAGGCAAGAGTACTGGAGTGGGGTGCCATTGCCTTCTCCAGGACTGGGTCACCAGGCTGCTAACATCTTCTGGGCTTAGGTGGCCCACACGGTCTGGTGATTCCTGGGGAGACTAAGGCCAAACAAGCTCTTCTGTTTTTTTAAGTTTCCTAATGAGATAATCATGATGGTGTGATCACTCACCTAGAGCCAGACATCCTGGAATGTGAAGTCCAGTGGGCCTTAGAAAGCATCATTATGAACAAAGCTAGTGGAGGTGATGGAATTCCAGTTGAGCTATTTCAAATCCTGAAAGATGATGCTGTGAAAGTGCTGCACTCAATGTGCCAGCAAATTTGGAAAACTCAGCAGTGGCCACAGGACTGGAAAAGGTCAGTTTTCATTCCAATCCCAAAGAAAGGCAATGCCAAAGAATGCTCAAACTACTGCACAATTGCACTCATCTCACACGCTAGTAAAGTAATGCTCAAAATTCTCCAAGCCAGGCTTCAGCAATACGTGAACTGTGAACTTCCAGATGTTCAAGCTGGTTTTAGAAAAGGCAGAGGAACCCGAGATCAAATTGCCAACATCCACTGGATCATCGAAAAAGCAAGACAGTTCCAGAAAAACATCTATTTCTGCTTTATTGACTATGCCAAAGCCTTTGACGGTGTGGATCACTATAAACTGTGGAAAATTCTGAAAGAGATGGGAATACCAGACCACCTGACCACCCTCTTGAGAAACCTGTATGCCGGTCAGGAAGCAACAGTTAGAACTGGACATGGAACAACAGACTGGTCCCAAATAGGAAAAGGAGTATGTCAAGGCTGTATATTGTCACCCTGCTTATTTAACTTCTATGCAGAGTACATCATGAGAAACGCTGGGCTGGATGAAGCACAAGATGGAATCAAGATTGCCGGGAGAAATATCAATAACCTCAGATATGCAGATGACACCACCCTTATGGCAGAAAGTGAAGAGGAACTCAAAAGCCTCTTGATGAAAGTGAAAGAGGAGAGTGAAAAAGTTGGCTTAAAGCTCAACATTCAGAAAACTAAGATCATGGAATCTGGCCTCATCACTTCATGGGAAATAGATGGGGAAACAGTGGAAACAATGGCTGACTTTATTTTTTGGGGCTTCAAAATCACTGCAGATGGTGACTGCAGCCATGAAATTAAAAGACACTTACTCCTTGGAAGGCAAGTTACGACCAACCTAGATAGCATATTCAAAAGCAGAGACATTACTTTGCCAACAAAGGTTCGTCTAGTCAAGGCTATGGTTTTTCCTGTGGTCATGTATGGATGTGAAAGTTGGACTGTGAAGAAAGCTGAGCACTGAAGAATTGATGCCTTTGAACTGTGGTGTTGGAGAAGACTCTTGAGAGTCCCTTGGACTAAAAGGAAATCCAACCAGTCCATTCTAAAGGAGATCAGTCCTGGGTGTTCTTTGGAAGGACTGATGCTTAAGCTGAAACTCCAGTACTTTGGCCACCTCATGCGAAGAGTTGACTCATTGGAAAAGACTCTGATGCTGGGAGGGATTGGGGGCAGGAGGAGAAGGGAACGACAGAGGATGAGATGGCTGGATGGCATCACCGACTCGATGGACATGAGTTTGGGTGAACTCCGGGAGTTGGTGATGGACAGGGAGGCCTGGCGTGCTGCAATTCATGGGGTCGCAAAGAGTCGGACACAACTGAGCGACTGAACTAACTTATGAACATAAGTAGCTGGCATTTGAGTAGGGGGATGAGATGGAAGGAAGACAAGAATCCCTAGAACCAGAGAGGAAAACAGAGCTCAACTGGAGAGCTGCACAGATAAACCAGATACCAACTCAACAGTTTCATTTTAAAATCTGATTCTTCCTAAACATGCCCATGTTAACAAACCACAGAGGGACCCTGAAACTCAGACTTACTTCAGATGTAGGCAGGAGCATTAAGTGTTTACAACACAAAGAGAGAAGAGAGATGAGGACAGGTCAAAGAGGACTCTGTGGTGTGACCTATGATCATGAGGTCCTATGTCCTTGACCCACGGTCAGTGATGGCATTCCCTAGAGACTGATTGGCCTGGTTCTTATTTTTATTCTCAACATCACATAAGCACCAATGTGGGGTATTTTCATGTGGCAAGCATCAAAGTATAATCAAGACCTTCTAGAAAGAGGCTCTCTCTGAGGAATCAAAGGGCAAGAGAGCCCACTCACACTACCTATCGCCTGACTGCATGGCATTCCTCATCCCCTGGCCTAACTCTGACAGAGCTTAAAACGAAAGAGGCCCTAATGACTTTCCAAAGAGAGGCCCACAGTGACATCAAGTAAGCTGAAAAGAAGGGAGACAGAGTGTGTGAGAGTTGATTTATGGATTCACTACTACCATCTGCATCCTTGGACCACTTCTCTTCCATCAAAAAGGGAGAAGTGGAGATGAAGCTCTGTACTCCTCCACCTAGCCTGATTGCTGTGGCATTTTCCACCTTTACCCCAAAGGCTACTGGTGATGGAGGAGTGGTCAAGGAGTGGGAAGGGAATTTTCCTTCTATCATGGAGGTGGACAGACCAGTAGGGCCTGCTATGCATCATGAACTATACACAACAGGGCTATAGAAATGGGATCCATGAAAAGGAGAAAGGAGATGACTATGTCTATGTACACAGGAGGAAAAACTGATTCCTCAAGAAAGTCTCTATTGTAGAGGAGGTCCACCAGTAAACCCTGGTGTGCAGATTTAAGCAATCTCTCATGTCAACTCCTTCCCTGTGATGAGAGACACTAAGGGCCCCAGAGTCCTCAGGTTGGCACAGACTGAGGCTTACTGTACAGGGGGAGGAGGAAAAATTACACAGCTAGAGATAGGAGAAAAGTAAGAATACTGAGGTCCTTCTCTGCAAGTCTTTCATTACAGGGCTTCTCAGGAAGGTGAAATCCCAAGGGACTTCCTTGTTTCCAGATTAGTGGGCAGCACCAGCAATCCTGATCTTGAACTCTGCTCCTCTCCAAGATTTCCTGCCCTCTAGACAATGGCACTGAGAGGAAAGATGCGGGAGTCTGTGTGTTCCATCCTGTTCCGCTGAAGTCCTGGAGTCTAATTCTGGCCGCCTGCTAGTCGTTCTCCTCCGGAGGCAGCCCAGTCAGGTCTGTGCCATCCCAGGACTCGGCTCCCGTCTCTCTCTGCCCCACTGGAAGGGTCCTGGGCCACTGCACATTTGTCCAACCTCATGTGTCTGCAGTCCGGTTTTTCCCCCATGAACACGTGAGAAAAGTGGCAGATTTTTCTAAGGACACCATCAACAGCTTACAGAGGGAGGAATGTCTAATCAGCAGAGCAGTAATGAAGTGAGAAAGAGGAGGTGAAAGCCAATAATGCCACAGTTCCCTCCAGACTGACTGACCGTGAGAGCTGGCGGCCAAGGTGCTGAGCTGCTACCATCCGCATACGTACTAGTGCCATCACCTAGACATTTGGGACGGGCTGTCAAGGAGAAATTTGCCCTTCATGAAAACAGCAGACACTAACTGCTCTGTCTGCCCTATACGCTCCTTCCACACAGCTGATTCAGAGACTTCCTATATTCTTACATAATCTCCCTCCCTGGCCAGTTAACCGGTCAAGGGGTAGGAAGCTGACCCAAGCAGGGCCAGTGAGATTTCTGGATGCCAGTCCCTCTCCATGACTTAATCCATGAGCTGCCAAACTCAGGAGCTCTTGGCAGCCTCTGGAATAAGCTGGTCAACTGGGAAAAAGAAAGGAGCTGAGATTCAGAAACAGAGATGAGCACTAGAGGCGTTAAGTCCTGGCAGACTGCGGGCTCTGGGTCCAGGACTCCTGATGCTGGACTCCTGCTCTTCCTTTACTTGATTGCTTAGCTTTGCCCTTGGATTTACGAGCCAAACATTTCCAGTTTTATTCAAGTTAACGTGAATTTGGTTTCTGTCACTTACAACCAATTTATCCTGACTGCTATAGAACTTCAATTCAGTAGCCACCGGGCTTCTCATCCACCTGAATGTCCTCACTGACAAATAAGCAAAGGGCTTTGCCAGGCACCCGCTGGACACCTTGAGGGCTAGCTAAGAAGAGACGCCTCATCCATGAAATCAATAGCTGGTAGGCCTCCTATGAGAGCAGATGACCAGGGCAGTGTAGTCTGGCCTCGAACTTCAGAAAGGGCATGATGTGTTTTCCTACATTTAGGCCCAAAGAGAGTGCCAGGGGAAAAAATTTACACTCCATGCAGAGGTGGGTGGGGAGACTGTCTGCAGGACAGCAGGTAACAAGGATACTGCTTGAGGCAGGGGGTTATAGTTTCTAAGGAAGAAAGCCCTATCTTCAGAGACTGGGCCTCTGGGATTTCTTTTTACAAACTGATGAGAGTAAAAATTCTGTTGGAAACCACAAGGCTCACTCTGCCAGGACAGAGTCTGGGCCACTCTCAGACCCTTCCATTTTCAACAACTATGGGGCCAGGCGTCTAAGAAATAAGCAATCGAACAATACTTTCCCAGCACTTATCTGACTTGAATCAAGACACACAAAATGACTGAAATAGTGATGAAAATATAGGAGTTAATTTTACTATTTTCTTTGTGTATGTTTGAAATTTTGAAAGTTAAAAAATAAACACACCCATAATTAAAACTTTGAAACCACCAGCAATTCCTTTGTTACAACTTTTTTTAATCCTTTTCCCATCTTGACCCAGGACCAGTAGTCCTAAAACCAAGGGAAAAATAAATATGACCCTAAGAGCAATCTCGTATATTCCACTGTTAAATCCCTCTGAGTGACAAATTCCAAAAAAATGAAGAAGGAACCAAGCAGAAAACTCACACATGTAAAATTAAACCCACATATACCTAAAGTAGTCCTCCTAAAACTCTTTTTTTCTTTTGGCCATGCCACACAGCACGTGGGATCTTAGTTCGCTAACCAGGAATTGAACCCATGTCCCCTGCAGTGGAAGCTCAGTCCTAACCACAGGGCCACCAGGGAATTCCCCCCCCTCCTCTCTCTCTTTTTAATGAAGCTAGCCCTAGGTTTAGAAAGACATTTGAAGTCATTAGTCAGAAATTACATATCAGGAAACCAAAGCTCATTCATGGTCAACCACATTCTGGAGCATAAAATAATAAATGATATCATATGTTGTATAAAAATGTTATAAACATCACTAAATATTGCATAAATAGACACATATGTGCACATTTATATGTATCTATATCTATCTATTTAACTCTCTCTATATAGTAATATTAGTCGTTCAGTCATGTCCCACTTTTTGCAACCCCATGGACTGTAGCCCACCAGGCTCCTCTGTCCATGGGGTATCTCCAAGCAGACATACTGGAGTGGGTTGCCATTTCCTTCTTCACTCTCTCTATATATACCTATAAGAAATTTGAAGCAAAACATGACAAGCATTTGAGCTTCGGGTTCCTCCAAAGACCCATCTCCTTACAGGTAGTTACTGGGTGGAGCCAGACACAGTGAGCAGCCCCTCATTCCGGCTCCTCTCCCAGCTACTTCACACCTACCCAAGACCCCCAAATTCCACCCAGCCCTGGCTCTCCATAGACCTCACCTCCATGCTCCTGCTTAGGACTTTGTCAACAGCCTCACCTCCCCACTGCCAGCCTCTAGGCACCAAATTCTACTTCCTAAGGCCCCATGCTAGGCAAATAGCTTGGCATATTTGTTTTCTGGGAAAAGTCAACCCCTCAATGTTTCATTTCACCTCTTTGGAACACTGGAATAAAGGCCAAACACATCAGGAGCCACAGCGAAGCACTGGGGCCAGGGCAGTACCTGACTCAACGCCATGCCCACCATCAGCGCCACCAGAACCGCCCTTAAAGTACCAAGATGTGGGGTACAGTACCTACCCACTTAAGCCACATGTAATCTCTGCATACATGTGTGCATACACACCTGTAAATTACCAAATTACACACTTTTGATGTATAAGTCTGCTGTCACCCCCCCCCACCCCAGATCAGATCACCTTATCTTTCCAACTTGGGCTTCTCCTTTGGAAGAAGAAATTTGAGGGGAGCGGTTTTGCCACCTGGAGACTCCACTGTAAGCCATACCAGCCAAGCCAGATACCCAGAAAGCATGTGCCAGCCCAGGTCACCGATTCCTTTTCTGCCCAGTCACCACACCTCACCCCCACCCAAGCAACTTGAGGAAGAACACTGAGGAGATTAGCGGGTCTATCCTTCACCCCCTGCTCCGGCCTGCTCTGACTAGCCCAGGGCCAGTGGGTGGCTGCTGGCCATTCAGCCCTCAGTTGCCGACTATCCGAGGCGGAAAGCTATTCTGTGGCTCGACTCCCAGGTGCTGGTATTTGGCTCCTGGGAGGAAAGAGAACATGGGCCCAGTCACAGCCTTGGGAAGAGGTGCCTGCCCAGCTGGGTTGCCTTGGCCTTGCCAACAGAGGTAGACACACACGTAGACAGACAGACAGACACACACACACACACACAGCCTGTGTCTGCTCCTTTTGGTAAGGAGGCACCCAAGATGCTGCACACATACTCACACAGCTGCACCCACTGTTTGGTGTTTCTACTCCTGACGAGAATGGTCCACAGGCACAGGCACACCCCATACATACAAATACCCCTGTGTGCCCACTGTGCCCCACAGGAGCCTCTCTCCTCAGTCTTCCTGGGTACTTGTGATTTTCAGCCGGCACAGGTGTTAAGCCCCTTCCATTCTCTTCCCTCTTGGGCCTGTCCCTCCCTCTGCCCTCCCACGGTAAGTGCTTTCAGGCCACACAATGAGTGGGAGGAGGAGAAACACTTCTATTGAGGAAGGCGTTTTGTTGTTTCATCCCTAAGGGGGGCTGGGGTAGGAGAGGAGGGGGACCCACAAAATTTCTAATAAGCAGTTTCTCTCCTCAAAGCTAAAATGATTTTCTTTAATTGCTTGGTGGGAACAGTTTATTGTGGGGGTCTCTGCCCTCCTCCCCCCCAGCCTAATTGACTTACTGAAGTTTAACAGGGGCTTTCACCTGGAGAGTCTGCAATTACTCCCCCCACCCCACATTCGTACCTGGGCTCTCCCCACAGGGGGCCTTTGTTCCCCCTAAATACAGCAGTGACACAAATGTCCTCAGCAGCAGGGGAACGCAGGGAAGTGGTAATTTTCAGCTCAACGCAATTAGCTGAGGGCTTTTCAGCCTTCCCCTTGAATGGTGGGGAAACTTTCGGCATGTGGGAACGGTGAGCTGGGGCTGCTCTGTGCAAGTTAAACAAAAGAGGCCTCTGAATTGAGCCCCGCAGTGAGCCAGACCAGGGCTGTGGGGGCAGCTGGGACTGGGGCCTGGACAAGGGACCCACATCATCAACCACCCTATCTGTGTCTTCCAGTCAGGGCCAGTGGCCCCAAATAGCTTTCTGGGAGGCAGAGGCATGCAAGACTGGCACCACAGCTCTGCATTTATGAAGCAAAGAAGGAAAAAAGGTGGTGGATTGAGCTGCGGCAGGACAAGAGGGGTCAGAGGGCTGCAGTGCTGTGTCTGTCTGGCTTTCTCAGAGGGCCCGGGGCTGGAGCTCACGTTAGATTTTGGGTCTTCAGGGACACCTCAGCTTTAGGGAGAGACTCTTCCAGGAGATGGGAGACCTAGGACTGCCTCTAACACTCAGGTCCACTATTGCCCCACAGCAGCCCTTAAGCCCAGCTAAGCAGAGGAAAGAGAGTCCTCTACTTGCGGGTAGCTCTGAGGCTAGGGAGGCACAGGGTGAAAGCAGAAGCTCAGTGCCAAGGTACCCGAAGGCCAGAGTGTGGGCTCTAGCAGTGGAAGTAACGACGCAGGCCTGCCAGCCTCTCACAACCTGCCCTAAAACAGCCCTGACCCCAGACCTAGGAGAGAGAGAAGCCGTCCTCCTTGAAAGAACAAAAAAAATGAAAACTAGAAACAGAAGGTCTGGGTGACAGATGAGCTGCGATACACGCAGGAAAGAGCACACAGGACAGGGCAGGCAGCGCTGTGGGACCGGGGAAAGGCCGGAGCCAGGCTGAGCAGGCCCGCATTCAGGACCAGATCAGCTGCTCACAAGCTGTTTGACCCGGCAAGCCTGTACCTTCCGGAGGCCTCACATTTCTTGTCTGTAAAATGGGTAACAGTTATCCTACAGTGTTGTGTTTAACTTTTTACAAAAGCAACACAAAACGTTTGTGAGTTAGCATCTCTAATAGATGTATTAAACAGGAACCAGAGAAGCTGTTCTGGTTGAACAGAGGTGAGGGGTAGGGGCTGAGCCTCACCCAGGTGGCTTCCAACCTTCCTGCCTTTGACGCAGACCTCAGAACCTTGCCTAGAAATCCCAGAACCAGATACTCTGCAGGCCCGCTGCACTAGGAACCCTCCACTAGTAACAAACACTGTGACCCAGCAGAGCTTGGACTGACGAGCTCCCTATAGCATAGGCTACTGCTCTTTGTGGCCCTGCCTCCCAGCTCCCTCCAGTCATACCCACAGAAGTAGGATCGTGGTCCATGGGGATTTGCCATCAACGACCTCACTTCACAGCCTGTAAGAACCCAGGCAAACTACATTCAGTGGCTATCAGCCTGGGGCACTTGGAGCAGTTCAGCGTGTGGCTTCTAGGCAGCAGTCAGGTCAAACTTTTTACCTATTTATCCAACGTTGAGACCTAGCCATAAAAACTACCACCATGTGAAATGCCACCCCCACCGTGCTCCCTCACTGACCTGGACTAGCTCTTAGGGACTAGAGCTAGCTCCTGCCTCACTCCCGCCTCCAGCCCTGCTGAAAGAAGTTCCAAGTGATTCTCTACAGAGGAGTCTCCAAAGCAAAGCGTGGCTAGTCCAAACACCTGCGGTTCAGAGACATGAAAGCAGACCCTCTTTACACCCTACCACCCCTGGAACAGCCTCCGCCTTCTGGGAGCAGCCCATCTTGACGACCGGCAGGGGACAAGCAGGCCTCTTCCGCAAAACAACTGGCTCAGCTCCAGTCACATCAGGCCTTGATTCCGTATCTTCCTCTCCTCCGCATCAGTCTGGTGTCCCACCTGCACAGCCACCAACCCCACTCTGGATGGATGCTCCTGCCCTGAGACTGACCAGCACTCTCATTCAACAAGGCCTTGCATGGGCACTTCCTAAGCTGGAGGCAGGAGTAGATAGGGGCCTCATTCTTTCAACAATTACCTGAAGGCTATCCAAGCCAGCCCTGTGCTAGGAATTAGGATGTTCAAGAAAACCAAAAACCCAAAACTTAAGGTCCAGTCAGAGAGTTAAGTCTTCAGTTCGCTTTTTTATTTAAATTGGAAACAATTCAAGACAATCAACAAATTCTAATCCCAAATGAGAGCAAGATCCTTGTGGGCAGAGTAGTTAAAGGCCATGAGCTCCGGAGTCAGAAGCTGGGACTCAAACCCAGGTTTGAGTTAATTACCGGATGTGACTCTGAGCATGTTAATAACCTCTCTTAGGCCTCAGTTTCCTTGCCTGATGATGGTGACAGTACCTATCTGGAAGGATTAAGCGAGATATAAAGTGTTTGGCATAGTGCTTGGCATTTCAGCTGGCAAGCATGTCAGTCATCCTTGTCTGCATCATTATCGCCGTCATCAGCTAGGCATTAGAGAGGCACTGGGGACTCCTGGTCCAGAAATGGCCTAATGAAAGGAATCTGTATCGTTTCCATCCAGAAGCACCAGAGGCTGGGTAAGAAGAGAGACTTCCGGTTCCCTGTCCCTGTCCTGCAGACTACCCCGGAAAGCTACCGTCAAGGCTGATGACAGACAGGACAAAATTTAACCTGGCCAGGGCAGCAGGAGACCTTGATCCAACCAGGGGCCTTAAAGGGAAGGATTGGAATTTGTGCACCCTCAAACTGACCACAGCCCCCTTAGCCTCTCCCTCGCTCCCCCTCACTTTCTACCACCAGCCTCCTGGCTGGAATGCAGGGGCCCCTGTGCCAGAAGGCCCAGGCCAGGCAGGAGGCCGGGAGGCACAGGTGGTTCTCAGAGGAGATCCCTGAGCTCCAGAAAGCATTTCCCCCACAGGCCCAACAAAGCTGGGGCTTGTTGTTGGTCAAGGCGCCTTTGCTTGTCTGGGCTGCAGCCCAGACGGTGAGGCGGTCGGGGCAGGCCAGGGGACTCAGGGCTGCAGGGTGTGTGTGTGGCGGTGGTTGTTGGGGGGAGGAGGTCAGCCAGCCGTTTTGGCACCAGCTGCCTCCTTCCCTGGGTTTCTCACTTTGTTCAGCATGGCAACCCAAAGGAGGCTGGGGAAAGCACTTTTCACTACCCAGCAAATAAAGACACAGGGAGAAGGAGAAGGATGAAAGGTATGGGGGTTAATTTGGTTTGGGGGTATTTATGTGGTTTTAAAAAATAATAGAAGTTTTTTCTGCGATCCAATTAATTTCAAACCCAGGATACAGATCATGAATAGCCAACAGTGATCCCACAGCACCTAATTCATATTATCCCTCTTCTGAGACTTGAAGTCCCAGTGGAGTGAGAGGTGGTCCCAAGAGGCTAGGAGGGATGTTTTCTACCTCCTGGTTGGGCACAGTTAGCGCTGGGGCACAGTCAACCCCACTACAAAACTCGGGGACTTTCAGCTCCCCAGGTCCACAAACACCCATGCAGTCCTCCTAATCAAGGGTATACGTGGCTTTCCAGGTGGAGGTATGACACCAGCGACTGCAGAGCCCACTTATTCCTAAGAATGATGTCCTCCTGGCCCCACGCCTGGGCAATGGACATAGGAGATTTCAAGATTCCAATGGGGACCTGAACTTATCTGCTTCCTTCATTATTTCCAAGAAAGGAGCCCTCACTCACAGATCATTCTGCCTCTGCTGGCTCCCTTCCACCTGGCCCCAGAGCCCTGACTCCAGGCCTTCCTTAGTCCTACAGCCTAGAAGGGAGAGACTGTTCTCACTGGGTCTTCGACAAAGGAGAGTTTTTCACACAGGAGTTTGAGGAGACACTGGGCCTGGGAATCCCCTCCCCAAGCCGCTGTCTGCTATCCCATCCGATTCCTGAAGTTTAGCTCAACCCACTCATACCACATGCCCAAATCTTGCTTTGGAACAGATTTCTTTCTGGTGGCATGTTTTTTTCATGCATTTTTGAAATCACAAACTATAAAAACTATGGGTTCTTCTCTTTGGAAAAACATTAGTTAGGATTCTAAAAAGCTCATTTGATTTGAAGTTTCCTCTTTCCCACTAGGCTACTTGGGATGGGACAAAAACCTTTCAGACGAATGCAAAGACAAGAGACAGATCTGCAAACACATTTGACAGAGGTATGGGTTCCGGATTTACTGGCTGGCTGACCCACCTCACTTCAGACTTTCATTGCTACATGGAACCTGTGCCACATATGGGGTACTATTGGCTGCGGCTGACTTAAGGTATTCTCAAGTCAAAGGTTTCGAGAGAATCCATTTCCCCTCCCCTTCCTTGCTCCTTCTGTGGAACAGCCAAGGAGTCTAGACCCTTTTGATGAGGCTGCTTGGAACCCTCGGGTCAGCTGCTACCAGTACAGTCCTGGGCCTCTGCTACTTCAACAGCTCCTGCCTCTTCTGTGCTCAAGCCGTGTTCTCCCACACGACCACAAGCATCCACTGTGACTTGCTTGAGAAGCACACATCTTCTTCCAGAAAACAGTATTTCCTTGCACTCTACCATCAACAGAAGGAAAATTCACAGAGAAGGAGAGTCACAACAAAAAGACTGGGCAAAAGATAACCTGAACAAAAAAATAAAAACTTCAGGAAACACAGTGATTGCCAGAAACTCAATAACTAGGTCCAGAGCTTCTCCTCGATGCTCTAAGGAAGAGAAAAGGATGAAATCCAGTGGCTTGAAGAATTCACATAGGATTTCCCTGGTGGTACAGCAGATAAGAATCCACTTGCCAATGCAGGGGACACAGGTTCGATCCCTGGTCCGAGAAGATCCCACATGCCGTGTAGTGACTAAGCCCACGTGCCTCTAACTACTGAGTGCACGCTCTGCAACAAGAGAAGCCACCACACCGCAACTGGAGAGTAGCGCACACTCACTGCAACTAGAGGAAGCCTATGAGTAGCAATGAAGACCCAGGGCAGACAAAAATAAAGTTTTAAAACCAGAATCCACATAAACATACACTTGCTTCTGTTGAGCTGTCTTCTTGAGGTGACTCTGGCCCAGGAGAAGCCGTGACATCAACACAAAGTAATGAAGGTTAAGGCAGACGGTTCCCCGTGGATCATCTCAGGTGGTCTGTGCTTGCGGGTGGGGGCTCCCAGAGACCAGGGAACCTGCCTGACACCCTGACACACACTTTACAGATGCACAGGCTCAGAGACAGCTGGCAGAGGTATACACACAGCACCACAGAGAGAAGGGCACTGGACCTGTGCCCCCAAATTAAAAACCTAGCACCGGCTATCTACTATTCAGTTCATTTTCATTAAGGGCTAATTGATTTCTCTGATCATCTCCTCTCCTTTTCTTTGGAAAAGCGGAAAGTACACAGAGGGAAACTTTTTTCTTTTCGTGGGGAGAATGGGGAAAAAGGGAGGGGAGAGAAGATAGAAATAAGCTGCCTCCTACAGGTGCTCAACGAGCTCATAAATTATCCAGTCACCTGGAGAAAGGGATCAGGTCTACCCACCACAGGAAGGCATCCTGTGTATTTAAAGTCCCAAGAACCTCAGGGAGGTTGAGCTTAGGCAGAAACCTGTGGATTAAAAGCAAAAGATGGTTTGAGTGGAAAAAAGCAAAAACTCTAGTCCTTTGATGAGGTCACAAGCAGCATTGATTCTAAATGAGATTTTTGTACTCCTGCTCTTAGGACCCCAGCCATTGCGAAAAAGTCTCCCATGACCAACAATACCTTTTCTCAGCTTCCCTAAGAACACTGAACACCAGATAATCTGATTGCCTACCCAGAACCTAGACAAGCTGTGTCTTTAATAAGCACCCTAGACCAGAGTTTTCTTGGGGACTGATCGTAATTTGGACATGAGCCCTGGGGAAGCAGCAGTAGGAAAAGGAGTTGGAACTTTAAGGCCAAGCTGACTGATTTAGGTAATCCTCTATGGACCAGGGAGGACCTGCCTAGACAGAAGTTACTGTGCATCGAACCAGGCCCAGTTAAAGGCCAGCGTAGCCCAACCCACTCCTTCCCTGGCCCCAGAGGGGAAGGGTCTATGCTTTCTAGGAACAACAGTTATGTTAAACCATTGCACTGCATCTGCATTTGGCCATTTTGTAATTTCAGTACAAAAGTTAAGATGATCAAATATCAGGTCTCCCAGGACAGCAGGGTTTCTTATCAACATTTTTCTTGTCATTCCAAATTCTTCAGTCTTAGTTCCAGAACTGAGGCCCCACCCCGACCAGGGCTTTTTCACCTTATATTGTCAAGGAATGAGGGAAGACTCTGAGCAACCTCCACTGGTCCGTCTCTCCCTCCACCTTGCTCCAAACACTGCTTGAAATTCCAGGCACTCTATAAAGTTATTAAGAGCAATTCTTGCCTCTGCCTCCAACCTAAATACAATTATACTTTTTAAAGGGGAAAAAACAGCCCAGGGAATCCCCAAAGAGGCCTGCTGCAACTCTTCCCTTTATAATGAAACTTAATAATGAAATGCCCTGTGCTCCAATTAGTAAGAAATGCTCGTTTTCTCCAACTGAACACCCCCTATAGATATATCTAATTTGTTTCCATGCTTCCATCTCTCTCCTCCATCGAGTTTGCATTTAAAGGTTATAATCTGTTGGTGCCTCCCAGCCAGGCCCTGGCAGGACAACCTGGGAGAAGTGACTGTGTTTTTTGTAACCGTGGAGCCCCAGTCTGACCATCCCTAACACCCCTTCCCTTCATCATCACATCTATACACACAATCTGTCTCCTTCAGGCTCTTTATGAGCTGTCCTCAAAGTAGAAGAGAAGGGAAGGGAAGAACAGCATTTGGGTAAGAGAAAAGAAGAGTTAAAGGAAAAGAGAGGGGGTAGGTATTGCTGTGAGTGTCTGTTTCTCAATGAAATAAATGTTTTGCCACAGAGTAACCCAAAGCTCCTTAGTGATGGGCCCCGTTGGGACTCAGGCCCCTCAAAGGCCTTGGAGCTCCAGCTTCTTTCCCCTCATCAGGCCTGGCGTGTGACTGGCACCAATCCCCGAGACAGTTCGATGGGTTGCCAACAGTAGCACAGAGGAGTCCCTGTGCTTGGGAACCTTGGCAGGATGCCTCTCCAGGGCCACCTCATCTCAGTGGCCAGACCACATCTCTGCCTTCTGATCATATGGAAAGTGAGGACACTGTCCCTTTCTAAAAACTTGATTCCTAAAATGAAGGCCACACCCTCAGGGCCATACCAGATGCCAGGACCACAGCCTGGCCATGGGTGTGGGGTGGACAGGTCCTCCCCCACCAGCTCCCTGACTCAAAGGTACCCCAAAGTTTCCCTCTCCCCAGAAGTACAGCACGCCACAACGAGGCTGAGCTCCCAGAGTCTCCTCTCTTCAAATTATGCATAGGCATCCAGCCAAGTGAGGAGCCCAGAATGGGTAAAGGCCTTCTCTCCCAGCTCCCAGCACTTGGCTATACTCAGCGAGGCAAATGGTAAAGACCAAAGACATCCTGGTGGACCATCCCTAGGGCGTCTACCTGTGATGAGGGCCCAGGCCCTCTCACTGGAGAAAATGCCTCCATTCTGTCCTTGGTTTCTAGGGATTCTCCCCTTAACTGCTGAAGATGAGCATTTGAGATCTGTCGATGCTCCCCCAGACACTTTGCCTCTTTTCTGCCCAGTCCTCTTCGCCCCTGACCCTTCCCAATTGCTGGGTCATCATCTGCAGCAGCCTGGTGCTCTCTGAGCACCCCTGTGCTTGCCTCCACCTCCTCTGACCCCTGAAGACATGGCCCTGCCCTGGCTCCCTGAGACTCACAATCTGTGCTTCTGCCAGGCTGTCACAAGGCGGGTATAACTCACTTCAAACTGGCAGCCTTACGGGGTAGAACTAACCACCCCCCTCGGGGGTGGGGGGGAGGGCAAGCAAGCGTGTGCCTGAGCATCCCGTGGTACTCTTGTTTTCCAGGCACCCCATGGTGGTCTGTGACAGACACATGGACGGGGGAATCCTCTGCCAGCCAGAACTGGCATCTCACCCTACCTCCCAAATCTGCCACTAGCCTCCAGGGCCCAAGACCCTCCAAGAAGAGGAGGCCTTGCAAGACAAAGACCTGAGCCCCCCCAGCCTGGCCTCCCAGCCCAACACAGGCCCGCATTAAAATCAACACTCCGTGAACACACAAAACTGACAGGGCAGAGGGGGAGCACACATCGGATACAAAGATCAGGCTCTCGGGAGACGCGGCCTGTTGGTCTCCCATGTTAGCTCCAAGTGACTAAGCGCAGGGTGGGAAAGAACGCAATTGCCGCAGCCTGAACGCCCGCCTGGGCTCCAGGTTCGGTGGCCTTTTCACAGGGAAGATGCCTCTGCCTGGAAAAAAAAATCCAAGCATTGTGTGGGGACCATTAATGCATGCGCCTCTGCACATTCCTTCGAGAAGCAGGCGCACACTAGTCCCCAGCCCTGTGCCCCCGCGATTGTACAGGCTTGGAATACACTGCACATGCCACCTGGTTCTTCCCCCTAGGCCCCCGGCCCTGCGAGCGGTGGGAAGGGGCCCACCAAACACCCTGGCTTCATTGTGCCCCAGAAAGAGGGGACTAATTACTCGCCTACACTCCGGAGCACCCAGGGAGAAAACAGAGGCCAGTGGGGTGGAGACGGTGGGAAATGGGGGTGGGGGGGCGCTTGAAGAAGGGAGAGAGAAAGCCACAGGATACATTTCAAAGTTTCTCTAGCAATTTGGGGGTGGGGGAAAGAAAGCCTGGTCCTGATGTGAAATCATACAAAGGTCAGGGCTGGGTCTCCCACCCTTGTGAGAAAGTGGTGAATCGGAGACGGTTTATCAAACGATCATTTTTTTCTTTTGAAACTGGGAGGCAGCAGCTTGGACAATTCTGCAGATGTGCTTGATGAGTTAGGGACAAAAATGGCCCTTCTCTACCCCCCTCCTCTCCTCCTTCTATAAGGGCTCCCCTCGGGGGTTGCTTCTCCCTCCACTGACTCCCGGGCCCTCCCCTCCCTTCTTCAGTGGTCAGCTGAGACCCCCACCCACTGCTTGCTTTTGTATTCTTGGCCTTTGGACACACTGACAGGGGCCTTTATGAGACCCCAATCAAGACCCCCATGTCACAGGTACCTAGTAGAGACACCAGACCTTTTCAAACAAGGGACAACAAGGAAAATCGGCTGGCCCATTGTTTCTCCTCTGTGCTAAGTGAGATGAAAGGGGCCCGCAACCCCCTCCCCACAGCCCGCCTGCCAATCACCTCTAGTTATTAAGGTCACAATGTGTAAATTCTTTTGACCTGCACCTAATCAAAGATTCACCGGCCCTTTCAAACCCGACTGGGGAGGAGGGGAGAGATTCCCTCCCATAAACCCAGCAAACTCTCCCTCAATAAAATTTCTCTCTCTGATTCCTACTCTGCTTCCCATCTCCACCCCCTCGCTTCTCCTCACTCCGCCCTCTTCACCACTAGCTTCAAACACAACTGACAAGCCCCTGGAATTACTACCCTCAAAAACCCAAGGAGGATTTGAAAGTTTCTATTTAATTCTCTTTAAAGAAAAAAGTTTTTGGACAGGCGTAGCTGCCCAAGCAAGACCAGAGCCTGGGCAGTCCCCATAGCTCTAATGCCAAATCTCTCCAAATGGCCTAGTGGTCGAATGGCTTTCTTCTTTCTCCAAATCAGCCTGTCTTGCTTTGCCCAGAATACTACTACACATGGAGAAAAACACTGGGATGAAGGATACTCTCACAGTGTCACTCAGCATCACCAGCTCAGTTGCTGACCCTCCCAAAACTCAGCTTACACTGAGCTGTTTTGTGAAATGAGATAAAAAATATTACCATGCCCAAAGTAGACAACCCTTAAGGAAAAAACATAACCACAGGGTAGAACAATAGAGAAGAGAACAGGAACCGGAGGAAAGAACTTGAGAGAAAGCAAAACTTAGGACTTTTTGTGGGATGAAAACTACAAAAGGCTTAAATCAAGCAAGGAGAATAAACTGCTTGCACATCTCCATCAATCAATATCAAGGTATGCCTTTTCCTCTTCTCTCTCTTCTCTGTCACTTAGAACAGGGAGGCGGCATCACAGGCGAGATATGGAGCATTTACGGAAGTTGCCCCCAAACCTTCCGGTGCCTACCATCTACTCTTGGGGATGCTTTGTCCCGCTCCTTCTCCCTCTGCTCCTACTTTTCCACCTGCCTCTGTGAGCAGACCTTTTGCTTCTTCGTTTCCTCCTGCCCAGCTGTCTTTAATTCTCTCTGAGCTCCCCTTTTGGTGCTAATCCCTCCTGTTATTTCAACTGCTGTCTCCATGCTGAAGCCTCCCACATCTTAACCCTGTGTCTGAGCTCCAGGCCACCACTCCTGGCTGTCTCTGGCCAAGGCTACTGACTGTCCCTTCCCTGCCTCAAATGGAACTCCATCTTCTCAAAGCCCTGGCCCCTTCCTGCCATCAGGTCCTCCTGCAGGTCTTTCTCCCACAAGCAGTCACGACCACCTACAGAGTTTTTCCTGTTTCTCTTGAATTCAAGGGTGTCTTCCCAGTGTCCTCAGGAAACCAGCCCCTCACTGCTCACAAAGTGCACTCCCAGAAAGTACTCAAACAGCCTCAGTCTCCCCCACTCCAGAGTATCCTATACACTGTTGTTGTTTAGTCACTAAGTCCCGACTGACTCTTTGCAACCCCATGGACTGTATAGTCCACCAGGCTCCTCTGTCCATAGGATTTCCCAGGCAAGAATACTGGAGTGGGTTGCCATTTCCTCTTCCAGGAGATCTTCCCGACCTAGGGATCGAACCCATGTCTCTTGCCCTAGCAGGTGGATTCATTACCACTGAGCCAGCTGGGAAGCCCCATCCTATATACACTGTACCACCACATTAATGATTTAACTGCTTCAATCTGGCCAAAAATCTTTCATGGCTCCCTATTATCCTCAGGTTAAAGTTAAACCCTGCTCTTCAAAGCCTCCAAAACCAGGCCCCAAAGCTCCCCTCCAGCCATACTACCCACTACTCCTTTACACAAATCCTGCACCCTAGCCAGCCAAACTTGTCTGCTCTGAACAACATTCCCCATCCCTGAGTATGTCTTTGCTCATATCACTCCCCTTGCCTAAAGTTCCCTTCTGCCACTTAATAGAGCCATTGGTTAAATCCCACTTCAAACTCCATGTCATCCAGGAAGTTCTCCTGACTTAACAAAAAAGCTCCTGCTTTTCTCTGACGGCACTCACACTGCATATATACTGGAATAAGCTGCTGAGTACATGCATTGTTTTCCCAACTGGAATATAAGTCCCTGAATAGTAAAAACTGTTTCTTGTGCTTCATGTTCCCCATGTATCCTTGCACATGGCAGTATTCTTGATACATCTACAAGGTGGACACTCAGTGATATGCATTACATAGGGAAACAGTTCCAAGTTTACACTTTTTAAAAAATTAATTTATTTTAAATGAAGGCTAATTACTTTACAATATTGTGGTGGTTTTTGCCATACATCAACATGAATCAGCCATGGGTGTACATGTATCCCACCATCCTGAACCCCGCTCCCACTGCCCTCCCCACCCCATCCCTCTGGGTTGTCCCAAAGCATGCATCGAATTTGCACTGGTCATCTGTTTTACATATGGTAATATACATGTTTCAATGCTATTCTCTCATATCCAAAAGTCTGTTCTTTACATTTATGTCTCTCTTGATGTCTTGCATATAGGGTCATCATTACCATCTTTTTAAATTCCATACATATACTGAAAGTGAAAGTGGAAGTCACTCATTTGTGTCCAACTCTTTGGGACCCCATGGACTGACTATACAGTCCATGGAATACTGGGCCAGGTCTCCCGCATTGCAGGTAGATTCTTTACCAGCTGGGCCACCAGGGAAGCCCCATATATATTACACTGTTTTTTTGTTTTTTTTTTAAATATTCAGTATCTTAACATTTCTTTTCCCACAAAAGGTCCCAGGTATGAAACCATGTTTAATGCTGCAAAAGTAAATGCAAGGAAGGACATTTCCAGGGAGATGGAAATATTCTAAAATGACTGTGGTTGCACAACTCTATAAATTTGCTAAAACTCATGGAACTGTACACTTAAAATGGGTGAACTTTATGGTATGTAAATTATACTTCATTAAACTGTTTAAAATAATAAATAAATACAGATCCATACATCCTTAATTTAAGTAACTGTGTAAGGGGGAAAGGAAGGATTCTCTCTACTGTTACCTGATACTGAAACAGACATTTAAATGCAATTTATGTTTTTTCTGGGCTTCTCTGGTGACTAAGACGGTAAAGAATCCACTTGTTTTTTTCTATTAGGCTCAATATAACAACAACAAAAAAAACTTAAATGCAGAAGAATAAAAATAAAGTAAATGTTAGCAGAAATCTACCACATAAGAAATAACTGAAAAGATAGTCAAATAATTATCATACTACTTTGTGACCTTTTTTCATTCAACACTATGACATCTTTGGGAGTCAAGAAATATATTCATCTATACCATCCTTTTAATGGCTATATAGTATTATTGGGTTAAGGTCCCATAAAATATTCAACCTCACATTTATTAATAGATATTTATGTGTTCTTAATATAAATCTTTTTGAATACATCTTACATACTTGTTTGATTATTGCCTTAGGATAAATTTCAAGAAGTGGAATTTATGTAAAAGTATCCACATTTTTATTTTGATACTGCCAAACCAATGTATTTTTTTTTCTTTTTTTTGGCCACATCACGTGGCACGTGGGACCATAGTTCCCCGACCAGCAATCGAACCCACGCCCCCGGCATTGGAAGTACAGAGTATTAACTACTGGACTGCTAAGGAAGTCCCCAAACTAATGCAATTTTAAAACTAACTTTTCCTCTCCTTAGCCCTAGACCTGGCATTACCAGCTGGCAAAGAAGGGTTTTCTTGGCCACAAATCTCTAATAAGTGAAGAATCCTTTCAATAATCTTTATTTTTGTGCTAATTGTTTGTTTTTATTCTCAACTACAGCTTGCCCTGGATAGTACGGAGACTCGAACTGGCCAGGAAAAGTAGAGTGCTTCAAACACTTTAACCCATGTGTCCCTCTTTCTCAGCAAATGTTACAAATCTCACCTTCATGCCCAGCTGACCCTTCTCTTCTCTTGGGTCATTTACCATAGTACCCCAACTCCAGTCCCTCACCTGGTCTTCTCTCATTCAGGACCAAGAGGAAAGGGGCCCAGGTTTGGCCAGGAAAACTAATGCTATCACTGCAACAAAGCAAAAAATAACAGGAGAAGCATTCTGCAGGAGTAGAGCCCCCAGGAGAAACGGAGACAGTGGGTCATATGCTCTGAGCTAGGCCCCTCTACAGCCCCAGCAGGCCACAGAGCAGTGAGTTCAGGGTGAGGAGCAAGTGCTAAGCGATGACTGAGTAAACCTGGACAGCGTCCCATATGCAAACAGTGCTTCTGAGACTCCACAGAGTTTTGATCAGGCACTACAGGACTCATCCAGGGTCAGACTCAAGATAATCTCTATCAAAGTACCCCAATCAACACAGAAAGAAGAGATGGCCACTTCTGGTGGCCTCAAGCAGAAAGGGGTCCATTTCACTTTACCTTGCAGGTCTCAGCTTTTCCTTCTCGCTCTGTTCAACCAACACACGTCACATGTGCAACAAGCCACACACAAAGGAAGAGAAGCAACTCCCACAGGTGCACAGTGGCCTCCTGTGGAAATATTTATACGTGGAAAGCTTATCCTCCACACTGCCTTCCAGCCTCTCTTTGTGTCTTCCTGTCTAGCTCAGCTCCTAGAAAGAAGCCAGTATGAAGCGTCACACTTTGCTAGCATAATGACCTGCCTATCCCCACCTCTAGCACCACTGAAGCATCAAGAAGCAACACAGACATAAATATCTCCATCCTGAAGCCAAAAGTCACACCTCTCTAGATGGGACAGATTAAGCATGGAAAATCAAGAAAAGAACAAGGCCTGGGGACCCCACGTTCTGCTTTACCAAGCTTACCCCTGGTATTAAGAGGATCAGGGCCTTGGCTTTCACGCCGCCTCAGAGCAGGCCAGCTCCTGCCTTCAGTAGGTGCTTTTTTGTGCTCCATGACTGGTGTGCACACTGCCTAAAGTGCACCAACTTTAGATAGGGCTGCTGCTTCCAGTATCCTGTGAAAATCAAAATATTAATACTCCACCGTGACCACTATGACCATTGTTCGAAAAGCTGGACTATGATTTTGCTGTCGGACGGTGCAGAGGAGGAGACAGCAGCGCAGCTGAGCAGGGCTAGAGACAAGTCTGAATCCAATAACATGGAAAAGGTGTGGCGGGGGGAGGGAAATCACAACAAAATATGATTTATAGTTATTTTAATCTCCTAAAAGCTTCTCTCTCAATATTGAAATTCTCTTTTGCAAATTAAGGCCCTGCTGAAGATTCTGGATGTTATCACATCCCAACTGGCACCCCACCTGCCCCTCCTATGCTTTTTTGTGCCCCATTCATGTTTTAAATTTGCATTGCAAACTATGAAAAAGGAAAGCTTCTGCAGAAAGCAATTTCCTGGGCCAGCAGCTCTTGGACTGATATTCCCTTTGCAATTACCAGGGCTCCTGCATGTGCGTGCTCCCCTCCTTCCTCCCACCAGCCCACGCCCTCCTCGCCCTCGCCCCTCCCTTGCCAGCACCTTCTGCCTGAGCCAAGCCTATCCGACCAGCACCACAGACAGTGCTACAAGCTACCCTCTATGAAAATGCCCTGGCCAGAGAGAGAAGCAAGAACCAGCTGGGAAAGGGGGCAAGGATCTTGGGTAGTCAGCTTAACAGAACACCCCAGAAGCACAGGAGTGTCCTCTGTAGTACAAGGCTCATAACTTATATCAAACAGGAAATAAAGACCCTGCTCCCAAAAGTTAACAATCTGAAACTTTGAAAAAGTCCTGCTTAAGAAACTACTAGAGGCACAGGGATTAGCAGATATCCATTCCACACAACTAAGATCTTTTAGTATCAGTGTGAAGGAAGAGCAAAAATATTTGTTGGCTTGCTGAGGTATAAGTGCATCCTTCATTGTTATCCTATGTAGAAATTCAGCCGAGCAAAATTCAGAAGCAGCACAGATCTTTTTGAATCATAGCATCTTTTTTTTTTTTTTTTTAACCTCTTTGGCCTCACTGCGTGTCAAGTGAGATCTCAGTTTCCCAACCAGGGATTGAACCCCCACTCCCTGCAGTGGAAGGAGGGGAGCCCTAACCACTGCACCACCAGGGAACTCCATGAATCATAGAATATTTATAAGCAGTTTTCCACATCAATACTGTCAACATATCTCACTGCTAGTGGTACACAGGGATGTCTATTCTCTTCCTTGATGGTGTGAGGAAAATATTCCAGTTCTTAAGTTCCAGGCTCCTAACCCCCCAAAGAGGGCTCTAATAATGAAGTTCATTCTGATAATGAAACTCAAGAGACTCACGGATGCTGGCAACTGTCATGGACAGCAGAATGCCTGTTCTTGGGTCTTAAGCCCATGACCAAGGAGAGTCACATGGGACTGTCCTGAACTCAGAGAGGGAAAGAAACACAACCGACTATGTGGACTGCCACCTGGAAGTCCCAGGGACCGGGACTCTGGTGGATGGAAAAGTGATGGGGAGAAGATATCTTTTCAAAAAATTTGCTTTAAAAATGAAAAGGAAAACAAAGAACTTAAGTCTTGACTCCGAATTTATGTACTGAAATCTGCCCCAAATGGCCTGAGAGCCACCTATGAATAATTACAGGAGGATGGGGTAATCCTTCCACTTCTGACATGACCCCCCAATATACAAAAACACATTACTAATCCAGCCACACTCCCATCATTGCCTTTTTCACTCAGACCCAGTGCAAAGCCCACTCCACCCCCTAGTCTACTTACAAGAGTGAGCTCCATCGGCTCAAAAAACTAAAAGCACAGATATTTCATGAAGATCCCTCTTTTGACTGACCTGAGTGTTGCAGCTAACAGGTGGGGAAATCTTAAATATACGAGTGTTATCATGACGAGACCACTGGAACGGATCACTGCTATAAGTCAGACAAGGGCTAGAAGTTTCCGCCCTACCATCAGGTTCCTCTTTAGCCTTGACAGATCAAACTCAAGCCGAAGCAGGTTACAGAGATCAGTTCAGTCTCCGAGCCAAAGGTCTTCACAGTGAGGGACCAAAGCTGCCCTGGCTGGGCCTCTGCCGGCCCGTGTCCCAGATTAATCACCACCAGGAGGGGCCTGGACACTAGGCTGCAATCTGAGCCCAGCAGCACCTGCACAGGGGTCACCCTGGCACCTCCCTCATCCCCTCAGGCAAGACTCCAGGGCGTGAAGGTATCCACCTGCTGACTACACCACCTGGAACAGGCAGGCCAGACACTTAACCATCTTCAACCCCACAAGTAAGTCACAGGCCGTTCAAGTTAGCGCAAGAAGGAAGAGAGATGCAGAGACTCAAGGAGTGAAGTCACGGCTCCAAGAGAAAGAAAATTCTCAGCCTCTGAAGAGAAAGACTTCAATGCCCCTCTTACCACTATCTAGGGAGAATATTTAGCTTGAGACCAGTGGTGAGCGAACTAAGCCCTCAGAGGTTATGAACTAATGAGATGCTTCATGTTTGGGGCACATTCTCATCATTTATAGACCAACAGGAGGGAGGGAGAACAGAACAGGGATTTCTTTTCAAAACACCCACAAATGCTACCAATATGCCCATGTGAAGGAAGCTTAGACATAAATAAATTCACCCTGTGAGGGTGCAGGAAAGTTTCCTCTGAATGCCAAGACCTCACAGAACAGTTTCCTTAAATGATCTAAATCAGGACACTATTTCAAACACATGTTCACATACAGCTAGTGACTAAGTGTGATGTGTGTACACATGTCTGTTCATGCTAGAGCATACTTTTCAGGACCAATGGACCATATTACATATTCTCCTCAGAAGGCAATTTGCTTTATATTGCTGCTTCTTAAGTCTACTGGGGTAGGAGAAAGTATTCTTGAGACTCAAAAAAAAAAAAGAAAGAAAGAAAGAAAGAAAATCAAAAGGAGGAAGAGAAGCCCAAAGATCTGTTATCTTAGAACGATCTGTCCCAGGCCCCAACTTGTGATATAAGGAGAGGCCACTTGGATGGATGCACCCTTTTTCACCTGCCTCATGCCCCAGGGGGAGAAGGCAATGGCACCCCACTCCAGTACTTTTGCCTGGAAAATCCCATGGATGGAGGAGCCTGGTAGGCTGCAGTCCATGGGGTCGCTAGAGTCGGACACGACTGAGCGACTTCACTTTCACTTTTCACTTTCATGCATTGGAGAAGGAAATGGCAACCCACTCCAGTATTCTTGCCTGGAGAATCCCAGGGACAGGAAGCCTGGTGGGCTGCCGTCTATGGGGTCACACAGAGTCGGACACGACTGAAGCGACTTAGCAGCAGCATGCCCCATGGAAGGAAGGGTGGGAGAGGTCCAAGTCAGATTGAAGTGTGTATCCCTTAAAAGAGCAGAGAAAAAGCACAGGTCAGATAAGAGGAGAAAGAGCTCCTACACAGCGCCTTCATTTGAAGAGAAACACCCACATCCTGACTGTTACACCTTGTACCTCCAGAGCTCCATCTCCAGGAATTCCCTTTGAACTCCCGGCTGCAACCCAGAGTTAGGATAGAGCAGTGGCTACAATTACAACTTGCTTGCACGGGGGTGAGGGTGGGGGTGGGGGAGAACTCTGCATTTGACGGGCCATGAAAGGTCCCTGCCTGTAAAACAGACTGGAAAACAAACCCTTAATTTAAATGTTAATGAAAGTGCTGTGGGGACATCAGAGGGTTCCCGGCTGCTCAGAGAACAGCAACACCAGCCCCAGGATTTATGGCTCCCCTTCCCCCTCCTGCCTCCCTCTCTGCCTCATCACCCACTGAAGTTTAAAGAGTAAAAAAAAAAAAAAAAAAAAAAAAAAACCCAACTAATTTTAACATTAACTCCATGCTTCCACCTTGGGATGTGATTGCTAAATTATCTGTTGGCAGAACACTGATCAAAGGTGGAAAAACAGAGGCACATTGCATACATAACCCAGAAAAGTCAGCCGCAGCTAAGGAAGGAAAATTGCCATCTTTCTCCCTGATGCAGGAAGGGTAGGAGCAATAGCGGTACAGGTAGGGGCTGGAGCGGGGAGGTGCAGGCAATAGCAGTGGAGGAAGACTCTGATCCCTCCCACGTGTTGTGCTCCCCATCTTAGACCTTGGCACACCGTCTTTGCTAAGTTTAACTGGTCTGTCTCTCCATCAGACCACGCTGTCTAGTTCACTGTTGTTTCCCCAGGGTCTAGCATGCTATAATGCTTAAGAAGTATCTGGAGAGAAAGAGAGATCAGGACAGGAGAGAGACAGCAACGGAGACAGAGCAGAGAAAGAAAGAATGGCAACACTGAGACTGAGGGATGTTAATGTATCTGTAGCAGGGGCAGGGTCTCAATGCCCCGGCTTGGTACCCAAAGCACCCCACTTTCTGCAGCAGCCTCTGCTTCTAGTTGCAGTGTTTCATTTCAGTTCTTCACAACTGAGCCAACCTTCCTGGCCAGGGAAGGAGTAGCTCCCACAAATGGGGTCTGGGCCAGCCAGGGCTGGTTGGGTTGCTGCTCTCAGGCCAGCAGCTCAGCACATGAGTCTCTCTGTGCCCAATATGCCCTGGGTAGTGGCAGAAATCCAGGGTCATGAGGAAGTGAAACCCACCCCTGTGGCATTTCATCCATGCTACTGATGGATATGTCTGTCGGAGAGGCTTGGCTTAGCACAGGCAATGAACTCTAGGGTAGCGGGCAGTGCCCTGAGATTCAGCAGGACGAGACTTCAATTCAGTTGTTTCCCTATGCCGATCTCTTTCCAATATTAGGTCATCTTAGGCTGGACCAGTGGGCCCACCAAGCATCAGAGAGTTCCCATCTTTCTCCAGACACCCTGCTACCCCTTGCAGCCATGCCAGGCTCTGGCCTGTCCACACTGTCTTTGTGTCCCTGACATTCTCATCCAAGGCACACTTGTAGGAGACTCCCTCTAGTATGCTCTTCAGCCTGGCAAAGGGGGACAATGAGCTCCTCCTTGCTGACAGAAGGTGCCCTTTCCTGAGCAAGCCCCTGACCCTGGGAAGGGGGAAGAGACAGATCTTGAAAGCTGTGGGCCAAACCATCAGGATGATCAGCTACAGTGTAAAACACAACAAAGTCATCCATCAGTCTTTCTTCAGGTTATCAAGGTTAGGGATCCCCTTCGGGACCAGCTCTTTATCACCAACTAGCAAAAGCAAAACTCAGGGACACAACATTTACTTTTGATTTGTCTTCCCCTAAAATCACTGAGTGAGTTAGGAAGCCTAGGGCCAACAGATATTTGAACCACTGGGAACCAAAAGAATCTAAACTGAAAGTTGGCTGCCTTTTTTTCCCAATCTTTCAAACCTCTCTGTCAGAGAAACTCCAGATGCAATTACCTTTCACTAAAGAAGGGCGTATTTCAACAGGCTGGTGAATGTGTCTGCCACACACACAACACACAGTAAACCCTGTAGCCACTGAGAACAAACACCCACTCTCCACAGAAATCCACCCCGTTGCTGAACAGTACACAGTGATGGCTTTCCTTCCAGACTCTCCCTCACCTCTGGGAGAAATGAAGCAAGAAGGGGCAGCTCCTCCATCAAAAGCCCCCAGAGGCCACAACTCACTTTACAAATTTGAATCGGTACATTTCATGCAGACTTGGACTAATCCCCCCAAAAACAAACAGGCCACCACAGCGAGCAAAGTTACACAAAATTATATTGTATATTTAATAACACAGCTATGTCAAGTTTCTACGCCTATACCACTCATATGTTTCCCTAATGACAGAAACAAGAGAGAAGGGATTAAAACCCAAGTGTCCTGGGAAGCCTTCCTGACCACACTCACTCACATGATAGCAAGAGTTGTTCGGAGATGAGGAAAGGATTCTGCTGAGCATCTCCGTTTTCTTGGAGGGCAATAACAAATATGGTGTCTGCAGAGGAAGGAGGAGTCTGTCTCTTCCCCTCCTAGGCAAACAGGGCGATAGGGCTCTAGACTCATTTCACCACCAGGCCCCTCCCAGCCAGCTTGCAAGGGCCCTGCGCACTGAAGATCTACGTGCACTGGCACTCCTGGGATGCGGTGAGCATTCACAACTACGTGAGTGAGCTTAGCCTTGATTG
The DNA here is from genome assembly GCF_019923935.1 of Bubalus bubalis. NCBI lineage: Eukaryota > Metazoa > Chordata > Mammalia > Artiodactyla > Bovidae > Bubalus > Bubalus bubalis. The sequence continues at coordinate 22,642,972 of NC_059179.1, forward strand.
CATATCGTCTTCCTCCCCTTCCCCTCTCTATCGCAACTCTAGCCTCCAGAAATGGAATGTTCCCAGGTCCCCACTGAGCTTTTCAAGGGCCACAGCTACTGTGCAAGATTCTGGTGGGTGAAGGCCCTGCAGTGACCCAGGGGCCTGCCTCATGGCCCTCCCTGAGCACTACAGCATGTGGCAATAGGCTGGAGACCTGAGCCTCTTCAGCCCTATCCCACACGCACCCTTCCCTGAGCCTCAATTTCTCCATCTGCCAGGAAGGGGATGCCCCTCTCTCTTCCTCAACCAAGACACACTAGTTTCAGGCACTTAGTATTGTCAAGTGACCATCGCAGTTGTGTTCCCATCTTTCCCCACCACTGAGTAAGACCCTTGGGAGAGTCACCCCACAGCAAGTGTTCAGTCTGTACACAGGGCACACAGAGGAAAGGAAGTGAGGAAAAAAGTGATGGAAAGTAGAAGGGATGAAATCAAGTCTTTAACAGTTATTCATTTCCCTACTCTGAGTATTTACTATATTCAGCTAGAAATAATCTTTTAATAGCAATATAATGCACTGCACATTTTAAAAACTCTGCTTTTCTGTGATACTCATGGAAAAGTGCTCAGAACTCCATATGACCTCAGGAGATATATCCTGAGACCAGCTGGGCCCCACAATTACACCCAGACACATGCCCTTCCACCTCCAGCACCTCACTTCTGTTCCATCTCAACCTGTCCTCTTCACACTCATCACACAGCTCCAGACTAGGCCTCCTCTACTGGAAGAGGGCTGCCATCTATAAGTCACAAATCCTAAAAACAGAGTCATTAGTGTTGGTGCAAGATGTTATTAGATGTTGGTACAAGGAGGGCATGTAGGAGGAAGAGGGAAAGGTCTTTGCCTACCATCTTGAAGCCTACTGGCTTTCCTTCTGTGTTTTTTAAGTACCTAAACGTGGCTCTAAGCACATGACTGGTATTAAATATCATCCTCCAAGACTGTTTACAAATCAAGAACTCAAGGTCAAGAAAGGAAGGAGACGTTGACATTTGGACACAGGACAGAATACCTGCTTTCTTTCAGGCATGAACACCTCAAATTAAGCCTAGGGCTTGAGGTTTCACATTTCATACTACAAGTTTCTAAGTACACACACAGAAAAGAAGGCAGATAAGTCCCAGCATCAAAGATAAACATGATGAATAGCTCTGACAAGTTATTTTAAATAGAAGAAAGAGAATGAGATGTGCTGGGTCTCCCAAATGACCAGGTTCCTTCTCACTACACCAAGGAGCAGTGGGGGAATGAGTCGCTGTCAGGCAGGTGAGGAGCACCTGCCCTGGAGGACGGCTGCTGCCCATCTGCTCCTCACATGGGGTTCATGGCCACATCACATGAGTGACACTGACGACCACACTCGATAGGAAAGGTGGCTGGGAGGGGAACAGAAGGCAGCCATAGAGGGCAGGAACTCACAGGGGGAAAGGAGAGGAAAGAGACTCCTGCTGAGTCCTCACCTTAAGAAGACTGCAAAAGAGCAGTGTGACTCCATGAGGGCCAGGAGAAGCCCAAGGGAAGGGTGAGACATGAGAGCAGTCAAAGCCGCTAAACAAATGCTTTACCAGGCAGGAGATATTCTGGCTGACATAAGACTCGAGCCCTTTAAGCTTTGTAGAGTATTTTCACATTCATTATTTCAGATCATCTTCGCAATAACCTAGTAAGGATTATGAAAGAAATGGTATTCATATTTAACAGATGAGGAAACCATGGCTTCAAGCATTTACCCAAGGCCACTCTGCCGGTGACAAAGCAGAATTCCAGATTTGCAGAGCAGGCCCTCCACCTAGGAGGCAATGTCTTCCCAGACTGGGAAAATGGATGAGTTTACTGAAAGATTCAGATTCACTGACACAGTAAGAAGAAATTGATCTAATGTAAGATGAAAAATTCCTATCCCAATATATTTTGGGGGTAAGACAAAAAGCAGCAGAGAGAATACCAACATATACTCTGGTCATTTAGTACAACAACAATATCCCAAATGCAAACTACTTTTTAAAATAGTCCAAAACATCATTTGTGGACTTGAAAAGTTCATCTCAATAGTGAATGAAGGAATCATCCTGGGGCAAGAAAGCACACCAAGAAGACAAGATGTAAGGACACCAAGAAGACTCTTAGGGAGAATGTAAGGAAAACATGAGACCTCAGTTTTCAAAGATGGGGCTTATCAAGGACTTGGCAGAGGGTCTGGCATAGAACACATGACTAATGAATGTTAGCTGCTGGTAGCAGTGGTGGTTATACAGCAGAGCTAGTAATATTAAGAAGCTAGATCTTTCCTCAAATCCAGCTTCCAAGCTGTGGCCAAAAAAACAAAAACAAAATCCAAAGTCAGTTTATTGTGATCAAAACTACTTAGTGACAAAGGCAGACTCTGTCCTCAACCTCTCTTATCAACATCATCTTCAACAGCTACCACGCTCTATCCTGTTAACAGGTAGCCTAACACACTCCAGAGGAGGTGGCAGAAGGAGAGGAACACGAAGATGGGGATGCTGAGGAGCCTGTACATGTCTTTGGCCTGAATTCACGTGCAGGAAGCACATGGGCCATCTCCAGCCTGAAGAGCAGCCCTCCACCCCCAATCACACCCCAGCCCACCCATCTACTGAAGCCAGCATAAGTCCTCAGGTAAGTACCAAGATGAAGTCACCAGCCCACCTGTCACTTCCCGCCCATATAAATATCCAGCCCACAGACACGCAAGCTTGGCTAACTGGCTTTAAAGGGGGCAGCGTTAGGAAGAAACTGAGGAGGGGCCAGAGCCCAGCAGCTCCATTTTCCACCCTTGGCTCCCACACACTTAGGCCTCTCTACTCCCTGCTGCTCTTTCCTTCCCTTTTTCTGAGGATTGCTAGAATGATTTGTTCCGAACAGCGACAGGTTTATAGGTTAGTCGACACCTTCGCTCTGTGGAATTTTAATTAACTTCTCTCATCGTCAATATGCTAAGGAACGGGGTCTCCATGCTCTGAGGTCAGCAATGTGTTTCAGGTCCTGCTATATCAGCCGTCAAATTGAAGAATTAATGACGTGGCTAATCGGCTCTAATTCTTTAGGAAGAAAAAAGTTTGAAAGAGAGCTGTGGAAGGGGCAGGAGGAGGGGTGCAGGCTCCTTGGGGTGAGAAGAAAAAGGCTGAAGGGGGCTGAGCAAAGAGGGGGACCAACACTCTCCTAAAACACGTGACTGACTTAAACCTGACGCTGGAGGGTGTCAGCCCTACAGCTGTCCCATTGATCATTCGGTGGGGAGTGAAGGGTAAAGGAAGTGGCAGAAGACACCAGGTAAACGCTCTGATAGAGCAGGTGCAGAGAGGGTGTCTATGTACCCTGCTTGGGGAGAGGCTCTGCCTCGGTTTAAGCAAGTCTAGAAAGCAGAAGTCAGGATGCTTAGTCATGGGTAAAACTAGACAAACACCAGTCAGGCCAAAGGGTAGGATAAAGCCACCATCAAAACCGGCACTTCTGCTACAGTTGTCAATGAATCCACTCCACAAACATGACTTTGCACACAAGCCCAAGTGGACATGGCCCCAAGCCTCTCCTGATGACGCCCACCTGCCTTGTAAAATAAAAGCATTATTTCACAAGACAAAACCATACCCCAAAACATCTCCCTTACCTGAGCAATGGGCTGATAGCAATGGACCAGACTCGGTCTTCAGTCTGGATGGTGTGTAAGCACTGCCCCAGCCGGCCTGAGGCCAAAGGCCATACCTGGAAACAGGAGAGGAGATGCTCTCGTTGGCATTGCCTGGGATCGGGTAGGGGGTCTGGAAAGATGCACCAGGTGGAGTCCCTGTCCTGAGCGGGTGGGGGAATGGAGAATCTTTCTGTCCTGCACACACAGAGCTCTGGGGAGCACAGAAGGGCCTCTCCAGCTTCTGCCTTACCTACCTACCACCTGGAGAGACGCCAGCTCTGAATCCTAACCACCGTCTCACTTCCACCTGGGAATCCTTAAGCAGCAGCCAGTTCTATACTAGGGAATCAGTTTCACGTTCCTCAACTGGAATCCGACTGAGAAGCATTAGCAGGGGAGGCTCACCTCTCTCAGTAACCTCCCTGTGTTTGTGGGTTTTCCTTTTCCTATCTGTCACCAAGATTTTACTTTAGAGAGGTAGATAGACGGAAGAAGATCAAGGCCCAGTAAGAGAGGACAGAGATAGAATTAGAGTAGAATTAGAGAGACAGGAATAAAAGAGAAAGATCCAAGGGAAGAAAAATGGAAGAAGAGGACTTCAAAGTGGGAAGGTGGTGTGTTGTTGTTTGTTTGTTGATAATACCCAGAATCCAGTGCTATTCATGTCAGCAGGGAATTTAGCACCTAGTGTCACCAAAAGTAGCAAAAAAGCTTAACTCTTTTAAGCTTCCATATCTCCTACAGGTTAAAAATATTGCTTGGAGCACATTATCTGGTCCCTATCAGTCAGGAATGTACATTAGCAGCCACTCTGGGCTTAACTCTAATCAACACTCACAGAGCCCTCTCAGTGGTCAGTGCATTTAGAAATCGCCCATTAAGCACAAGGCCCGCTTACCGCACCCTACCCTAGATGACACACACAGGGGACTAAGCCTCTAACCAAACAGAGAGGAAACCTCAGATGTACACGGCTGTCCCCAGACAGCAACCGAGGAGGGATCCTGAGGCAGCCAGATGGATCAGTGACCTCTCAAGGTCCCTGTGGTGCTATAAGGGGAACACACGAAAGTCAGTCAGGACCTTAGATGGAAGAACTCTCAGGAAACATTCCTTGAGTTTAAGGGGTAGGTGATGGAGTGGGGGTGGTCCTGACTTCTTAGGATCACATATCTCTTCTCTAAAAAGGAGAAAGTGTTTCTTAGGTTTTGTGTGTCTATGATAGGGGGAGAAGGGTGTGAGTTACTTTTCCCAACATAGGGAAAAGAAAATAAATTTAATAAGAAGACACTGAATGTAGAAGGGCAGAAAACAATGGTCAATAATACAACTTTTCCTGGAATGTCATGATTTTGGCTCATTCTTTTGGATCAGGTCACTTTGGTAGTAACTAAATGCATTTAATGTCCTCTTTCAGATCGGCTCAGCTTGGAAGAGAAGTTTGCCTCTTCCCTGATGCAAACTACCGAGGAGACAGGTTCTTGTTGGGGGTGGGTGGGGAGACACTAAAGACTGTGATTATAAAATCTATGAGTACGGCTCAAGGCCAGAATTCACTCGAGTCCTTCACTGAACAGGCTGATGGATCCCACTGTGAAAAAACACAGAACAAAGTTCCTGGTTCCCAGGAGTGGCTCCAGAAGCATGCTGCAATTTCTCAAGCACAATCTAGGGAAAGTGGCCTCTTGACCTGCACCAGAAGCACACCATCCACCAAAACATGAGCATTCTGATCACATCTTAACCTTCAGTGCTCAAATCCAAAGAGACTCATCCCTGGAGAAGATATAACTCAGTGGAAGTGGACATATATACAGTCCTTTTATAAAACAACTGGCAATATGTATAAACACCCTTAAAAGGACCAAAGCCTTGAACCCGGTAATTCTAATGCTGAGACTCTATCCTAGGAAAATTATCCTAAAATGAAGAAAAACCTAATGATAAAAATATTACCTGCAGCTCCATTAGCAGGAAGAGCTCATAAGGGCTTTAGGATTAGACAAATCTGGGTTTGAACCCTAGTTGCTACTTATGTATCTCTGATGTTAGGAATATTTTATAACTTCTTAGCCTCAGTCTCCTCATGTATAAAACAGGAGGTAATGCCTCCCTCTTAGGGTTGCAGTGTGGAAAAGTGAAGCTAAGTGTAAAGCACCTAGCACAGAAGCACAGTATTTGGCAGGCATTAGGCATCAATAATGGTGGTTCTTATTACTACAGGAAAAGCTAGATATAAACATCCAATAGGAAAAATAATAATTAAATTATAAGTTCCATTGTGAAGCCATTAAAGATGACCAATAATTTACTATAATAATAGAAAACCTTAAAAAATAAAGTAGGCATAACAGGGTATACATAAGATACACTATGTGAAAGTCGCTCAGTCTTGCCCACCTCTTTGCAACTCCACAGACTATACAGACCATGGAATTCTCCAGGCCAGAATACTGGAGTGGATAGCCTTTCCCTCCTCCAGGGGCTCTTCCTAATCCAGGGATTGAACCCAGGTCTCCTGCACTGCAGGCGGATTTTTTACCAGCCCAGCTATCAGGGAAGGAGTGCAAAACAAAGTGAGGTTCCACCTCATGCCAGCCAGAATGGCCGTCATAAAAAATCTACAAATAGTAAATGCCGAGAGGGTATGGAAAAAAGGGAATCCTCCTACACTTCTGTAAGAATGCAAACTGGTTCAGCCACTATGGAGAACAGTAGGGAGGTTTCATTAAAAAACTAAAAATGGAGCTATGATATGATCTACCAATACCACTGTGGCACAGATCCAGAGAAAACCATAATTTGAAGAGATATATGTACCCCAGTGTTCACTGTACACTATTCACAATAGACAACATATCCACCGACAGAGGAAGGGATAAAGATGTGGTACATTCATACAATGGAATATTACTCAGTCATAATACAGAAATAAATAATGCCACTTGCAGCAATTTGGATGGACCTGGAAACTGTCATACTAAGTGAAGTAAGTCAGACAGAAAAAGACAAATATCATATGATAATACTTGCATGTATAATCTAAAAAATGGTACAAATGAACCTATTTACAAAACAGAAATAGAGTCACAGACATAGAAAACAAACTAATGGTTACCAAGGGGGACGTGGGGGGAAGGATAAATTGAGAGACTGGGACTGACACATACACACTACTGTAAGAAAAACAGACAACTAATAAAGACCTACTGTATATATAGCACAGGGAACTCTACTCAATGCTTTGTAATGACCTATATGAGAACAGAATCTAAAAAAAGGGGGATATAAGTATATGTATAACTGATTCACTTTGCTGTACAGCAGAAACACGACACTGTAAATCAACTATACTCCAATAATAATTAATTTTAAAAATAGATATATTATGACCATAATTATGTGGGGGAAAATTACACTAAAGAATAAAATGAGAAAATGAATAAATGTAAAGGGCTTATTAGCACAGTACCTGTACATTCTGTGTTATTATAAAACAAAAAAAGCAAACCTATGCACTGAAAAATACCTAAAAGATAAAAAATAAAAAAAACAGTTCAAATGTCCCCTCCTTCATAAAATCTCCCCTTCCAAGTCAGATGTGAACCCTCTAAACTCAAAACTTTCTGGCCATTTCCCTAGAGGCTTACAACTTCATAAACCTGGCCACTTCCAACCAGCTTCATAGCTAGTGCATGCAGTCTCAGTTCCCCTTAAAGAAAGACTATCTTCTTCCCCTTTGAAGCCTCACGTAGAGTAGGCACTTATCAGAATGAAGAAAAAAGGAAAAAAATGAACAAATGATCAGTCCTGGCCCAGACCCAGCAGGAATGTAAGCTACCATTCTATCACATCTCAGGATGGAGCCAGTCTCACTAAAGTCAGTCCAGAGAGGCAATCCAAGCTAAGTCACAGTAATTCTGAAACTTGGGTCAGGGTCAGGGGCCTACAGATGTTTACAGATGAACATGACTAAGTTCTTATGTAAGTCCAGGTTTTAGAAACCTGTAGAAGCAGCTGGAGAATTACAGATGCCACCAAAAAGAAATGGAGAGTCAGTTATAAAAGGCTAACTGTGGGTAACATGAAAATGGTCCAGGAAGATGAAGGTGGCTAAATGCAAAGACAACAATAGAAGGAGGGGACAGAAGCAGCTACTGAAAGCCAGAAAAGATGAGCTGGCCTAGAGGTCACTGGGAACCCCCAAAATAGCCGACTAGCTTCCTGGAGTTGAACCAAGGGAAGAATTCTGTCACTGACCAAAAAGAAATCTTCACAAGGAATAAGAATGTACTGTAGTGACAATTTGAGAATTAGAGAGTACTGATTTTAATGCTTAAAAACTCTAAAACACTAAATAGTTGTACTTAAAACATGAAACTAACCCAATATTCCAAGTAAAATTGCTGTCAATCTTCAACTGTAATCAGTCTATACCATGAATTGCTACATATGGTCATAAAACTTAGTTGTATACTGCTCTGGGTGGCAGACTACAGAGAAATGGATGGAAGAAAGAGATATCATTGAAGGTTTCACAGAGAACCTTGAAGCCATGACAATAAAATGCTAAAATGAGACAAGACTATCTAGGTCACACATGTACAAAAGGTTTCTAAGAAAACTGTCTTCTGAGAAGTATAGCAAAATTAAGGCTAGTTTTTTTGCAAGGAATGGTAAGAAGATGGTGACCAATCAGAAATGTGAAATGTTTGGGGTGGAGGATTCGGATAAAAGAAATTCAGTTTCCGTGTTGGTTTGAAAGATTTTCTGAATTTTTCTCAGGCTCCCTGTGCTGATGAGCACATCTCTCAGACAGAAGACAAAGTATAATAAAAAAATTAGCAAAGGGAGGAGAAACTTCCATAAATAGAAAGGAACATATTTAGTCCTTTTTACATAAATTAGCAACATTTTTACATGAAGGCATAATCAGTAAAGAGAACATGGAGTCAGAAAAGTTAGTAAAGACTGCAACTTCTCTCTCCTGAGTCTTCTGCCCCGTATGTCTTAGAGCCCCATTAGCTGACATGGATAAGCATTTTGCTCCTGTTAGCAATGTGGAGTCTCCAGACGCTGGGAAACACACAAGCAAGAACCTATCAAGCTTCCTGCACCATCAACTGAATTGTCAGCAAAGTTCCCACAGCCTCCCCAAAGGACCAGGCATATATGAGCCCTGGCAAGGGATGGACACAGAGATGGAGAAAGTTCTTCTCTGTCTCACATATGGAAGCCTATTTAACCCAGACATGAAGGAGCTGAGTCCATAAAGCAGGGGTCATGCTACTTATCAGTCTCATTCTGTTGGGCCTCAGCAGATGTCTGAGTTTAGACTAGGCAACTTGGCAATGACACAACAAACAATGCCCTCCTCTCATTGTCCTTCCACTGCTTACTAACCACATCACTCTCCAGAGAAGCAGTAAAAACACATTTTAATTATCAGCCCGATTCCTTATAAACAAGGTGGTAAAAAATTAACCTTCCCAAACACAAAGTGAGCAAAAGGTGGGAGATTTTAAAATAAAATATTGGGGTTAGAACTCAACCCACAAACTTGAGGAAACTCAGCTCAGGGAGGAAAAGCTGGCCAGGCCCTCTGTTTTTGAGTTCACGCCACATTTCAAGTGAGTGGCAAACTTCCCAGCCACTGTCCACTCCTTTCCCAGGCCAGCTGGCAGGGACACAGCCTGGCATGGCAAGCTGCATGCCAGAGGCACATAAGTGAGTTCTTTATTGTGCCGTTCCCCTGCTGCCCCAACTCAATGCCCTCCGCCAATCCTGAAACTCAAGCTCCTATCCACCCCCTCCCTCCCCACTCCCTATAGACAGGAGGGAATAGTAGTATGTAAGGAGGAGCTCTCACCTTGGCTGTCCTGTCTCTGGAGCCACTCACAATGATGCCCCCTTTGCAGTCCACACAGTTCACCTCCTGTACATGGGCTGAGTACTTGACAGTGAAGGTGCTATGAATCTTATGAATACCAATCTTCCCATCTCTAGGAGAAAAATAAGAAACCAGCCCCTGAGAGCCAATTACTTTCTCTGCAGGAAGAGAACAAGTCTATAGAAACAGCCCAAATCTCCAATGACTTCCAATTTGCTAAGCTTTAGGTAATTCAGCCCAGTAAGGTGCTGAGTTTCTAGATACCTTTACTTCTTCAGTGCACTTGCAGCTGAAGAAAGCTGAGAGACAAAACAAATCTCCCCCTTGAGAGTATCAAAACCAGCTTCCCTTTTCATTAAAGGTTCTTCCTGTTTTCCTTTTCCAGCTTACCCTATTAAGTACCTGCTTTAAATGGAAAAAAAAACATTACCCCTTCTTCTAGTCTCCCTACTCATCCTTTTGGAATAGAGACAGAAAAGTCAGAGGCAGGCAGAAGGTCCCTGAAGAATATTGAGGAGGAAGGAAGGAGAAGCCTGCAGCACTTACCCTCCTGCACTGATAATATGCGAGTTGGCCAGCACGAAGTGGCAAACGTCCTCATCATGTCCAGCAAAGACTCCCAGGGGCCTCCGGTTCAAGCTGGCACCATCTGGGCGGAACTGATAGGCCAGGATGAAATTAGCCTGGGATATGTACAGAGAATCACCCTCTAGCTGCATCCAGGGCATCTGACTGCAGAGATGAAAAACAAAATTTAAGGATCATCAAGATATAGCAGGAAAATTCAACTTTAGTCTTTAGAAAGGCTGACCAATCCCCAACTTAGTATTACCTGTAAGGCTAAGTCTATATCTCACTCCGCTCCTTCAAAACTACCACCTACCCTTAGGCTTCCCTAGAAAACTAGAGTGATTAAGCTTTGTGGTGACCCTATCTTCTTTATCACTATTTCCCTAGAAATATCTTCTTTATCATTATTTCCCTAGAAAACTAGAGTGATTAAGCTTTGTGGTGACCCTATCTTCTTTTGGCTTCCCTTGTGGCTTAGCTGGTAAAGAATCCACCCACAATGTGGGAGACCTGGGTTTGATCCCTGGGTTGGGAAGATCCCCTAGAGAAGGGAAAGGCTACCCATTCCAGTATTCTGGCCTGGAGAATTCCATGGACTGTATAGTTCATGGGGTCGCAAAGAGCTGTACATGACTGAGCGACTTTCATTTACTTACTTATCTTCTTTGGAAAGTCAGAATAAAAGACCCATTAAATAGTCACTTTTAAAAGGAGAATGCTTGGGAGTTCCCTGGTGGTCCAGTGATTAGGACTCGGTACTTTCACTGCCAAGGCCCCAGGGTTCAATCCCTGGTCAGGGAACTATCCCCCTAGCTACCCACGTGAAAGTCAAAGTGTTAGTTTATCAGTTGTGTTTGACTCTTTGTGATCCCCATGGACTGTAGCCTGCCAGGACCCTCTGTCTTTGGAATCCTCCAGGCTAGAATACTGGAGTGGGTAGCCATTCCCTTCTCCAAGGGATCTTCCCGACCCAGGGATGGAACCCAGGTCTCCTGCATTGCAGGAAGATTCTTTACCATCTGAGTCACCAGGGAAGCCCAGCTACCCATGGTGTCTAAATAAATAAATAAATGGAGAATGTTTAAGGCTTGAATTACTGGCTACCTACAGACTTCTTTTGAGTAGACAGAGCACCCCCCACCAAAAAAAAGCAATAATTGAGGGGTGGGGAAGAGCAAAAAGAAACCTTCCACTCAGATGAAATAATTTTCATTCTGTGTCCTCACTGATCTGAAGATTAAGTGGTAAGTTTCAAGATTCTAAGACTCCCATACACACCTTTTTCCCAATAGATCAGTTAGGGTGTGATAGAGAAAAGAGAAGAGTGAGCCCAGGGAAGCCCCATTCCCTTGTCCTACTAGAGCAAAGGGGCCACTTTTAAGTGAAAGGAATAAAGCCATTTAGGAAAGGATGCTAATGTACTGATTAAATACCTAGATCCTCTTAGAGGATATCTAAGTTTCTGTACTAGAGGCTAAGTGTGGCAATGGCAAAACATAGCTGCAGAGCAGTGTACTACAGTTTAGTGACTACAGAGAAATGATTGGCTCTCACAGAAAGCTGATAAGAGAAATCCACAAACAGTTAAAGATTCTAACCACAATCTGGCAGGAGGAAGAAACATTGGAAGCCACAGACCAGTCCCATGGCATGGAGTAAGCCTTAAAAACAAAGAGGACTCTGCCAGACACCATGCTCTCTGGTGGGGACTAAGCTCCTTTCCCAAGGTACATCCCCACAGACTGTCCTACACCACAGCAGGGTCCTGGAGCTACCATGTCCCAAGCAAAGCATAGGGACAGATGATTCATCCCCATTTACAGAGACACCATCTCCCACTGCCAAGTCTGTCTGAGCAAACTGGGCTGTGTTTCTTCCCCAGACTCCTTAATACAAGCGTCATGGGAATGTACAAAAGTTCTGCAAATTGACTTGACGGACCATTAAATGCAGCTTAGACTTTGTAGCAACTAGTTTCTGCACATGAGGTTTTAACAAGTGTGTGCATATATTATATGGAACATGTATAGTGTACAGATGCCTGCACTCTCATTCATTATGCACATTTCTCTTCAACATGCCCTTGCACAAGTTTGTGGCATACTCAAGTGGGGAACAAACAGAAGGGTTTGGAATTCATGTGTTTAGAGCCATCTGGTAAATAGCCATTTGCCCAGCATAAGAAACCAGGTTCATGCCAGGTGAACAGTGGAGAATCCCAGGGCAGCCTAGTAACCATTTTGTGTATTTATTTGCCACACTGCTTGAAACCAGCCCAAAAAGACATCAGGAACAAAACCTTGATAGAGAAATAAACTCTTCCTTCTGGCAACAAAAGGCAAATAGGAAGCAGAAGGTAAAGCCCTTTGTCACACCAGTTCATCTTTCTTCCCGAGTTTCTTTACCATCACCACTACCACATAATTCACAGGAACTCGTGTCAGTCAAAGCAGGAGAAGTTGGACACAAGCAAAACTGGACACTTCTTCATCACATGAAGAAGCCTGCCTGGCCCTATGAGCAGAGCTCCAGGTCAACTGGAATGTGGAATCATGCTGTTCCCTGTCCATTCCAACCAATCAACAAGGAGTACTTTTTGGTAATCAAATAATAACTGGAATAATTTAGCATCAGTGAGGTATAAAATCTGTAGCATCAGCAGCGCCAAAGCCATTATTTAAATCTCTTGCCATTTTTTCCTAAGCTCTGCCTCCTATAACATATATATCCAAACCTTTAGATCCTATTTAGCTTTTTAATAAAAGTAAGGGAGAGCACTACAGGAAGCCAAGAGGGAGGGTGTAACTCCCTAGAGTAGAACATTTTTTTTAAAAAATTATAAAATAAGATGAGGTGGAGTATTGGCTTCATTTCTTTCTTTTGATGAGGTATATTAACAGAGGTTACTTCTGAGTGGTAGGATTTAGATAAGTTTATTTTCTTCTTTAACTTTTTCTTTTTTTTTTAATTTCTACAATAAACATTTATTATTTTTATAATCATAAAAATACAGGCTCTGTTAAATTAAAGTACATTTTTGGGGGGGTAATCTTTTTTCAAATGTGAAAAAAAAGTTGTCCTTCTGATGCCCACTTCGTGGTGGTTAAAGAATCACCACTGGCTCATCACCCAAGTCAGGCACATTTATACTCCAGCGCGGACTAGATTTTTCATTCCCAGTATGCTTTTATGTCCCAGGGAGCTTTAAAGGAGTCAAGAGGCTACTTACCTGCATCTCCACTTCAGCAGAATCCCCTCTCGGCAGCGCCCCAACCTCCAGTTCTGAGATATCTTCACTCGTTCCTTTACTGGTACACTGGCCATCCTATGTCCAGACAGAGGAGATAATCCAGTCACTACACTGACAACCACAAAAAACTCCCTGGGCTTATGAGTCAGGACTCAGGAACATGCAGAAAATATCTGGATAGAAATGAAGGGGTTAGGAAATATGAAAGAGATAACTCTTCTATCCCACATTAGGATAATCAAGAAAGCCGAGAACAGCAGCCCGTGCTCTGCAGTGTCCATAGTGATACCAAAGCAATCTAACAGAGCAAGGGTAACAGAGAGTACTGGCACAACTGGCTAGCCATGTGGAAAATATCCCTACCTCACACCATACAAAAAAATTAATTAAAAACAGATCACAGATTTAAACATAAAATCTAAAACTATAAAGCTGTCAGAGGAAAAAATATAAAAATAGCTCTGTGAGTCAAAGTAGACAATAGTTTCTTAAGACACACAAAGCAATAATACAAAAGAAATATCCAACAAATTAGATTTTATCAAAATTAAAATTTTCTGCCCATCAAAATGAATACACAAGCCACAGTCTGGGAGAAAGTATTCACAAAACATATATTTGACTGAGAGGATTATACCCCCCAAACATCCTTGTATATGTATATATTTTGAAGTCTAACAAGGAACTCTCCTACATTCTTGGTGAGAGATGACAATGGTACAGCCACTTTGGGAAAAGGTCTGGCAGTTTATTATTGATCTAAACATACACCTACTCTATGACCTAGCAATTGAGGCTTTCATAAGGGCTCAGATAGTAAAGAATGCCTGCAATGCAGGATACTCGGATCCAATCCCTGGGTCAAGAAGATACCCTGGAGAAGGAAATGGCTACCCAGTCCAGTATTCTTGCCTAGAGAATTCCACAGACAGTGAAGCCTGGCAGGCTACAGTCCATTACTCAAAAGAACTGAAAACATATGCTCACAGGAAGACTTACACAAGACTAGTCACAGGACAGATCTTCCCAGGATCCCATCTAGTACCCACATTGTATCTAGTTGTGTCTCCTGAGTCTCCTCTGGTCTAACAGTAGTTTCTCAGTCTTTCCTTATTTTTTCATGATCTTCAGTTCAGTCGCTCGTTGTGTCCAATTCTCTGTGACCCCATGGACTGCAGTACATCAGGCCTCCCTGTCCATCACCGACTCCCAGACCTTGCTCAAACTCATGTCCCTTGAATCAGTGACACCATCCAACCGTCTCATCCTTTGTCATACCCTTCTCCTCCTGCCTTCAGTCTTTCCCAGCATCAGGGTCTTTTCCAATGAATCAGTTCTTTGAATCAGGTGGCCAAAGTATTGGAGCTTCAGCATCAGTTCTTTTTTTTTTTTTTTTTTTTTTAGCATCAGTCCTTCCAGTGAATATTCAGGACTGATTTCCTTTAGGATTGACTGGTTTGATCTCCTTGCAGTCCAAGGGACTCTCAAGAATCTTCTCCAACACCACAGTTCAAAAGCATCAGTTCTTCAGCACTCAGCCTTCTTTATGGTCCAGCTCTCACATCCATACATGACTACTGGAAAAACCATACCTTTGACCAGACAGACCTTTGTCAGCAAAGTAATGTCTCCGCTTTTTAATATGCTGTCTAGGTTGGTCATAGCTTTTCTTCCAAGGAGTAAGCGTCTTTTAATTTCATGACTATAGTCACCATCTGCTGTGATTCTGGAGCCCAAGAAAATAAAGTCTGTCACTGCTTCCATTTTTTCCCCATCTAATTACCTGAAGTGATGGGACGGGATGTCATGATCTTCATTTTTTGAATGTTGAATTTTAAGCCCATTTTTTTCACTTTCCTCTTTCACGTTCATCAACAGGCTCTTCAGTTCCTCTTTGCTTTCTGCTATAAGGGTGGTGTCATCTGCATATCTTAAGTTGTTGGTATTTCTCCCGGCAATCTTGATTCCAGCTTGTGCTTCATCCAGCCCGGCATTTCACATGATGTACTCTGCACAGAAGTTAAATAAGCAGGGTAACAATATACAGCCTTAATGTACTACTTTCCCTATTTGGAACCAGTCCGTTGCTCCACGTACGGTTCTAACTGTTGCTTCTTCACCTGCATACAGATTTCTCAGGAGGCAGGTCAGGTGGTCTGGTATTCCCATCGCTTTCAGAATTTTCCACAGTTTGTTGTGATCCACACAGTCAAAGGCTTTGGCATAATCAATAAAGCAGAAGTAAATGTTTTTCTAGAATTCTCTTGCTTTTTCTATGATCCAATGGATGTTGGCAATTTGATCTCTGGTTCCTCTGCCTTTTCTAAATCCAGTTTGAACATCTGGATGTTCTCAGCTCACATACCACTGAAGCCTTGCTTGGAGAATTTTGACCATTACTTTGCTAGCATGTGAGATGAGTGCAATTGTGCGATAGTTTGAACATTCTTTGGCATTGCCTTTCTTTGGGATTGGAATGAAAACTGACCTTTTCCAGTCCTGTGGCCACTGCTGAGTTTTCCACATTTGCTGGCATACTCAGTGCAGCACTTTCACAGCATCATCTTTTAGGACTTGAAATAGCTCAGCTGGAATTCCATCACCTCCACTAGCTTTGTTTGTAGTTACACTTTCAAAGGTCTACTTGACTTCAGACTCCAGGATGCCTGGTTCTAGCTGAGTGATCACACCATCATAGTTATTTGGGTCATTAAGATCTTTTTTGTATAGTTCTTCTGTGTATTCTTGCCACCTCTTCTTAATATTTTCTGCTTTTGTTAGGTTCATACCGTTTCTGTCCTTTATTGTGCCCATCTTTGCATGAAATGTTCCCTTGGTATCTCTAACATCTTGAAGAGATCTCTTGTCTTTCCCATTCTACTGTTTTCCTCTATTTCTTTGCATTGATCACTGAGGAAGGCTTTCTTATCTTTCTTTGCTATTCTTTGGAACTCTGCATTCAGATGGGTATATCTTTCCTTTAAAACTTTTAAAATTTCTTTTTATCTTTTGCCATTCTAAGAAGCAAAAAAAGATTCCTCCCTGTTGTTCAAATATGTATTTTTTCTAATTATGGCTAAGACTGAATATATCTGGTCATGTCTGAAAGCCATTTCTTCTGCGAAATGCTCATCTATGTTCTTTGTCCCTCTTCCAGTTAGGCTTATGGTCTTTTACTTGTGTGTTTGTAAAGGTTCTTTATATATTCTGTGATGTCAATCTTTTCCTAATCTACTATTTTCTTTTACTTCATAGTATTTTTTTCATGTAGACATTTTGATTTTTATATATCCATTATTTCATGTCAATCCTTGCCAGAAATGACCCAAACTGATATGAATTTAATATGCAACAAAGTAAAGTAAGGAAAGAAATCACTACTTAATTAGGGCTGTTGGGTTTGTATAACATATCCCAGCCTTACTAGAAAGAAAGGAAAGAAGAAAAATATACATGCCTAGAATAGACTCTAAAATAGTCAACTTTGGGTAGCCAACTTTGGGTGTTTTTACTTTTTTCTTTGTGTTTTTATATTATTTCCCAATTTTTCTACAATGTAATATTTTGGTAAAGATAAAAACATTCATTAAAATAATAATGCTCTTGATAAAACTGGATACATATCAATAGAGCAAAAATTCTCATCTCATATCATATGTATATTTTCCAAAAATGAAAGAGTAAATTTAAAAGACTTTAACTAGAAGGTTTTTAAGTATTTAAATTTTACATACTGCATAGAAGGAAAAAAAAGAACAAAATGAAAGTAACATAGTAGGGGAAGGCTAACAATTAATGCTATGAGTACAAGTTTTATCCCTAAAGCTTTTAGGGGACTGATAAAAATCTATCAGGATAATAGCCTGTCTCTGATACCCCGTCATCAATATCCAATAGCAGATAAGAGCAGGCACACAGTGTTCGCATGATAAACACTGCAGAAACATCCTGAAACAATAAGAGTTTACAAACATGCACATTAAAACAATTAATAAAGTGCCACCTCACATCTATTAAGTGGAAAAATCACATGCTAGCTTTGGTTTGATAAAAGGGTTTGGGTTTGTTTACATATTGCTGGTGGCTTGCTAGTACAGTCTTCCAGAAAGGAACTCTGTCAAGAAAAGTTGTTACAGGACAGCTTCCGACCCAGCATTCCCAACACTGTCTCACAAAGAAGTAATTCAAAAGAAAAATATTTTTTACAAAGATATTTGTAGTTATAGCTGTATATTAAGAGCTAAAATCTAGAAATAGCCCAAATGTCTATCTGTGGGGGAAAATGGTATACTAATGCAATAGAATAAATATGGCTATGAGAAATGACAAATGTGAACACTGCAAAACATTTTGGATATTACTATAACAATAGTGGTAATTTTAAAATAAAGTCTAATTGATAAAAATACTACATAAAACTATGTATCCATAAATAGCTCAGAAGAGGTAAACAGATGGAGTTTTAGGAAGTGAGTATTTCTTTTTAATATGCATGACATAACTGTTGATAGTTTGGTCTTTTCATTTTACCTTTAACCTTTTTATTGAGTTTCATTTAACTAATAGATTAAATGAAGTTGTGAGAAAGGCACAGAATGCAAATGCAGGAAACTTATCCGAGCCCCAGTCCCGCCTCTTACAACCTTGGTTACCTAATTTTTCTATTGTCCATTTTCTGCACATATGAAATAAGGACAGTATTTCATGCAATTGTGATGTTTTAAAATGACAACTAAAACAAAACAACAGATAAGTTACAAATCACTATGAAAAAGGTTATTTTTTATATACAGTAGTTTATATTGATATATGGTGACATCACTATAGCTAATCTAATAATCATTTATTTTTCTTCTAATTTAATTGCATCTCTTAGAAAGTATTCTTTTAAAGTCAGGCTGAATGATTAGGATTTGGGTACACACATGTTAAAGCTAATATATATTACTGAATTCTTCCACTGGGTGAACCTCAGTCTCACATCTCTACACAGCAATCTACACTACTGCTAGATGGTTAGAAAACTGAGGTTAGCTATGAACAATCTCCTCTTTCATATCTGGGACTGACTTGGAGATAAAGTTTAACAGCAAGTCTAATCTTTTTCACTAACACTTCAGTTGTTTTGGTCCATCCTGTTAACTGTCTTTTATGGTCCTCAGTTTTAGCTCTAAGTTAGTAGGTAAAGGTGAAACCAAAAATTGAATATTCTGGATCATACAAGAAGGAAATAAAGGGGAAAGAATCAATATACTTCCTGAATTAGGATAAGGACAATACTTCTCTCATCTCCCTGGTCACTTAAATGCCATTTGGTGACACTTTACTAAAGGTCAAACAAAACACTGCCCTGAGGGCCTGATCACAGCAGCAAGAAACTTTCAAAGTTGAACTTTAGAAGCTGCTACCAAGCGGCAGGTGCAGGCATCCTCTCCCACAAACAACAACATAATCAAAGTACTTGGCTCTGGCCCTTCAAAACAAATTTAAACTCTAAAAAAATGTTCCACTTGGCTTTCACTTGAGAAATAGTGAGAAACAGTACCACTTTGCTAAAAGCAGCTTAACGCAGCTTTTTTTTTTTTTTTTTAATCCCTTTTGTTTGTTCGATTCTTCCTGATGGTTAATTTCCCTAGTTGATGGCCAAATCATATGTATATTCTTACTGGCTTTAGCACTTGAAAAATCAGGAGGAATAAAAAAAAATTTCTCTCTCTGAAAACAAGTAGCCCTCCCTCCTTGTGGGGACCTATCACAGCCTAGTTAAAGGGAGTTGGTAGAACAAGGCACCCAAAGAGATTGAAAAGACAGGAGCACGTGCCCCTGGGAATTCAGCAGGGACTCTTGCTTCCCATCCCAGAAATACTCTCCGGTTGGCTGTTCCTTCGACAGTTAGTGGTGTAAAGTGGGGGTGCTCCCCCCAAAATGATTAGTGCCCTGTAAATAAACCTCTGGCGCAGCTGTTAATGCATGGAGAAATCTCTAACCTGGCCCGTGGGCCTGGTGGAACTTCCATTTTCCCAGCCCTCTTTTCTCTTGCCTCAGGCTCATTTTTCCACTTGGCCCCCCTCCCTCTCAGCTTTCCGGCACTTAGTCACCATTATAGTTTGACTGCATTCCTGGGTGCATGACCTATTTTAAACAAAAACAACACAACATGCACCCACAGTAAGCTATCAGGCCCCTTAGAATCTTGGCAACAGTGAGTCCAGAGGGACAGAAATTAATCTAGGCAGTTATCTAGAGTTCCCTTTCATTTCATCTCTCTTCATTCACACTCCAAACCAAAAGCAAATAAATAAACCGAATTTGAAGAAAAATGGCTGAGGGATGAAGGGGGGAGGTGTGAGTATACTAGAGAAGTCATATCCACACAGTCTCTGAGATCGGAAACCTCCTGGATCACAAATCAATTTCCTTCTCTGGCTCATCTTGGAAGTTTGATTCCCCTTGATACCATGCATGCTACCTACCTGCTGCAGACTGACATGATTTCCATAAATATAACATCTTGCTGCCTTGGGAATTCAGGAGAGGAGGGTATCTGTCCACAAGCACAGAACAAGGCCATCTCAAGGGGCACTGGGCTAAGGAGCGGGGACAGGACCATACAAAATGATGCCTGGGGCTTGGAGTTTTAATTCAACATTTTCTCAATTCTTTGCTCTTTTTGCTCACTGGTAAGCAGATTTCCCCCATACAGCCTGCGCCTACCAGTGCTGCTACCAAGACTAAGACTTTCGCTTTAATGTACACACAAGTATTTAAACAGTCCAAGACAAGAAGCTTCTAACCCTTCCTTCATACATATGTTACACTAAATCCTCCAATGGCCTCAGGAGCAGAGGTCTATAATTAAGGTTCAAATTAAATCAATAAAAAACCATATATTGTGTTAAACTCTTATCCTTCAGGCCAGGAATAGGAAACAGCCTCAAGACCCAAGGTGAAGTGAGATTACAGAGAACATGCCCAGCATGACAACAGGACAGAGAGCACAAGGAGAGGCATGGAGCAGACCCACATATCCCTTGAAAGGCTTCCAAGCGTCAGCTCCCCATACTTGTTCAACCTCACCTCCCAGGGCTTCACACTCCACAACTGAACTCCCACCAAGCCATATCTCTTTTACATTCCTATCCCCTATCTTCTCCTATATTGCCAGACCAGCCTACCTTTGTGCCCAACAAATGCTTACTTCCCACTTTGGGACCTAGTCAAATCCATCCATTCTTCAAAATCCAGCTTTAAGCCGCTACTTCCCTGACTCCTCCAACATTCTTCTCTCTCTCATGTGAACCCTTAGACTGAACCTACCGTAAACTATGACATTGTTAGCTTTGCATAGCTGTATGCCTCAGTTGTCCAATACAGTCATAATTTCCACAAAATTGAGTCTTAAAACTCTCAGTACTTCTAAAAGTGGATCTCAACTAGTATGCTTCAGAGCAGTGATATACCAGGAACCTTAAATAAGTCTGCTATAAATTTTTTAATGATTTATAGACCTTATTTTCACTCAACCAAAGATCCACATTTTTATGAAAACATCTGTCAGACAAATTACTGAGCCACAATATGGCTTATGACACAATTTGCTACAAAAAAAAAAGACTGCATGTTCAGAGCAACATACATGAACTTAACCTCTAAAGATATAAGAGTACAAGGTCAGGGCAGTAAACAGTTCTACTCAGACATTAACATACCAAAGCAAGTAAATGGACAGGTTTTTCAACTTTCTGAAGCCAGCTTTTTTAAAAGAAGACATTCATCTTTTAATCCTTTAATGTACTATCAAAAGTTCTATCACACAAAAATACGTCTTAGACACAAAAGGTAAGAACCTTGTTCCTAGTATAATAGGTATTTTGATAGATACTGCCTAGGAACTGCTTAAGCAAGTTCTCAAAAGTACAGTTCTCCCTTTGGCAAGTCACACTTTCAACAAGACTTACAGATTTTTCAAGAGCCTAGACACACTACCTTCAAGCTCCAAAGGCCTTTCCTAAAAATGTACAAAGTACCACATCTTCAGAAATTCAACCAAGGCCACCAAATTCTTATGCTAGAGAGGCTCAAGGAAAGGAATCTGAGCAGATGAAGTATCTCAATGTGGCACCCACGTGTCAAAGTTGTCCAAAGCAATGGGCATAACCCTGATTCTTTATGTGGGTTTAGGATTTAAGACTGTGTTCACATTCATTTCCTCCTGCTATTGGTCAAGTTCTAAATTTGCAGGGCACTTGATCAGTGTTTGTATTATGCAAGACATTAGAAGATATTAAGCGGGAGAAAAAAGAATTTGGTGTCCAAAATATTTTGGACAATGCTGAAACAAAAGTAAACAGGTCTCTCTTGTACAGGACTTCCTTTAACTTACCAATGGGCATTGTGAGCTCTCGAAAGTGGGGACATGGAGCACAGCATTTCCCATACTCATTTAATCATAGAATCAGTTTTTTAAGAATCCCACAATACAGCTTTCAGAAAGGCTGATCTAGCACTTTCTAACAATAAACAACATCAAGAAAGATGCCACTATTTTTTGTGAACAGGCCATCTTCTGAGTCATGAATCAGGCACTACCAGACTCAGAAGTGAACTTGGTTCTCATATCATCACAATGACTTTTCCCTGGGCTCCCCATCTGAAATGCAAGGAATAATTATACTGCTCTGCTTCCCAGGGTTATTTTTTTATTGTTTTTAATCTTGTGATTGTGTTCCATATTAATCACCAAAACAGGTTCTCAGCCCAAGTGGCCAGGCTTCAACATCACTGGTGCCCTTGCAGCCTGGATGAAGAGATGGAGAGAACATGAACCAGACGCCACTCAGAACGCTTTTACATCACCAGTTGCTAGGCCATTATGATAAAGTCAGACTACAGCCAAGATAAGGGATGAAGGGAGGCTCTCCTTTAGTAACTCACTTCTGGAGGGAGGCCCCTTAGTCACACACACCACCTGTATCTGAATCTTGACTCACATTTTCAACATGGACTTTCTAAATGAAATTCAAAGAAACACAGGAGGTCAGGGAAGATTCCCTGGATCTACAGGGAAGAAAGAAAAAGCAGCACCAGCAGAAGTCTATTTCCCTTTCTCTACAGAGAAAGAACCCATTACAGAGCTAGTGAGCAGGGGAAATAGCTTTCCTTTCAGTGCAACAGCTTTCCAGGAAAAGTATCTCAACATATTTACTATAAAACAATTTAATTTCCCTGTCCCATCACCTGCCACCCCATCCCCATCCCCGCAAAAAGCCCACAGATTGTGGATTTCCTCTCATTCTTGGCAGAGTTACCAGAAGAAATATAATACCCCCTTCGGACTGCTCCCAACAGCTGCTGGAACAAGAAGGGGAGCTGGGGGTAACCTTCCAAAGCTGCCTCTAAAAATGACCATTTCCCCTGCCAAACCATGCAGTCAGTGAACACAAGACAGCCCTTTCTCTACTTTCTTAAAGGGGAGATCCCAAAAGCAAGTGTTCCCTGGCCCAAAATACTGGTCTCCAGCCCAACTGTCCTCCTCAACTTGACTCTTAAGCTGGCACTTCTAATACCTAATTCTTCCTTAACATGCACTTCTTAAAATAATCATCTACTTCTTCACTAGCATTTTTGGCTAGTTTAACCTGCTAATATCCAAGTTAGGGTTCTTATCAAACTCCCACTCAGTAATATATCCTTGTCTCTGTCCACCTCCAAAATACAACATTCCTCAGGTGTGCATACAGCGCACATGCACGCGCACACACACACACACATCTCCTTTCAGGTCAAGAACCTTCCTCCAAAAATTCAAGGAACAAAGTCAGCAATGGTAAAGTTGCACTGTACCCCAGCCCTTTTCCCCTTTCCCAACATGATCTACACTAAATACACCTCAGTTCTGTCTAGAAAAGCCCCACTGCCAGGCAGAAGAGAAACTTCCAGTTAGCCTTCAGCCTCTCAGCTGAGACCACCAACAAAGAAGTTCATGAATGTCAACTGGGGGCACAGGCAATATCTCTCTCTGCTGAGGAGAAACTGGACAGAGCCTCCAGCATCATTCCCCAAAGGTGACAGCCGGGGTTGAGTGAAGACCGTGAAAACTGTACAAGAGCTGGGGGAGAAAATATAATGCAAGGAATGATTTGGAATCAGGGGCAGGAGAAGGTGGAGGCATGAACTGGCTGACCCCAAATGTCTTTTCCATCTCTAACTCCTATGATTCTTTGACCTCCAATTTTGTGCTGCGAACAAGGAATGGAAAGTCAACAGACGTGGTGATGTTTTGAAAGAGCCTGGCAGTCTGCTCTTGTCATTTAGTGGCCTTTGCATGTATTTTTTAAGGTGTCTCCATGCCCTGTCTTCATTTCACAGTTGTCACCTTTCTCAGCAATTTGAGCTCATGTCAAATACCAAAAAAGAAGGAGAAGAAGAAAGAATGTACTGGCAATTAATTGTGGGCTAAAGAGGGCCAGACACGGGGGCCCATTGGGTGGCCCAGACTTTCAGGGAGGGCAATGTGGACAATTGGATATAATGAAAAACTGACTTCAAGTTGAGACAAGGGAGTCAAACCTCTAACAAGGGATAAATTCTTTCTCCAGACAGTCTCATACTCAGTTTTAGATACAGGTGAAACCTTTACATGATTCAAAATTCATAAACATATTCTTAATTAGAACAAACATCTTGCTTCTACTGATTACACCTTAAATTCTAATACTTGTTCAAATCTGAGCAAGACTGCTAAATAAAAAGGACTTTTCTCAAGAATAAACCAAATCTTTGGATTCTCAACTTCATCTGATGGCCGGCACACCTGAGATAAATTCTGGAGTTTATCAAAAATCTGTTTCTGTAGATCAGAGTGTGGGGGCATGTCAATTTTCACTGGAAATTCAAAACTCAACTTTCTCCTTGTTTTTCCAAACAGTCAATCTCATCTTCAATATTCAAAAGTTATTGGAGCCTGGCCTCAAGAAGAGTCTACCTGAAATTCTCCCTGTTACATGGTTCTGAGTTAGGACCAGAAACTAATTCAGTGCCAGGGTTACTCCAGAGTTAAAGTTAAGCTGCCACACAAAGATAATTCCTTTCTATGTCAAACACTTAAAAATAATTTTTTTTAAATGTGTATGCTTCATCAGTAACCTCGCTGCCAGTTTGATTTCAAGCAGCTCAAGCACAATCTTTACCTAAGACGAAGGGGCTAGACATAGAAAACTGAAAGTGAGAAAGAGTATTGAAATACTTGCAGAGATTTCATTCCAACATGAACTGTTTATCTTGTAGATTATGAGGACTTTGGGATTCTCCATGATTCTGCCTTGAAAGTTAGGAGAGTCATCCCCTACTGTTCGAGTTTTACAAGACTGGAAAGGAGATAAGCAGCTTCCATATTCTCAGTCTTGAAGGAAAGTCCTCCAGTTTGCATTTGGAGGTATTGACTGCACAAGACCATTTCCTGCTTCCACAGGTGTATTGCTTTATTTATTTCAAATATGTAAACTGAACTCACTTTTATTAACTCACAAAACCATTCAAAACAAGGCCTTTCCAAAAAGTTGAAAATAAATACATTCATATATGAAACCTTTCAATGAACTGGAGAACAAGTAAGTGATTGCTTTCTAGGTACCGCAGAAAGGTGAAAGAGAGAGCTGAAGTTACTTTAAGTTGCTAATTGTTTTCTGAAAATCACTGTTTAGGCCTTAAAAGTAACCAGTGAGCAATGTCTTTTCTGTTCAGAGTTAGGAAACTTTATGCTTTCTGGGTCAAAAAAATGCTCTTAGGTGCAATCATTTTAAAACAAACAAACACACTCTGCTTATCTGTGTCCATCTCACCACTTTGGACGTTAATCATCACTGAAATAGATACCCCAGTCCCTCAGCCTCAAAGAGCTCCAAGCCTACAAGACCCTGGCTAAGGAATGAATGTACATGCCAGGGCAAACACTTCAGAGCCTGACTCCCTAAACACCTATTGTTAATTCTAGGCAAATCTATGACAGGCAAACGCAAGAGAGAACCCAGGTAATGCTCAAGGGATATTTGAAATAAAACTCAAGTTTGAAAACATACAGGACTTACTTTAGGAGGGAGACAATCAAGAGAGGTAAAAGTATTTAATATAAGACAGCAAAAGTATTTTTTTAATAGATTTACATACACGGGTATACTTTTTTCTTTCCATTCATTGCTTTTGTTAACTTACAGTGTCCGAATTTACAATTAGCACCTTTGCTCTTCCACCTGTCATACTTTCTAACTTCTTGCATTTAGCCTATATTATAAACTGACAGAGTTAAATTTCACTGTTTTGTTCTTGAAGACTGAACTAGCTTAGTTTTGCCTCTACTCTTTAGGGAAAACTTAAAAGATTGCTATATGAAACATTTCCTTGATTTTTATATTAAAGATATTTCTATTCCTCCAGGATTCATAAAACTTTCAAATAAAAATGATTTTAAACCAGATGACTGACTCAAACTGTCTTTGTGTCCACTTTAAAAAAAAAAGCTCAGGAAACCTACCAGTATTCACTGGTAGGGCAAGAGGCCTAAAGGGAAGCAAATTATTTGTTTGTGGTTTCAAAGTGGCCAAAATGCCTTCAAGCACAAGTATAAGACCATTAACAAATCACAAGGAACCAAAGCAGTTCATCTTACTCAACAAAGCTATGATCAGTTAGGAAGAACCAAACTGAATGGGACTTGCCCTGGGCCGGAAGGTCAGTAAACCTTAGCAGTTTGTGTTTCTGAGAATTCAGGAGGCTCTTCAGCAGGGAGAGCAGACCCTAAAGCCCACAGCTTCTGCTGTCATGTTTCCAAAAACATTCAGGACAGGTGAGAGAAATTCAGCCATGTATGTGTTTTCCCCCACCTTCTGTCTTTAGGCAGCCTCTCTATGTCAAACCATCTCCACTTTTGCTATATACAGACTGACTAGAGGCGAAGCCACACAACTTGAAAGTTCCATTTTACAACATTTACTGAGTGCCTACTATGTGCTGAACACTGTGCTATCACTAACACATCACAATGGTTAAGCCTCGTTTTACTGGCTATGTTACTCTCATTCTTTATAGATGATAAAACTCTGGGGCAGTGAAGTGTGGCTTCTCATAAAATGAAGTTTTGTGCTTATAAAAACTTGTCCTACTGTCCAGTGTACAGTTAATTAGCCCAAAATACGAACTACAGCCCTGCCACAATCCGAACAGCCATATTTTCACCGAACTTTGGGCCCAGGCTCCCCAATGCCCTAAGATGACTGGGGCACACGCCATCTCCCTCCAGGGATGATCACCACCCCTCTTGGTGGGTTATCATGTCTCTGCAGCTGTCCAAAAACAGACCACACTGGTAAACATTCTCTCCACCTGCTGTAACATGCATAACTTTCCCCCTCAACTCAGAAAACATGAGCATGACCCTGCTCTTTATCAACTGTTATGGTAAAACAACTTCCTAGAAGGCTGGCGATACCACATCCTAGGACACAGGCAAGAAATCAAAACATGTGGCTAAAAAATAACAAAGCCAAATCACCTGGCGGTCTCAACGCACCTTATACTGTAAAGTCATTTTCATTTTGTTATTATCACTTACAGAATGCACACTCATTTACATTATCTCCCAGAGCATTTGAAAAGGAAAGAAAAATAAACATAAATTCTTTCATTTGTTCATTCAGTCTCTATAAGGAGAGCAGTCTATGGCCATACCACCTTGAAAGTGCCCGATCTCATCTATAAGGAGAGCAAGAAAGCCAAATTTTGCCGTGGCTGGATTGGGTTTAGGCATTTCAGACAACTGCTCTTCTAGGTCAACTGATATGTTCTCTGAAAGAGTTTTTCGTTATAAGAAATGAAGATGGGCTTCCCTGGTGGTCCAGTGGTTAAGAATCCACCTTGCAATGCAAGGGACACTGGTTCAGTCCCTAGTCTGGGAAGATCCCAAACCTGGCAGGGCAACGAGGCCCGTGTGCCACAACTACTGAACCTCTGCTCTGGAGGCCCCGTGCAACAATTACAAAAGCCCTAGAGCCTGTGCTCTGCAACAAGAGAAGCCCATGCAGCAACAAAGACCCAGCACAGCCAAAATAAACAAATATATGTATATTTTTAAAAATTCTTTTAACAAAATGAAGGTAACAAGACTTATATGCCCCCCAAATCCCAGAAAATCATAATTATCAACAACAAAATCATACTAGAAATAATAAAAGTTAAAACAATAAGGTTTAAAATTTCCAAAAGATTTTAGCAATCCTGGACATCATTAATAATACCCAGCTGGAAAACATACTGAAAAAAGAGATTGCAGTCACACCAAAAAAAAAGAATAGCATATTTAGGAATAATAACAGATATGTAGTTACTTTACAGTGAAATCCACAGAAACTTTTGAAAAGGCACAGAATTTTTTTTTTGCTAGGGGGCTGAATGAGAATGGAGATGTCACATTCTCACACACACACAAATCACAAATCCAACAAGGAAAATTTAACCCTAACAGATATTATACTCTATCAAAGGCAACAATACTTAGAATGGAAATGGAAAAATACATCAGTGGAACAAAGTAAGAGTTCAGATATAGACCCAATATACATACATACCTATATGTATGTATATGTGACTATATATACACATAGATATATAAAGTTAATATCTGTCAAAGTAAGCTTTCTAAAACAAATTATTTTGTCTTTCTAAAGGGAAAGATATGAATTACGTAACAAAAAGTTTAGTGGTAACTAGGTAACTGTTTAGAAAAAAAGAAGGTTGAATTCAGGGCCCTTACACCAAAAGAAAAGTGATATTGATGAAAGTGTTGACAATTCTTAAAAGTCAAATTATAGGAAAACCAGCAGAATGTCAAAGAGAAGATTTATTATGTCTGTGGGAGAAATCATAAATTTCTGTTTTGGAAGGGGAAGGAAAGATTTAAAAAATCACACAAAAACTGACATATTCTGATATATTTAAATCTAAAACTTCTATAGGCTAAAAACAGTGAAATAAACTGGGGAAAATATTTGCATCAAAGATGACAGATTAGATCCTAATATCTATGACCCACAAGGACTGGAATCTAAGAGTAGTGTCAATACTCCAATAATAAATGGACTAAGACTAGGAAAAGACAATCTCATAGGTGAAACAAACACAGGGGAAAATACTTATCCTGCTAAAGGAAGGCAAAATAACAAAACTTTGAGATATCATTATATGTCCACTAAAATAGCAGATTTTTTAAATTCTTATATGAAATCGCTTCTAGTGCCACTGTAACTTGGTACATTGCCTTTTTACAAACCATAACCTTTGACTCAATAATGCCAATCTTGAGAATTTATTCTAAAGAACCAATTCAAAAAGACATGTATTATACAGTATCTGATAGATCTCAATAAAGCTGTTACCAAAAAATGCATTGAATTATTCATTTCCTTGTTGTCTATGATAGCAAAAAGCTGGATACAACATGAAAGTCTAATATTAGAGAAAAGTTTTTAATCTCATAGTACAGCCCATAAACATTATGTACCTATTCTGCTAGGATCAGTAGGATAGCAACTAAGTGGGGGAAGAAGTGTGCAAATGAAAAGCAATTTTTAAAACTGAACAGCTGCCTAGGTGATGATATTATAACTTTTTATGTTTTAAACCAACTTTCCTTAATGTTGCTATATTGTGTTAAAACTATCTTTTTAAATTTTTTTAATCCAAATTGGATGGAGTTGGGTGCTATCAGAAAGTTTTTACTCCAATTCCACACATTTTCTCCCTTTCCTATCTAACAGCTTACATGATTAAGTTCTGCATTCACAGGCTTCAGATCCTACCAAGAACAGGCCAAATTACAATACCATGCCTTCACGTACAGTCTGTATACATCATCCAACTCCCTGCCATAAGCAGGTACCCTTTTTGCGTGTCATTCTGCCTCCATCAAGTCATAAATTATCGCTGACACTTGGACCAAGGGACTTTTTTTTGGAGTGTGTGCCCTTTTCTCCATATTTGATTTTATCAGAGCCCAGAAGCCTAACGATCCTTAGAAGAGAGTGAGAGGATGAATGTCCATAAAAACGTCCTGAAAGACCACATAGGGGACATGGGTCCTACACCTGGATGGGAGGAGGCCTCTAAAGCCACAGACCAGCCACAGTTCCGCCTGAGGAACCCAGGCAGTCAACGTCTGCGAAAAGACACATTTAACAGCTGAAAAGAGTGCTTAAGATGGCTAATTGTGAGGAGCTGCCCACAGAGAGGGTGCTGACTAAGGGAGATGCTCTTGGGAGGTTTCCTCAGATGGAGGCCTCCGAGAGGAACTGGGTGCTCGGGAAGGGGTCGGAGGAGGCCGGGTTTGGACCTCGGAATTCAGGGTACGACACGGCCCCAGGCCGACCAGGCCGCGGCGCCCCGCCCTTTCCCGGGACGCGGGCCGGCCTGGGGCGGGGAGCGGGCGGGCGCTTACAGGTCGGTGCCGAGCCGCGTGAAGCCGGAGTTGAGCGAGGCCCGGGCTATCCGGCGCCAGAGCAGGTCGCAGCTGGTGAAGCGCCGCAGCCAGCGGCACACCTGAGCCAGGCGGCCGAGGGCCTGCATGTCCAGGTAGGAAAAGATGAGCAGCAGCAGCTCCTCCGGCAGGCGCAGGAGTGCGGGCCCCGCGGCTGGGCGGCAGGCTGGCTCCCGGGCCGCCGCCGCCTCCTCCTCAGCCGCTGTCGCCATGGCCGCCCGTGTCCCCGCGAGGCGGCCCCAAGCCTGACCCCCTCGTCCCTGTGCTCTTGTCGGCCTGGCGCTCTCCCGCCTACCAGTCCTGACCCTCCATTCCTCCTTCTTCCCCTCACCTCTCCCTTTGGCCTCCTTTCGCGCCCCTGCGCTCCCCTCATCTCCCCTGACGAGCCTTCTCGCCCCTTCCTCCACGCTTCCGCCTCTCTCTCCTGCCTTTCCTGGGCCTGCACTCGGTCCCGCCTCAGCCCCCAGCCCCGTTTCCTCCTTCGCCTGTGGCGGCGCCGGCTTTCCTTCCGCCCCGTTTCCTTTTCCGCCTTGCCCTGCTCCCGATTTCCCCTTCCCCTTCCTCCGCTTTCCTCTCGCGGCTCTCCCTTCCTCCTGCAGTTTTCTCGTCTCCCCGCTCTCACCCTCGCCGGGCCCACCGTTCCCGGGGGGCCCCACGCCGCCCTGACTACCCATGAGCGGCCGCGGGGCCGGCCCGACGCGGAGCCAAGCCCGAGCCGCCGCCACAGCCGCCGCCCCGGGAGGAGGCGACACCATGCCGGACCGGGTCACATGGGGCGGCGCGGGCCGAAGCCTGGGCCCGCCCCTCACACCCGAGGCCGTGGAGCGGCTTCGTAGCGCGGGCGGGGGCCGTAGAGCGCCCCCCTCCCATGCCCCGGGCCGCCCGGAGCGTGTGCCGGAAACACAGCGTGCGTTCATCTAGCACGTGAGGCCCACCAAGGGCCTGGTTAGGACGGCCATAGGAGCTTCTCCCTTCAAGCAGCAGCTAGTTTGAGGCCCTGCCCTCAAGAAGCACTCACTTGGGTGGCCTTCCCCCTCTCATACCCCTCTTCTACCTCGTCTGATGCCTGCTTTCCACAGGCCATATACCAGGGCCTCACGAACTGCACCTCTAGAAGTTGGCAGGTTCCTTAGGCCGGGATCTCACATGGGGTATATACCTCAGTTCTAGCAATGAGCTGGTATTTTTGACATTTTGGAAGATTGCAGCCCTCTAGATCCTGCATCCACTCCCTGGTCATGGATAAGCAAGTGGTAAAGCTATTAGTCACCACCCAAGTGCAAGTGGATTCTCCAAGGTCATCCAGGAGCCCTGCCCCACACCATTGATTGCATTCACACTGCTACTGCTGCTGCTAAGTCGCTTCAGTCGTGTCCAACTCTGTGCGACCCCATAGACGGCAGCCCACCAGGCTCCCCCATCCCATTCACAAAGGTACCATTTTGAAGGGAGAGCTAAGAAAAGTCTACTGAAGTCCCATGCTGTCCCATACTGTCTCCTCTAGTCACACATGGCTTAGGGGCATTGAAAATGGGACTAGTCCAAATTGAGGTGTGCTGTGTGAAAACCCACCAGATTTTGAAGACTTATGCAAGATAAAGAATGTGAACTATCGTATTAATAGTTTTATATTAAGTACATGTTGAAGTGATAAGATTTTTGATACATTGGCCTAAATATACTTTTGTAACTACTAGAAAGGTTAGAGTTATACGTGTGACTTGAATTTTCGGCCCACATTTTTTCTATTGAACAGCACTGGTGGAGGCAGTAAGATTTGCAGGTGGGGGAGGAAGATCCCTAAGTATCCTGTGCCCCAAACCCTAATAGTAAAAATTTTAGGGGTTTATTTTGTTTTTACATCTTAAGATCCATTTTCAGAAGCAAGAATGAATGAAATATCAACTCTGGAAATTATTCAACAGGTAGCATAAGGAGAGACCTAGGAGAGGAAGGACATTGCATTATGTCACCACAGAAGCATCATGTAACAAGGTCAGACCGGAATCTGGCTTTGCCCTAGAACTGCTTTTTGATCTTAGCAAAACAACAACAAAAAACCCCACCTATCTTGGCCTTTTAGTGTTCTCAGTCTGTAGTGGAGATAATGCCTCTGCCTTACTTTCGAGGGATAAATGAGATGATCCCTGTAAAATGCTTTGAACTCCTCTAAGAAAATTCTCAATAATAGTTACAGGTCAAATCCTGTTACAAAAAAATACTCTACAAAAGGTGTGTGTGGGGGGAAGGTACAACAAAGGCTTTATGTAGAAAAAAGATTTCCAAACTCCAGCCAGTGGTTTACTTATTAAAAGCAATATTTGACATGACATTTCAGTACAACTAAAGAATTTAGGCAATCTCTTAGAAATCATTATAAAGATATTTACTCATTTCATACTATTAGAAGGCTGTTGAGGTAGGAATGCTGAATATTGAGGTAATATCATCAACTCAACATTTATTGATTTTGCTACAGTTGTATACTGTGAGCCACTCTGGAAGGAAAGCAGATGATTATAGCATATGGTTCCTACATTTTGTCTTCTGATTTGTGTTAAACATGTTTGTAATTTCTTACTGTTTGACTATTTTTTTTTAACCATTTCTTTACACAGAGTAAAACTAAGTAATTCATCCACACTGTACCTAGTTTTCAGTAGAGGACTTGAAGGCGCAGAAAATTGTTTAATTAAATCAAGTATTAAAATCCACAATCACACAAATGCAACTTATTCTTTATCCCATGTTGCCCTCATTATTGGAGAAATTAAACCATCACCTAAAAAATCACCTTCTTTTGCACCCAAACTGGAGATCAAGTGAACTAAAATTTATGGTTTATTGATTTCCAAAATAAGCCAAAATACTCACTATGCAGAAAGGCAAAGCCAAAATGGAAAATTGGCATATATTCTGTTATTTGGTGGTGATTTGGTATATCTCTAAATTCCTAAGCTATTAAAAAAAAAACCCTACAGTTTAGTTTCAACTCAGAGAAGCACCTAGAATTTTTCATCAACCCTCCCTCCCTCACAAAACAAAGCAAAAAAAAGTCCAATGTGGGATTTAAAACAAACTTGAAAAAAACTACATCACACACAAACTTTTAAAATTCTTTTTGGAGACAGGTTATTTAAAAAAATCAGCTGGATGGGAATTCCCTGGTCGTCCAGTGGTTAGGACTCCCTGCTTTCACTGCCCAGGCCCTGGGTTCAATCCCTGGTTGAGGAACTAAGATTCTACACACTGCATGGTGCAGCCAAAAAAAAAAGATAAAACATCAGCTGGGGCTGAAAAAAATGATTTGTAACAAAAGTAAATGCATATCTTCATGGAACACTGAATGGTGTTTTATTATCAAAGAAAATAAACACCTTAATAGCTAGAAAAAAAGAAAATAAAAAGAGTACACTGGACTTCAGAACATCTTTAGAAAAGTCATCAACTCCCTTGAAGTTCAAATCCAGGAAACATAGTGAAATACTATGGGGGGCGGGGTTGAAATTTACTTTGTTTTTATAAGGCATTTTAAATTTAGAATTTGCATAATAAGTAAACTGTAAGCATTGGACTACTTTTAACTTAGAATGCCAAAAACATGAAATTCATATTTTAAAACATAAGACTCAATTTCTTTTTTCTACTTTTTAAATAGAAGATAGGTGATTCGCAATATCAGTTCTAGATGTATAGCACAGACTCAGTATTTTTATAGATTATATTCCATTTTAAGTTATTATAGAATATTGCCTATATTTCCTATGGTGTAAAATGTATGAGACTTTATGAATTTCACTGGGAATTTAGAAATACTAATATTAGTTCACTTTTAGAGGATTTTTAAGTTCAGATGTAAAGTTCTTTGTGTATGTCCATGTAACTGACTGCATAGTAGTAATTATTGTTAATAGGTATTTTATATGTTTAGGATTGTGAAAAGGCTAGAACTGTGTGTTCTGTACATTCTCCTAAACATAGATGACAATCTTAGGCAGGAGACTACTCCCATATCCAATATGCCAGTGCCCGCATGCCTCTTAAGCCCTCAGGGCCCCAGCCTTTAACTTTAAAAGTAAGCAGATTTAGCAGGGGAATTATTCTGAGATGAATGAGAAAGAATGAGATTATTTTGTGAATGACAATTTATAATAATAATAATAGCATATATTTATTGAGCACTGACTGTGTATCAGGCACTATTATAAGAGCTTTCCATGTATTGTCTCACTTATTCTTATCAATAACCACATAAGGAAGATACGATTAACCTATTTTTTTTTTTGCAGAAGATGAAACTGAAGCATATGGTCACACCGTTCCTAAATAACAGAACAGGTATCAAATCTAGACATTCTAACCCTAAAGCTCCTACTCTGAACTGTGTCTTCACCATGGTGGTGGTTTAGTCACTAAATTGTGTCCAAGTCTTGCGACCCCATGGACTGTACCCCACCAGACTCCTCTGTCCATGGGATTTCCCAGGCAGGGATACTGTAGTGGATTGCCATTTCCTTCTCCAGGGGATCTTCCCAGCCCAGGAATCGAATCCCGGTCTCCTGCATTGCAGGCAGATTCTTTACCAACTGAGCTACAAGGGAAGTCCTAAGTCTTCACCATACACAAAAGAAAATGGAATAGGAATAAGGCATTGAATTCGGAGTCTTCTAGGATCCCTTTCAATTAATATAGCCACACCTAATAATATACTTTTCCTCTGACCATTAGGCAGGTCTGGTATCTAAATAAAAGCTGCTTCTAAACAATTAAAGTAGATCCTGTCCTTGTCTCAACTGTTAATACTTTCTAAGGGTTAATATGTAGAATCCACAGCCTTTTATGCTTTTCATAATCTTTTTGCAAAACTTTTAAAAGGATTTGTAGGAACTACTGTCTTGCAAAAGAACATATAATAAAAGTTTAGTAATTTCATCATTTTACTTCAGCTTCAATTTCTTTTGTTAAATTAAATAACAGTGTGTGTATAGTATATATTATATGAGCCTTTTTTTGTAAATTTGTCCCTATTTATATATATTCAAAAGGAGACTTTGTAGAATAATGCTAATAATGGTTATTCCTAGTAATGGAATTTTACTTTGTACTTTTCCCTATTGCTATTTTTTTTTTAAAGAAGCATGGATCACATTTACAAAATCAATAAAGTCTCCCAAAAATAAAGTTATGGTTGTTATGCATCCAAACACACCATGCAACAAGACAGTTGGAGAACCCTAGATCATTGCCAGAGTTTTAACTAGCCACCTAAATTTCTTCAAATTTTATTTCATTTAAAATGTGTCTCATGTAATAGTAAGATAAAGAACGAATTAGAGTATAAGAAAGAAGAAATGAGGACTAATGATAAATGTATAAACATTTGGGCATCACATAAATAGAAAGAGTCTAAAGTTTTGTTTTCAGAAATTATATGTCAGGTTCAGTCCAGTTCAGTCGCTCAGTCATGTCCGACCCTTTGTGACCCCATGGACTGCAGCACGCCAGGCTTCCCTGTCCATCACCAGCTCCCGGAGCCTGCTCAAACTCATGTCCATCGAGTCGGTGATGCCATCCAACCATCTCATCCTCTGTTGTCCCCTTCTCCTGCCTTCAATCTTTCCCAGCATTAGGGTCTTTTCCAGTCAGTTGGTTCTTCGCATTAGGTGGCCAAAATTTTGGAGCTTCAGTTTCAGAATCAGTCCCTCCAGTAAATATTCAGGACTGATTTCCTTTAGGATTGACAGGCTTGATCTCCTTACAGTCCAAGGGACTCTCAAGCATCTTCTCCAGCACAACAGTTTGAAAGCATCAATTCTTCAGCACTAAGCGACTTCCCTGGTGGCTCAGATGGTTAAGCGTCTGTCTACAATGTGGGAGACCCAGGTTCGATCCCTGGGTCGGGAAGATCCACTGGAGAAGGAAATGGCAATCCACTCCAGTACTATTGCCTAGAAAATCCCATGGACAGAGTAGCCTGGTAGGCTACAGTACATGGGGTCACAAAGAGTTGGACACGACTGAGTGACTTCACTTTCACTTTCAAGCCTTCTTTATGGTTCAACTCTCACATCTGTACATGACTACTGGAAAAACCATACCTTTGACTAGACAGACCTTTGTCAGCAAAGTAATGTCTCTGCTTTTTAATATGCTGTTTAGGTTTGTCATAGCTTTTCTTCCAAGGAGCGAGCATCTTTTAATTTCATGGCTGCAATCACCATCAGCAGTAATTTTGGAGCCCAAGAAAATAAAGTCTGTCACTGCTTCCATTGTTTCCCCATCTATTTGCCATGAAGTGATGGGACCAGATGCCATGATCTTCGTTTTTTGAATGTTGAGTTTTAAACCAGCTTTTTCAGTCTCCTCTTTCACTTTCATCAACAGGCTCTTCAGTTCCTCTTTGCTTTCTGCCATAAGGGTGGTGTCATCTACCTATTGAGGTTATTGATATTTCTCCTGGCAGTCTTGATTTCAGCTTGTGCTTCATCCAACCCAGCATTTTGCATGATGTACTCTGCATATAAGTTAAATAAGCAGAGTGACAATATACAGCCTTGACATACCCCTTTCCCAATTTTGAATCAGTCTGTTGTTCCACATTCAGTTTTAACTGTTGCTTCTTGTCCTGCATTCACATTTCTCAGGAGGCAGGTAAAGTGGTCTGGTATTCTCATCTCTTGAAGAATTTTCCAGTTTGTTGTGATCCACACAGTCAAAGGCTTTGGCCTAGTCAATAAAGCAGAAGTGGATGTTTTTCTGGAACTCTGTTGCTTTTTTGATGATCTAACAGATGTTAGCAATTTGATCTCTGGTTCCTCTACCTTTTCTAAATCCAGCTTGAACATCTGGATGTTCTCAGTTCACATATTGTTGAAGCCTCGCTTGAACTTTCAGCATTACTTTGCTAGCATGTGGGATGAGTGCAATTGTGTGGTAGTTTGAACATTCTTTGGCATTGCCTTTCTTTGGGATTGGAATGAAAACTGACCTTTTCCAGTCCTGTGGCCACTGCTGAGTTTTCCACATTTGCTGGCATATTGAGTGCAGCACTTTCACAGAAATTCCATCACCTCCACTAGTTTTGTTCGTAGTGATGCTTCCTAAGGCCCACTTTACTTCAGACTCCAGGATGTCTAACTCTAGGTGAGTGATCACACCATTGTGGTTATCTAGGTCATTAAGATCTTTCTGTGTATTCTTGCCCCCTCTTCTTAATATCTTCTGCTTCTGTTAGGTCCATACCATTTCTGTCCTTTATTGTGCCCATCTTTGCATGAAATGTTCCCTTGGTATCTCTTGGTATCTGCTCAAATTTTCTTGAGGAAATCTCTAGTCTTTCCCATTTTATTGTTTTTATTTCTATTGTTTTCCTCTATTTCTGTCAAGTTGGCAGTTTATATTCTGAAATCCTGTTAGAAACCCCAAGATCTGATCTGTTTTTCTATGAATCCACTGTCTTTGTCATATTCAAAGATAATATATTTTTATTTCATATGAAACAATTTAAAATATTGTTTAAAAATAGTTACTTTATGCAGAAAAGACTGGAAGGAAATATGCTCAAATTCTAAAAATGGATGCTGATGAGAGGTGGAATTATGGAAAGTTCTTTCTGCTGTTGCCTTACCCTTTTCTATATTTTCTAAGTTTTCTGCAGTCAACATATATTACATAGATAATGAATTTTTTTTAAAGAAAAAAACCTAAGAGGTGTTTGTACCTGAATGTACAAAATCATTTCATTCAATTTAAGCTAATTAATTTTAATATTTTATTTAAAAGTCCATTTACAAATCTCCCACATAATTCCAAACAATTTGTTATACCTCACCTTCGAGGACATGGAGCACAACTGCTCTCCCCCACCACACACACATAGTCCCAAGAGGACTGCATGCCATGACTTCCCTCCAAAGAATACAGTATGCAAAGAGGAGGAAAAAAGAGTAACTTTTCGTGGAGAAGGCTGACAAACACTATTTCAGCCAGGTGATCAACACCTGTTCAACATCATCAGCTGTAAGTCTCATGGATAGTAGGTACCCTTGATACACATGATGCAAATGGTACTTTACCTCTGTGGCCATGCTCCCCAAAAGCCATAATCCCAGTCTAATAATGAGAAAAACATGAGACAAATCCAAACTGAAGGATGGTTTATGAACCTACCTGACCAGTCCTCCTCAAAAATGTCGAGATCATCAAA
This sequence comes from Bubalus bubalis, assembly GCF_019923935.1. Lineage (NCBI taxonomy): Eukaryota > Metazoa > Chordata > Mammalia > Artiodactyla > Bovidae > Bubalus > Bubalus bubalis. The sequence continues at coordinate 22,681,108 of NC_059179.1, forward strand.
AACAAGGCAAGTCTGAGAAATTATCACAGCCAAGAGGAAACAAGAGTCATGACAAATAAATGGAATGTGGTATCCTAGAGCAGGAGAGAGAAAGAATACTAGGTAAAAACCAAGGAAATCTGGTTGGTCCATTAATCATTACAAATGCACAATACTGACATAAAATGTTGATAATGGTAGTATGTAAGAACTCTATTCTGGTTTCCCAATTTTTCTGTAAATCTAAATCTATTATACAAAAATAAAGGGTTTTTTTTGTGTGTGTAAATTTATTTTACCCTTTTGTGACTTTTTAGAGAAAATCTTGGCAAAACTTGTAATGCACATGAAGGCTGTGTTTTCTGAGTTAGAAATTTGTGATATTATGAAACCCTATCTTGTCATCCCAAATGCAAAAGAAAGACATAAAAATAATGTCCCATAAGTCATCTCCAACAAAATTTAAACTACTTAAGACTTTTAATTATCCAAACTTATAGCTATACTAAAAAGATTGATTTTCCAGAGGGTCAGATGTCATTCTAAGATACTGTTCTGACTTTACAACTGTGAGAAACAGACATTTCCAAGCACCAATTTATGTGTGAAAGATACACACACATGTACACAAAATTTGAGGACCATATGGCAAGTAAGGTAAGGGGGTGGGCAAAATAGAAATATCAAATGAGACTGTGGGAATAAGAAAGCAAATTTCTAGATTTGCCAGTTCAGTAATGCTACCATTAGTTAGTCTGAGATAGCCTTCTTATGTCAATAAGTGGTGTTCAAAGAAATTTTGAACAAAATGGAGAGCACACCATCAGCACTAGGATCTAAGATAATTCATGTTGACATCAGAATTTGTGATTTTTCTGATCTCTGTCAGAAGACTGAGTCATTTGGCAACAAATGATGAAAGATACAAAACGAAGATGAAGGCAACCATAAATCTTGTGAAATGTTCTGGGAATTTCTTTAAATACATACATGTGCATGCATGGGTTTGTGCATGCTAAGTCGCTTCAGTCATGTCCAACTCTTTGCAACCCTATGAACTGTAGCCCACCAAGCTCCTCTGTCCATGGGGATTCTCCAGGCAAGACTTGAGTGGGTTGACATGCCCTCCTCCAGGGCATCTTCCCATCCCAGGGATTGAACCTGCATCTCCTATGTCCCCTGCACTGGCAGGCAGGTTCTTTACCACTAGCGCCACCTGGGAAGCCCAAATACATACATGTGAAAGTGAAAGTGAAGTTGGCTCAGTCGTGCCGGACTCTGCGACCCCATGGACTGTAGCCTATCAGGCTCCTCTGTCCATGGGATTTTCCAGGCAAGTGTGCTGGAGTGGATTGCCGTTTCCTTCTCCAGGGGATCTTCCTGACCCAGGAATCGAACCCAGGTCTCCCGCATTGCAGGCAGACTCTACCGACTGAGCCACCAGGGAAGCCCTAAATACATACATAAATACATACATAAAAATAAAGTTACCACAGAGGTAGAATATATATAAATGAGTTCTTTTTCAAGAAGAAAATGATAAGTTCTAGGGAAAAATTTCTCTTAAGCATCTTCAGCTCTTCTGGAAGAAAGTACAAGGTCAAATATAACCTTGTTTCTGTTTCTATAATTATACTATTTAAGAATGCCTAAACTTCAGATAAATTTTTTTCATTTGAGGCATTCATGACAGTAACTAAAACCACAGGATATAATTTATTTATCCTGTCCTAGGTTTGGGGTCCTGTTAAAAATGTGAAAAACACAAAAGACAACTTTTCTGAAATAGCATTCAGTTACATTATTTTGAACAGATGGTAGGTTGTGTTCAGCTGTTAAATACAAACAAAAGTTTGGATGTGAATGGAATATGTCTTATTTAGGGGATTTTTACTTTAGTTTTTAAAAATGTGTGTGTATGTGTGTATATACACACACACATATATACACATATATATATACATACACATACTGTGTAAAGAGAATTATGACTTTTAGGCCCATATTTAACTGTTATCTTTTGAGAACCTATGTCACTACTTCTAAAGAATTATATACTCTATATAATTGCTTTTCGCCCTTTCTCGTGGCAGCTGTTTTCCCCTTTCTTATGGCATCTTTCAAATGGAAAGATGAGTGAGAAAAATCCCCTACATTTAAAACCTACCAGGGAGAGAAAAGCAGGAAGAAGTCCATAGCCCCTGGGGATCTTCCCAGGTTCAGCAGATTGACCTGAAAAAGGAGTACAACTTGAGTTCCTCCTCTAACAACACAAGCTCCAATCAGAGAAGTTTCCAAACACATGAAGCTTAGCAAGACCACCTGCTTCTAACACAAGACAATGGCCACTGGACCACCAACTCTGCTGCCTCAAGTCAACACCAGCTCTCCTTCACAACAGATGATAGGCTTTCCGCTAGAAGAGCTTCCTCATTTAAAAAAAAAAAAAAAAGGCGAAAGAGAAATTTAACTTCATGTATGTGCTAGAAGCTCATAAATTAGGAGTAAAATGGACAAATGAAAAACCTGAAATGGAAGTCAGTCTGACAGTAGAACCAAACATTAATTGCACAGATACCAGCCTTGGCAAGATGAAGTGAGGAGTTCAAATCCCCACTTGGCCAGGGCATGGGCCTCTGGGTGCTATGGGAGCCAACAGGAAGTGGAAAGGAAATTTTGCCCAGGTGCTTATGCCTTCCTCAAGCATAACCAATCTCAGCGGATGTGTGGCACAACCCAGGATCCTTCATTTATCATCTCTTAATGCAAATCAAAATTACAATGAGGTACCTCCTCGCACTGGTCAGAATGGTATCATTAAAAGTTTACAGGGGGCTTTTCTGGTGGTCCAGTGGTTGAGAATCCACCTTGCAGTTCAAAGGACAACAGTTCAATCCCTGATCCAGAAAGATCCCATATGCTGCAGAGCAACTAAACCCCTGTGCCACAGCTACTGAGCCCGTGTGCCTACAGCCCGTGCTCCCCAACAAGAGAAGCCACTACAAGGAAGAGTAGCCCCCACTCACCACAACTAGAGAAATCCGTGCAACAACGAAGACCCACTACTGCCAAAAAAAAATACATCTTAGAAAAAAAAAAGTTTACAGGGACTTCCCTGGTGGTCCAGTGACCAAGAATCCACACTCCTGATGCAGGGGCCCATGTTTGATCCCTGGTTAGGGAACTAGATTTCACATGCTGAAACTAAGAGCGCACCTAAATGGTGCATTTTAGTTGCTCAACTAAAGATGCCACAACTAAGACCTGGCACAGCCAAATCAATAAAACACTTTTTAAATTTACAAATAGGGAGCTCCCCGGTGGTCCAGTAGTTAGGACTCTGTGCTCTCACTGCCAAGGGCCCAGGTTCAGTCCCTGGTCAGGGAACTAAGATCCCACAAGCTGCATGGTATGGCCCCACAAAAATGTCTATAAATAACAAATCCTGGGGAGGGTGTGGGGAAAAGGGAACCCTCCTACATTGTTGGTGGGAATGTAGATTGGTGCAGCCATTATGAAAAACGGCATGGAGCTTCCTTAAAAAACCAAAAGTAAGAGTTGCCATATGATCCAGCCGTCCCATTCCTGGACATATAGCTGGAGAAAGCTCTTAATTTGAAAATATACATGTACCCTAATGTTCACAGCAGCACTATTTAGACATGGAAGCAACCTAAATGTCCACTGACAGATGAATGGGTAAAGAAGATGTGATATATACATGCAATGGAATACTACTCAGCCATCAAAAAGAATGACATAACATCATTTGTAGCAATATGGATGAAGCTAGAGATTATCATACTAAGTGAAGTAAGACAGAGAAGATAAATATCATGATATCATTTGTACTGGGCTTCCCTGGTGGCTCTGATGGTTAAGAGCCTGCCTGCAATGCAGGAGACCTGAGTTCAATCCCTGGGTTGGGAAGATCCCCTGGAGAAGGAAATGGCATCCCATTTCAGTATACTTACCCAGAGAATCCCATGGACAGAGGAGCCTGGTAGGCTTCTATTCCATTGCCTTCTCAAAAATACAAACTACCATATACAAAAAGGATAAACAACAAGGTTCTATTTTATAGCACAGGGAGCTATGTTCAGTATCCTGTAATAAACTATAACAGAAAAGAATATTTTATATATATATATATATATATGAATCACTTTGCTGTATATCAGAAACCAACACAACACTGTAAATCAACTATACTTCAATTTTAAAAAATTTGTAATTTCTTAAGATCTCTATCTTTCATACCACTCAACAGAAGGAGAAGAATCACTGTGATCAGACCCACAACTTCCCTAGCTCTCCCAAGAGTTAAGGTCCACTGCATTACAGTTTCCTTGATTTGAGTCCTTAGTCATATTGAGATAGTCTGTTGAACTGGTATTCAATTAAAGATATATAAAGCAATATTTAACACTTTGTAGGTTAAGAAAATTAAAATTAATATCAGTTAGTAGAAGGAAATTCTCAATTCAGTATCCTATGTTAGCCCTCATAGGAAAATCAATGAACAAAGGAATTTTAAATGTTGAAGCAGGTGGGATCCATGACAAGAACAAGAGGAAATAACAAAGTCTTGGTATCACACAACTCCCATAAGTCCAGATTTCTTAAAACTATAAACTCATATTCCTTTAGATAATTTTTTTTTAATTTTAAAGATTTTCAAAAATAAACATTTTTCAAGAGCCTTCCATGATAGTTAATTAAAACCCATGTTACTTATTCAGCAGTGCCCGCAGCAGAGTCACAGAAACAACCTGAGAAGAAGCAAGCTATTGACAGAGAATAGAAATGTTTGGGACAAATGTATTTCAAACTGTTTAAATGCATTACCGAACACCCATAGAATAGAACAGTAAACAAACAGCTGTGAAAAAGAATGAGGAAGATCAGATGCAGAAGGGTAGCTAATAAACATTAAGTGAAAAAGCAAAATGCAGGAGTGTATACATGTTGCCACTGAGGGGCGGGTGGGAAACTACACTGGCCTGCTTCGACTTTTCGGGTGCCAGCTCTCTCTGGACAAGGACACAAAACCTTGTGCCAGCGTTTGCTTCCAAGGAGGCGAACTGGTTGGGTACAGGATAGGGTTTCTTTTCACTATACACTATTTCATACCTTTTGAATTTTTAGACAATTAACTGTATGGATTGCCTATTGAATAATAAATATTATCTTTTTAAAAAGCTAGGGAAGCTGTGGGTCTGATCACAGTGATTCTTCTGTTGAGTGGTATGAGAGATGGAGATTCTGAGAAATTATAGATTTACAGCGTTGTGTTAGTTTCTGGTATACAGCAAAGTGATTATACATTTTCAAGCATATTTCAGGAATAATGGAAAAAATTACTGCTACCTTGCCTCAGAAAGCTACAATGAAGGAGTTGGGGGCGGGAGGAGATGTTAACTAGGATGTTAACCTAGTACCAGTGTTTGCTTCCAAGGAGATATGTTAACTAGGATGTAAGAAGATAGATCAAAATTAATACCCAGATTGTGAAAATACGACAATTACTGATGGAAGGAAAAAGAATACTCACTGCATTTAAGCAAGCAGGGATACATTAGGAAAAAGGACCAAACAGAGAAAATGCTGGAATGTTTAAAATTTTTAAATTAAACTTAAAATTGGTTAAGTTATTAAAAGTCCTTTGTGAAACAAAGCTTCAGAATGTGGTACTATCATAGTAAAATATATAAAGGGATTTTTCAAATGAACCCCATCAGATCCAGAAATCAGTAAAACCATTTCCCTGTCTTAAAATGCTTACACAAACATACCCCTAACACACACAAATTCAGACACATACTGTAAGCAACACACAAGACCATTAAGACACATCTAGACTTTTATAGCGATTTCTTTTTTAGGGGTCATTCTTTGCATTTTTACTGCCCTAAATTTCCCTCTTCAAGTCACAGCAATGCAGAATTGAGCTTTCTTTCTTTTTTAGTTTTGTTTCCAACCAAGTCTTTTGTACACTTCTGGAATTTAAGCCACCTATGTTACCGCTACTTATCTATAACACCATTGCTTTGAGGGATTAAAGCAGGTTTCTTGTAATACACTTAGATCAAGAGTTATCTGAGTTGAGAAGAATATCCTGTTTGAGTTGGGGCTGAGGAACCTTTATTTTTTTATTTTTTATTTATTTTTTTTGATCTTGAGTTGTTTTGATTTCCCCTGAGAGCAGTAATCTTCAGCAAGTGATATTTTTAAAAAGCCCCAAACACACCACAAAACATTCCAAGTGATTTTAACTTCTGAATGAGGTTGGGCTACCTGAGTGATTCTCTCTCTTCTCTTCTTTGGCAGAAAGGATTAGAAACCTCCACAGAACTTGCTCTCTATTAAAGTGGAGTGCTGTGCATTCATTGGCAAGAGGTGAATTGTTTTCAGATTACATGCGAAAGAGTGTGTGTGTTTCTTTCCCACATCAAAGACTTGGATGGAAGCAGTTCTGAGTATTGCCAGGGATGCAAGAATTGGTGCTAAAGTGATTAACAAAATTGCTTTCCTGCAAAAGAAGCACAAAACATTACCTAGGGATTAGAGGAAGAGAGGGCAAGATTAAAGGTGATGTTGAATTTTGGGTGGAATATCTTATCCATCTTTTTCAAATCATGCTTCAAGGATTCTGTGGCCCCTCCTTAAGGAAACTGAACAAATCAAAGTCTCGCTTTCTCAAGTTTTGTACATGGGACGCTGACAAGGTAAAATTAAAACTACTAAGACAAGTGGCACTTACTTGTGACCTCCATATCTTTATCTCACACTGCAAATACATTTTGAATGTATTTTATTCAGCACACACCAGCAACCCCATTGACCAAAGACGCTTTCATTTGTAATTGGTTTGTGTGTCACCTGTTGGACTTAAGTGCTAGTGTTTTATTGAATTTCTGAAGTTGTTTGGTTTTAGTAAATCTTGATTAGTATTACGTTCCTTTTTAAACGGAGCTTTCACAGTTGAAACTTTCACCTAACCAAAATGTAAAAATAGAAAGAAAGAAAAAAGCCATAGAACCCATATTCTAAATAGTGAAAGAAAGATCACACAGCAAACCTCAACAATTCCTAGTTTAGGATATTATTTTAAGGGGTCTCTCTGAAATGTACTATGACATTCTTTGCCGCTTTTTTTTTTTTTTTCCTCTCTCTCTCTCAAAAGCTGAATGTAGACCTCCCTTCTTCCAAGAAGTCTTCCTGACTTTAGTGTCCCAGTCAGAGTCAGGCAGAAACATATAGGTACATGTAACTGTTCGGTATGAATAAACTTTTTCTTCCTTCTTGGTTCCTTCTTTAAGTCCAGGGACTTCCCTGGTGGTCTAGTGGTTGACTTCACCTTCCGATGCAGGCGGGTATGGGCTCAATGTCTGGTCGGCAAACGAAGGTCCCACATCCCTCCTGGCCAAAAAACCAAAACATAAAACAGAAGCAATATTTGTAACAAATTCAATAAAGACTTAAAAAAATTAAGTCTAAAAAAGGAATAAAGCAATTACCTGGATAGGTAGAAAAAACATAAAGTTGAATGTACTAGCAAAATAAATTCAGAGCAATATATATAATATGATACCATTTACCAAAAAATTTACAAACAAAACAGTATCATAATTCTTTAGGGACCATATATATTCAGGTAAAGGTAAAAAATTGGAACAGAATTATACACCTCAAACTCATGGTAATAGCTGCCTCGGGGAAGGAAGGTGGGAGATTTGGAGGGCCTGATGAGAGGGAATTTTCACCACATGTGTAATGTTTATTTATTTTAAATTTTCTCTTTAAAAAATTAAGATGATTCACTTACACATAGTTAGGGCATGAGAAGTGTCACTGAAATTCTGGTCTAATGTATAGGGGTTTTTTTGGTCTGATACTATGTCTCTATAACAATAAAACCTGTTTCAAATTGATTAAATAGTTCAGAATAGTTGTGACCTCTTCCTCTCCCACAATAATATCATCCTCATGAACAAATGGCCTGTGGTGGTGGACTTTATCTTTGTGTGTATTCTGTAGTCAGAACACACGGTTGAGTCCTCGGTAAAAAGAATCAATAGGTGAATAAATAAATAAGCACTGTTTGCCGGCCACCCTGCATGCAACAGTTTGTGGACATTTTCATTTTGAAGTTGTTTCTCGAGGTTGCCTGTGTGACTTCTCCGCTTTCAAGAACTTGTTGAGAACAATCATTTTTTTATCTGTCTTTCCTTTGGGGTCCCGTAAGGTCACTGGCCATAAGATAGCTGTGAAATTTGACATTGTTCCCATTTAAATGCTTTACTCCAGCAAGTGCAAGACTGTGGATGCTTCGGTGTGGGGATTGCCATGGCCAGGCTGGTCCTGAGACTCGCCAGCCCTCCAGGCTTCAAAGCCTGTTATCCTTGATCTCACTAAAGAATGTTTTTGAATTCTATGTCCATCTAGTGGTTGCCTGCAAAGATCTACTTGGCTTTTTCTTTCTTCCTTTTCTTTCACACTTGATCAGTGAGATTCTGTTTGTGATGGGGGTTTTGCCCCCCTTGGTCTTTAATTCTTTCACAGGTGGTTTCAAAGTGTCTATCCTTAGCCCCTGCTTTCTATAAACAAGCAGGAATTCATGAACCGCAGTTACTGATGGCTCCCCTCACTGAGCAGTTCTCTCACTTTGAAAACAGACTGTTTTGTGGACAGTAAAGTACAGTTCTTTTTCATAGATGAGATTAGAGACTTGAGGGGAGCTGGAAGGAGGGGAGTGTCTTCCTTTCTCTTTTTTTATTTTTTTAAACTGGAGAGCCTTTGTTTTGTAACTCATTTTAACAAACTCAAGAACTTATTTTACACTCAGTGGCACTGGTTAAAGATGACACGGCACTAAGTAGAAGTTGCTGGAATTTGCTGATTTGCTCATTAATTCCAACAACTCCAGCATCCCAAGTGTAAGGTTAAGACTTGAAGATCAGGTGGTGACAGAGCCAATGTGGTTGCCTATCTAAGGGATCAAATTATATGAATTCTACCTAAGAATGCTGATGTGCCACGGGAGGTTGACATTTTCTATGCCATTAAATATTCTTCAACAATATCATTTTAATGGCTGCATAGCATTCTACTGAGTCAGATGGACCACAATTTACTCAACCAAGTCCCCAGTAGTGAAAACAGGTGCTTCCAATGTTTTGGCATTATAAAGAGCACACCATACTCACATTCTTGAGTTTGCTGATAAATTCCTAACAGTGAAAATGTGGCCATAGGGCGTATACATTTGTTGAAGCTTTGAAGATCAGCATTCATTTTAAAATTCCCTTAAAAAAAAGGGATGGGAGGACAGAAGAAATTGCTACTGCAGCTACACACTTAAGATCCCAAGCAAACTTCTACTTAATCAGTTAAGAAATTCCCTCACACAATGTAAGGAAGGAGTGGGTATTGTCTGTTAGCTCTCTAGCAATTCACCTTTCACCATTGACCTACACTGAAACCTTCAGCTTAGGAAAAGAATGTAGACGGCTCTTACGGAAGGCTTGATTCAGTGGTACTCAGGGTGCTGTAATAGTCTGTGTGTGAGCACTTTCATGACTGTAGTTCACTACTGGATCCAGAACCAATCAGGATCTCTTTCATCTTGCTCATTATTGAAATATGATGCTATCTGTGGGGTGGAAATTGCTGAGGAATAACAATCAAGAAAATAAGTTCAAGAGGAGGAATCATTCAGGACTAATGACAAAGAGGTAGCTTTCTCCCTTCTGAACTGCCTAATTATTAGTTGGTATAGCCTATGCCTCCGCAGAGCCTTGAACTTGGAAATCCTGGATAAATATTAGATTATGTGGCTTGCTTGCTCACATACTTTGCCACCCTAGGCTTTGTGGTCAATACAAACCCCTTTGCCTTGCACTCAATATTCTGGTTTACCCAGCCCTCTCTCCACCCTTAGTGCCCTAGCAGGAAACCTTCCTTTCCATCCAAACTGAAACTATGTGCTATGTTCCAAACATGCAGCATATATTCCAGAAGGACCTTTGGGTTTGGCCCAGATAGTCTGGATTTGAGCCCTGGCTCTGCCATTTCTTTTCTAGGTGACCTTGGGCAACACATTTAATCTTACTGAGTCTCAGTTTCACCATCTGTAAATTAGGGATGGCAAAGCCTGTTGTATGTTAAACTAGATACCAGCATGTTAGAGAAGTTGCAATGTGGAGTGGGCAGAATTTGATAGGTGACATAAATGTCTTGTTTATCCTGGCCTCTAAACATTTGCTCCCACCTATTCTCTTTCTAGAAAAGTTCTCTCACATTTGAATCCCACCCACTCCTCAACGCAAACTCATGTTTTAGCCCTCTTGCAAGCCCTCCCATGAAAATCCTTAGCTGGTAAGACTCCCTGATTAGACTATTCATTCCACATGTCAGTGCTTCTAAATGGACTCTCTCCTGGGGCAGTTTTCAGGGACTACTGATGCCAATTTTGTCCCAACAACAATCATAATTAATGCATACTACTTTATGCCTACAACAATAGCCTATAACGTCAACAGAATGGATATTATTGTTATCATCATCCCTGTTTCTCAGAGATTCAGAGAATCGAGCAGTTTGTCTGAGGCCACAAAGCTAGTGCAGGCAGAACTGAAAAAACGGAACTCAACTAGACTGATTACAAAGCTCATGCCCTTGGGACTTCCCTGGTAGTTCAGTGGTTAAGACTCTGTAGTCCCAATGTAGGGGGCTCGGGTTCGATCCCTGATCAGGGAGCTGGATCCCACATGCTGCAACTAAAGATTCTACATGCTGCAACTAAGACCTGGCACAGCTAAATAAATAAATATATTTAAAAAAAAAACAAAGCTCATGCCCTTGACCTCACACAATAAACCCTCTCTCTTTGTTGTTGTTGTTCAATCGCTCAGTCATGTCCAACTCTTTGTGACCCCATAGACTGCAGCACGCCAGGCTTCCCTGTCCTTCACCATCTCCCGGAACTTGCTCAAACTCATGTGCATTAAGTCGGTGATGCCATCCAACCATCTCGTCCTCTGTTGTTCCCTTGTCTTCCTGCCTTCTATCTTTCCCAGCATCTGGGTCTTTTCCAACAAGTCGGCTCTTTGCATCAGATGGCCAAAGTATTATAGCTTCAGTGTTAGTCCTTCCAATGAATATTCAGGGTTGATTTCCTTTAGGATTGACTGGTTTGATCTCCTTACAGTCCAAGGGACTCTCAGGAGTCTTCTCCGACACCACAGTTCAAAAGCGTCAATTTTTCAGCACTAAGCCTTCTTTATGGTCCAACTCTCACATCCATATATTGACTACTGGAAAAACCATCGCTTTGACTATGCCAACTTTTGTCAGCAGAGTAATGTCTCTGCTTTTTAATACATTGTCTAGGTTTGTCATAGCTTTTCTTCCAAGGAGCAAGCATCTTTTAATTTCATGGCTGCAGTCACTGTCCACAGTGATTTTGGAGTCCAAGAAAATAAAGTTTGTCACTGCTTCCATTGTTTCCCCATCTATTTGCCATGAAGTGATGGGACCAGATGCCATGATCTTTGTTTTTTGAATACTGAGTTTTAAGCCAGCTTTTTCACTCTCTTCTTTCACTTTCCTCAAGAGGCTCTTTAGTTCCTCTTTGCTTTCTGCCATAAGGGTGGTGTCATCTGCGTATTGAGGTTATTGATATTTCTCCTGGAAATCTTGATTCCAGCTTGTGATTCATCCAGCCTGGCATTTCACATGATGTACTCTGCATATAAGTTAAATAAGTAGGGCGACAATGTACAACCTTGACATATTCCTTTCCCAGTTTTGAACCAGTCATTGTTCAATGTTCAGTTCTAACTATTGCTTCTTCTCCTGCACACAGATTTCTCAGGAGGCAGGTCAGGTGGCCTGGTATCCCCATCTCTTGAAGAATTTTCCACAGTTTGTTGTGATCCACACAGTCAAAGGCTTTAGCCTAATCTGTGATCCAGTGGATGTTGGCAATTTGATCTCTGTTCCTCTGCCTTTTCTAAATCTTGCTTGAACATCTGTAAGTTCTCGATTCATGTACTGTTGAAGCCTAGCCTGGAGGATTTTGAGCGTGACCTTGCTAGCATGTGAAATAAGTGCAATTGTGCAGTACTTTGAACTTTCTTTTGCATTGCCCTTCTTTGGTATTAGAATGAAAACTGACCTTTTCCAGTCCTATCTCTTTAACTGTTAATGGACATTTGTCTCTCTCTGAAGTAGTATTACTGTTGAATTTTAGGTCCTTGCCTAAAAAGAAAATGGTTGTGTTCTTGGGCAGAGTAACCACCTAAAGAAATTTATTTAGTGTTTGCAGAGGCACAAAAGACATGTTCATGATATTTCAGTTCTCAGGGAAATGTCCCAGGTGAAAACTTTGTATAAATTATTTCCCTGGGACTCAGACTGAAAACTGGGACTTTGGTGGGGGGGTATCTCTTCCCTCATACAGCAAGTACTTGCAACTCAGAGCAGCCCTCTTAGAAGTGGTTCCCCCACTGCACTTGCTGTCTTAGTTCCCCCCTGCCCCATCCCTCAAGGTTCAAGAGCTTCTGCTCAAGGGAGTCACAGGTGATCTTGACTAGAAAAGATTGTAAGGGCTATCCTATCACTTTATGGTCCTCCTGCACACTGGCATATCTCCCTAGCTACACATTTCATTTTCTGACAGCTCAGTAGACATTCTGCAGACTTAGGGAAAGTGCGAGTCCCCAGTCACCTGCAATCCAAAGCAGAGACGTGTCTTCAAAATACCCCATCACTAGGTCAGCAATAGCCTTCCATCCAGAGTGTTGGACTACTTATTGCAAAAATTCCTGGAAGCCACATGAATCTTGATTGGACTGTTTCTGTTGGTTATGTTGAATGCAGTTGCTCATCTCTGCCTTGCTCCTGCCTTGGGGACTTGGGCATTAAATTTGCCAGTTGCTTCCAGATTTGTTCAATATACGTGTATTGAGAACTACTTCTCAGGTACCTTGCTAGGAACTAGGGGATAAAAAGATAGGGGATAGAATCTTCTCACTTAATTTTTTTTTTTTAAACTGGAGTTGATTTACAATGTCAGTTTCTGGTGTATAGCAAAGTGATTAAGTCACACACACACACACCTGTATATGGGTGTGTGTATATATATGTGTGTATATATATATGACTTCCCTGGTGGCTCAGATGGTAAAGCATCTGTCTACAATGCAGGAGACCTATATATATATATATATATATACACATATGATTTTTCATATTCTTTTTCATTATAGGTTATTAAAAGATATTGAATATAGTTCCCTGAGCTATACAGGACTTTGTTGTTTATCTATTTTATATATAGTAGTTTGTATCTGCTAATCTCAAATTCCTAATTTATCCCTCGCTAGAATCTTCTTTTTCTCAACACTGTTTTCACTGAAAGCCACACTTTGTTACAACCAACAAACATCAAGTCAGCAATGAACCCCAAGTCACCAGAGGCAGTCTGTGTTTGTAATCTTGCTGTTTTCTGAAACCAACAGGAGCATTAACATTAACACAGCAATGACTTAATTATATCTAATTTCTCTGAGCCAAAAACAGGAGTTTGATCTCAATTCACATATTATTCTGGTAGATTGTTACATATAACATCAGGCATAATATGCCTACATCTTTATCCACACTGTCTGGTAAAGCCCTCTCTCCCTTTTCATGATGCTGCTACCTCTAATTCTCCCACACCCATCATTCTGTCTCAAAAGCCAAGACCTCAAAGATCTCTCCTCCAAAGATCTTAGCCTTAAGACTTACACATTTCCCCTTATTTCTCAACAGTACCCACGCCTCCCTAGATGTTCTTTAGCATAACATCAACTCAGTCAAAAGAGATCAACAAATATTTACAGAGGAGGAAGGAGAGACAGATGGGGAAGGGGACAGCTGTGATTACTGACCCATCCTGCCCCAGCTTTCCCTCAGAGTGGCTTTGGATACAAGCTCAAAGCAGCAATTAAGGTAAAAGTCTAATTTCTTATACTTTGCTAGAGACCAGCAATGAACAATTGGGATTTGAAATTTTTTTTTTAACTATCACTTACAATAGCACCAAAAAAAAAAAAAATACAAATACTTAGGTATAAAATCTATCAAAACATGTACAGGATCTATAGAAAGCCACAGAACACTGATCAAAGAAATAAAAGTAGATCTAAATAAATGGAGTGAGATTCCATTTTAGAAAGTCAGTATAAAATATCAATTGCTTTCCTATATGCCAGGAATGAACAATTGGAATCTGAAATTTTTAAAAAGATACTATTTAAAAGTTTTGTTTCAGGGCTTCCCTGAGGCTCAGTGGTAAAGACTCTGCCTGCCAATGCAGGAGACACAGGTTTGCTCCCTTATCTGGGAAGAACCCACACACTGTGGGGCAACTAAGCCTGTGCACCACAATTACTGAGCCTACGTGCTGCAGCGACTGAAGCCCAAGCGCCCTAGAGCCCATGCTTCACAACAAGAGAAACCACCACAATGAGAAGCCCGCGCACCACAACTAGAGAGTTGCCCTGCTCACTGCAGCTAGAAAGAAGCTCACTGCAGCTAGAAAGAAGCCCGAGCAGCAATGAAGAGCCAGCACGACCACAAATAAATAAATAAGAGTCTTGTTTCTTAGAGTCCCTTGGTTCAGGTGATTAGCACATTAAATTGGTGGCTTAGCAATTTCAACTTGACTGTGTCCTTTAGTCAGAAATCCTGGGGTTATAGAGACCTTTCAAGGAGCAGCCCAGATCTCATCTTTGATCTTGAGTCCAAGCTGTCCTTTGAGGGATTCTAACCATCCCTGGATTCCTCTGAGGCACTATTTTTCAAGTCGTTTTTCCCCCTCCAAGCCTCTTTCATTTAGGCAGCCACATCTTCCCCACAGGCCCCCATTCCTCATTTTCAAATCTCCCTGCCTTTCTCACCTCCAGCTGGTTCCTGAACTTTGGTCCAGCACTTCCAAAGGCACCTCCACCCTCCAGCAAGTCATCCTGCCTTGTGTCCTGTTTCCCAGCTGAAGTTTGGCTTCTCCATCCCTCACTCTTCTCCACCTCCAGCTCCTCCTGTGCTCTTCCCCAGGGTGCAGGTCAGTCCTTCAACGGTGTACTTACCGTGTTTAGTTTTCTCTGAAACAAATATTTGCATATGTGAACCCCACATTTGCCATATGGTTTTTCCTACTTCCCAGCCAGTGGAACTCTCAATTTCATATATATTTTGGGAAATGAAGTTTTCCCCAGATGGTCTCTCTAAAGCACCAAAGCAAGGTCAGGGTTTTATGCATTCCTTCAAAGGTTCTGGGCAGAGGTTAGAATTACTTGTGTTTTCTTGGTCCCATCAGCAGCTATTTCATCAGTACAGCTGATAATGGGACACAACCTGGCTCATTCTGAGCTAGAAACACACCAGTGTTTGAGGGAGATGTTGAGCTATAAACTGGTATCCCCAGGGAAGGATAGAAACCTGCCCAGTTGCTCAAATAATTTTAAACCAAATCCCTTAAGAATATTTCCTCAGGGAGAGAAAAAGAGTATGAATATTAGAAAGATGATGAACCAGGTGTGCCGAAAAGGTTTCTTAGTCATTCTGAGCCCTAGAAGGGGGTGGGGGCAGCCTTACATCTCTACTGGGAAACATATTTCCCCCTTTTAAATCAGGAAAGAAAAAAACAACAACATAGCCCCAAATAGAGAATGTTTTCTTTTGTAACTGGAAGCAAACATCACTGATGGCTTTAACAGCTGCCTGCCAACATGGCCTGAGAAGCAGGCAAGCTCAAACATTTTTTGAGATCAACACATGTACAGACATACAGTATATTAGGTCAAATTATAAATCCAGGAATAAAAGAACAAATAAACAAGTTTCAGCTTTCTCTAGGCTTTCTGAGTCCAATACCAGCTAAATTAGACTCCGAAGCAGAGAAATCTAGCTTCCAAGAAGGCAGGTCTCCCAGGAGTTCAAGTCAAACCTCCCTCTGGTAGGAAAAGAAGGTGCCGTTGTAGATTAACTGGCTGCTGGCTGACCAGGTCCAGGCTGACGGCCCTGCCTAGCGGGGGCTTCCCTGTGTCTTAGCCGTACAGACCCTGAGGATGTCTGCCATTGACTTGATCTTTGACCCCAGTAAATCATTTAATATGCCATGTGCCTCTGTCCATATGTTCATGTTCGGATGAGAATTCCAGCAAGTCTGGGTGTGCCACCCATTAGGGCTAAATCTCTCCCTTTGGAGCTTCTAGGAAGAAACCTGTGGACAGCTGCATTGCAGAGAGCCAAAGTGCCTGGACAAACCAAACTGAAATGCCTGCAGATAGTGAGACCAGGATTGCCTAAATTGCAACTAACAATCAGAAGGACAAATCTGTTCTCTGGTTATCAAAACTGACACAAGACTTTTGTGATAGTTTTGCCTTAGCGCAAGAAAACCACTTAAGAGTCATAGGTGGGAAACACTGGATTATTCTTCTGATCCCACCTCTATACTAGTTAGGTGACCTTGAGCAAGTGCATTAGTCCAAGGTTCTTCAGACATTAGTCAGTCATGAAATCAATGAAATAGAATAGAACTAAATTTTTTTTTTTTAGAACTAAATATTTTTTAATGAAGTCAAGCTGAACAGAAAATATCAGTGTTTAGTCCACAATAAGTTAAGCTCCATCGTATGTGTGTGTGGATGCATGTTTCCTGGAGTCATGATGAATAAAAATTTCTTACTGTGGGTAACAAACAAAAGAGCTTCCCACAGTGGCTTAGACCATGGGTTTTGATTTCTTCATTTAATGAATGAAAGTCATTCATTTTATACATATCTAGACAGTCATATTCATATACACACACACATATATGTATAATGGGCACCACAGTGTGTCAGGCACAGTGGCATATGACCTATCCAGAGATAACAAGGCCCTGTCTTCCTCGAGCCTCAGCTAGCAGGGAAGCCAGTCATAAAATAATTACATAACTGTTTACCATTGTATGAAGAGTGTGTGTAACACCAGGTTCCTAACCTGGGCTGTAGGGTCAGAGCCAGCCTTCCTAAGGAAGTGACAGAGAAGGGGGCAGAGAGGGATGGAGGCAAAGAATGGGGGTGGGGATGGGGTGGAGGTAGCATTCCAGGCAGAAGGCCCAGTAAGTGTGAGAAGAACCTGAAGGTTAAACAATGTCAGCTCTACCTCAACAATTTCTATGAAGACCATGTGAGATGACCATGGGAAGACTTTGTAAACTATGGAGTGTTATTCAAATGTGGTGGCTTATTATTTAAAACAGTGATTATAAACATGCCTTAAAGATGAGTTGAGGGACTTCCCTGGTGGTCCAGTGGTTAAGAATCCACCTGCCAATGTAGGGGATATGGGTTCGATCCCTGGTTGCCGAACTAAGATCCCACATGCCATGAGGCACCTAAGCCCTCGTGGCTGCAATGAAAGATCCCGCCGGCTGCAACTAAGACCCGACACAGCCTAAATAAATTAATTAAAAATACACACACACACACACACACATATATATATATGAGTTTAGTTTCAGCAGGCAGCCACCAGGTCAAGGGTCACCCTGGGCTGGTATGGCAGCTCCATGATGCTGAGCAGGCCTCTGGGCCCCCACGACTGACAGCTGGCCCAAAACTGGATTCCCACAGCAGGCACCAAGGGCCCTGTGTGGGCCACTTACAGGGGCTGATTCTGGACCGGGTACCCTACTTCAGTGCCAAGTTTAAGAAAAACGATGAATGAAAATGACCCTTCCTCTGGCATCTGGTGGTGCTACCTCCTTCCATCTGAACAGCTGAACCTCGAACAGCTTAGTCTTTCAGGATGGCCCTCAAGGAAATCCACAGCACGACTTAGACTTTCTGTGTGAAAATAGCTTTGGTGTGTGAACACACACAGCATTAAACCTTGCTCTGAAACCTGCCCACGGGGACAAGCTCATGCTGGGGCTTGGTTACCCTGACTGCAGTCCCAGGGGCTTGGGTCACCGGGGAACTCTTTCAACTCCAAATTTAGGCGCTCTCCCAGTAACGGGCAGAAATGGCTTGATTTAAAATGTTTAATATATAATATCTGCACAATGTTTTTCTCTTTCACTGCCTTAGCAAATTACTCCATGACTTAGTGGCTTAAAACAACAAACACTCATTATCTCACAGTAAATATATATGTAAATAAATATATTGAGCTTAGTTTCCTTTATTAATCCACTCAGTGACTAGTTGAATAGTGCTTAATGTCACATACGGTTCTAGATTCTGGGGTTACAGCAGTAAATAAGACGGGACCGCTGCCATGGAAAGGTTCCCTTTCAGAGACCGAGAGACACCAAACACAACAGTGATTTCAGAGAGCCGTAAAGTGGGGCAGAGTCGTAGGGAACAATGGAGGTAGAGAAGGTGCTCCAGGTAGGAAAGCAGGGCTCTCTGAGGGGCTAACAACCAGATCTGAATAAAATGAGATCAGCCACATTCTGACAATGTGACCTTCGCAACATCACCTAACATTTCAGGACTCGGTTTCCTCATCCGTTAAATAAGGATACCTGTACCCATCTCTTGGGATTTCCCTGAGGATTATCTTGCCTGAGATAAGGAACTCAAGGCCTCCAGTACAAAGCTGAGCTGGCATTAAGAGGCACTTCATTGCTAAATAATTGAGTGTCTACTGATCTGTTGTTCGAGATATTAGGAATATGTTTAGAAAGATAGAATGACAAGGAGGAGAAAGTAGGTCTCCTATTTTCAGACCAGGCTGGACAAGCCCCTCAAAAGGAGTTATTCGTGATCTACTCTGTGCCAGCTGGGTCCTCTGAGAAGCAGACCCCAAGTGAGGTGTGGGAGCCGTTTGGGGTGGGGGGCGGTAGTGTCTGTGAAAGGAGAAGAGCAGCAGTGGGCAGGAAAAGGCTCTGGAGGAAACACCGCTGGTCAAAGGAGCCCTCCACTGAGTGGAAGTGGCCAGGCCTCACACCCCTGTTACCCTCAGTCATTAGCCAGGGCTGTGAAGGGTGCGGACTTGGCTCCAAAAGACAGCCGTGGCAAGTTTCTTCTTGAAGGGAGGTCTGGGTGGTGCACCTCCACAACTGCCACAGACTCCCAGCCTCGCATCAAAGACTTTTTGCTGTCAAAGGAACAGTGCTTCCTTGGGAGAGGAAAGTGAGATTTATTCTGACTCAGGGAAGGTTGCACAAAAGAAAGGCAATCCAAGGGCCAGAAAACCCTAAGCCTGATTTTATGATAGTCTGCACCTGTTAGGATGCCTGTAACCACCAGTTACAGAAAACTCAACTCAAAATGGCTTGAACAATAAAGAACATTTATAATACCATACGGTAAGTCTGGAGGAAAGAGGGTCCCAGGGTTGTTTAGTTTAGAATTAAATGATGTCATCGAGTCACCATCTTGGATGAAGCAGTTTTTAATTCTGAAATCCTCAATTGTCTCTGTTAGCACCATTCATGATTCCAAGATTGTTGCTATGGTTCTAGGCATCTCAGGTGGACAAGATAAGAAGAAGACAGAAGAAGCAGAAGCAGACAGGCCCTATCTTCCCATGTGTCTTTTTTAATCAGGAAATTCATCTCAGAATTACCCCCAGTGGACTTATCCTCATATCCCACTGGCTGGAATCTCATCTCCACTTGTACTCACATCACCAGTAACACCAATGTGATTGCCATGACTTGCAGACCTGGTGGGCCTGCAGACCTGAGATAATGAAGTTAAGAAAGTTCTTTTATTTTCATTTTTAAGATGTGGCTTTATGCTGCTGCTGCTGCTAAGTCGCTTCAGTCGTGTCCAACTCTGTGGGACCCCATAGACAGCAGCCCACTAGGCTCCTCTGTCCCTGGGATTCTCCAGGCAAGAACACTGGAGTGGGTTGCCATTTCCATCTCCAATGCATGAAAGTGAAAAGTGAAAGGGAAGTCGCTCAGTCGTGACATCATATACATATACACATATATACATCAGTTATATTGAAATATAATCCTCATACTAATAGACAATCTTAGCTGAAAAAAAATTGATCATTAACTTTTTTAAAATTGAAATACACATAACATAAAATTTATCATCTTAAGCATTTTCAAATATACAGTTCAAAGTCTTCAAGTGCATTTACATTAATATGATACCATCACCACCATCCATCTACAGAATTCTTTTCATTTTACAAAATAAAAGCTCTGCACCTATTTTTTTGAGAGGGACCAACATAGCTCCCCACTCTCCACAGCACCCACTTTGACGGACTCCACCACAGTCAAGGGCAGCTGCTGGCCCAGCCGAGGGCCCTTCTTTAGGCACTTACAGAGCCTTTCCTGATGGGCCTCCAGCCTCCTCGGCTGAACTCATCTCTGCATGGTGGGCTATGGGACACTCATGCTGCTGACACTGCAGGTCAACCCCACAGGATATTCACTCTGGGGCTGCCATGCCCACCTCCAAGCTGCTCATCCTGGTTTGCCCTCCCTCTGTACCTGTTCATCAATAACTACCCCCAACCCCTAGCAATCATCAGTCTACTGTGCGTCTTTGTGTATCTGACTACTCTAGATACCTCATAGAAGTGGAATCATATAATATTTATCCTTTTGTATCTGGTTTATTTCACTTAGCATGTCTTCAGTTTCATGCATCTTGTAGCATATATCAGAGTTTCTTTCCTTTTAAAGGCTGGATGATATTCCACTGTATTTATTTAACCATCATCAAAGGCCTGATGCAATGAGCCGGCTCATTAGAAAAGACCCTGATGCTGGTAAAGATTGAGGGCAGGAGGAGAAGGGAGTGACAGAAGATGAGATGATTGGATGGCATCACCAAGTCAATGGACATGAGTTTGAGCAAACTCCAGGAGATAGTGAAGGACAGGGAAGCTTAGCGTGTTGCAGTCCATGGAGTCACAGAGAGTCAGACATGACTTAGCAAATGAACAAGCATTCACTAAAGGACACAGGTTGATTCCACCTTTTAGCTATTGCAAATAATGCTGCTACAAACATGGGTATATAAATACCTCTTCAGGACCCTATTTTCAATTCTTTTGGGTATATACCCAAAAGTGGAAATGCTGGATCAAATGCTGTCTCTTTTTTAAGGAGCCACCACACTATTTTCCATAGTAGCTGCATCATTTAAAAAAAAATAGTTTTATTGGCTAAACTATTTCAAGTTACAGATATTTTGTATGTGTGTGCCGAGTCTTACTTGTGGCACATAGGACCTTTAGTTGCAGCATACGTGGTATAGTTCCCTGACCAAGGGTCAAACCTGGACCCCCTGCAATAGGAACTCGGAGTTTTAATGACTGGACCACCAGGGAAGTCCCAGGGGCTGTACCATTTTAAATTCTCGCTAACAGTGTACAAGCATTCCAGCTGCTCCACATACACACCAATACTTGTTATTTTCTGGGTTATATCCATCTTAATGGGTTTGAGATAAGATTCCGATCATGGCTTTGATTTGCTTTTCACTAATAACTAGTGATGTTGAATATCTTTCATGTGCCTGCTAGCCATTTGTTTACCTTCTTTAGAGAAAGTTAAACCCTTTTGCCCAGTTTTCAACTGGGTTGTTTGTTTTCCTGTTGTTGACTTGTAGAAGTTATATTTTTTGGATATTAACGCCTTGTCAGATTTATGATATGCAAATATTTACCAATATGTGATTTTTTTTTAAAGGTTAAAAGCTCATACCATGAAACCTACTGCTTAGATTCAAATCCCAGTTGTGCCACTTACAGATCTACGGGTAGAGGGAGGGTGAACAATCAAAAACTCTGGGGTCTGCGAACAAGGAGAAAGGGCAATGACAGTTAAGTAGGCAAACAGCAGAGTCCTTTACACAGAACTAGATATCAAAGGCAGATAGGTATAGATGTGGCTTATGTCATTTTTCAAACTGAGAAGCATAAATGTCAAGCCATAATAGAAGATAATGTTTCACTGAGTCTCACTATGCCAGGTCCTTTATATGCATAATCTCATTTCATTTATTCATTCAACAAGTATTTAATGAAAGCCTAATATGAACCAGTGGCTGATGAGCTAAAAACAAAATAAAGTAAGAAATCAGACATTGTGCCTGCCCTCAATGAGTTTAGACTTTGGTCAAAGAAAAAACTACAACAATTGCTAAGTGTAATAAAGGTTAGCTCCATGGTCCTATGGAAACAGACTTGGTCAAGCAGATCAGAGAAGAAGTAGGCACAATTATTATCCCCCCAGGAATGGAAGCTCTGTGAGTGCAGGGTCCTTGTCTGTCTTATTCACCAATACATCTCTGTTGCCTAGGACAATGCCTGACACAAAATAGCTCTCGATAAACATTTGTTGAGTGAAGGAATGTACCTTCATTTTCCAGATGATGAACTCAAATCTCAGAAAGGGCAAGTAATTTAACCAAGGTCACAGTCCTAGATGATGCCAGGCAGTTAGCGCTGCTGCTTGAGCTTCTAACCTTTTAAAAAGTCACATATTTTTAAAAAGTAGAAAACAAAAACCCTGATTTGAAAATAAATTATTTGAAATAGCAGCATTATTTACATTAGCCAAGACGTGGAAATAACCTAAGTGCCTATCATCAGATAAAGAGAGATGTGATATATATTAAAATGGACTATTACCTGGTAATAAAAATTTTAATTTTGCTGTTTGCAATGATATGGATGGACCTGGAGGGTATTAGGGTATTATGCTTAGTGAAATAAGTTAGACAAATGCTATATGTTATCACTTAAATGTGGACTCTAAAAAATAAGATGAATGAATATAACAAAATAGAAAAAGACTTACAGCTATAGAGATCAAACTAACGTTTACCAGTGGAGTGAGGGAAGTAGGGAAGAACAAGATAGGAGTAGGGGATTAAGAGGTACCAACTACTATGTATAAAATAAATTAGCTACAAGGATATATTGTATGGCACAAGGAATATAGCCAATATTTTATGATAACTTAAAATGGAGTATAATCTACAAAAATACTGAGTCACTATATTGAACACCTGAAACTACAGTAATTTAATATTGTAAATCAACTATACTTCAATTTTTTTTCAAGTAAAAGGATTTCCTTAATTTCATCATCCCAGGCCTATGGAAATGAGTATTCTCTTCTTTGGCCTGCTGAAGCATTTATTTCAACTTTGTACTGTAGCGAATTTCACACATAACTATCCAGGTACCATCTTCCCAGCTCCAAGCCTCCTTCTCCCAGAAAAATAGTAAACTGTGAACTGTTTAAGAAACAATATCTGAACATATTGCACAGTGAGGTGCTCAAGAATGCAGGCTCAGAGCTCAAACAGACCTGATAAGGAAGTCTGGTTCTGCCACTTACTAATTATACGATCTTAGGTTCTTTACTTAACCTTTGTAAGTTTCTGTTTATCTGTACAATGGGGATAATAACACAACGCTCGCCTCACAAAGCTGTTGGAAGGATTGAGACAACTGCTACAAAGTACTTCAGGATAGGAATTGGCACGAAGTAAGAACGCAATAAAAGTTTGCAGATATTCTAAACTGGAAAAATACCAACATCAACACCCATCCCACCCCCAACTGGAATTATCTGGTGTTTTTTCTAGGGCAGGGATGGGCTGGCTTCTGACACTTTAACTTTCCATCATTCAAAATGCCCTACTGGCAGCATTGCCCTGAGTCACAGTCTCTTTTGGAAGGAAAGGATTGACCAGCAAGTGGGTGTTCCGAGAGGGTTCCAGAATCACCAAGTTACTTTTCCCTCCCCAATTCTGAGGGTGGCGCGCTGCTTCTGCTCAGGCCTTGCCAATCCTCCACCTCTTCCTTTCTTTTCTTCCCATCCCTCCCTCCCACTTCAAACCCTGGGGAAGAAGATGAAGAAAAGCACGCCAACCAAGAAGCCTTTTCACTTCATTGTGTTTTCCAGCCAGACCTGAACAGACATCGATCAATTCAGCCTGCTCTCACCCGCCCTCCTCTCTTCTCTCTTGTCCTCTTTGTGTTTTGGGGTTTTTTTCCCCTCTCTCAGACTATGTCTTCAGGCTTAGGAAAGAGCAGTTATCCTCAGTAGCATGAGGATACAAGACGCTTCAGTTGCCAGTAGCAAGCACAACACGATTGCGGCGCTTAAAAGGCCAAGAAGCAATGGAGCCCGTTTGGATCCTCGGAGACACTCCTCAGCTCAACCACTTCTGTCCTGACTCAAGCTCAGCTGCAGTGAGTCACACAGAAACCTCAATCCCCCACTTCCTCTGGCCAAGTACCTTCTGAAGCCCACCTCCATCTCCAGACAAGGGGTTTTCATCCCAAGTTTGAGGAAATCAGGCCAGTTGGACCTGGAATCAATGAAGAAGAAGGAATACGCCTTTTCCATTTCAAAGCAGCCTAGTGGGACTTTTTTTTTTTTCCCCAACAGGGTGACTCCAAACTGGCAGGACTTTCAAAGCTACAAATTTCCATGTTCCCAGCCCTTGCTAAAGGAAAATTTCCTGGTTAACTTGGCATGTGTGGAGGTTTGGGGTGTGCAAGTGAGAAACATTTAACAAATAGTTACCCTGAGCTATGAATCAAGTTAGTCTAAACAGGATTCTCCCCCATCCCCATGCTGTGCTAGTTACCCTCCTTAATTCCTACCCCAGACATATGTTCAAAAATAACTATTTATCAACTACCCAGTAAGTACCAGGAACTGAACTAAGTGTTTTATTTACTTATATTGACTTATTTTATCTTCACAACTATGCAAGATAGGAATTTTATTTATTGTTTCCTCTGTGAAGAACAGTTTAAGTAATTTCCCCAAACTCACTGGAGTTAATACATGGCAGAACTAGAGTTCAAATCTCATCCCCAACACAATACCATGGATAAATCTCAAAATCATCAGTGCAGAGTAAAAGACCCAGGCCAAAAGAAAAGTATTTACTGTGTGATTCCATGCGTATAAAATTATAGAAAATACAAACTAATCTATAGAGTTAGAAAGCACATTAGCAGTTGTCTGGGGATGGGGTGGAGGGAAGGACGAATTACAAAGGGGCATAAACTAACTTTGGGAGTGATGGAAATCTTTGTGATCTTGATTGTGGTGATATTTTCACAGGTGTACACATATATCAAAACTGACCAAACTGTACACTCTAAATATGTGCAGGTTAGTGTACTTCAATGAAATTGAAGAAAAAATATCGCCAAAAATCTCATTTCTTAAGTCATTTCCACAAATGTACTTACTCTTTGATAGAGTTGATATTATAGGGCCTAGGCTGATTCTCTTCATACTGTTCAATGAAAAAGTTGGCTTAAAACTCAACATTCAGAAAACTAAGATGATGGCATCTGGTCCCATCACTTCATGGCAAATAAATGGGGAAACAACGGAGACAGTGACAGACTTTATTTTCTTGGGCTCCAAAATCACTGCAGATGATGACCACAGCCATGAAATTAAAAGATGCTTACTCCTTGGAAGAAAAATTATGACCAGCCTAGACAACATATTAAAAAGCAGAGGCACTACTTTGCCAACAAAGGTCTGTCTAGTCAAAGGTATGGTTTTTCCAGTAGTGATGTATGGATGTGAGAGTTGGACTATAAAGAAAGCTAAGCACCAAAGAATTGATGCTTTTGAACTGTGGTGTTGGAGAAGACTCTTGAGAGTCCTTTGGACTGCAAGGAGATCCAACCAGTCCATCCTAAAGGAGATCAGTGCTGGGTGTTCATTGGAAGGACTGATGCTGAAGCTGAAGCTCCAATGCTTTGGCCACATGATGCAAAGAACTGACTCATTTGAAAAGACCCTGATGCTGGGGAAGATTGAAGGTGGGAGGAAAAGGGGACGACAGAGGATGAGATGTTGTATGGCATCACCTACTCGATGGACATGAGTTTGAGTAAGCTCCGGGAGATGGTGATGGACGGGAGGCCTGGTATGCTGCAGTCCGTGTAAAGAGTCGGACATGACTGAGTGACTGGACTGAACTGAGCCTGACTCTGGTTCAGATTTTTATGCTGTCATCTCTGGGTCCTGTTGGGGTAAGAGGACCTAGCTATTACTGGCTCTTCTCACAAGAAATGCCAGTTGTCAGGATTGTGATTCTAGAAACCTTTTGCTCCACTCACAATTAGACCTAAGATAATGTCAGTGTGATGCTAGTGATGGTCTAAAGCTCAGTTCTCAAGCTTTTTGATCTCAGGACCCTTTTCATTCTTGAGAAGTATTGAGGACCCCAAAGAGTTTTTGTTTATGTGGGTTATAGCTATCAATATTTACCATATTAGAAATTGAAACTGAGAGGTTCTATAGATAGTTAACTCATGTTTTAAATAAATAAACTCATTGCTGCTGCTGCTGCTGCTGCTAAGTCACTTCAGTCGTGTCTGACTCTGTGCGACCCCATAGACGGCAGCCCACCAGGCTCCCCGTCCCTGGGATTCTCCAGGCAAGAACACTGGAGTGGGTTGCCATTTCCTTCTCCAATGCGTGAAAGTGAAAAGTGAAAAGTGAAAGTGAAGTCGCTCAGTCGTATCCAACTCTTAGTGACCCCATGGACTGCAGCCTACCAGGCTCCCCCATCCATGGGATTTTCCAGGCAAGAGTACTGGAGTGGGGTGCCATCGCCTTCTCCGAAATAAACTCATTACATATAAATATTTTCCAAAAAATCAGTGAAAGGAGTAGAATTGCTTTGCATTTTTGTAAATCTAATTTCTGGTTTCATAGAAGATATAATTCTCATATTTGCTTTTATATTTCATCTGTTGCAATATCACATAATTCTGGAAAATTCCACCATATATTGGTGAGAGAATAAGAGTGAAAAAAGCAAATAACAGTATTATTATGAAAATAATTTTGACCTTGCAGACCCCTGAAAGGATCTGGAGGACCCACGGGGTCCCAGAGCATACTTTGAGAACTGCTGCTCTACAATGTTCAGAACCATGAAGTATTTATTCCAGTTCTTATGCTTCCACCTTCATTATTTTCCCTCTCCTATCCAAGACCATGTGAAATCCTGAGAGAGGAAGAATCTGGGGTGCGGAGAGGCATCAAACGGAAGGTTGCATGAGTAGATCTCCTTCAAAGTTCTTTCCAGTCTGTGAGTCTGAGGCATGGGCTGTTTTACTTTTAAACAAAATCAAGAAAGCCAAAAGCTCAGCAGGGACTAGATGCACAGGATGCGGGGACTAAAGCACAACCATGAAAACATCACAGAGATTCCTTATGACCCCCTCGCAGAAAGAGAAACAGCAGCCAGCCTTCTCTCTGATTTACCCCATAGAAGGTGTCAGAGGAAGAACCTGGGGTCCTGAAGAAATTTCAGGCAGATCTCAGCCCTTACCTGTTCCCTAAACAAGGGCCCGCTTGGGCTGAACCAGCTTTAGTTCAAACCCTCAATCCAGATAAAAACTCTGCCCTCTAATCCCGGGTCGCAAACAGGCCACAAGCTCAGGAGTCAAGCAACGGGAGGGTGAATATTATTTCTCCTCCTTACTGGCCATGGAATCTTGAGTACAACTTTGAGCTTGGGTTCAACTTTTCTGAACCTCAGCTTCTTCATCTGTAAAACTGGAATATTTATCATCTCTCTCTGAAGGTATTACTGTGTAGATTCAAGGAGATAATAATATATGGAAGAATGCCAGCAGAGTGCCCGGCACAGGACACAGGCTCACTCTTAGTGAATGTTTACCCTTTTTACAGAAAAGACAAGGGAAAGATGGAAATAGTCCAGCCCCAGATAAGCCTAGGTTTGAACCCTAACACTTACTTTGGGCAAATCATTTCACCCACCTTGTAGAGTTATTGTGGGGGCTCACTGAAAGTCTCTATAGGGGCTTCCCAGGTGGCCCAGTGGTTAACAATCCACCTGCCAATGCGGGGGAGGTGGGTTCCATCTCTGGTCGGGGATCTAAGATCCCACTTGCTGTGGGGCCACTAAGCCCACATCTAGAAAGCCCACACCCTCGGGAACCTGCACCCTCGACCACACTGCAACAAGAGAGAAGACTGCACCACAACAAAGAGTCCCTCACACCGCAACGAAGACCGAGAGCAGCCAAAATAAAATGGCGTTACAAAATAGTGTCTAAAGAAGGCCTGACTTCTAGCCCAAGCCCTACAGATAGTTGTGGTTATTATTGAATACTTGCAGCTGTGGCTGCAGAATTATTAATTTCCAGAAGGAACACTGCATCCTCAGGGTCAGCCCCTTTGTGGTCCAGCCCTTAGTATCCCTAAAAAAAGGGGGGGGGATGACTGGCTCTCAGGCCTGATAGGACTTTTCCCAAAGAGTTAACCCAGGCTTCACTGGTTTCCTGTCTCCTAAAGGTCCACCAAGGCTTCCCAGGTGATGCTAGCAGTAAAGACCCCCCTGCCAATGCAGGAGACGTAAGAGACACGAGTTTGATCCCTAGGTCAGGAAGATCCCTGGAGGAGGCCATGGCAACCCACTCCAGTATCCTTGCTGGGAGAATCCCATGGACAGAGGAGTCTGCTTGGCTAGAGTCCATAGGGTTGCAAAGAGTTGAGCACAACTGAGTGACTTAGCACACACGCAAAGATCCACCAATGGAGAATGCTGTATAGAGGCCATGAAATGACAGGAGAGCTAGTCTCCCAAGTCAGAGGGAACACAGACCTTGCATGTAAAGAACACCCAGTAGAGAGGAGAGGCTGTACAGGAGCTCTGGAGTCAAACTCAGATTCAAGTCCTGGCTCTACCACGTATTTACCAACAGCATGGTTTAGGGCAGATGACTCAACCTTTGTAAGGCCAGTGTCTCTCAGTTGTTACTGGAAATAATGATAATACCAGAGCTAAACATAAAGAGCATTTAGAATAGTGCACATAGAAAACATTGATTCACCTGTTATCACTACTTCTATTGTCATTAGAGCAGCATTCCAGTATTTTATAAACAACACAATGTGCAGCTCACATTCTCACCTAGACCATATGGTCAGAGAGGGGCAACACAATTTTGGAAGAAATTGCCTGTTTTCACTTTTATGTACTTTCAAAACTTTCTTTAGTAGGTACTCACAACTAGGATAACATGGAGAACTTAACAAAGAGGAGGAGGAAGAAGAGAAATTTTAAAACTCAAGCTGAGCCCAGCCCCATCAGAAAGAACTAGTCCTGAGGCTGCAAGGACTAGACGCGACTGTGACATTTGCCCACTAGGCATAGTATGTATGTTCGTGCTAAGCTGCTTCAGTCGTGTCTGACTCTTTTCGACCCTATGCCCCAGGCTCCTCTGCCCTATTCCCGACCCAGAGGTCAAACCCATGTCTCTTTACATCTCCAGCATTGGCAGGCGGGTTCCTTACCACTAGCGCCACCTGGGAAGCTCCACTAGGCTCAGTGGAACCACGGAAGCCCCATCTGAAAGAATCAGCCCATCAGAAGGCACTCAGGTGAGCTGGGTCTTTCTGCCACTGAGACCACCCCAGGCCCTGAGGATTTGCATGACTTAAAGTCACACAGAAGCCCCAGTACCTGCACAGTAAGGCTCTTCCCTGAGGAGAAGCCTGGAAAAGATTTGGAAAGGCGGGGGGGGCAGGTGGGGAGAGTAGCA
Organism: Bubalus bubalis; assembly: GCF_019923935.1. Classification (NCBI taxonomy): domain Eukaryota; kingdom Metazoa; phylum Chordata; class Mammalia; order Artiodactyla; family Bovidae; genus Bubalus; species Bubalus bubalis. The sequence goes on from NC_059179.1 coordinate 22,710,682, forward strand.
GCAGAGCTGTAGAAAGGATGGAGGGACAGCAAAGGTGGGGAGACAGCGTCAGGTGGCCTCCGGAATGAGAGCGATGGCCTGTGAGGTGTGGGTGGGGCAAGATGAGAAGGTATGAAGGAAAGATTACAGAGGGGATTGGCGGTTCTGTGGAACCTGTGGGGAAGGGGCTCCTCCTCTCTTCTCCAGGGTGGGCTTGAAAAGGATAAGGAATGGTGACTGAGAGCTCACTCGGTGCTACTTTACATACCTTTAATCCTAAGAGGGAGGTTGAGTAATTTGCTCAAAATTCCACAGTTATTAATTGATACAGCCAACTTTCAACCTCAGATCTGACTCCTAGATGCCTGGCTGTCTTCCGAGCCTAAGGGCCTTCCCAGCTCCACACCTGTACAAGGGGTGCACTGAGAGAGGAGAGAAGGGGAGAAAGACGGCAGTGCGAGGAGATGAGGGAAGAAGGGAGCAACCAAGATACGGAAAAAGAAGAGAACAGGAAGGGGATAGGAAAGAGAAGAGACTAAAAAAGGATGGGGAGTGAGGAGGAAAGGGGCAAGGTAAGGGGGAATGATAGGAAAGGAAGAACCAGGAGAGGAAAAAAGATGGAGCCATAGTGGAACAGAAGGTTGAGCCAGAGGAAGGGGGAGAGGGATTGGGGCAGGGTCTTAGAGGAGTCAGAATCACCTGGAGTATAAGCCTAGGAGCTGAAGGAAAAGGGCTGGAGTTTAGTAGGTGTTTGTGGTTTTTTTCTTTTTTTTTTCCTTGCTGTGAAAGTATGGAGTGTGGGGATCATTGCCTATGGAGCTGTCAACAGACTAGTCAGCTCAGCCAAGTGTCTGTTGGAGGGAAACTGGAACTGAGGTCAGACTCCTCATGGCCTCTATTGTGGGTGTCTCAGATCCTACATTTGATCTTAAAATTGTAAACTCGGAAAAGCAGATTTTTCTTTTTCTTTTTGGTTTTTGCTGGGGCCCTGGGCTTCAGTCTCTAAAGGGAAAGTTATTGGAGGAGGAAGGCATTCCAGAAAGGAAAGAGCAATAGAATATAAGTAACAAAAGGGAATGAAAGAGGGCTTCCCTGGTGGTCCAGTGGTTAAGCATCTGCCTGCCAATGCACAGGGCACAGGTTCGATCCCTGATCCAGGAAGATCCCACATGCCTTGGAGCAACTAAGCCATGAGCCACAGCTACTGAAGCCCAACAGCCTAGAGCTTGTGCTCCACAGCAAGAGAAACCACCGTGATGAGAAGCCTGCCCACCACAATGAAGAGCAGCCCCAACTCATTGCAACTAGAGAAAGCCTGGGCGCAGCAACGAAGACCCAGCACAGCCAAAAAATAAATTTAAAAAAGGAATGAAAGAACTGTTGCATGCTACAACATGGATGAATCTTGCAAAATTATGCAAAGTGAAAGAAGCTAGGGACAAAAGACCATACACTGTATGATTCCATGTCTATGAAATGTCAAGCATAGGCAAATTCCTAGAGACAAAAAATATATTGGTGGTTGCCTCCAGCTGGGGGAGGCTGGGAGGAATGAAGGTGATTGTTAAAGGGTATGGAATTTCTTTTTGGGGTGATGAAAATGTTCTATAATTGATTGTGGTGATGGTGCACGACTCCATTTAATTTTAACATATTAAAAACCATTGAATTGTACACTTTCAATGGATGGATTGTATGGAATGTGAATTATATCGGAATAAAGCTGTTCCCATAAAGAAAAAGAAAGGAAAGAAGAAAAAGGAGAGAGCAAGGAAGTAGAGGTGGAAGTATTTTGTATCTGATGTAGGGGGCATAGTATGGGTCAGTCTGGCTGGCATTTAAGGAAGCAGTTAGGAATAAAGCTGAGGCCCAATAACAAAGGACGTAGAACTTCATGTCAAAGAGTTTACACTTGGTCTTAGAGCCCTGAGCTGTCCACTAGAGTTGCCACTAGCCATATGAGGCTTAAAATGTGGCTGCTGCAAACTGAGATATGCTGTAGTATAAAATGCACACCAGATTTTGAAGACTTAGTATGAACAAAAGAATGTAAAACTGCTTTAATAATTGTAAATTGATTACACATTGAAATAATATTTTTGATGTATTGGGTTAAATAAAATACATTATTAACCTTATTTTACTTTTTAACATGGCTACTAGAAAATTTCAAATTACATATGTGGCTCACATTACAACAGAGAGCACTGTTACAAGTAGTGGGAAGCCATTGAGGGTTTGAGTCAGAACAAGGGTTGGCAAATGTTTTCTGTAAGAGGCCAGATGGTAAGTATTTTAGTTCTTGAGGGCCATACAGTCTCTGTCACAACTACTCAATGCTACCATTGAAGTGTAAAAGCAGATATAGACAATGTGTAAACAAATAAGCCTGATTGGATCCCAACATAACTTATGGATGCTCAAATTTATATTTCATGTAACTTTCATATGTCATGAAATATTATTCTTTTGATTTTTTTTTCATTTAAAAATGAAAAAGCCATTCTTAGCTTGTGGGCCATACAGAAACAGGCAGTGAGAGGCATGTGGCCCATAAGCCATCGTTTACCCACTTCTGAGTTAGAGAGTTAAGCTGAAGTCTCTGAAAATCTCTTGCAAGCACCATCACCATCGGTGCTCTCCCCACATACGAGCGCACGGTGCCTGGAAAATTCCTTCTCCTTTGCAAGCAGCATGGATTCACATAACATTTGATCTGGAAGGGACAGCAGGGATCATGTACTCCTACTTTCTCATATTACTTTTGAGGAAACTGAGTCTCTAAGAGGTAAACTCATGTAAATAAGGTCACACTGCAGTGAAGAGGTTCCGAATAATGGGAGCCACTACAAGACTCTTAGGCCACAGCTGGCAAAAAAGGACGGGTCTAAGGCCAGCCTGAGTACCAAAACCCTGTTCAAGGACTCTGCATTCTAGTTCATCCATCTACACATGCATCAGCTCCTTCACTCATCACTCATTTCTTAAGATAGTCTGGGCATCAGGACTTATGTGAGGCTCTGGGCAACCAGGCCCAAATTAATTTGGTCTTTGACCTTGAGGAACTCATAGCATGAAAAAAAAAATATATATATATATACACACACACACATTATATATGTATATGTGTGTGTATATATATATATATATATATATATAAAGATACCCTGAAAGGGAAAGGGTCACACCTTCTGAGGAGATGTGACCCAATCAATGATCCAAAGACCACACAAGACTAAGGAGAAGGTAGGAAAACTGTTCCAAGAAAAAGGAACAGCATGTGCAAAGGCCTGGAGCCAACCTTGTGCAAAATACTTAGGGAACTGTAAGTAGATCACGGGTATGAAGCATTAAATAGGCGATGAAAGTGGGAGAGGTGAGCCCAGAGGTCAGTAGGACCCAGAACATGCAGATCCTTTGTTTGAAGTTGAGAAACTTGGTCTTGATCACATTAGGTGGTGAGGAAACACAGAGAGGTTTTACACAATGAAGTAACAGTCAGACTGAGGTTTAGAAAAATCACACTGGCCGTTTGCCAGGCAGAGAGGAGAGAAAAAGATTCCATGTGGAGGGAACAGCCTGTGCAGGGCCTGGAAGAATGCAAGGACCAGTAACACGAGGGATCTGGTATGACTCAAACATGTAGTGCACGACAAGGAGTGAGAAAAGATAAGCCTATGAAAGAAATTGTACAGATGCTGGAAGAGATCAGATTCAGGCTGGGGAGCTTGGATCTGACTCTTCAGGTACCAGACAGAGGTAAGTCTATCAGGGGAATAAGTGGGAAGGTAGATAGTATGGACTTAAGGTCAAGTCTTCCTAGCTCTGCCATTTATTAGTTAAGCCTCAGAGGTACAGCAGAGTTAATAAAGTGATGAGGATTAAACAGAACAATGTATTAAAAGTACGTATCACTTTTTAGGAGCCTAACACAAAATAAGCACCCAGAATATTAATTCTAACACCTGTATATGACAGGTCACATCAAAGGGCTCTCAGTGCCATGTGAAGGAGGAACCTCTGGAGTGGGATATGCCGGAGCTCCTATTTTTTAACTCTAAATTTCCATTTTTTTAAATGTGAAAAAATCACTGTGGGACCACAGCTAGCCACATTTTAGTGGAGTTCTCTTTAAGAAGCGCAGAGGAACTCATACACCTGCCTCTGGCACTATGTACAGATTTCTCTGAGCACAGAAAACCAGCAGCTCACTTTGAGACTGCTGGGAAGTTTCTCCAGGACCTGGTGACAAACTGTGAGTTTATACAGTCCTTCCAACCCCAAGTTTCTGTGAATTTCACATTCATTTTAATATGCCTGGGTGTACAGAATAGTTTACATATCAAACATAAGAAAGGGAAAAATATTTTACATATATATTTATGTGCTGTGCTAAATCGCTTCAGTTGTGTCCGACTCTTTGCGACACTATGGAGTATAGCCTGCCAGGCTCCTGTGTCTGTGGGATTCTCCAGGCAAGAGTACTGAAGGGGTTAGCATGCCCTCTTCCAGGGAATCTTCCTAACGCTGGGACTGAACCCCATGTCTCTTACATCTAACCTGCATTGGCAGGTCAGTTCCACTATATTTATAAATGCATAGAAAAACTCTTCAGAGCCCAGTAACTGCTCTTCTCCAGGACAGGTGATGGTGTGAGTAGAGACAGAGGTTGGGGGGAGACTTACTTCCTACTCTTTTGTACCTTTTGAAGAACCATAGATATGTATTAGCTACTTAAACAAATGAACTAAATTTTTAAAATATAAAAGCATTCCTGCTTTTCTATAAAGAGAGGTATACCAGGGGCACTGCTGGTTTAACCTCCAGTTTTACTTTCCAGCGTCTTGTTTAGTCCAAAGAGAGCAGTGAATCAGAAGGTGGCAGCCTTGGTTTCTATCCCCCACTGCAGGGCTTTGAACCTTTCTGTGACCCAAGCCTCCCAGCTGGGGAACAGGGAGAGTGGCACCCGCCACATTCCCCACAGGGCAAGCATTGAGAGCTGGCTATCTACTGGTAAAGGATTTCAGGATCTGGGAATGAAAGAGAATAGATTAACACAAAATGGTCTTTGCTTTTTAACCCCACAAAGTTCTAAGGAAATCTAATATAAAGGCTTCAGATCCATTTACAGTTGCTGCACTAAAGATGAATGTTAATTAGTGACACTGACAATTGTCATTTTCTTTGTAAACCCACTTGATGACTGGGAGTTGCAGGAATCGTGCTATATGAGCCTTCTCGATTTGAACAACAAAGTCTCAATGTGACCTACCTGAAACAGACAGGAAACCTGCCCACCTCAATTACAGGTCTCAGCTGAGAAGCAGGGTTTGGTGTCCACACAGTCTACCTGGATAGAGTTTGCCTAACTAGGTCGGGTGACTGTGGCTTATCTTTCGTTGAGGTTCTCCCTTCCTCCCCTCTCTAGTGCCCTCATCCAGGGTGGGATGCACAGAAGGTGTTTAACAAAGAATGGCTGAACTAAGGGCTGGCTGGCTGGCTGGCTGACTTGAGAGTACCTTCTCTTTATAGACAGGGAAACGGAGGCACACAGAAACTCACTGCCTTGCATGAGTTCCATTATATAATGAATCACTGGTTAAGGCAAGAGTCCCGGTTCATCTCTTCTACTCTCTAAACAGAGAATGCTTGAGAAATTCCTGTATTTCCATCTTCAAAGTCAAGAAAATAAGAAAACCAGCTGTAAAACAAGACCCGAATCTAGACAATCTGAGTAAATGACTAAGCCCCCATACTTCCCCAGATCTCAGTTTCCCCATCTATAAAATAAAATAACAGTATGAGTAGGTTGATCGCTCAGGTGTTCCCTCCATTCTGTATACACAGCCCTGTGTACACCAAGCACCCTGGACCATCTCTTCCTCTGAACATTTCTTTAATTCCTTGAGTCTCTCAAGAGTTTCAAGGGGGCGCTGTGAATCTGGTTACCAGGCAGCCAGCAAGCTCTCCCTTCCTTGGAGCTGCCCAGCTGCCCCGTCTCCCTGCTGGTAACCAAGCCCTTGTCTGCCTTTCGAGCCACCCAGCCCTTTCTTATTGTTGCTGTCTGTTTCCATTGGCTCCTTTTATTCTCCAGGTTTTCCTTGACTCTGATGTTTTTTCCCCCTGCTGCACAACAAGCCCTTCTGATCTCTGTGAAAGGCAAACCCGTGTCATTCTTCCAAATCATCATTGTATGACATGTTTTTATATCAGGCGGACAAAGGAGCTATTTGATCAGGGGGTATGGTGTGTGATTGTAAGAAATTCAGCTAGTCGGTGGCAACCATTGTTCCCCAAGCGGCTCCCTGACCCCATTCTGTTCCAGGAAAAACTCCCTGAGAGTGGCCTCTATTCATGGAGTCACACCAGTCCCCAGCCGCGCTCCAGGAGCGCGCTCAATTCCTAGCGCTGTCACCGATAGCTGCCCGGGCCACCCTTTAACTCTTTCATCAGCATTAGGTTTCCAACCCCACAGCTGTTATCACGGCCGTGAGCTCAGGGGGTTAGAGATACAGGCATGCTCTCTGCTCTCCCTCTTATCTGGGAGAAATTCAACCTTCCTTTGAAATGGTCATTTGGAAATTACCCGTCTGCTGCTTTCAGCGCAGCAGGCCTGGTTCGCATGCCCTGCCCTCCTCAGTTTTCCCCTGAGGACGGCCTCCCCAGGTCTGCCAACTCACAGGCCCAGCTGCTTTGCGCTGGGCCTCCTGGTATAGAGTCTGGTGGCACCCCAGGACTGCTTTTGATTGCCTGTGGTGGGGCCCCCAAGTCTTCGGCAGATTGTTAATTAGTCCCCTGAAGCTGAGGAAATACTTCCACACACCAGCAAGCAGTACTTGCTTGGTCTTCCCTTTCCTTCCCTCCAGTACACACGGGGCCCCTGTATGTGTAAGGCCTTGGGTTGGGTATTGTACAAGAGATGGAACTATATAAAAACTGGCCCTGAGGACTCAACACCTCAGAGAAAATGAGACAAGTAGACATGTATCTGCAGAAACAACCATCACATTTTCTCATTATTAACGCCATGCCATTAACACAGTGTGAGGTATACCCAGACTGGCTTCCCTTGTGGCTCAGTTGGTAAAGAATCCGCCTGCAATGCAGGAGACCTGGGTTCAATCCCTGGGTTGGGAAGATCCCCCGGAGAAGGGAAAGGCTACCCACTTCAGTACTCTAGCCTGGAGAATTCCATGGACTGTATAGTCCATGGGGTTGCAAAGAGTCAGACACGACTGAGTGACTTTCACTTTCATACCCAGACTATCCTGGCCGAACTGCTTAGCACACAAACTACCCAACTGGTAATGTTCAAAACTACATAATTGTAAACTATGAATCTTTCAAAAGATCCAGGCTGCCCTAGTGTGTGGATCTTAGCCTTACACATCTGCAGAACAGCTCAGAAAACACTGGAAGATTCTGTGAAACATCTTAAAACCTAATCGCTTTGGGATTTTCCTTATTATCACTGTGTACATTGTACAGAGATGAGACACAGAGGGACTCAAGCAAAGCCAGTGGCTGAGGAAATACTCAAACCTACAGCCTGCGGTTAATTTTTTAATTCAGTCAGTTCAGTTCAGTCGCTCAGTTGTGTCCGACTAGTTCTGCTTTTCTCCAAGAAGCTGGTAATAGATGAGATTGTCACCAGTTCTTTCTAACTACTATCAGGGAGTCAAGGAGCCCAAAACCAATAAAAATGCCAGCTCAAGAATCTAGAATCCTAAATGAGGCTCCTTCTTGGCTTTATCCCCCATCAGTGTTTCTGTGCCTGGAGCCCACAGAATGGCCTTTCCAGTAAGAAAATCTGAGTCTGGTTCCTCCATCTCAATTCCTCTTTGGCTCCAGGGCAATACCCACAATGCAATAGCTACAGTATTAACATCTATGAGTGCAGTGACCAAATAATTTGTTTTCCAAAGTACTAATTCTTGTCCCAACATAGATGAACCTTGAAAACATTATGCTAAGTAAAAGAAGGCTGACACAAAAGGCCACATATTGCATGAGTCCAGATATATGAAATGTCAAGAATAGGTAAACCTCTAGGAACAGAAAGTAAGTTAGCACTTTCCAGGTGTTGAGAGGAGGAAGTGAATGAACAGCTGATGGGTATGAGATTCTTCCTAGAGTGATGAAAATGCTCTGGAATTAGATAGTAGTAATAATTGCACAACTTTGTCAATATACTAAAAACCATGGAAAAAGATAGTGATTATAAATGCACAGCTTTGTCAATAATATAAAAAAAAAAAACCCACTGAATTGTATGCTTTAAAGGGATAGATTTTGTGGTATATGAATTATATCTCAACTAAAGAGAAAAGATGGGGGAAGGGAAGATAAATTATAGCTCCACATAAAAAAGAGAGTTTGTCATCCAAACCACTGTCAAGACATTGCAAGGTATTAATAACTACTCTAGGATATATTGCATGAGCCAGGATATATTATCAGTCCATCTAGAGATAATCAACCTGATCCCTGGGTGCCACTTGCCTTTATGTCTTCCCCGAGGGGTTTAAGAGTGGCCTAGAGTCTACCCAGACCAGGATTCTCTGGCCACCATGCACGCACGGACCATGTGAATTGGTGTTTTCATTCTCAGCTTTTCTGCTCCTAAATTCCCCAGGCCATCTGAGATTCTGTTTCTTCTTGAATGCCCCTCCTCATTCGTAATAAGCTTTAAAGGTTTTCTCTACTGTGATATCTCACCCAAGATTTATCCTCTCATCCATTCATTCATCAGACAGTTAGACGGTACCTCCTGAGTCAGGCAGTCAGTAAAGCGACCCAGGAACAGAGATGAAAAATTCAAGTTTCCCTGCTTCCAAGAATTCAGTTTCTACTGAGAAGGTTGACATTAAAGTGAAAGGAAGTAGAACCACTCATGAGATAGAAGAATGTATTGGGTACAAGGAGGCCCAAAGAAGGGGACAGTTAACTCTTCCTGAAGCGGGGCGTGTCTAGATGCCTCTAGACTCCCCAGAGGCACTGGGGTTGGGCCTGCATGTGGCACCCCATGAGGAAAGCAGCCTTTTCTGCCTTAGGTTTCCTTTCCCACATCCCCCCCTCTCCTTGGTTCCTGCCCCAGGGTGGGCCTTGGCCCCCAGCAGCACACTGGGTCACTATCATTCACAGCTCTGGGCCTCTTTCCTGGGGTTGACCCAAACTCCAACTCAGACTCCCATTCTTGGGATGTCATCTGGATCTTTCCTTCCTAAGTGCATTGTGTTCTTGCCCACTTTTCTGCCCACTCACAAAGGCTTATAAGGTTAAGCCTCTTGACCAAGGTCACACAGCTGCTTAATAACAAAAGCCAGGCTAGAACCCAGGTTGAGTCCTGAAAGTGAAGTCCTTCTGAGCTTCCAGCAAGGGGTTTTATTTTCCTAACAAATTGCCTTTAACCAGGAGAGGGAAACCCCAGTCAATCCTAAGTCAGTTTTTTGTTTTGTTTTTCTATGTTTTCGCTTTAGCTTTCAACCTAGGCCAATCCAGGGGTGTCAGGGTGGTCCTCAGTAAGTGATTAGCAACCCGCCCACCAGGGTGCATGTCAAGGTCTCAGCACAAACATCAAGCTGGAACTTCTGATCACTCATAGCCTGTATGTGTAACACTAGTCCCTGTGCCACACGGCTCAGAACCCACAAGCCAATGGTGCATCTAACTAGGCAGAAGGAGCAATGGGATTTGTTCCCACCTAACACGGAAGAAAGGTTCACACTCAGAGGAGTTGGAGGCAGAAAACCTGGGAAGTTAAGCACTTGGGTTTTAAAGCCAAACAAGCCTGGGCTTCAAGTGAAGGAAGGCGTTCCTTCCTTTTCTGAACCTCAGTTTCTCCAGTTGGAGAATGGAGGTAACTTATTTAGGGAATAAAATCTTCCTGGGGATAACCCTTACTGCAGAGTAGCGTCGTGAGGATGAAATGAGGTGAGGCATGCGTGCGTGCTCAGTCACTATGTCATGTCTGACTCTTTGTGACTTTAAGGGCTGTAGCACACCAGGCTCCTCTATCCATGGGGTTTTACAGGCAAAAAGACTGGAGTGGGTTGCCATTTCCTACTCCAGGGGGTCTTCCTGTCCCAGGGATTGAACCTGTGTCTCCTGTGTCTCCTCCATTGCAGGTAGATTCTTTACCGCTGAGCCATCAGGGAAGCCCTGAGGTGAGGTATGTAAAGCGCTTAAACAGTCCCTGGTAGATAGTAAGCACTTAGTTATCAATGATAACTTGGTAGTTATCATTACTATTTTCTTTTCTAAAATTACTTCTAACTCTTTAGAGTTCAAAACTCAAGATTGTTGGTCAATTCTCATGTTTATAGACCTATTATTTGACCCATAACGGTAAGGTCAAACACTAAGGCACCCAGGTTGGACTTCATTCATGTATTTACCAAAATTATGAAGCGCCTACTATATTCCAAGACTAATTAAGGAATTATAGTTATCAATAAGTAGTTATAGCTCAGTGTTATCAACAGATAATGTGTGAGTCCACAAATGATTGCCTGGGAGATACGACAGGGAGGAGGCAATTTCAGGCTTTGAAGGGCACAGAGCAGTTCATTAGGTAGAGAAAACAGCATGCAAGAAGACGAATGCATGGCAAAGCATGGAGGACTTGGGAAATGGTCAAAAAATATGTATCACTAGACTCTCCCACAAGAGCAGAAAGAGAGAAGTTTGGAAAGTTGTAGTCAGACTTGAATTTTATTCTGCGGGCAAGTGGAAACAGGAGATTTTTGAGCATGCAGGTGACTTGAGACAATTTATGGCTTTGTTTAGAAATTTTTGTTTAGGCTGCCTTGTAGTAGGAAGATTGCAGAATGAGGGGACAAGGTAGAGGGTTCTGGCCTGCTGCTGCTCTGGCTTCCAAGAGGAGGAGGAGTGGATTTCCTCCCCACTTTTTGCGTATGCTTTTGGTTCATCCAAATATCACACAGGTTCTGACGGACTTTCAAAGACTTCAGAATTTTATCGTTAACAAAATAGGGTTGAGGTGAATGCCTCTCAAAGTTCTTATTGTCAGTAGTATTCAAAACTGGTATTGATCTTAGAATCAAGACTCCTGAGTTTTACCTCAGACTCCTAGTTAATCAGCTGTATGAACTTGGGCAAGTAAGGCTCAATTCTTTAGTGCCTCTTGCCTTCAACCTTCAATTCTTCCACCCCAGAAATTCCCTAGCACCATGTTGGAACCTGTCTTAGGTCACTTTTTCCATTACATTCTGCTCTGCATTGTTAGTCATTGGTGTGCTTTGCAGATTGGAAAGACTAGAGTCAACAGATCTGGCTTCAAATCCTGGGTCAGCCACTGAGCAGCTGTGTGGCTTGGGGACATTATTTAACCTTGCTCAACTCTAATTTCCTTCTCTGTAAATTTGGAATATTGATAGCTAACACAGCGAGTCATTAGAAGGTCAATAGAAAGAATAATTGAAATAAAGTATCTAAACACAGTGCCTGAAACATTAAGCACTCACTAAAACAGAAGCAGAAGATGCTAAGAAGAGGTGGCAAGAATACACAGAAGAACTGTACAAAAAAGAGCTTCATGACCAAGATAATCACGATGGTGTGATCACTGACCTAGAGCCAGACATCCTGGAATGCAAAGTCCAGTGGGCCTTAGAAAGCATCACTACGAACAAAGCTAGTGGAAGTGATGGAATTCCAGTTGAGCTATTTCAAATCCTGAAAGATGATGCTGTCAAAGTGCTGCACTCAATATGCCAGCAAATTTGGAAAACTCAGCAGTGGCCACAGGACTGGAAAAGGTCAGTTTTCATTCCAATCCCAAAGAAAGGCAATGCCAAAGAATGCTCAAACTACCACACGATTGCACTCATCTCACATGCTAGTAAAGTAATGCTCAAAATTCTCCAAGCCAGGCTTCAGCAATTCGTGAACCGTGAACTTCCACATGTTCAAGCTGGTTTTAGAAAAGGCAGAGGAATCAGAGATCAAATTGCCAACATCCGCAGGATCATGGAAAAAGCAAGAGAGTTCCAGAAAAACATCTATTTCTGCTTTATTGACTATGCCAAAGCCTTTGACTGTGTGGATCACAATAAACTGTGGAAAATTCTGAAAGAGATGGGCATACCAGACCACCTGACCTGCTTCTTGAGAAACCTATATGCAGGTCAGGAAGCAACAGTTAGAACTGGACATGGAACAACAGACTGATTCCAAATAGGAAAAGGAGTACGTCAAGGCTGTATATTGTCACCCTGCTTATTTAACTTCTATGCAGAGTACATCATGAGAAACACTGGGCTGGAAGAAGCACAAGCTGGAATCAAGATTGCCAGGAGAAATATCAATAACCTCAGATATGCAGATGACACCACACTTATGGCAGAAAGTGAAGAGGAACTAAAAAGCCTCTTGATGAAAGTGAAAGTGGAGAGTGAAAAAGTTGGCTCAAAGCTCAACATTCAGAAAAGGCTAAGATCATGGCTTCTGGTTCCATCACTTCATGGGAAATAGATGGGGAAACAGTGGAAAAAGTGTCAAACTTTATTTTTGGGGGGCTCCAAAATCACTGCAGATGGTGACTGCAGCCATGAAATTAAAAGATGCTTACTCCTTGGAAGAAAAGTTATGACCAACCCAGATAGCATATTGAAAAGCAGAGACATTACTTTGCCAACAAATGTCCATCTAGTCAAGGCTATGGTTTTTCCAGTGGTCATGTATGGATGTGAAAGTTGGACTGTGAAGAAAGCTGAGTGCCAAAGAATTGATGCTTTTGAACTGTGGTGTTGGAGAAGACTCTTGAGAGTCCCTTGGACTGCAAGGAGATCCAACCAGTCCATCCTAAAGGAGACCAGTCCTGGGTGTTCTTTGGAAGGAATGATGCTGAAGCTGAAACTCCAGTACTTTGGCCACCTCATGCAAAGAGTTGACTCATTGGTAAAGACCCTGATGCTGGGAGGGATTGGGGGCAGGAGGAGAAGGGGACGACAGAGGATGAGATGACTGGATGGCATCACCGACTCGATGGACATGAGTTTGAGTGAACTCCGAGAGTTGGTGATGGACAGGGAGGCCTGGCGTGCTTTGATTCAGGGGGTCGCACAAAGTCGGACATGACTAAGCGACTGAACTGAATTGAAAGAATATTTATGTGAACATACTATGCACACATACATTCACAAGTGTACTGTGGGCTTAAGCATTATGAATATGTTATCTTAAAACATTTATGAATATGGGCTCAGTAACAATATGGATATTATATTTATGCCTTGATTTTCTTCTCTTTAAAAGGTAATGATGCTATCTTGACTCATCTGCACTGAACAGTTGGAATAAAATTGAAAAACGCACCCATTTGTAATTGCCTGTTTGATATCTGACTATTGTCTGTATGCAGTTTCTCCTACCAGACCATGAAGTCCTCAGGAACAGGAACAAAATCATTGCTTTCCCTGTGGATGAGCAGTGGAGTGGAGCCCAGGACTTGGTCCCAGGGAGTGGAAATAATCCTTTCTAAGGCCCACATTCCACATGAAGCCAGTCCCCAGGTTGGGAGATGCCCTCCAGCCCAGTCCACCACCCATTCTCAGTTGCCTCCTTTGCTGACTACACAGGCTCAAACACAGGCATCACAAAAGTTGACTTCAAGTTTGTCCTTGAACACAGTATCTTAGCCCAAGCCCCAGTCACTAATGACAGCCAGAAGTCAGACCTTCAGATGCCCAGATGTTGGGGAAACAAGCAGCCAGAGTTGGATTCGACTGAGCGACTTCACTTTCACTTTTCATTTTCATGCATTGGAGAAGGAAATGGTAACCCACTCCAGTATTCTTGCCTGGAGAATCCCAGGGACGGGGAAGCCTGGTGGGCTGCCGTCCATTGGGTCGCACAGAGTCGGACACGACTGAAGCAACTTAGCAGCAGCAGGGTTCTTGAACTCGAACAAGAGATTTTAAGACTTCAGAACCTGGTATGGCAGAAAGCACTTAAGCACCTCAGAGTCCAAAAGTCCTGGGCAGATCCTAGGTTAACCACTAACTAGCTCTTTCACTTGGGGCCAATTGCTTAATTCGTCTCAGCCTTGGTTTCCCTAATGGTAAAATGGCAATGGTCATACTGATCTTACAGGGCTATCGTGAGGTTGAGAAGTAACACCTGCAGCACCCTGGCACCTGATGGATACTCAGTAAATGGTCACTTTGGTTATTACTCCTCCCTCCCGTCCCTTGGGTTTGCTGGCAAGCCCGCCACTGACCGGCCCAGCGGCCCCCTAGAGTAAGTGGAAGCAGCTGGGAGGGGGGCGGGGAGGTGGGGAGGGGAGGGGGCCGCTTGAGGAACTGCAGGCCAGCCCTGAGGGCCTCACAGGGGATATTGGCCCTGGCCACAGGTGCACCAATTACTCTCCCCTGGAAAGCCTAGGGGTGCCCTTCCCCCTCGTTTTCCCACTCAGCTCCGCTGACCTCTGGTTCTGCAGCCGGTGGTGGCAGCTCCCCAGCACCAGTCTGCTGGCTGGCCGTTCGTCTTCAGGTTTCACGGCCTCCCTGAGGCTCCCCGTGCTTTGCAAGTTTTCCCTCCCTTTCCCCGGCCGCTTCCCGGTTAGCCTGGGAGCCTCTCCGTGGCAGCTCGGGTTTCATTCCTGGGAGCTTTGTTCCAAATGGAAGTTTCTGGTTGGGATAATCCCTGGGTGTGAGTGGTCAGTGCAGGAAGAGACAGGAGCCTCTCTGAGAGGCTGTGGGAACAGGCCCGCTTGTCCAGGTGCTCTGAGAGGGGAGCAGGGCTGAGGGGGTGGCCTGAGCCCACCCAGCCCTTTCTCTTTGGAGGGTCCTTGCCACCATCTTCCCCTGAAGGCCACAGAGGACCCTGCTGGGCTCAGGGCCCCCGTCTCCCTCATCACTTGCCCCAGTGGGAATGTCAGGCATGGAGGGGAATCTGAGGGGGTCCCAGCCCCTGAGCTGACCACAGCAGATATCGTTTACACCCATTTTATGAATATGCCTCTATACAGGTTTTCCTCAGGAAATAAGGTTCTGCCACTAAAGAATTTTTCAAAACAAATAATCTAGGTTAAATCTTTACCTTCTAGATGAAGAAACTAAGGTTCAGGAAAGAGGAGTTTCCCTGAGGATCCCACAGACACTCATTCTCAGCTGCCAGGTTCTCTGTGGGCCTTTTATGACTCAGTGCTGACCCCCTGCAGCCCACGATATGGCAACCCAGGTTTACTTGTCTGTGGACCCCAGCACCCGGGGGCTGCCTGGGTGCCTTGTCCTTCTCTGAGCTCCAGTGACTCAACAGTCGGTCTGCATGGGACAGGGTTGGGGCTGAGAGGAGTCAAGCTGAGCTCCATCAGAATCTTGAGCTAGCATGGCCTCAACCCCGAACCATCAGCCCTCCACCCTGAACCCCTTTTCTCCCCCAACCCCCGCTGTTCTCTATCTCAGCCTTTCCCACACCTCACTGGGGCTGACTGTCCAATAGCAGCTCTCGGGTCTGGAAGGGAAACTTCGGTAGTCAGGGGTCCACCTCACTTACTCACCAGTGCCTCCCAACTCTCGCTTTAACACCTGGCACAGAGGAAGTGCCCAGTGGACTGGCCCTGTATCCATGAGAGGCCCTGGGGAGGGAAAGAGGCCTGAGCCAAGATAAGGAGCCTTGATTGTTGGCGCTTTGGGTTTTCTGTGTGCTCTCTTTGAATTCTTCCTAACTCCAGACAACTCAGATTTGACTCTCTCTCCAGCTTGCTGCCTTGGGGCTTGGGAGAGGGAGGCCAGGTCAGTCAGAGAAGCAGGGCGGAAAGCACACCCCACCCTGCAGGACACCAGCGTCTCTATGCCCTCACTTGTCCCGGGCTTTTGCCTGGCGCACCTGCTGCTGTGAGAGGGAGAGCAAAGCCAGGTGTATGTGCTTGAAGGCCTCACCCTTCATCTCACCCAGCTTCATGGCTACCTTGGGCCCTTGTAGATTCTGCCTCCTCCCCCCAGCTCCTCAGGGTGCTGCTTGGATGACAGCGTGGTGCACATCTGGGCTCCTAGGACCTTAGCCCAATGGGCCGTCCCCCAGAGCCCGTCCCCACAGCCGCCACCATGTATCAGGACACTCTTCAGGACCCCTTACACACTCCAAGTGACAACTCTCGAAGGTGGAGCCTGTTTCCCATTTTGCAAGTGGGGAAACTGAGGCCTAGAGAGGTTCATACAGTCAGGGAGCAGCAAGGCCAGGATTTAACTTCTCTCCATCTGACTCCAAAACCACAGCTGATTTCTGGCTGGTCCCAGTGCCATCTCTGCAAATTCCTTCTCTGACTGTGCTGAGGCTTGTGGGGTGGGGCTGCAGCTGCCTCATTAGTGTTAGTGGTCACTGCAAACTCCAGGGGTGTTGAGGGGAGGAAGAGAAGGCTCCCTTCCCTTTCTCTCTGTTTGCTTTTGATGAAACTGCCCCCACCCGGAGGCCTGCTTCCTGGGCGGGCTCCTGGAAAGGGCCCACCACCACACCAGACCCCTCCACCCTCACACACCTGTGCACACTCCCATCTTACCAGGCTCCCGGGGGGGCAATAATAACCATCCAGACACTGACTGCTAAGGCCCTGACCCTCCTCACTCAGCACAAACCTTTAGCCTTTTGGTCATGGCTCACCTTGTCTTCAGCTTTTATCCAGAGCTCCAGCTACCAGTCATGCCTAGCTCAGGAGTACCCCTAGAAGTTACTCCCTCTTAGGAAACCCCTCTTCTACTCTGCCCAGGACCCCTCACCCCACCAGGGAGGATTGAGCCTGGATTAATGGAAGTGACTGGAACTTGAGCCCAAGGCAGAGAAGTCTGCCCCAACTCTCGGAAGCCTAAGTCCCAGCATCCTACTGACCTGGCTATCCTATCAGAGCTTCGATCAGGCAGATCCTACATGGTGTATTACCCATGGTGAATGTTTTATGAGCTTACTCTTCATTACTGAAGGCTGCAGGAGGCAGGCAGAAGAGGGGAATGGTACAGAAAACCCAGGGAGCGGCTGGGCAGGGAGAGAAGGTGGGAGGTGGTGAAAAGGCCCAGTGAAGGTTATGATGGGATGGGGATTTCTCTGTGAAGAAGGATTTAGCAAAAGTTGGTCATGTTCATGTCTGTCCAATTGAAATGATTAAATGTCGGTGGCTGGAAACAGGGAAGAGTCCAAGAAGGTAGAGTTTTGAACCTGGCTGTTTGGGAGCTGTGTGCCTGCGGGCAGACAGAGGGGCAGCTGGAATTTGGGGTTGGCCCTGGCTACTCCTGCCCTTGAAATTCACTGGCTAGTTCTCCAGGCAGTTGGCTTGTGTCTCAGGGCCCAGTGCCCCGGCTCCTCGAGGGCTCACCGTTCCGCCGCTCCCAGGCTCCAGGCCCAGGTGTTTTCTGGTCCTCTGCACTCAAGGTAGGAGGAGCCTCAAACAGTGCTGAGTTCTGTGCAGGCTTCTTCCAGGCTGACCTCTTGTTTGAGCATCTTCAGCCAGGCCCAAGCTAGAGCCCATCTGGTTCTTCATGATGGGGGGCCTGGCCTTAATCCCCAAGTGCCAAAGCTTGGGACCTCACTTGGCATAGGATCATGCCCTGACTCTCCTCCCCGAACGTCCTCCCCCTAGCATACATAAGGGAGGGGAAAGGAACCCAGATCCAAAAACCCAACAGTGACCCCAACTTGCTTCACTAACATCTGTCATCTGCATGGTTTCCTCTAGCATCTGCCAACCAGAAGAAGAGGGGTATGCATGAGGGTCAGCTCTAGGGCCTTTCCAGATGGACAGTTAGTTCTTGAGGGTCAGCAAGAGATCCAGATGGGGAAGCAGGGCAACCAAAGGGGTCCTATCAGCACAATCTCCCACAGTAACATGGGGCTTGGGGATCCTTTGGAGTTCTTGCCAGCTCCCCATCTGTCTTGCTACCACTTACTCCTCCTCTCCTGCTCTCTCTGGCTTTTAATTCCCCTTCACTCTCTCCTTTTAAATCCTCTGGTTGCTATGGAAACCCAACAGCAGGGAAGGAAGCAGAATCTGGGGAGGTTCTGAGACATCCATCCCAACAGGCCCCCTTAGATGCTCGTTTGTCAGGTTCTGGAGATACTCATCTCAGCTTGAGAAAATGGGGGTGAGCTTGTACTGGAAGCCTTGGACCCTCTTTAGTAAGACTATGATGTCCAGATGGCCTCAGAGGGTCACCCATCCCAGGACCATCCTCAAGTCTCCCTGACCTTCAGGCATTTCCTAAATCCTGACTCAAGTCCCGGATGCAGAGGACCCCCAACCCACCTTCTCCATTCAACAGCCTCCACATCTACTCTTACTTTATTAGTTGATTGCCTCGACCAATGTTAAGTGAACACCTACAGTGGGCCAAGCACTGTTCTAGGCAGTAGATATTCATCATGAACTGAGTCAAAGTCCCTGGTTTCTTGGGAGGAATAGGCTGACCAAAAGTGAGTAAATAAATAAAACACAAGAGAATGTCAGATAGTAATAAGTGTAATAAAGAAGAGAAAGCAGAGTACAGCAGAGACCTATATAATGAGCAGTAAGCCCTCCAGTAACCTAAAGGAGAAGTATTCCAAGCAGAGAGAACAGCAGTCAAAGGCTCTGAGGCAGATGGGAGCCTGGTTTGTTTGAGAAGCTAGGGGGAGGTGTGACCAGGATGCAGCGGGTGAGAGGGAGAAAGGTTAAGTCATTCGGCTAGATAAGACAGACCGGGACCAGAGCGTGGAGCCCACGAAGGCCATGGAAAGGAGTCTGAATTCAATTCTTGATATGGAAGAAGTAACATGATCAGATTTGTGTTTTGGGAATTCTGGTTACTGAGAACGGAAAAGATTGTGAGGGGAGATGAGAGGAACCAAGGAGAGCATTTAGGGGGCTGTTGCCGTAAGCCAGACAAGAGCTGATGATGACTTAGAGCAGGGAGGTGGCAGTGGATAAGCAGAAGAGTAAATGGGCTAGATCTAAGATGTGTTTTGGAGGTAATGGCAGTGGGATGAGAGGCAGTGGGAGGCCAAAAGAAGAGTCAAGGAGACCCCCAGGTGAAACCAACACCCTCTTGTTGGTTGGCCACTTTCTCCTGGCCCTGTGACTGGTCGGGGATAGAAGGGAAGTGAGAGAGTGGATGACAAAAAACTCTATCCAAACCCCACTTAAAGCTTTGGGCTCAGAAACTGTTGTGCTCTTCCTATTTCATCAGGACACACACCCTTTTGGTTTTCCTCCCACCTATCTCATGGGCCACAATATTTGCTGATTCTCCCCTTCACACTGACCTCTAAATGTTTGGAGGATACCGCAGCTCAGACTTGGCTTTCTCCTCTTCTCTAGCTATGCTCACTCCCTGGGAAATCCATTTCATCCCCTGGCTTCAAAAATTGTGTGTTGAATACTCCCAACTTTATATCTTCACATGAGACCTCCCCCTTGAATTCCAGACTCGCATACAACTGCCTACTCAACACCTCCACTTGAATATTTATCTAGTCAGCGCAGACTTAACATATCCAAAACTAAACTCTTCCTCTTCTCTCAAAATCATCCCCTTCTAGAATCTCCTCCATCTCAATAAAGGGCCTCTCCATCCTTTCAGTCACTCAGGTTAGAAACTCTGGAAACCCCTAGACTCCTCTTTTTCTCTCACAAACCACATCCATCAGCACTTCTCTACTTGCAAAAAAAAGTCCCAAATTCCAGCCTCTTCTCAACACCTCCAATCCCCTATCATCTCTCGCCAAGATTACTTCAAATACTTCATAACTAATGTCTCTTACCCCCCTACCATCTATACTCAACACAGCAGCCAAAGTAATCTTATTACTAATAAAACTTAATTCTGGTCATGTCTCTTATTTACAAAGCAGAAACAGAGACACAGACAGTGAGAACAAGCATATGGATACCAAGGGAGAAGGGGGTGGGGGTGGGATGAATTGGGAGCTTGGGGTCAATATACATACGCTATTAATTCTATGTATAAAATAGATACCTAATGAGAACCTATTGTGTAAGCACAGGGAACTCTATCTACTCAATGCTCTGTGGTGACTTAAATGGGAAGGAATATAAAAAAGAGGGTATATATGTATACACATAGGGCTTCCCTGGTAGTTCAGATGGCAAAGATTCTGCCTGCAATGCAGGGGACCCAGGTTCAATCCCTGGGTTGGGAAGATGCCCTGGAGAAGGAAATGGCTATCCACCCCAGTATTCTTGCCTGGAGAATGTCATGGACAGAGGAGCCTGGCGGGCTATAGTCTATGGAGGTAGCAAAGAGTCGGACAAGACTGACCGACTAACACACACACATAGCTGATTCCCTTTGCTGTACAGGAGAAACTAATACAACATGGTAAAGCAACTATACCCGAATAAAAAGTGTTCTTAAAAATTCAGATCGTGTCATTCTAGTGCTCAAAGCCCCACCAGTGGCTTGCTGTCTCATGCGGGCTAAAGATTAAAGTCTTTTCAAGGGCCCTACGTGACCTGCCTTCACCACCACCTCTTGTACGTCTCAGCGCAGCTTCCGTCATCCCCCTGCCCCACTACACTCACGCTACACACGTGTACCTGTATCCTGCCTTCACTCTGCTCCAGCCCCACGGGCCTCCTTCCTCTCCCCCTAATGCTCGATTGTGCTTGCTGGCCCCTCCACCTGGATGGCTCTGCCCCCAGATAGGTGCAGGTCTGAGTGCCATCCAGTGTCTGCCTAAGCACTAGGTTTTGAGCGAGGTCTTCTCTGACCACCCTCTTAACATTGCCATGACCCTGCCCGGCCTTCCACACACATTCCCTCTGGTTTTCTGTGTGGTGGTTGTCAGGGTCTGATAAACTATAGACTGTCTGTTCTTACCCCACCCTCTACGCTCCTACTAGACTATGAGCTCCATAATAACAGAGGTTTGTCTCTTATTTCCAGCTTTGTCCCTTCTACCTAGAACAGAGCCTGGCATGTAATAGGCACTCAATGAATAGTGACTGGAATAAATGAATTAGAGAAAGATCTGCAGACCTCAAGAGGCAGCCTGGGTTTGGGAGTTAAAACCTGACTTTTTCATACTAGTTTTTACGCTGGCTCTGTGACTTCTGGGTCTCAGGTTGTCTATATGTAGAAGGTGGGGAACTCCTGGGGTCCTTTGCTGCAGCAGCTTTCTAGAAGGATGCTTGGCCATAGCCTCACCAGTGGCCATTCAGCTGAGGGTAGCAGGTGGGGATGGACAGGACCTGGCGGAGTGAGGGGAGAGGCCTCTCATGTATCCTTTCTAGTCAAGGCTTGGGTGGAGTCAACACTGGCTTTGAAATGAAAGGCAAAGTTCTAGCTTGGACTGGGCTAGGCTCTGGAAGCCCCAGGTAGGAAGGTATGGGTAAAGAGGTCCAGCCCTGCCTGCTGAGTGGGGACAAGCAGAGGCCTGGCCACTAGGCCTGGGCTCCTCCTCATGGAGAGCTGTCCATGTGAGGGCCTCATGGGGATCACTGCTGTAAGAAGAGGAGGAAAGGGGACATGGGGAATCAGGGTGAGGTGAAAGCTGGAAAGAAGGAGGAACCTGAGGGGATCACCCAGACCCATGCATAGATCCTCAGTGAATTCTGGCCGGCAGGCCTCCACGCACGCCTCAGCCAGGCCCCAGGGCTCTCACAGCCAGCACCCACTCCGAGACAGAGCATCAGGCCTTTTGGCTGCGGAAAAGCCCATTCCTCCTCCCTTTTCTGGGCCTTGCAACAGCTCCCTGCTTGTTTTCCCCGAAATAAATGGGCTGAGCATATTGGGCCGGCAATAACCCCTTGAAATCAGTTGTTATCACAGTTAACAACCAGTTTGGCTTCAGTTCAGGCTGTTAACTATCAAACCACTAAGTGCCGGTAATGATTGATTCTTGGCCAGTTGCAGCTTGAGTGGGCTGTAAAACCCTATTAGTGAGGGTTCTGTGGAGGCAGCAATGCAAAGATAAACAAGGTGGTGGGTGCTCTGGCCCATCTCTGCCCCCATTGCTCTGGCATCAGCTCCCCAGGGTCCCTTGTCAGGGGTCCTGCTAGGAGTCAACCCCTTCCCAAAGCCCCAGGCCACCTCAAGGATCAGATCACCACCTTCCTGTCCACATCTACTCCTCCACCAGTCATCTCTCCCTTCTCCAGGAGGCAGGTCCAGCTCTCTGGACAACCCACTTCTCCCTCATCACAACCATGGCACAGTTCCACCTCACAACCCTGGAGCACTCAGGCATCCCTAGCCAGGGGGCTTCAGGGTAGCTTTGGCCTAGCTGGTAACCACCTTGGCCCATCCTGGTCCCAGGATCACAGGCAGGGAGAGCCTGGCATTCCACCCACCCCCTGGACTCCCTCCCACCCTGTGGTTTTCCCCAGGAATTGCTCTCAAACAAATGAAATGTGGGCAATCACTGGGCTGGGGGCTGGACAGGCGGCCGTGCAGATGAAAGCGTTTCCTGGACGGTCTCTTCATTTGCATGGCATCAGAAGCTGCTCAGAAGGTGTGACTTTTCCCACAGTGAGACCCCAGCTCCTTGCACAATAAAGCCAGGCTGCTCACCCAGAATTAATTAAAGGGGGAGGGGAGGGGATAGAGCAGAAGGGGAGGCACTAAGAGCTGAAGGAGCTGGAAGAGAGGTCTCCACGCCCCTGGTACCTGTGCACTGAGAGAAACCTACTCTATCCAGAACCCTGCACCCTCATAGCAGGTCTGAAGAGGCCCCATGGTACCCCAGCCTCTCTACTCCAAGGCTTCCCTCTGAGCCCTGGGATTCCTGATCCACCTGGATGGCCTGAGCCTGGGACTTGCAGCGGCAACTCCGAGAGACCCACATGGTCAGGAAGCCTTGGGTTGCCCTCCAACCAAAGGCACCAAAGAACCGAGACCCAGAGGAAAGAGGTTTCTGGACTGGTCCAGTAACTGGGCTGTGGGACCAGCCCAAAGAGGGCAGCATAAGTAGCCAGAATGAGAGGCCTCAGTTATGATGGCTGGGCCAGCTCTGACCTCAGGAGTCTGCTACCTCTGGGCTTGGGCTCTGCTCAGAGTGGTGGGATGCCAATCTCACTGGTGCACCTCTGAGAACCCACCCCTCCACCCACACAGGACAATTCTCTTACCCTGCTTTGAATGACCTGCTCTACCACTGCCATGGCATGACCTGGTCTTCCTTCCTCACAGGCTAGTCCTTCTGACATAGCACCTGCTGCTTCTCCTCCTGCCCAGAGTTCGAGTTCTGCTCAAACTAGAGTTCTGCTCTAGGTTTGTAGCTTCCCTTCCCCCACAATCCCAGTTCATCTCCCTTTAGGCCTGGTCTCTCCAAGGTTGGCAGCCTCTCCCTGGACCTCAGTCTCCTGGGCTCTTTTGCAACATCTGAACTCAGCACCTTCTGCTCAGCACCTTCACAGCTTTCTAACTAAATATCCCAAAGTGAACACTTTGTTTCAGATTGCAAGTGACAACACCAGCTTTGTGGTGCCCCACCCCACCCACCCCGCCCCCACACAACATACCCCCACCTTGGACCCTGGCAGTTGCTCTTTTCTTGCATCTTCTGGAGTCTGATACTCAGAACTAGAGCAGGCATCTCTGACCTGTGTCCCCCACACACCAAGGCACACAGAAAGGTACTTTTTAAAGGACCCACTGAATCCATGATGAGCTCCAGTCCTAGCAGTCATCATTTCTGACCCAGAGATGGCCTGGGGAAGTGTTACCATCAACTCCCATTAAGAGTCCATGACCGAGAGGCCCTAAGACCAGTTAAGAACCTCTTCTTGCCCTTTTCCCTGTTTCTGTTCTCCCAGGAAAGCCCCTCCAGTAACACGTGTGGATCCTTAGGTGGAAGCGAAGCTCCAGTCAGAGCTGCTGCCTGACTCACTGAGGGTCTCAGCCACTTGCCACCTGGGGCAACACAGGGGGAGGGGGCTGACCCCGGCAGGACCCACTCTCCAACACGCGTTTTTAATTCAATTAAATAAATATTTCAGTCATTTAATAGCAACTAGTATACAACCAGGAGAAGGCAATGGCACCCCACTCCAGTACTCTTGCCCGGAAAATCCCATGGACGGAGGAGCCTGGTAGGCTGCAGTCCGTGGGGTTGCTGAGGGTTGGACACGACTGAGCAACTTCACTTTCACTTTTCACTTTCATGCATTGGAGAAGGAAATGGCAACCCACTCCAGTGTTCTTGCCTAGAGAATCCCAGGGACGGGGGAGCCTGGTGGGCTGCCGTCTATGGGGTCGCACAGAGTCAGACACGACTGAAGCAACTTAGCAGCAGCAGCAGCAGCAGCAGTATACAACCATCCTCCGCTGACACCTGCTCTTGAAAGACCTGACCTAAAGTTCCAGTTCCTTTCCTCTCTGCCCCCACCTAGGGGTGCAGTGGAGCCCGACAGTCTAGCAGTCTTGCCCTGCAGCTGCTGGGGTCCCAGGAGTGCCTCTGCGGGATGAGAAAAGGCCCCCCACCCTTAGGAAACCCCCCGCCAGAATCCCAGTCTAGGCCACTCACCAGCCTAGGTGAGAGTGAAGAAGTCAGACACCACAGCTGAGTGGAATACAAAAATAGAGCCTCTCTTTTGTTTAAAAAAAAACAAAACAACAACAGAAAAAAACCCAACAGCAAACAATTATCCACAACTAGAGCCCGGGGCTCTCCCGGCTCCTCCCCAGCCTTCAGTAGCGCAGACCTCCTCCTGCAAAGAGGAAGCCTGGGCGGGGAGCGGCGGGGAGGGGCCGGCAGGGCCTATCGGGGCTCAGGGGCCCAAGTCCTCTGGCTGCCGCGCAGGCTGCGCGTGAAGGGCGGGTAGTTGAGGAACTCGAAGCGCAGGCTCTGCTCGGTGGTGTGGTGGCCGCGGGGCAGTCGCTTCATGAAGTGGACTTCGCGCTGGTGCTGCCGGGTCTTGGAGCCCTTGCGGGGTCGGCCTTTGCGCGTGAAGGCCATGTACCAGCCCTCGTACTTGGCGTTCTGCAGGGCCGTGTAATTGTTCTCCAGCACGATCTCCGTGAACACGCAGTCCTTGCCTTTGCCGTTGCTCTGCAGGGTGGGGGGCAGACACGGTGTCACCCGGCTCTGTCCGGAGCCCCCTCCCATCCTAGGCAGAGGGCAGGCGGCCCCAGACAGCAGGTGGGCACCCCAGCAGATGGCAGGGTGGGCACCCGCTCTCTAATCCCTCACAACTCACAGCCCACCCGGCAACTTCCTGTCCTCCTGGGTAGCAGTGACACATGGCTGTCTACAGAGGGGCTGGGCCCCAACACAGAGGGGCAGAGAGGGGGCCCAGCCCCTGCCCACCCTGGCCTCCTGCCCACCAGTCTGGCCCAAGCTGCTAGCACCCGTTTCCCCAGCTGCCCCCCTCAGCCATCTCAGGATGCTAACCTGCAGCCCCAGGGCCACCACCCTATGGGGGAGGGAAGGCTGGTGAGGAGATGCTGAGCCCCAGGCCCCAGAAGCCAGGGAAGAGGGGAGCTCGAGGCTGGAGAGGAGCCGTGACTAATGGGGCCATTTCAGAGCTCGGCTGAGGGGCTGGGCCCTCAGCTTACTGAACATTCCAAATGCTGGTACCATGTAATTGGACATAATAGCAAAGCAATTTGGCGATTTGTTAAAAAGATATATGGAATTTACCGACACCCCCTCCCCAGCCCCTTCCCTAGCCTTCCTTCTTCCTCCTTTGCCTTTATAGCTTTTCATCTCTCAGTTACCTCCTCCCTCACCTCCTCCACCCCCACCCAATCATTAGGTAACCCCAAGGTGGCCCTCTGCCTCTCTGCCCACCTTGTTGGTACCCTGGAGGAGCTCAGCCAGCCCAGCCTGCTCCCCAGACCCCAGCCAGTCCCTCCCTTCTTTCTAGGACCTCACCTTGGCAATCAATTTCCCCTTCTTGTTCATGCAGATGTAGAGGCCTGTCTCAGCTCCTCGTACTCGAACCCGGCTCCCGAAGGTGTCTGTCTCCACGATGAGCTTTGCTGTCAGGAAAGGTTGGGGTGGGGTGGGGGTGGTTATTGGCAGCTTCCTGACCTCCAGTGCTCCATGTCCCTACCCCAGCTGGCCCATCCCAGAAGCAGCTGCTCCAAGCCAGATGCCCAGGCTGTGGGCTCCAGCCGCTAATATGCTGTGCAACCCTGGAAAGGTCAAGTCCCCTTTCTGGGCTTCAGGCCCCTCGCCTGGGTTTACAGAGGGGGAATGGATGAGATCATGGTGTCTGAACTGGTTTATGCAGAGGGGTCTTAGAGCCATCAAACTGAAGACCCTCTTTTATAACCAGACAGTAATGACTTTTGTGTTGAGGCTTCAAGTAAAATTTAATTTGACTAGAATTCCACTACCAATCAAAAGATCTATGAGGATTCTTCCAATTCAAAATATTATATGCACGTGCCTCACAGGTTATTACAAACATCCAGGTGCAGCGGTGACCTCCACTCCTGAGGTCAAACATAAAAGCACTCTCTCTTGCTTCTGATACCTCGGGTTCCAACCCACAGCCTTGGCCACCCCCCGACACCCTCCACCCCAACCCACTCCACCCCAACCCACTTCCACCCTCCACCCCGGCTCTGCTGCGAAGTTGACAGGGATGAGGACAGCTCTCCCTCCACACACAGCCTATGGCTGGCTGCTTTCCTAGAAACTCAGACACCAGCTAGGAGGATACTGTCTCTTCCCCATACTTCCCAGTCACTCCAGACCCCAGCCCCAGTGTTCAGAAATCAGTAATTCAATAGTCTTTTCTCTTGCACCCCCTCTAGCAGCACTGGGCTTCTTACCCCAGTAAGCAAACACTTTCTGTAGGGGAGGAGAAGAGAAAATCATGTGTGCTTGCCTCTCACTCAAGAGCCAGGAGACAGGGAGCTGAATCCTGTGCCTTCTTACCCCTTCCCTTAGACAGCCAGCTTGCCACAGAAGCCCTGGCCCCTGCCCACTCTCTGTACAACTCCTCCCTTTGAGAGTGAGGACCAACTTAGCTGTTTGGGATGGAACCAAAGGGGCTGGGTCTCCTGCCCTCCCTCCTTCAGCCTTCTCCCTCCTTGAGAAAGAAGTCTGGTGACTCCCAGGGCTACCTCCCAGCTTATTCTGACAAGGTGGCACCTTCTCTGACCCTGAAACTAATGGGAGGTGATGGGCACAGGTCAGCAAGGCAGCTCTCACAGCCCAGCCTGTGACTGCCTGCTTCCCTTTGCAGAAGCATAGAGCTGGGACCCAGTAGCCAAGTCCCCAGTCTGGCTCCAAGTCAGCCAGGGAAATGCAGCTGCCACCTCCCCTCCCACCCAGCTCCTCTTGGATCCAGCCAGTCTGCCCATCCCTTTCCTGTTCTGCTTTTCAGGGCAAGGAGCAGCTATTTTTTAAGGGCTAAGAAGGACATCAACTGGAGAAGAGGGGAGTCTGCCAAACAAGGCAGACAGGAATGGAGCCCTCTGTCCCTTCCTGGGACCCATAAGGAATCCCCTGGGAGTTCTCTGCCATTCTCCCCAGATTCTACCTGTCCTGGCTATAAACCCTAAGCCTCTGTTCTTGGGCCCTACAGCTCCGGCTCCTGCCCACCAGGCAGGGACCAGGGAACCTGGGAAGCCTCCTATAATTGTAAGAAGAGAAGTGGGCATCAGACCTCTGATGTCTGAAGATGAATCCCCCCATGATCAGCTTAGCGTCTTCTTCGCTCCCCAAACCCAGAGGATGCTGGACCATTTGCTCCAATGGAGCAAACCCAGGAGGAGCCAGACATTCATTCCCTTTCCTTGGAAGCTGAGAAGGGCAACGAGCAGCCAGTTTGAAGGGACAAAGGGGCGGCAGGCTGGCCCTGCCAGCCCAGCAGGGGAGCTCGGCCACCGGGCAGGCCACCCCCACCCCCACTGCAGAAAGCCCCCACTCTCCTTCCTGGATGGAACTGGGGAGCTGGGGCGGCAGTTTACAGCGGCTTTCCCGACCGGGCTTTTGGAAAGCTTAACATTTTCAAACCTATTCTTCCACCCCAGTGACAGATTTATCCCAGGAAAATTATGTCTCCTTCTCCAGCTTTGAAGGGAAGTCAGCTACGTCGATGCAGAAAAAATGCAGCGAGACATACTCGATCCCCCAAACTGGCTCGAGAAGAGGAGAAAGTATTCAGGAAATGTTAAAAAAGGTGAAAGTAAGAAGAGTTTTAATCGCTCTGCCAGACGCGGGGGTCTCTCCAGAGATTCATAGAGAACAATCTTGAACCTCTTTTTTAACATTTACAGACTTGCAACTCCTTTCAAACTCCACATCTGAAAAAAAGGCTCGTTCTTTTTCTGTTTTATATCATTCTTCATTTTTCTTCTTAGCTCTTAAAATGCTTCACCTTTTTATTACATTTTAATAGAGTCTTCCCCTCTCCTTTCATGCTTGTTTAACTTGGTCATTATTTAAAGGTTTTTAAACTCACAATAATCGCTCTCTAAAAACAACACCAGCCGCCCAGAGGACTTGCTTTTCTCTTGGTACATCCAGGACTCTGGAAATTGGCCTTGTTTCAAGGCAGGAATATTGAATGTTTTAGAAATCAATCAGTCCTCAGCCTCTCCACCCCACAGTAGCTCCCTGTACTCACCACCCCACCGGGAGCCAGGAGCCCCGCTCTGACCAACCGCCTGGGTTTCTGGACAAGTGAAGTGGGGAAGGCCCCTTTCCTAGCCTAGTCCTATGTGTAATTGACCCTCCTGATCAAAGTATTTAAGGTTCGCAGTACACCGCCCCCAAACCTGGGAGAGTTGAGGGGATTTCTCTCCCTTCTCTTTCCCACTCTGCTTTTGTGGGCCCTGGTGACATATCCTCTTTCAAGAGCTTCCCTTAAACCTGGGCCCCCTCCCCCTGAACCCTCTGCCTCCACCTGCAGTGGGGAGGGGTATGAGAGGGGGAGGTGGAAAGGGAGATTCCTGGCTTCATTCATCTGCTGGGCAGGGAAAGGGCACCTATGGGCCAAGTCCTCCCCAGGGTCCCTTCCCCAGCCCTCTCTTCTCCAGCTGACCCCCAAGATGCTTTGTCGGCTTAACTCCTTCCATTCTGAGCTGGGGAGCCTGCAGGCCTCAGCTCAGCACAGATGTGACTGCTGGGTCCCGTCACAGCAGGCCAGCCTGGGGAGGAGGGGCGCGCCCTGCAGGCTACCTTAACCCCAGGGCAGTGCAGCTCCTTACCGAAGGGGTCCCCGTCTTCTGCCATGGCGTTGATGCGCTTGTTGGCCAGGACCTGCACGTGCTTCCCGCTGGTGCGGCTGTAGAGTTGGTAGGTCCGGATGAGACGGCGGCTGAGCTGATCTGTCACCAGGCTCTGCTCCCTCACATGCTGTGTAAAATTAGGTGAGGACTGAACAGTTACCTTTAGGAAATTGAAAAATACACAACACGCCATTATAATGCTACCCTGCCCAGGGGCCCGAGTGGCCCCCATCACCCGGCACCTCCCTCCACTGCCCCAGGCAGCCGGCAGGGGCTGGGGTCCCCCCAACATGCCAGTTCGGACCACCCCCACCCTACCCAAGGAAGTCAGACAGACCCAGTCTAGCATGGATGCGCCCGGGATGGGGAAGGATCTGGACCCACCTGTTGGGAAACACCCTGGGACTCCCGGCCAGCTCGGAACAGGGAAGCGAGCTCCCTGCCCAACGCAGGCCCCCCGCCCGGGCCTTCCTAGAAGAGCAGGGCGCTTTTAAGTCGGGAGGCAGCGCGGCCCGACCCCTGACATTTATAAAGACAAATTCACGGAGCAAATGTTGAGACCACAGAAGACCCGGGCACCTGATCTTTCGGCCAGACCCGCCGCCAAGTCTCCCCAGAGAGCCGCGGAGCGGGTCCCTGAGGCAGTCACCGGCCCTCTGACATCGAACGCCCCCTGGCCCCGAATACCCCCTTCCTCGGCGCGGCCGGGAGTGGCTGCCCGCCGAGTTCCCCAACCACCCCCACCTGGCTCGGAGGCGTGGGAGACAGCGCCGGACTCCGAAACCGCGGGTTCTAGCCTCGCGCGGCTCACAGGCTGTCTGACCTGAGGCCGACGCTACCTCTCTGGTCCTTAACCCCTCCTCGGGATAGTTAAGGGTTGCAGTTCTAAGATGCTTCCCAGCCCTTCCAGCCCGCCGCGCGGCCGCGGTGTCAGTCCCCTTGCCCCGGCCTGCCCGACCTCGCCCCCCGGCGTGCCCCTCCGACCCCGGCGAAGTGCGCCTTACCTGGGCTTGGAGGCAGAGAACCAGCAAGTGCAACAGCCTGTGGGAGACAAAAGCGGGCGGGGAGAGAGGGGCGCGGGGTGAGTGGCGGGCGGGCGGGCGGGCGTGCGGCCGGGGGCGCGGGGCGGCGGTACTCACAGGCAGCTCAGCGCCGAGCGGGGGCTGCCCATGGCGCGCGGCCGGGGAGCACGCACGGCCCCGGCGGGATCTCGCCGGCTCGCGGGAGGCAGCGGACCGACGAGCCGAGGGCGGCGGCGGCGGCGGAGCGGGGCTCGAGGGTGGCAGCCCGGGCGATCGGGACGCGGCTCCGCGGGACCCAGGGAATGTCGAGCTCGCCGCGCCGCGCCGAGTGCCTCTGCGCCGCAGCCGGAGCCGTTGGCCGCTGGCTGCTGAGGAGCCGGAGCGGGAGGGAGGGTAACGGGCCGGCAGCGGGGGTGGGTAAGTGGGAAGGGAGGGGGAGGGGTGGGGGCGGGGGGCGCCGCACCGGGCGCGAGGGGGGAGCGCGGGGCGGGCGGCCGGAGCCCGCAGCCCCCGGCTGGGAGCGGGGGCCCGGACGCAGCCCGGGGCGGGGGCGGGGCGGACTGGGGCGGGGCGGTCGGAGGGTCGGGGATTGGGGGTCTGGGTGAGGGGAGGGGTCTGGGGACCCGCTGCAAGGGGCGGGGGCGGCCCGTCTGGGCGCCTCTCCGCATCCTGGACTTGTCCCCTTGCGCGTTCTTGGGGTCCAGGCAAGCGGGGATGGGGGGCGCATCGGGCCGCCCACCCCGTGGAGTCCCGAGACCCTCTGCTGGGGCTTCCTGGACCCCCCGGGCGCCCGAGTGGGAAGGCGCCCTGTCTCCACCGTGGGACCCGGTCCGCTTAAGCCTCAAGCTAGACAGCGGTTCTCTGAGCCACCTACTGTGTGCTTTGTCTGTCTGGGGCTGCCGCCTGCAAGTAGCCTCTAACACTGGGGTGAACGGTGTGCGCTTTCCTCTGGCAGTGCGTGCCTGTGCGACCGGGAGCCGACAACCACCCCCATCTTTCTGCTGAGTACCCTGCCTTGCAGGTCTCTCCTGCATCGCTCAGTCACCAAGAAGGCCCTGAGATCGAGGAACATCTCCTTTCCTGCTTCCTGCTCTCATTATCACCATCACCCCTGCTCCTGTCCCTCCCCGACCTCCCGCCCCCAATTGAAGCTTGACCACACCACCCAAAAAGGAGAGAGCCCACCCATACGTAAAACTCCAGTCACTGCCACCACCATGCTCTCCCCAAAGCGGCAGGCAGTGGGCGCAAAAATAACCTCAGCTGCTTTTCCTGGGAAAGAGACTTAGATCCAGGTTGCCTAGTCTTTTTCGCTCAGAGTCCCACTATTTGTGCAATGAACAGGTACTTACACACCTACTGTGTGGTTAACTTGGACTGGTGATTTGTCAACCCTGGGGGAGGGGGAAGTATCAAAGAAGGTAGTGAGTTGTCTAAGCCTTTCCTCCCATTGCTTCCTCCAGGGGCTTCAGGAACCCCCGAGGCGTGGTGCTTCTTTGAGAGCTGCTTGGGTGGGCAGAGATGCCCTGAGACAGAAAATTCTGGGGAGCAGGTGGAGCCACTGATGCTTTGCCCAGCTGCTGCCCTTGCCCAAGACCTCCCCTGCCCTACTGCCAGCCCCCATGTCCTTGGGGATTGGGCTGGAGGGGTCGGGGTGGCCTCAGGAAACCAAGAGACCAGAGGCAGCACAGCCAAGTTCTTCCCCTTTCTCTGTGGCCTGCCTTTCCCACTCCCAGCCATAGTGCTAATACTGAGCAAGGTCTAGATGGGGAAACAGAATCAGGAGACTTGTCCCAAGATCTCATCCTTCCCCAGAGAAGCAGACTCCCTGAGCTCACCTGTTACCCACTTGAGTCTGTTCCCTCAAGTGGCTCTTTCCCACCCAGACCTCCAGGCAAGGACCATATCTTACTAGCTCAGGAGAGCAGGGCAGGGTTCTGCAATTCTGTATTTAATGAATGAATAATGGGGAAACTGACTGAGCATTTAGACCTCAGTGCAGGTGGGGCCTTGCCTTCACCACCCTCCCAACAGATAAGAATCATAAGCACCACCATTTATTGAGCACTTGTATTTGCTAAAGGCTGTCTGCACCATCTCCTCTCAACCCCATTGGGAGGTGGGCACTGGGGGAAGACAAGTGAAGTGGGCTCCAGTACCCACAGCCTAGACCAGCATTTCTCCTTCATTTGAGCTCCTCTGTCTTAGAAGTTGTTGGGTGTCTACATCCCCAGGTACACTAATTCAAGCAGGCAAAATATTCACCATCTTAACCTCATGCCCTGCACATAGGAGGCCCTTGAATATGTTTATTATTTGTATGCATTAATAAATAAGTGGGGAGATGAGAGGCAGTGGATGAAAAGGGTCTTCTCACCAGGGACCAGCCCTCTGAAAACAGTCTGATGAGAACAGCAAGGAGCAGGACGCAAGCAGGGGTCAGGGCATCATCCGGCCCATCCTTAGCGTGTGTAGTCACAACCTGAGTCACTCTGGGCACCTGCCTTTCCCCAGAGTGGGGGGTGGAGACTATAGCACCTGGCTCAGACCAGAGTTCAACCCTGGTTTGGAGCCCCCAGAAGGTTCTGAAAATGCTGGGCTGAACCTCAATGATCTTAATCCACCCTCCTCACTCTCCCCCAGAGATGGGCCATCCCCGGCCTAAACGTGTGGACCATCAATCAGGGTTTGAGTCCCACACCCTAACCTCTACCCCGGGGGGCCTATACAGACCAGAATTCCTCTACATTTTGAGAACTTCCCCCAGCTGCGTCTTGGTCCATTTGAGGAGATTCTTCTCATATCCCCCAAAGTCCCTGTCCCTAGATGGGGGAAGGGGTGTCAATAGGGACACCCCCGCATCAGGCGCCGGGTACTGCGAGGACACACCCCCGTGAATGACAGATGTAAATACTCCATCGGGGCCCCAGCAAGCCGTTCTCTCCTCCCTTGCTCTTACTCGCCTCCCGGCCGGCTCGCTCCTTCCTTTATCTTATCAAAGCCCCGTAATTACAATTGCTATTTTGTTTCCTCGAATCTGCAATCAGAGCTCCCTGGCCCTGATGAGGGAGCGCCTGTCAACCTGATCGCTGAGTGACAGCCCGGCCACCTTTCCCGGCCGTCCCCACACTCCTCAAACACAAATACACACACACAGAGTCACTCGCCTCCTGCAAACACAAACACACACCTCTCGCCAACACAAATAGCCCCTCTCTGCAAATACACCGTTGCAAGGGCCCAAACACACACGCTCAGCCTCTTTCCAAAAGCATCGGTCGCCCCCTCCCACCGCCCCTGGCCCACCCTGGGCCCCTCAAATCCACACCAACCGGCGGGGGCCGCCTGCGCTCCAACACGCGCAGCCTGCGCCAGGCGTTCAAAGCGCCGCAGACCCTCCGCCGACTGTTCAAATGTAAATCGCAGAGACTGTGTTAAGCACTTTAGGCCCCGTCTGGTCGTCCCCCTTCGCCCCCCAAATACAGTCTTGCCCCTCCTCCAGCAGTCTGCAAACCCCGGCGTAAGCCCTCAGCGCTCAGAGACCGAAATGAATGGGCAACGCTCCTACTGTGCGCTGAGAGGGCAGAAAGGGGGATCGAGGAGAGACGAGGGAGGGGAGGGAGAAAAAACAATTCCCGGCTCAGTCCGCGGGCGCCCTGTCGGGTCGAGAAACTCCGGGACGAGGCGGATGTGGATTGGGCCCCCACCGCGGGTAGGAGCGCGCTTGGCGCCGGCCAGGGCCGCGGGCAGACCCGCCAAGAAACTAGAAAGGCTCACAGTGAGCGATCCGCGGCGTCGAGGGGGGTAAATATTGGGGCGGGGCCACTTGCGGGGGGTAGAAGTGTCGGCTGGGAAGGATTCCCCAACTTTTCCCTACACTCAGCCAGACTACCGTGCCTTCAACCGAACACGTGCCGAGGACTTTGGAGGCGATAGACGAGAGGAGGAAGGGAAGGGTTCTAACAGGAACCCTTCCAGTGAATGAATGAACGAACCAACGAATGAAGTCTGCCTTAGTCGCGCAGACCGCTGGCGGGGCATGTAGGCCCGTGCACCGCGGCGCCCGTCTTGAGCCGCTACAGAGGCGGCGTGGGAAGCTGCACAGCCGCAAGCGGTTTCAACCTCGCCCACCAGAGGGCGCCAACTCCACCTTCTCCTCTATCTCCTGACCCCTTGCCTGCGGTTGGTGAATGGTCCCATCCTGGCTGCCCTCTCCATCCCAGTGTTCTTGGTGGAAGCACTTCAGGAAAGTCCTGCAGCAAAGAGAGAGGCCTGCGACCCTGATCACTGCGACGCAGAGAGGGATCATCTTCCTTTATCCTCAACTAGGAAAAAGGGAGGTTAAACCCTGGACCTGTTTGCTCCTCACCATAGGGAGAAGGGCACCTCCTTCGGAGATGTGTTGAAAAGGGAGTGCTTTTCTGTGTTGTGGAAACACTCTTTCCAAACACCTGCTCCAATGCCAACCTCTTCTGGTTATCCAGGGACCCCTCCCACTTGTTCACTCATTTGCCCAGAAGCCAGTGTGGGAGGGAGTGGGCCTGGCCCCACCAGGCACTCTTCTGTGTCCCTCCTCAGCATGTCTGGCCCCAGGCTGTCTCAGGAGGTAACCTTTTGTTTGTTTGTTTGTAGGGCACTGAGACCCCCTGCCCCATCAACACAGCTGCTGAACTACTGACCTCAGACTTGGTCATATACACACTCATGCTCACACTAGGTACATCCCTTTCTCTTCCTGGTACAGCAGCAGCCAATCCCCAGAACCACCTGATTTCAGGCACCAGAGAACCGCCCGCCCCCCACCCCCAGACCAGGTGGAGGGCTAGGGGGCTGGAACCCTTTAGCCCAGGAGGCTGCATCCCAGGGGCTCCTCTCTGCCCCCATATGCCAGGCCACCCGGATTCTGGTTTCCCTGTTACCCAATCTGGCCAGCCCCCTCCATCTGGCCCCTGGAATCAGGTTTCTAAGGGTCCAGGCTGGCTCAGAGATGGCCTACATGACTGGTAGGAGGAGCAAAGACTGGCCTCTACCTTACCCCTCACCGGTCCTCTTGGGGCCTGAGCCCCCTTCATGGGGCCAGGGATGCACATTCCTCAGGCTGCTTAAGCCCCCTTATCTGCCCCCCTGCCCATCAGCCTGAGTGGTGACAGAGGCCCAGACCCCTTGTTTAGATGCTGATAACCTCCTGGGATGGCCCTCCCCCACCAAGGGACTGGGAAGGGGCTTGGTGTTGGGAGGTCCTCATCTAGGAAGGCAGCTGGGGCCCAGAGCTGCGACTCCCAGGGTCGCAGCGCTCTGGGAGTAGCAGGATCCCACATTTCCTCACCCTTCCCCAGGTCCAGGGCCACCCTCTGTGCTGCCACAGTGCCACCTGGTGGTCCCTAGGGGAATGCCACCCCAGGAGGGAAAGAAGCCACACAAATGAGTTGCAAAAAAACCCTCATCCACATTTTATTTCAACCTTTATCCAAAAATGTAAAAAACATTAAAAATGTGTAGTCCTGAGCTTCAGATGCTGACCTCCAACCTCATAGGCAAGTGGGGAGAGAAGGTCAGGATAGAAGTTCAGAGTTCCTCCCACTCCTGGAGAAAAGGGAAGCCTGGGGTGAGGTACAGGATTAGAACACCAGGGTCCTTTGGAGAATGGGACCCCTGTTCTCCTTGCACCAGACCAAGACCCCCCACCCCCATCCCCGCCCCAACCCTCTTCAGTGGAGAAGATACAAAGTTCTTGAAACTTGTCCAGGAACCTGGTGTATGTGGCAGGCAGCTGGCTGACCTGAAGAGAGCAAATCATGGGTCAGCATCGAGGTCCAAACATGTTCCTCGTGTCCCCTCCCAGGCCCCTCCAACTCACCAGGGAGGGTTAGAGCCTACGCCCCAGCTTATTGGCAGGAAGGACAGGACACAACTCAGCTTCCTCCTCCTCACTCCCGTCTTCTTCGCTCTCTTCCTCAGAAAGATCATTGCTTATAGTAACTGGTACACAAGCAGTCAAGGGAGGAAGAGGAGTTAAAGCCACACCCCCTTCATACTTCATACATGTCATTTATTAATGCCCTGTGGCTCTAGGCTTGCAGGGACTCTCACCTCCCAAAGCTTATGGCCTAGGTGGGAAAAACTTCATATACTAAACTAGATAACAAAGAGTCAAAGGGCTTTGCTGGTGGCTCAGTCAGTAAAGAGTCTGTCTGCAATGCTGGAGACCTGGGTTTGATCCCTGGGTTGGGAAGACCCCCTGGAAAAGGAAATGGCAACCCACTCCAGTATTCCTGCCTGAAGAATTCCATGGACAGAGGAGCCTGGTGGGCTACAGTCCGTGGGGTCACAAAGAGTTGGACAGGACTGAGTGACTTTCACTTTCGCTTTCAAAGGAGTCCACACTAATGGAGCTGGATAAGCTGAGGTAGGTTCCGTGAAGAACAGCTAGAGTAGTAAAGTGGAGGGCACTGCATCCAGGGTCTGTATGGGAACTGCACTGGGAGATATGGCTGGGGTGGGGTAGGAGTCCAGATGGAGAGTCTACTGGAAGCAAAGGAGAAAATTCTCACCAATCTGGTGCCGCCCAGTGATGCGCACAGGGCCAGAACCTGACTTCAGGCGGAAGGTTACAGGTGGCTGGAGCTGGAAGTCATCCAAACTGAGCTGGGAGGAAGACAAGGATGAAAGCCTAGCCCACTCCTAGTCCACCCCACCTTGTGAGAAGTCCTGAAGTCCTCAATTCCTACTTCCCAGCCTCCCAAGGTATGGCCAGGGAACTCACCATGGGTTGGCAGGACAACTTGAGGTTGGCCACAGGGACTGCGATCTCCTGGTGGTCATGGTTCCGTGCCACGACTTCTACCACATTACACTCATCTTTGGCCCCCTCGGTGAGGCAGAGCTGGGAAGGTACACAGGGCCTCGGAATCTCGCCCAGTAAGGGTGGACACCACAAGTGGAAGCATCTGCCCTACAACCTGCCCAGCCTCCGAGGTCCCTGGATCGCCTGGCCAGGGGAGCCCCCATGTGGGGATTAAGCAGAGTAGATGCCTCCCAGTAGAGCGGCGAAGGAGGATAGACAGGCGAGTAGAGGCTGTTTAGGTCAACCAATTAACCTCCACTCCCCCTACCCCGCCCCTTACCATGGTCAAAGCCAGCACATGCTCCGCGTCATCCTCTTCCTCTACCTTGAAGGTGAAAGAGCGAGTGTGGCCTGAG
The DNA here is from genome assembly GCF_019923935.1 of Bubalus bubalis. Taxonomy (NCBI): domain Eukaryota; kingdom Metazoa; phylum Chordata; class Mammalia; order Artiodactyla; family Bovidae; genus Bubalus; species Bubalus bubalis. The sequence goes on from NC_059179.1 coordinate 22,748,021, forward strand.
AGCTCACAGCCTGGAAGAGGTTAACTGTGAGTGTGCGTCAGTGTCGGGGGGAGGGGGGGGGGGGGGGGGGGGGGACGGTGCATTTCACCAAATCCCGTTCACCTGAAGCCGTGGACTAACGGGCCATTCACACGCCCACGTGTCAGGAACAACTGGAGCGGTTGGCCCGGGCCCAACCCGTACAACTAGGACAGAGGCCTGGCTCTCCACTCCGGCTCCGGCTGCCGCGTGCGAGGCCCCCCTCCGCCCCCACCCACGTCGTGCACATGTCTGCATTCCCGTTCCTCAGCCCTGCTTCTGCCCCAGCACCACCCTCAGCCTCTCCTTTCTTCAATACCGAAGAAGAAACTGTCCATAGTGACCGGGGCCGGGACTTGCAGACTGCCGACGCCCCCAGCTCGGACTCGGCTCTCCTGATCCAAAAACGTCAAGGCGGCCGCTGCGCCAGCTGCCATGCTGCTAGGGCTTTCTGCGGCTCCGCCTCCGACACGTACAAAGCCTGAGACTCCCGGCGGCTCCGGCCCCGCCTATTAAAGGAGACGCTGGCGAGGCACCCTGGATCCAGGGCTTAATCACCCTATCTCCTTCAGTTCAGTTCAGTCGTGTCCGACTCTTCGCGACCCCATGGACTGCAGCAAGCCAGGCTTCCCTGTCCATCACAAACTCCCGGAGCCTACTCAAACTCCTCTCCATCGCGTCAGTAATGCCATCCAACCATCTCCTTAAGTAGTCTCGCTTTATGTGGCGTCTGCTTTGCACATCTTTGCAGAGTGCAAAGCATCAGCTTGGCGTTAATGTTAACGTCCTTGCTCACTTCAAGAACCAAGACTTTTTGAGGGTGGCTCCTGCCTCCATTTCCTCTAGTTCTGTACTCCACGTGATCCCCTCACCCACCCCAGGTTAAGCTTTCATTAAATACATGAAAATCAACCTTCCCAATTCTCCCAGCAAAGGCGAGATATAGTGTGCATCGTTTTTCTTAAAAAAGCGAATACACTCAGATATACCGTCCCTCCAAAGGAACGGAGCATGAAGGAAGACTTTGAGCTCCTGTTACTTAGTACCCAAACCACTCTGTCCACTCCCAGATATGCTTCCTGCTCTAATGACCCTGCGGCTCACTATCCACATGGTTGTATACCTACACTGTACTTCAGATGATGGCGCTTGCTAGCAGAGGAGATTGCTATAGTGTGGGGCTAATTTGCTGCTCCTGTCAAGAGGCAGGCTAGTCCAGCCTAACACGGAAGCCTTAGAGTCCCGTCTCATAATCCGGGATCTGCCTTCAAATTTCCCCTTTTGACCAAAGAATCAGGCAATTTTCCTTATTCTATTAGGTGGCATGAACTCACTCCCACTAACTGCCTTCATTTACCCCTGGGTTATAACTGTGTCAAGAAGGTGTACTGGCCAAAACGAGTCTATTTTTATCTTGCCTTGCCTTGAGGAAAATATGGAAGGCAATCATTTACTAGAGATAGAAGTGGGAGAAAACCGCCTTTAAGACCCAGTCCCTAAGTTGAAACAACTTTGGAGAGGAGGAATACTTGCTTGGGAACGGCAGAGTGGGAGAAAAAAGGCAGGAGGCAGAAACGAGGAGGAGGTTTACACAGTACACAACCACACACATTCACTTCAAGTTTTATTTTGCCTCTTTATGGTCTTCAGATAGTTTTACAGTTCGTTTTCTACAGGAACTGAGCTGTGATCTAAACAGTCAATGAAATATCATCCCAACCATAATAAATAGCCATAACCATTAGAAGATAGACAGCACAGCATTTTACGATCCTAGAGGCCTGGACTTCTGTTTCATAGTTAACTCTGTGACCAGAATACCAGCCAAACTGATTATTGAAAGCAAAGATAAAGCTGCAAGCAAACTTGCTGAAAATCCTGATTCCACTGGAGGATGACCATGGAATCCACCAGATAAAATGCTAGAACTGTCCACTAGTGTACAAAATGTACTTAAAAGAGAAAAACCAAGTGACATTAAGCCAGTAGAGACCCTCCCTTCATCTCAGCCTCTGAAAATGCAAACTTGGTTCCAGTTGCACAACGCAGCTTTCATATCCCACTGCCAGCTGCAGGCTTCTAACCCCTAATGTAACCCTCTGTCATTCGTCTCACCTGTTCAGTGCACACTCACAGGCTTTGGTTCACAGTCACGAGGTACAATCCCTTAAAAGACTTTTTTCAAAGCCCACACTGATGGAAATCTATGAAAAGAAAATGTTTTAAATTTTCTTCTTGACCTTCTTGCCTCTTAGCCCAAACTTAAACTGCTGATACAAAACTGCTGGGAAGCAAGGTAACAAAACAGTTACAGAGAAGCCAGCAAGCCATGATAAAAAAGAAAATGAATCCTGCAGAGCAAAATTCAATGCAAGAGCATTTGCTCAGAACCCTTAAAACACCAAATCTAAATTAAAATACTTGAAGCTTTCAGAACCTGCGGTTAAAGGAAAGAGAAAAGGGTAACCATAAGTCATTGGTTAAAGTGTACTCATTCTTTTAAAAATTAGATACAAACATGCAAGAACTAAAGACTGATTTAATAAAACCAGTAGTAACGTCTTGAAATTAAAGGACAACTGACCTGTGGGCAAATGGGATCAATCAGTCCCCAAACCCTAGTTGCCAGATGTCAAAACTAACATTTCACATGCTGACCTGCACTGAGGTTAATTTCCAGAAATGACTGCACTTTGCAACAGACTGTGAATCCTATGAAGTTAGGCTCTTGTACCCAAAGTGGTCATGGCCTAGCCCTAGGTGGGAGGCACTTTGAAAATAATAACTTCTTTTAAAAACAAAACAAAACCAAAGACAAAAGTAAAGAAAACCCACTGATTTACATTAATTATTCAAAGTGCCATCCTGAACCACACCCTTTCATTTTCAAAAGGAAAATTACAAAAACAAAGGATAGTCAGGTTACAGCTAGTTTATATACAAAAATTTTTTTTACAAGTTTGTCACTTTTAGGCTTTTGCCACAAACAACTGCACATCTGTCCCTACAAATCACAACTTGCCTGAACCAATAGTCACTAGGAGACAACTGGCCAAGGCTTTACAAAAAGCAGAAAAACCACCCAAACTGAAATCCTTTCCTCAGCTTAAACTAATGCCATAACCATCCCACTTGGACTCTCCACCCTGAGGCCTCTGAACCCAAATCCTTCTCATCTTTGCCACGTCTCTGAAGCATGAGATGCATTTCAGTCAATAAGCCAAGGAGGATGACAATGATTGCTCGCTCTTAGGTGAGAAATGCGACCACAATGGATGCAGAAAACAGTGCTGACTGCATTTATTGAAGACCCCTCCCGGTAAGCCCGTGTACGAGGTCCTGGCACCGAACACAAAACCCAACAAGGAGGCCCAAATCTCTTTCCTACAGGATTCGCAGCAGTATTATCTTCTTCCAACCAGTGAGTAAGTAGTCTCTAAGTATGATGAGTGAGTTTTACACAGTCCTCTTTGTTTCCAATCTGAATTGGCTGATTCATTGCCGCTCCAGAGGCTGAGCTGTATGAAGACCCCAACCACCACCCACCAGGTGAAGTTAAGACTTCCCGACAGTTCTTAGTGCCGACAAATGTCACAGGCTCCGACCAAGTATAACCACATCCTTTGGAAATCCTTCCATTTTTGCAATTTCAAAACAGCCCAACTTGCTGTAAAATTCCAAAATTCTTTTATCATCAGGTCTCACTTCACAAAAAGCCCCTCGGGACCCTAGGGGAAAAAACCAAAACATTCACAATATAAATGTTACTGAATTAGTAGAATTATGAACTTGTGATTAATCTTTATATATTTCAAATAGATCATAGTAGGAGATTATCTATACCAGTCCCTAAATCTCACATAATTTTTAAAATTTATATAAAGCCAATAGATATTAATATTCATCAATATTGCAATGATAACTATCTTAAAGTAATGGGTATGTTAACTGGCTTTCAAGGCATCAAATTGTACACTTTAAATACAGATAATCCTTGTCAAATATACGTCAAAAAAAATTTTTTTTGAACAGCAAGTAAAACTCCTCAGAAAGAGTATCTTTTAGCAAAGAAGTTGTCCAAAACCCTAAGTGTCTACAACCATACCACTCTGAACTTGCCCAATCCTGTCTTATCTCAGAAGCTAAGCAGGGTTGGGCCTGGCACCAGCCTTGGATGGAACAAACCTCAAGGCAAACAATAGGTCTGCTGAATGTATAATTATAATATGTATAGATGAATATATGAATATTATACATACACACACATACAAAGTACCTTTGAAGGACCCACAGAGCAGAGCCTATTCCAACCTATGTCACAAGTCAACACAACCAGAATGTGTTGTTGTATTAAGACACACCTCACACCTGTACCATTCAGTTCCAAGCACAACACTTCTGAGAATTATACTTTCCTCAGAGTTGTTTCAATTATCCCACAAAGGGGACACCATTGAATCAAATGATACAAAGATGCAACAAAGTGCATTCTCATTCATTAATTCTCTAATTAGTGCTCAGCTTCTGTATGTTCATTTTTGTCTTGCCCAAAGGCTAAGAAGTTTTTAAAGGTTGTTGTTGGATTCGATGGAAATGAATTTGACCAAGCGCCAAGAGTTGGTAATGGACAGGGAAGCCTGGCGTGTTGCAGTCCATGGGGTTGCAGAGTTGGACTAAGTGGACTGAACTGAATGTATGGCAAAGTATTTTTGAAGATTTAAGTAACAAACTCAAAGAAGAGAAAGTATCAGCGATTCTGCATTCCTAAATGAAGTCTTTCCAAGGTTCATTTAATTTTCAACTATCGTTTATAAATCTCCTGGCAAAATAAACATAAATTCATGTGTTCACTTCTCATTTAATTGGGGCTTAATACAGGCATTCATAGTATAAAAGAGCAGCATTTTTCAATGGTTAATACACATGCATTTCTTGCAGCACTAATTCAGAAGCAAAACCGTTCAGCGGTGGAGAAAGGAATGTAAATTTACTTCTTTATTTATCCTAAAATAAGAGTCCTGCCCTCACCTAGCCCAAATACCAGCAACTCCACAATATCTACTCACCATTGGCTTTCAGTGAAGAGAGAAGGCAAGCCATCATGCTTTTGGCTACGCTTGGATCAGTTACTTTTTTGTGAATATCCATCTTTATCAGAGAAGGGAAATTGGCAAGGAAAGTTTCTGGCAGTACTTCCTGCTCTTCATGGAAACTCAACATTATTTTCTGTAAAAATTAGGATGAATCTCTTGACTTTCAGTAGCTACTCATTATGAATCTACATATCCCAACTACAGAACTTAGAAACAGGAAAAGGAAAGCAGTATTCAATAATAACTCTTCTGGTAATGGGAAAATTACCACATGCAAAATCAATTAGCTTATAATTCTAGCTGACATGTTTTCATTTTTTTTAAGTTTGTCTAAATGTAATGTAGTATACTGGATTGGATCCTGAACAGATTAAGGACATTAATGGAAAAACTGTAAGTAAGGTGAAGAGTTTGGTTTCTTAGACAAGGACAAATGTATAAAGTGGGTGAAGGGTATATCTAAACTCTATTATCTTTGTAACTTCTGTACATCTAAAATTATTCAAAATAAAAACTAAATAATTCAAAATAAAACAATGTTTTTAAAGTTTGTACTGCTTGCACAAAAATGTGAATGTACTTAACACGACCGAACTATACCCTGCTGCTGCTAAGTCACTTCAGTCGTGTCCGACTCTGTGCGACCCACCAGGCTCCCCTGTCCCTGGGATTCTCCAGGCAAGAACGCTGGAGTGGGTTGCCATTTCCTTCTCCAATGCATGAAAGTGAAGTCACTCAGTCATGTCCGACTCTTCGCGACCCCATGGACTGCAGCCTACCAGGCTCCTCCGTCCATGGGATTTTCCAGGCAAGAGTACTGGAGTGGGGTGCCATTGCCTTCTCTGGAACTATACCCTAGAATATGGTTAAAATGGTAAATTTTATGTATACTTTACAATTTTTACAAAAAAAGTTTGTAACAGACACACTGGTTATTCTTCATATGTTCCTAGGCTGAGAACCGTTGGATATGGAAAAGCAACACATCAACAGCTCAATCACCAGCATGCTGTAGTCATGTTGATGTAATTCTAAGTAAAGGAGCCTACTCCAAACCAGCCTCTTATTACACTGCCATCTAGCTAGAGGCAAAAGGTAAAAAATAGTAATAGAATTTGAGTACACTGGTGTGGGGAAGAGGGGTAGAGAATTTCAGAAAAGGGGGAGGAGCAATACAGAAGAAAAACGACAATGTCACAAATGTAAGTCCAAGTATATTCTCTGAAAGTATTTACTGAGTGTAAGTAAAGATTATCCTCCAGAAGAAACTTTTTATTGTCATTCCTATTACCATGTGAGGGCTTCCCTGATAGCTTAGTTGTAAAGAATCTGCCTGCATTGCAGGAGACCCCACTTCAATTCCTGGGTCGGGAAGATCCCCTGGAGAAGGGAGAGGCTACCCACTCCAGTATTCTTGGGCTTCCCTGGTGGCTCAGCTGGTAAAGAATCTGCCTGCAATGCAGAAGACCTGGGTTCGATCCCTGGGTTGGAAAGATCCCCTGGAGAAGGCAAAGGCTACCCACTCCAGTATTCTGGCCTGGAGAATTCCATGGACTGTATAGTCCATGGGTCGCAAAGAGTCGACTGAGCGACTTTCACTCATATTACCATGTGAAATGCATTACTGAGACAGCATGTTAGCTTCATCAGCACGCAAATGAGATTTTTAATTACTCAACTTGCCCTGAGTACCCAAAGAAGAAACCATAACATACAAGTTTGGTGCTGCAAAAAAGAAAGGGAAAAAAGAAGGTTCTTTCAAAGTCAACACTGTGCTTTCACTTGAGAAAGTAATACAACAGCTCCAAATCAAAAGATGTTGGGAACAGTGGAAAATGCCAGTAAGAATAAGCCCTAAGAATTCTTCTCTGTAAGAAATTTAGAAAGCACTGGGATTTTAAGATATATCTGCTTGCTTTTTTACTTTAATAAGTACTTTACTTGCTTAAAAAATTACCATTGTTTAATTCTAAATCTGTGTATTACCTCAGCCTCAGAGAGTTCTTTATCACCGTTTGGTTTGGTATACTTCTCCTGCATGAAGGGAATCCAGGAAATTTTACATTTTTTAATGAAGGGGGTCACATCTACAGTGCCCAGGGCATAACCACATATGCCATCTTCATCTTCTAGGACAAAACAGTAATCCAGGCTAAGGGAAAGCAGCCCTCCTACTAACCTGCTCAGAAGAAAAGAAACCAGAATGAGTTAAGTTACTAACGTAAAACTTCAGAAATCAGTGATATAATAAAGCCCGATACACTTAACTGACAATGTGTGGAAACTACATTTGACATAAATAAAAACTGGAAATTTATGCATATTAATAACTCAGATTTTATTACAACTAAAGTAGGACTCCTAAAAAACTGTATCTGTATTTCTAGTCTTCATCTCCCCACAACCAGAGAATCCTGCCTTTGAAATGTCTACTCCCAAGTCCAACAAACACTGCATCACATACTTGTCTCCAATAAGGTCAGGCTGACTTTGAAAAGGTAAACCAACTCCATCGTCATACATTTCTCTGCAAATCTTGTACACGGAAGCCTGAAAATACAATCTAATTAAGCAACACATCAAGAAAAATGGCAACAGAATCTGACAGTATGACGCATAAGTCACAAAGGACTTCTAGAAGAGGGAATAACAAAATGTTTGACTTGTCATAAACATCACCTCTGCTTTGTTAAATATTTATTGTCATATTTGTAAAATCAGCAGAAAACAGCACAGTTGTAGTAAACAGTGAGAACTGCCTTGCAGGGGATAGTTTTAGGCACTAAGTAGTGGATTCAAAATTCAGCAAACTATGAGGCTCTCTCTCAGCTTTCTATACACCCAAAATATTTAAAACGTGATTTAAGCAGGCTTGCCTTTTTCTGTAGCTGATTATCAACAGCCTGGAAGCACTTTACGAACTGCAGAAAATGTACTGGAGAACATCAGGCTAGAACAACATATCACACAGATATTGTTCAGGATTCCAACTCTGAATACATTTCATTTGATTAAAAACTAAGCACAGGACCTCCCTGGTGGTCCAGCGGCTAACACTTCACCCTCCCCATGCAGGGGGCCTGGACTTGATTCCTGGCCAGGGAACTAGATCCCGCATGCTACAACTAAAGATACCACATAGCACAACTAAGACCCAGAGAAGCCAAACAAATAAATAATTAAAAAACTAAGCACAAGATGTTGAGTCTAAACTCCTTAGGCTCTTCCTTAAACTACCCATGTTTAATGTTTCAGTTAACTTTCTCCATCTCAAGTCTGTATTTTAAGACACAAAAATGGTTTTTTTTAATCAGGGAGTTCCAAAGAAAGTATTAAGTGTTCACCATAACCACACTCCAAGTTGGCAGGTAGACAATTACCTCATCTTTAGGAAAATATGGTCTGATAGTATAAACTTTGGAGGTAGGAGTCAGTGGGGGTGGTTGAAAAAAGAGGTCATTTGCCCCATCAATTGGCAGCAAACGCTGTAGGAAGAAAAAAAAGGGAGACAGATTAGTGCTGGGAAGACATTCACTTTTTTAAATGAGTGTGCACTGCAGATTACCAACTTAACATTAACTGGCTACTGCAGGCAGACCTAAAGAAGAGGGGAGCGCTACGCTATACTAACATAAACACCTCTGCTGAGGGAGGGGAATGCTTCTGAATTGAAATTACCCAAACTGAGTTACATAGCTTTAGTGGCATACTACTGGGGATTTAAATTTACAGTAAAAAAAAAAAAAAAAAAAATCTATTCCAATTATGACAATTCTATTTTTTTAAACCAATCTTATATAGACCATCTCTCTACTAAAAGATGGCAGAACAGAATGTCAGGAGGAGAGGTTTGGTCTGAAGAGGGTTATCTGTCCAGGAGACACTTTATCCCCAAAGCAATGCGCTTCAGTTTGCTGCGCGCAGCAGAGCACCTGTTGGGGGGAGAAAAGTAGAGCACCTGAAAAGTCCATGAACAAAATTCCAACACCAAAAAAGCCTCATTTTGTTTAAATTTTCATTCCTGGACTGTTCTTTCAAGTACAAAATTAACTTCTAAAATAATTGGGAAAATACCCCAAAGCCCCTTCACCATTCGCTTGCATAATTATTTATTCTTTTTGCTCATGGAGTCTCCACTGGCAGACAAGCATGCGCGCATTGTGCATTGCGGGCGCAGATTAAAATGCTGTGCGACCTGCAAAGAAACAATGTGAAGTGTATACCTAGAGCCGCTGCGCTTCGCAGGCGCGGGGGGATTGGCAGCATCTCCTTCAGAAATTACTGCGAAAGAGGAGGAAAATTTGATTTAAAATCCAGCTATGTAACTAAATTGAATTTGGGACTAGAAAGCCTTCGGCAGACCAATCCTTCCAGCCATCTGATGCGCAACACAAGATTTCTCATAAAACAAAGAAAATGTCAATTCAGTTGTGAATTCATATTGATACCTGGAACTCTCCTGCTAGACCACCTCTAAAGGCCCAGGGTTCTTGGTCTCCAATTAAGAACTGTGCTGAAGAATGACTACGACACCCTGTTGAGATCAGATCCAAGCGGAGAACGTTACGAGAAAGGGGATTTCCTGGGGTCTCAAACGTCCAACAAACTAACAAACACTGTGGAAACAGCTCTCTAACAATAATAATCCAGGGTTTCAGGACAAGGCTGTGATAATAATTTTTTTTTTTTAACTTGTAATGGAATTTCAATACTGACGTTCCTTCCTCTGATTAATGAATAATCACTGTTCTAGTGAGAGAGTTCTACCCTTTATTAAATTATTGGAAGGAAAGTGTCAAGTCTGTCTAAGTCACGTTTACATATTCCCTAGGTACAGCTATATAAAAATCAAGGCAGCTGCTTCCTCTCTACCAAAAGTACAGTAACTTTAAAGTGAAATAAAGTGAAATTGATGACACATTTTATTATCACAGCCCAAGGAATTAAACTTGTCTGAAGTCACATTTTACATTTTGAGGAAGGGTACAGGGAAGGGGAAAATGGGAGAACAGGGGTTAATCTTGTCAGAAAACTAAGGTCAGCAGAATAAAAGAAATTATTCAGTAAGTTGACAATGAAAAACCGTGAGTACTTTTTTCTGACAAGGACAATCCAAATTCAGACTTGGCTCAACTGGTAACAATACCAGTCTGACAGATTCTGAGAACTAAAGAGAGCCAACTGATGCTCCTAATTTGTCCAGAACTAAAACATACTTTTCTTAAAAGTATGACAGTATCTGGCTCCTCTGAGCAACCACTATAATCTTTGTGGTGCACTTAGCTCATACATGGAGTGGCAAGCTTTGAGGTCCAAAAATCTGCATTTAAGGTCAGCACTTAACCAACTCCACAGGCAATTAAGGAAGCTAATAATGAGAGAGAATTAAAAGCAAATTGTAATTGCCTTCCACAGACAATTAAGGAAGCTAGTAATAAGAGAAAATTAAAAGATATTTTGGAGGCCAAATCACAATCACCTGCCTAGTTTTCTGACAAGATAAAGCAGCGCAATATAGTTCTTTTCCAACTGAAGACAGCATTCTACCTCCTGTTCAAGTTAACAATCTCATCAGTACAATATATAGTGTGCTAGTCAGACAGTCCCAAAGCAAACCAATTTTTTTTGCTGACAATTCAGACCCATTAAGAGATTATATCCAGGGTTGTCATTTCTCAGGGGTAGGGGTACTTAAATATATATATATATATATATATAAAATGTAGTATTTGTTAAATAAATATGAAATAGGGTAAAAATTTTGATTATGAAGAGAACCTGCCCCATTCCATAGCTCAGTGTAATTTTACACTGCAGGAAAAAAACTGAACCTCTTAAACTTTAAGGAACGGCCAATTTCCCCTACCCCCCACTTTGAGACTACAACATAACTAGCACTTCCAACTATTACAATAAAAAGTTGCATGTACGAAGAGCTGTATAAATGAAAACATGGTTAATGCCTCAGTCGCTGCGCAAACGTGACTTCAGTTCATGCCTATTGCCCTTAAATCTACCTGAGCTACCTCACAGAACCTTTTAATTTAAACTAATTAATCATGACGCGCTGTGAACATCTGCCGCTGTCCATCCAATAGTAGTAGAACTTGTGCTGAGGATTCTCCCATCTGTACACAATGGGGAAGAAGATAATAGAAGTCGTTAGTAATCAAAAGTACTGCATAGCCACATTCTTTAAAGGACTGAATGCCAGCTGGACTGGAGACTGGAGGAAAACAAAGGGTTCTAATCAGTAACTCCCTGAAATTACTATAGAACCATGAAAATATTTTGTCGTGAGCTGTTGTGGAAGCTATGTGGATGCCAAGATGATTACTTAAAACTTCTAAGATACTCTGACCTTGAGACTGTACAACAGCTATATACAATTAGGGAAAGCTGCCCCTGGAACTGCACAGTTCAGAGGTAAAAGCCTGAGAGGAAAAAGCAACAATACTGTATATATAATCAAGAGTTTTAATAATTTTTGAAGCGAAAGCTAAGTAGCCAATGTTTTAAGCAACACTTTCTCAAACCCAATAATCTGAATTATAGGTTGGGAATTTAAAACTTCAATCCCTATAAAGGTTAATATATCCCCTGGAAGGCAAATGCCACCATCCAACAAACAATAGAGGTTTTTCCTAAGCCTAAAAGCAGACAAGTATCACACAGAAGAGGTATCCTGGAGCCTTTAACAGGAAGAGGTCACAATTCTTTTACCTGCTGTGCAATATATACAGGAACCCAAAGTTCTCTATATTCCTTTTCTCCCAATTTATTTATTTTTTTATCTTTGCCCATGCCCTGCGGGAAGTGCCCTAACCAGGGATTGAACCCATACCTCTTGCAATGGAAGTGTGGAGTGCTAACCACTGGACAGCCAGGGAATTCCCTCTATTTTCATATTAACAATCAGCCTCTATTTTTAGCTGCTATTTTTAGTTGTATCAAAGGAAAATATTTTTTATATATTTAAGAATCTGAGAGTATATACACAGAGAGAAATCTCTTTGCTACCACCTCTGAGTAACTGTAAGCTCACAGTGTTTCATATTTCTATTTCACAACCAAGACTATGTGACCCATTATAGTGTTTGTGACTACTATGAAAATTGACATGTTAGTTAGCCTTGCTGCCTGCTGTGTACTATGCCTAAGTCCATTACATATTCCTTATACCTGGATTGAAAACCTGGAAATGAAATGAGATTCCCTGGAGAAACTTGGCCATGCTGGTGCTTTTTACCAAGCTTGAGAACTTTAAAAAAAAAAAAAAAAATTTCACTGTTGGAGAACTTCCATTTAATGAAGCATTTTCAGGGGTTTGCAATTTTTATCCCCTGCTAAACCAATTACTTGGTAGAGGGATAAAGAAAAAGTCCTATGAAATAATACCAGGTAGCACCAGAATAGCCTACCACTAAAGCTCGCATGCGCACAGGGCTGGGAGGATGCTTCCTCTTTCCAGGCCCCTTCGGTCACTTCAGCAATTGTTCTGTTAAACACAGCATTAATGTTATCAAGACACAGCAAGCAGCAGAGAGCTCACATAGTCACAATTCATAGAGTCTCATCTCCAAATCAGATCAAAGTGGTATACATGGTTCCATCCAGGAAGCATTCAGTCAGAGCAAGTTAAAGTCAGTACTTTCAACACATTTTCAAGATATTTATGCTGAATTAGCCCAAGGGAGAAAAATCAATGTGCTCGATATGTTTACTGAGGCTTGCACCTCAAGTCTGTAACAACAGCTACATCTTTGAAATCTAGGCAAGGAATTTAAACATAGTTGGAAATTCACCAATTCCCTAAATGTTTTTCTCCCTGTGGGATAATTTTTTTTTCTTTTAAGGGACAATATATCTGAGAAGAGATTATTCCTGGTGCACCTACCTAACCACTGTACAAAAGACTTCACCATAGACATTATACTCTTGATATCCCAAACATAGGAGTACATGTCATAAAGAATTGTCCTGTTGGCACAATTGGAGAGCCGAGTGAACATTCCCATCACTAGTCCGCACATCTCTTCAAACTTGGCTGCTCGTGACCGCCATTCTTCAATCTATTGAGGATCAATAACAACACTCAAAAAATTGGAAGTTTAAAAACATAATCTAAAGCACAGTTATAAACTGTTTATGTTATCAAGTACCTGCAAATTTATCCTCAAGATTAAAGAATCACAGGGCTTAAACTTTTAAAGATAAGCAATATAAGTCTGTGTCTCCCCAGACTGACAAATATCCCTAAAATATTAATCAACTTTGACCTTCTTTCATTCTTAACTACTGTAAGGTCAAACTATGGAAGCACATGATTCAGCAGAGTCTGTACCTACTTTCGGAGAAGGCAATGGCACCCCACTCCAGTACTCCTGCCTGGAAAATCCCATGGACGGAGGAGCCTGGTGGGCTGCAGTCCATGGGGTCGCTAAGAGTCGGACCCGACTGAGCGACTTCACTTTCACTTTTCACTTTCATGCATTGGAGAAGGAAATGGCAACCCACTCCAGTGTTCTTGCCTGGAGAATCCCAGGGACGGGGAGCCTGGTGGGCTGCCGTCTACTGGGGTCACAAAGAGTCGGACACGACTGAAGCAACTTAGCAGCAGCAGCAGCAGTACCTACTTTACAGAACACACTCTAAGATGTGGCCAATTTTCATTTAAGACCTCTTGCATATCATCAGCATGGGGATCCATCCAGGCCAGAGAAGCAAGTATATTAAGTATACTCACTTTTTCAGAGTCTTTTCCTTTGCAATTGACACTGACAACACTGCTATTTGCTCGAAGCCACTGGAATTCCCGTAACATCTGCGCTCCTTTGGGCCCATGCTCATAAGGAAGGTAGAAAAGGTCAGCAAGTAACTGCAAATCCTCCAGAGTCACTGGTTCTGCAGTGTACAAAGGCTTTTCATTTGGGCCAGGCACAAACTGCTCCTTGTTTGTCTGTTCATCAGTCTGCATAGGGGCAATATCACTGATGCAATCTTCCTGCATAGACATCTCTGGGGATTTTGATTCAGCTATGCTTTCTTTATCAGTGTCCATTGGTTTCAATTCCTCTGCCATTTTAGCTTCAACAATTTCAGTTAGTATTTGATTGTCATTCTTGTGGTCTGTTTCTTCCTGTTTTTCCACTACCATGTCCATGGGTTCCTCATCTGGCTGTTTCTTTTCTTCTTCCTTGGTCAGGGCTGTAGGCTCACCACTCAAGGCTGCTCCCTGGCTCATAATGGGCTCCTGGTAAACAGTCGTAACTACAGTTGTGGCGTTTAAAGACGGTGCTGCAACTAGAGGAGCCCCATCAACTACACTTGCTTTAGCGCCACTGTGTGCAACCTGCCTACCTATAAAAACAAATTGCCAGAAAGATAATCAGAATGCGAAACAGAACAAATAAGATCCAGAGAAATGTTTTCTACTTATCGTACATCTAAGCCTCAATTTGAGATTCCAAATAATCTGAGCCCTAAGAAAAAGTGCCACTTCTCTAAACCACCAGGGATGTGAGGAAGGGAAGAAAGGGGAAACACAGATCATATATATGGCAACACCTAATTATTTTCTTCTCTTTTGAAGATCTGTATTTTTGAACAACTACTGAAAAAAAAAAAAAAACAAATCAGCATTCCAAGAAGATAAAACCTACTTAAGGCCAAAAGTAAAATTTTAAAAACCTTATTCTCTAGATTCTTAAATTTCATTTTGCTTGGTGGGCCTGTAATAGAACATCACAAATGTTCTTATGTCTCAAACAATGTAATCCAACCCTCTTACAAAGAAAAGACCAAACTCACTGCTGTACTGATGAGGTACACCAAACTCCTGCAACCATTCCGTTAAAGCTAACTTCAGAGCCATCTGTGGACTATAGAGTACATCAGTTTCAATATCTTCATCACTGCCTTCATTTTCTAACTTTATCTGGATTGATACAGTACTGTCTTCACTATCAGCTGCAAAAGAGATAGAGCACAAAAACAGTTTTGATTACAAAACACTAATTCTTACAGTAAAACTGGAGAGGCGAAGAACCGGAATAAGAACAAACTTTAAGCATAATAATGCAAACACAACCAAGACCCTTCACTGAACCATTTCACCTAGACTAGTCATCTAAATGCATTGCCAAATGTAAAATTCCAAATGAAATAATAAACACTAATTTCAGAATCACTGGACAAATCACTGATAAATGTCCACTGATAGTGTTTTCATCTCTAGCCCGCCGATCTTTTAATGCCCAACAGGCTTTACTTATATTTTCACCCAGTGTTAAGGATTTCCTTCTCCATGAAGTCATTTACCCATTTTTGCTTAAGAGAGGTAATCAATCACTCCCTCCTCTGTGTTCCCCCTAGTGTTCTGTAGATAATTATTCTCAGTACTCCTCATTCTGTAGTATAGTTCCTTGCCTGCTTGATCAACACCAGACTAATTCTTTCAAAGTAGGGACTATTTTATTCTTTGAATCCTTAGTGTCTGATAAATAGGTGTCTAAATGTTAATGAATAAACAACTAGTCAGTATTCTCTTACCTGGAATTCAATTAAGAATTTTTAATAAATAAAAATCAGTAAGCCAGTGTCTAAGAATATGTTTCATAAATGTAAGCTAAACTGAAATTACATAGTAAGCAACTCAGATAAGAATATCTAGCCATCTAAAATACACCACTTAAATATAATCATCTGAAAACATAAATTCAATCAGAATTACTCAAGGGGTAACAGGAACATTAAGACTACTTTGTCTAGTTCCTCAGGTTTCAAAGGCCAAGTCACATTTTAAAAACAAAGAACTGAGGCCAAAAAGTTATTAAGTAACTTGCCCAAAGCCACTCCAGGGAACCCTTTTTATATCATTTACATCTCATTCACAGGACAAAACAATACCTTTAAAAAAATTCTTGATGACAAAAGAACATATACTCACTAATGGTTCTAGTTAACCCCAATCTCTTCCCAAAGTCAAGAATTAAGTCATTTACTTACTCATCACTACATCTTTCCTTACTCCATTCATGTTTGATTTGTACCAGGTGGCAAGGGTGTGGATAGCAACATAGTTGGCTTCAAATTCACAATTTGGATTAGTCAAGACTCCTTTTAATCGTGGGATGAGTTCTGTGGATCTTCCTTTGTATGGGCCCAGAAACAGTCTCTTCTGATCATAATCATTAGCATGAATGTTATCCCAGATTACTGGAGCTCTCTTAATTATCTTCGAAACCTCTTCAATGGACTCTACTGGAATTTCTTTAGAAACAACTTTAGGACCTAGAAATAAAGGCCATCATTTATTAAAAGGCTCTCATACATAGTTTTTCATAATAGTAATATACTGCATGTAACTTTTTATTTTGTTATATTTTTAAAGAATTTCTCTTTTTATAACAACACAGCAACATGTGCTTCTACTCAGCTTTATTCCCCTCGCTCAGTATTTCCTTAGAGTAGATTCCTAGAACTAGTGGTTAGAAGGCACAAATAGTAAAGGTTTGGGCACGTTTCCTCAAAATGATACATTAGTAAGAAACAAATTTTCCATGTAATTAATTTTTTTCCAATATAATATATCCTCAATTAGACAAACTCTCATTAACCTAAATCCTGGGAGGGTTTCTTCCCTTAATTCTTAGAATGAAAGCTAATACAGCTCATCGATACTAGCTGTCAATCTAGCATTAAGGCTTTCATTTCATAAAATACAACATTCTTGACTTTCCTGGTGATATAGTAGATAAGAATTCAGCTGCCAATGCAGGAGACATCCCTGGTCTGGAAAGATTCCACATGCTGCAGGGCAGCTAAGCCCGTGTACCCTAGAGCCTGAGCTCTGCAATAAGAGAAGCCACTGCAAGGAGAAGCCTGTGCACGCAGCTGCAACTAGAGAAAGCCTGTGGGCAGCAACAAAGATGCAGTGCAACCACAATGAAAATTAAAATTAATAAATTATTTTGATATTCAGACTCACTGCAAAATCTTCAAAAAGTATTCTTAATACTAAGGGAAGAATGTATACTGTGTAAAAGAAAGAGAATCTCATTAAGGCTCAGCTTTTTAAAAGTATACAAACAATCAATTCTCTAGATCCTAGTTAATTAAAAGTTTTACTGTATAAATCTTTAAGACTTACCTGTCCAAAGCACCTCAATTCCGGGTAGAAGCTTTTCACCCACAGTCCTTAAGTAAGGAGACTGAGACACATTTGGATAACAAAAAGTGCCACAATATTCTGAATGTAGGGGAAAAATTAATCAGTAAAATAGGAATGAAATAGTCATGAGTATGTATTCCAATGGGGATAAAAATGATTATCAATTTTACACTATTTTCATCCAAATGATAAAAGGCCTCTATCTCATGTCCCAAAAGAAGTCAACAAACTAGCTCATTTATGTATTTAAAAAAAAAAAATCAATTCATAAAACCTGATATTCCTCCTCCAAAAGTAGGACAGATCAATCCTTATGATCCTATGGTCACTAGGAATTTAAGTTTCCTAAAGATAAATAATTGGAATTTTTTGCATTTTCTACAAACTCTGAATTGCCTACATATCTCAGTTTCAATCAGAGGCCAAACAGACTGGATTGATATCATAATAAAAATAAAGCAAAATTATGCCACTGGCTTAGATCTCAATTACAACTGATTATAATTTACAATGAATTAAGTAACTACCAAGTATGATCTTATTAAACATTACTTGAATATTCATGTAGCGTCAGAAGAGATAGGGTTCACAGTTCACAATACTCTTAACAAGACAGACAAACACACGGTTAAATCAATACAGTCTAAAATTTCTTAGAACTTATTTAAACTCTTCCTGAACAAGAAGTCAAGCCCGGGGAAGTTTTCTTATAGGCTGAATTTTGAGAGGGAAAAAAAAAAGAAAGAAAAAATATTTTCAGTGGAAGGAACCAGGGAGAAGAAAGAGGGGGGAAAAAAGGAAAAGGGGGAAAAATACTGGAAGTAAGAGCCCAGATGGGAGTGGGAGGAATGAAAAGGGATACAGATAGGCAAGGGCAGAAAAAAGGAACAAGTGGGAGGGAAATAAGAAGTGACTTAGTTAAATGCAATGTAAATTTGCTTTTTTCTAGTTTTCACTTTGACAATACTATTCCCTTCCTCTAATCCAGAAAAGGTAATGTTCATATACTTTTTAGTACCAAAAAATACACAAAATCTTTCTCCTATTCAGTTGTCATTTATTAATTCCTAAAATTTCTCCAACTTAAGATCTGGAGAAACATCTTCTAGAAAAAGAATTCCTACCTTTCTTTACATACCAAAGGGACAGGGAACAACAATAAAATTCATACATGGTCTTTTCAAAGTTATGTATTTCAAGACTAGTTAAATAGAAACCTATTATATACAATACCTGTGGGACAGAAGAGGAAAGTTTCTGGCTCTCCTAGATATTGATAAATTTCATTTGTGATGGAGACCTGGGCATGAGCAAAAGAACTGAATACCTCTTTGTCAGCTGCACACATATTATGGTCAATATCATCAAAAAGCAAGGCAAATGACCTGCATCCAAACTGAGAAACCTAGGAAAGGAAAAAAAAAACAAGTTGCTTTACCAGCTCATCTTAAAGACTAAAAAATACAGGCTTTAAAATATTCAAGTATATAGTTAATAGTTATACTTAAAAGTCAAATACTTTCCTTAGTAGAATGTTCAACACCAAACCACTCCCTTTCTATTTTCTGTGTTAAAAAGCTACAGTTTCAGTACCCATATTTTCATTTGGGTTTCAATGCACTAAGCAAATTGTCTAACAAAGCTTCTATAATGTGGCTTATCCTTCTACATCTTTCAATACAGAAGATACATACCAGAGGAAAAAAAATGAATGATAATAAACTCCAAGACATGAGAAATCCAAGTCATTTGCTCTAGTCAAGATGCACTAATGCTAACTAATTTCTTTGCACATAAACCTAAGTCATCAATCAGAAAGACCAAAATAGCAGAATATGACCAAGCAGGGAAATAACCTCCTAGGAGCTTATTCACAGAAATTTTAACTACTTTTTCCCCCCTGGCCGCAGCACACAGATTGTGGGATCTTAGTTTCCCAACCAGGGACTAAACCCAGTCCTGGCAGTGAAAGCACCAAGTCCTAACCCTTAAACAGCCAGGGAAATCCCAAACTTTTAGGTTGGTACAAATGTTAACTGCAATTTCAGACTGTTGATTTTAAATCATTATAATTAGGTTCAAACACATCTTTTATTACTTAAAATAGGAACCACTGCAGTCAACACATTTTTGCCAACTAGAGTTAAGTTTATCTCTGTAACATAAAAATCTATGCTTTGGGATTTAACAAACTCTTGGAAAACATTTCCTGCATCCTGCTGGTTTTAGAAGTGTTTTCCCTGCAAAAAGCTGGTGAAATGCTTGAAAAAGTGGTAGTCGATTGGCTAGAGGTCAGGTGAATATGGAGGATGAGACAAAACTCTGTAGCCCACTTCATTCAACTTTCCAAGCACTGGTTGTGCGAGTGTGGTCAGGCGTTGCCGTGGAGAAGACTGGGACTTGACCAACGCTGTCTGCAGGGGGTCCAGTGCCATCTCATCGTGAGCACACTTCTGTGATGTATGTGAGCATACTTCTCAGAGGTAATGGTTTTGCTGGAACTTAGAAAGCTGTAGTGGGCCAGACTGGCAGCAGACCACCAAAGTGACCAGGACCTTTTCTGGTGCAAGTGTGGCTTTAAGAACATGTTTTAGAGCTTCTGCTTGGTCCAACCACTGAGCTGGGCATCACTGGTTGTAGTATGAAATCCACTTTTTGTTGCATGACACCATCCAATTGAGAAATAATTCGTTGTTGCATAGAATAAGGTAACACTTCAAAACAATGATTTTTTTGGTTTTCGGTCAGCTCATGAGGCTCCCTTTCATCGAGCCTTTTCACTTTTCCAATTTGCTTCGAATGCTGAACAACCATAGAATGGCTGACAATGAATTCTTAAAACTTCAAGTCTAGTTGTGGGAGGAGCAGCTTCAATGATGGCTCTCAGTTGGTGTTGTCAACTTCTGATGGCCAGCCACTGTGCTCATATTCAAGGCTCTCGTCTCCCTTGCAAAACTTCTTGAACCACCATTGCACTGTGTGTTCATCAGCACTTCCTGGGCCAAATGTTGATGCTGTGTCTCCACTGTCTTATGACCCATTTTTTTAACTTGAGTAAGAAAACTGCTTGAATTTGCTTTTTTGTCTAACATCATTTTCATAGTTTCAAATACATGTAAAATATACAGCAAGTAATAAGTCATTAGCAAAACAACAAAGTGAGAAATGCACATTAAAATGATGTATAATACATCCACATTTAAGAATGTATTCCAACATCAAATGGCAAATGTCAACATTCAGATCAGATCAGTTCAGTCACTCAGTCGTGTCCAACTCTTCGCGACCCCATGAATCGCAGCCCGTCAGGCCTCCCTGTCCATCACCAACTCCCAGAGTTCACTCAGACTCATGTCCATCGAGTCAGTGATGCCATCCAGCCATCTCATCCTCTGTTGTCCCCTTCTCCTCTTGCCCCCAATCCCTCCCAGCATCAGAGTCTTTTCTAATGAGTCAACTCTTTGCATGAGGTGGCCAAAGTACTGGTGTTTCAGCTTTAGCATCATTCCTTCCAAAGAAATCCCAGGGCTGATCTCCTTCAGAATGGACTGGTTGGATCTCCTTGCAGTCCAAGGGACTCTCAAGTCTTCTCCAACACCACAGTGCAAAAGCATCAATTCTTCGGTGCTCAGCCTTCTTCACAGTCCAACTCTCACATCCATACATGACCACAGGAAAAACCACAGCCTTGACTAGACAAACCTTTGTTGGCAAAGGAATGTCTCTGCTTTTGAATATGCTATCTAGGTTGGTCATAACTTTCCTTCCAAGGAGTAAGCGTCTTTTAATTTCATGGCTGCAGTCACCATCTGCAGTGATTTTGGAGCCCAGAAAAATAAAGTCTGACACTGTTTCCACTGTTTCCCCATCTATTTCCCATGAAGTGGTGGGACCAGATGCCATGATCTTCGTTTTCTGAATGTTGAGCTTTAAACCAACTTTTTCACTCTCCACTTTCACTTTCATCAAGAGGCTTTTGAGTTCCTCTTCACTTTCTGCCATAAGGGTGGTGTCATCTGCATATCTGAGGTTATTGATATTTCTCCTGGCAATCTTGATTCCAGCTTTGTTTCTTCCAGTCCAGCATTTCTCATGATGTACTCTGCATATAAGTTAAATAAACAGGGTGACAATATACAGCCTTGACGAACTCCTTTTCCTATTTGGAACCAGTCTGTTGTTCCATGGCCAGTTCTAACTGTTGCTTCCTGACCTGCATACAGATTTCTCAAGAGGCAGATCAGGTGGTCTGGTATTCCCATTTCTTTCAGAATTTTCCACAGTTTATTGTGATCCACACAGTCAAAGGCTTTGGCATAGTCTATAAAGCAGAAATAGATGTTTTTCTGGAACTCTCTTGCTTTTTCCATGATCCTGCGGATGTTGGCAATTTGATCTCTGGTTCCTCTGCCTTTTCTAAAACCAGCTTGAACATCTGGAAGTTCACGGTTCACATATTGCTGAAGCCTGGCTTGGAGAATTTTGAGCATTACTTTACTAGCGTGTGAGATGAGTGCAATTGTGCGGTAGTTTGAGCATTCTTTGGCATTGCCTTTCTTTGGGATTGGAATGAAAACTGACCTTTTCCAGTCCTGTGGCCACTGCTGGGATTTCCAAATTTGCTGGCATATTGAGTGCAGCACTTTCACAGCATCATCTTTCAGGATTTGGAATAGCTCAACTGGAATTCCATCACCTCCACTAGCTTTGTTCGTAGTGATGCTTTCTAAGGCCCACTTGACTTCACATTCCAGGATGTCTGGCTCTAGGTCAGTGATCACACCATCGTGATTATCTGGGTCATGAAGATCTTTTTTGTACAGTTCTTCTGTGTATTCTTGCCATCTCTTCTTAATGTCTTCTGCTTCTGTTAAGTCTATACCATTTCTGTCCTTTATCAAGCCCATCTTTGCAAGAAATGTTCCTTTGGTATCTCTGATTTTCTTGAAGAGATCCCTAGTCTTTCCCATTCTGTTGTTTTCCTCTGTTTCTTTGCATTGATTGCTGAAGAAGGTTTCTTATCTCTTCTTGCTATTCTTTGGAACTCTGCATTCAGATGTTTATATCTTTCCTTTTCGCTTCTCTTCTTTTCACAGCTATTTGTAAGGCCTCCCCAGACAGCCATTTTGCTTTTTTGCATTTCTTTTCCATGGGGATGGTCTTGATCCCTGTCTCCTGTACAATGTCACGAACCTCAGTCCATAGTTCATCAGGCACTCTGTCTATCAGATCTAGTCCCTTAAATCTATTTCTCACTTCCACTGTATAATCATAAGGGATTTGATTTAGGTCATACCTGAATGGTCTAGTGGTTTTCCCTACTTTCTTCAATTTAAGTCTGAATTTGGCAACAAGGAGTTCATGGCCTGAGCCACAGTCAGCTCCTGGTCTTGTTTTTGCTAAATGTATAGAGCTTCTCCATCTTTGGCTGCAAAGAATATAATCAATCTGATTACGGTGTTGACCATCTGGTGATGTCCATGTATAGAGTCTTCTCTTGTGTTGTTGGAAGAGGGTGTTTGTTATGACCAGTGCATTTTCTTGGCAAAACTCTATTAGTCTTTGCCCTGCTTCATTCCGTATTCCAAGGCCAAATTTGCCAGTTACTCCAGGTGTCTCTTGACTTCCTACTTTTGCAATTCCAGTCCCCTATAATGAGAAGGACATCTTTTTTGGGTGTTAGTTCTAAAAGGTCTTGTAGGTCTTCATAGAACCGTTCAGCTTCTTCAGCGTTACTGGTTGGGGCATAGACTTGGATTACTGCGATATTGAATGGTTTGCCTTGGAAACGAACAGAGATCATTCTGTCATTTTTGAGATTGCATCCAAGTACTGCATTTTGGACTCTTTTGTTGACCATGATGGCCACTCCATTTCTTCTGAGGGATTCCTGCCCACAGTAGTAGATATAATGGTCATCTGAGTTAAATTCACCCATTCCAGTCCATTTCAGTTCGCTGATTCCTAGAATGTCGACATTCACTCTTGCCATCTCTTGTTTGACCACTTCCAATTTGCCTTGATTCATGGACCTGACATTCCAGGTTCCTATGCAATATTGCTCTTTACAGCATCGGACCTTGCTTCTATCACCATTCACATCCACAGCTGGGTATTAATGTCAACATTGCAAAACCACAATTACTTCTGCAACAACCTAATAACTTTAAATTCCTTACCAGCCATTCCAATACAACCAATAATATATAGATTTTTTTTTTCTTTTTAACAGGTGCACCACAAGGCAAGTGGGATCTTAGTTCCTTGACCAAGGATGGAACCCACACCCCTGGCAGTGGAAGCATGAAATCTTAGCCACTGGACTGCTAGGGAAGTCCAATATAAACTTTTGTTTTAATAAACATAGTACACTTACTTTACTAAAACAGATGTGCAGCTTTTATGTTAAGTAGAATGTATATTCCAATCAGGTTCAACAACAGCTTACATGTTTACCTAGTTTTTCTTCTCATTTTGGGAAACTAGCCAGTCATTTCCAGACTGAATTATGTCTCTTAACCATATAACCGAGTGAATCCTATTTCCATAACCTCACTCAGAAGCTCAGTCAAGCAAGCACCCAACAGCATACAGTTTCTGGAAATGTGACTCTGGAAGACTCAGAATCAGCTGGAATGTGAGGGAAGTCTCCACCTCAAGTCTTCATTAAGAATCCATGGGAATGGAGCTTATGAGCATTCTTTTAAGCATTTCTTCTAAGCATTCTTTTAAGGCAGTTCTTATGCAAAGTGAAGTTTATAAAGCAATGGTACCTCCAGTAAAGCTCTTTTCACTCCCTTTAGAAAATATTATCAAAAGTAAAAAATTTGCACAGAAAATAAAAATCTGTCCAGGAACAAAGAAGTACTATGAACCTTGTTTTCTTTTTATATCATAAAAGCAACTCAGAAACTTTTCAGTTTCATGTACTGACTCAGGGAAAAATAATGAAAAAGCAAGGAAATTACCTGATCCAGTTTGCGTTTCAATGTAGACACTTCCTTGGGGTTAGAAAAAGTAATATCCAATCCAGGTGAGATAGCATAGATGAACTCTATCTCATATTCCCGTGCAGCAGAGATGAGAGTCATAAGTTGCTCTAAAGAACAGAGTCCATGACTTTAGAAAGCAGCATAGAAAACGAAAAGAGCCTTCACCTTTAAACTGAAGGTTATTTTTCTCCAATTTTCAATAAGTCAAGAAAAAAAGTCCCTTCAATTTTACAAAACTGTCATGTCCAATGTGACAACAGGCCTTACATAATGGCACAAACTTGATACAATTTAATATCACCCTGAACTCAATAAAAGCATTCTCTTCCTTCCATTGACATTCCTCAAAAATATTCAATTAAGGCATCATTCCTCTTACTGAATGCAAACCAATTTTATTTCTCAAGTGTTTGAGAGTTATGTTTTTGTTGTCTCTGTACGACTGGAATTCCTAAATAAATAACTCTACATATAACTACTTTATAATTTAGAAGAAAAGAAAAATGTGTTCTTAAACACCAGGGTTAAGTGATGGCCTTAACAATCTTGACATCTCTGTAACTACAACAAAGAAATCTATCACAGCTTTAAGTTTCTAAAATGTGACAGACAATTTTCCTAAGTAAATTGAAATACTATTCCATACCATAGGATATATCTTTAAATAACTTTCAGTAGTATCTTAAGATAGTCATTTAACTATATTTTGATCACATTAAATTTCATTACCAGCATCACCAGAAAATAATCAAGTTGAAGAAACACTTAAGTTATATAGAGTAGGAAACAACAAACTAGATGCAGTTTTAATTGCTTTTTTCATAATTTAAGAAAACTTTCTGCCTTCACTGTCTTGGCTGGGCTCTGTAACCAAGTATTAAGTAAATTACTTGTTAGTTACCATTTTAATTCCAGGTATGAAAATGTTCCCCCATTCACTCAAGTACACAAAGAAAAGCACTTCACCATTTGTCTTAGTTACTTATATTTATGAATTTTATGTAGCTAACTCGACATAAGAACACATGCAGAAAGGACAGTTTGAGATGGCTTTCACTTCAGTATAGGCCTGAACCAGGGTAAGGTTGTTCTGACTTTAAATAAAGACAGGACCAGTACTAGTAATCAAGTGGTTAAGACCAAGCCATACCTGGTTGAACCTGAAGCAAAACAATCAGTAATACTAACCCTGTCTTTATTTTAGATTTTGGTATTTTGTTCATGGATTTTTTTGCATTAGTTCTGGTTTAAAAAATAGATAATACTTTTTATCTTTATTACTGATTTTTTCAAGTACTTTAAAACTTGCACCCAAGTACTTTAAAACTTGCACTTGCCTTGCCCGAGGCCTAGCCTTGCTTCAGCACCTCTTTGTCCAATGGCCTACTGTTTACTGGCAGAAGTTAAAAAGTACAATTATGACCACAAAACAGGTGGAGTCAGACTGGCAAACCCATGAATCACACCATGGCTACACACTGTTAGTACTATTCTTTCAATCTGCACTAACACACACAGTTACTATATAAAAGAAAACTACCTACAAAGTGAAAGTGGAATACTTAATTCTTGTACAACTACATTTAAAATATACCTGTTTTCTTCACATACTCTACATTTACAGATTAAGAAGAAAAAGATTACCGGCTTCCTCCACTGAATACATCTCTCGCCAAAACATCCTATGTTTGTAGTCATCTTTTGGAGCATACAAATATGTATTTAATTCCCATTTCTGGAGCCTTAAGAGGAAAGAAAATTACATGTGTGTATATATATATATATATAAACAGGCAACATGCATAACCAATACACCTCAATTTTTTCCCTTTTCTCGGAGCAGCTCCATCTCTTAAAAAGCTAATATTCTGGGGCAGTAGCTTTGAACCTTTTTCAAGTCCAGTGGAGTTGTAAAAAAAATTAAATAAGCAATGTTAACATATCCAACAGTCTTAAATAAAAATACAACAGCTCTGAGTGAAGCAAGTGAAGCCCCAAACCTATCCAGCTTTCCCAGGAAAGTCTGAGAACCACTGGCCTAGGTGAAGAGGAAGAAGACCAAGGTTAAAACAACTTTTGCAACTGAGAAATCATCAAACTGTATTCGGCCTATTCAGTGCTAGTGTTTCCTCAAACAAAAGGAAATACTAATTAAGACTCTCCTTTATATAATAAAAAGTTACCTTCTAAAGAGTTCTTTTCTCTGTTCCATAACCCATGGTCTTCCATAAAATCCTAGATTCAAAGTAAGAATGAAATTATAAGAATGTGATAAACTGTGTACTGAGAAAAGCAGATTACAATACAAATGATGTCAGTTTGTGAAAAATAAAAAATTTGAAGGATGTTTAGTAAAACATTAACATGTTTTGGGGTGATATTATAAAGTGACTTTAATTCCCTTTTTGCTTAGGCAAATTTTCTGGTTTTTCTACCATGAACACTAATTACTTACGTGATAGTTATCTAAAAAGAGCTAAATGTCATCTCTTTTCACTGTCAAAAAAGACCAAATATATTTAAACCTAACTTTTTAGAAAGATTATCTCAATCTTACAGTGAGAAGAGGGGAAGCCTAGTAACCCCAAGCTGCTATTAATAACAAGTACTATCTAGGAGGGGAGTTAAACCACTTTTAGAGGTAGAAAAGATAGGAAAAAAAATAAGGAACAGAATTAGTAAAGAATATGACTGACCCAATTTTATGATTTTGTTTGTTTCCCAAAATTACATTGTAAAAGAGACCCAAAAAGTGCCTTAAACTACACTCACAGCAAATTCAACATCGGAACTGGCCCAAACTGGAAACTGAAGCAATCTCAATTCCAGAGCAAATGTTTGAACAACTGAAAATTCAAGAATGTGACTCACTCCAGTATCCCATGTGGGGGCACAGCACTAGTAATTCAAGAAACAAACCTGCAGATGGATGATGTTAGTGATATAAGCACCAAACTGGTATTACAGCTTGCCTAACCTTTATTTTCCACCAGTCTCAATCTAATCATCCGCCAGAGATAAGGACAACCTCTCAAGACTATTATGAAGATGGTTCAAATATTGTTTTGAACAGAAAATGCTCCTTACACACACAACTTAACAAACTCAAAACCAAAATTTCTGAACTGTAATAACCTCTACTCTAAACAGAATAGTTACTCTGCACAAAGATAATGAGACAGACCAAAAAATAAAAATGAAAAATTCATTAGGTACTAACGCATGAAACTGTTAGCACTTAGAATCTGGACAATTTAATGGTTACTCTCTTACAAGTGATTTAAAATGTTAAGTGAATTTTACAAGTCTTTATAGCTTTCCTTCAACAGTTTGCATTATCATTACCTCTTAAAAGAATAGGCATTAAACTTTCCTTTAGAGCTGTCTCAGCATTTAAAAAATTTTTTTTCAAGGGTCTAACATTTTAATCTTCAGAAACCCTAATTTTGCTCTTTGAGAGTAAGGTTCATGGTTTTAGTTAACTGGCACCACAAAGAGGAAGCAGGGCTGTTATACGAGTTAAAATCAACAGATTCGTCCACAAAACTTGCAATATTATTCACATCATTAAAGTCAACCTTAAGAAGAACTGGGAACTTTGGTGACTGTCAGTGAAGTTCATCCTTGTTTATTAAAAAAACAAAAAACAAAAAACAAAAAACCCAAAACAAAACTAACACTCAGGGTAGACCTTTTTGGCAAAACTTTTGTTTCACTTTTATATATGTATACATATGTGTGTGTTGGTTTGTGGTGTAAAATGTACTTTTAAAATCAACAAGTTTTGTGGGCCACTGTAGTTAAATACTTGCAAATAAAAGCACAAATTAACCTCATAAGTATGTAAATAAATAAAATCAACAAAGGTTTGTGAGGGAAAGAAAAACCAAACACCAAAAAAAAATCAGGAGCTTAGTCACCAAGGAAATACTCTAGGGAATGGGAAGGAGAAAAGACAACAGGTAACACAATTCTAAGTAGACTAGTTCCCTTTTAATACTATTCTGAAAAACAAATCAACTGATCTGAACCACAACTAACTTTTTCTGTAATTATTGAAGGTGTAATCCACAGGCAAGTTTGCTTCGACTCACTGTAGTCTAGCTCTAAAATTTCTAATCGTCCAGCACTTCTCTCCCACCCTCCATCCCAAGATCTTAGGTCACAAAACACAGATTCTTTTCCTAGTATCTCCCTGCAGATAGATTCTAGTCCTATAAATACATCGATGGATAAGTCAAGCAAAGCAATCATGTTTATATTCATAAACATAGACTCCGGACTAACACATAGGTAATTTTTCCATTCTGTTTTCCCCAAAACTGTGCAACAGTTAACGTCACTGAATCGTTTCAGTTCTAACCTTAGCTGCCAACTAGTCTTGTTTTCCCCTACAATTAAACTTTATGTAAAATACCATAACCACCACCCATCTTTCAAATGACTACTCCATATGTTCAGAAGTTCTCAACCAAGAGGACAATCCTTCTTTCTTTTTCCATGCCTTTCTGGTTTTTTATAAAGACAGTATTTAACTGTTACTCCTATGCACACCATTACATATAAAAGAAAACTAATGAAGTATACAAGCTAGGAAACCCTGGGTCAGCCAAAATACTTTAGAAAGTTCGAATACATGCTGTACTTCCGGTAAGAGCAATAATGATATTGATTTATACTTTCATAGAATGCACATCTGTGGAACATTTGTCCATTACATTCATAAACTGTGATACAATCTTCTACTCATTTTCTCCAACCACCAAAGAAAGTCCATCATTCCTAAATGGTAATGGGAAAGGAGGTGGTGAAAAGCAATTTTTAAACCTCTTCTGAAATAATTAAACTAAAAATTCCATATCTCAAATACTATTAAAATCAAAGCTTCATCCCTCAAGGCAAGGCAGAGTAGTTAGCAAAGGGCAATTTTCCAGGCTGCAAAAGAAACTGGATTCAAAGGGTGGGAGGTTGGGGCCTGAATAAACAAAAGAGGAAACAAACAAACAAAAAAAAACCACCTCTAAACAAAAAGGAATTTGTAAAACTAGATGCCCACAGTGCTCCTCTTTACTCCAGGAATACAACTAGCACATCTGATGGGTAGTCTTTTTTCCAAAGGATAGGGGCAGCAGCACTATATATGCCTTTCCGTATGTGAACCCAAACAACCCTAGGAAACAAGATTCCAAGGTACAAAGATGTAAAACTCAAGAGCCCAAGACCAGACTCCCTGCACCGCCTCCACTGGAGCACGCCTGGCTCCAAGCCCAAGCCGGGTGGGGTCAGGCACGTTAATAGCCAGAGGGGAATTCGACGCCGTTCCAGAACGCGAGAGAAGACTTGCCCACCCTCTCGCCTCTTCCCTCGTTCCAGCAGGGTCAAATTTCAGACCCACAGGAATAATCCCCTTTTAGAGCTTCCCCCACTTCCCCCCTGCCCGCCACCGCCGCCGCCCAGGCTCCGCCGCCATCCGCCTAACCAGGAAAGAACAGATTACTACTGGGGTGGGGCGGGGGGAGGACACTCCTGCCCAGCCCGCGCCACAGCTCTCACCTTCCACCACGCCACATAGGAACCTCCGAGCCCCTCCTGCCGCCCCGGCGACCGCTGCTCCCCCGGCCCCGGTTGGGTTGTCTTCTCCCGGGGCTGGAGCTGCCTGCGGCTCCAACGATGCCCCTGCGGAGGCGGCAGGGTTGGAGTTGAGCTCGCTCTCCCGCTCCTCCAGCGCCGCCTGGCTCTCCTTCTGCACCATCCTCCTGCCCCCGGCCGCCGCCACCTCTGCAGGTCCTCCTCGGCCTCCGTCCGTTAGGCCGCCGGCCCGGAGCCCTGGAGAGGGCCTCGGCTCCTAGCGCGCGCCCTTCCTGCTCCTTCCCTTCCCCCTCTGCCCTTCCCCCTCCCGCTCCGCAGGGACCCGAATGCCCGGATGAGAAGGGCGGCGGCACCGGCGCGAGCCCTTTGTCAGCCGCTGCCTCAGCCTAAGCTGGGGAATGCCGGAAACCTAAGCTGAGATCGAGTCCGCGACGTATCGTTCTTTGGAGGCAGATGGCCAAGGCTCTTTTTCTCCTTCTCAGTTAGCTTCTGTTGACCTTCCGATAATCCTAGTTCTCCCGCTGCCTCCTCCCGATGCCCCTGCTGCTGCCTCTACCGCCCGCTTCCTGTTTATCCGCACTGCGCCTGCGCCGGAGACCGGCTCAGACCGGTCCCTTCAGCCCGGCTCCCCCTCCTTCTTTTGAGCCAGTCTATTGAGCTTCATTCGGTAGGGGGGAGCAGAACAGAAAAGCAGCGAAAAGCGGAATGTAACGAAGGCAGTGGAATGTACCATTTATGCTCGCCACCCTCCAGAACGAGCCAGACGCCCAAGAACAGACCATCAACCAACCCGGAGAAGGGGAGAATGGGAGGAGGCTGGAGCGGGTTGGGGCAATAGGCATGTGGATAGGGCCGGCAGGCGGGAGTAGGTGAAAAAAAAGAGGTGTTTACTCTCTTAATGCGCAGGCGCGGAAACCAAGCCTCTGGTTCTTAAAGAGCTGGGAAGAAAACTGACCTACTTTCTATTGAGATTCTTCTGACAGGTTGGTTCATTACATCAGCCTGACCCAGGCTCGGTTCTGTGAAGACAACACTCCAAGAAGCTCAGCTCACTCCTCTGCCCTGAAACATTTCCCCCTACCTCCAGCTTGGCGCTAGCCCCCGTTTAAAAACTAAGTCATTCCCTTCTTTCAGCAGACACCTATTGAGCTTGCCTCCTGCTTGCCTCTTGGGCCACTATGAGCTCACAGCAAGGAGGTTCAGGCTAACGAATACACACACAATCCCCACATGGTGTACCCAAGTGTTGTGGGAGCTCAGAGGAGGGACTGACTTCATCTTCCTTTGGGTAGAGGTGGCGGCCATGGCTTCACTTTCGAGCTGGGTCATAAAGGATAAATAGGAGTGAGCCAAATTGAGTTGGGGAGAGAGAAGAGAACACTCTAGGCAAGTGGAAGGGAGTACAAATGTAGGAAGGGGTGAAAAGGCCTGGCCTGTTTGGGAATGGGGAGTGTGAAGTGTGTATAAGGGAGAAGTGAGACTCTTTGAGCCTCAGCACAATTATCATTTCCTTGTGGGAAGCCTTCCCTGAGCCCTAGATGGGCCTGGGTCTCCTTGCTATTTGTTCTCAGGGCTCCCTTTGGTCCTGTCATAATGCACTTGGTAGTTGAGAAATCTGTGGTTACATAGGTGATTTAAATGTGAAATAAACATCTCCTTCTCATTCTGATTATTAACACTTAACATTGTCCGTCTTATACTTTAGTCTCATATTAGACTCCTCCGGGGGTAGACCAACTTGTAGCTCCACAGACTCTTATAGTCCCTCTTTTTAGTCCTGGAGTGTTAAGCTGGGGATTAGGTGCAAGTATTTTCTTAGGGGACTTCCTGTGATGACACTGGGGGGCCATCGCAGCTTCACTGGATATTGTGGTCCTTTGGGGATTTTGGAGCTGGCATTCCAGGTGACCCCAGCCCCCAGTCTCATGACACTTTCCTCTTTGCTTCACACTTTACACTGTGGCAACTGGTAGCAAGTCATCAGCCATAATTAAATCTACTCTCCATAGTCAACACTTCTTGACTCTGTGACCCAGGCAAGATCCACCTTCCATATCTGTACTTCTCAAGCTTAAAGGGCAATTCTTGCCACACCCTTTCTCTCCATAACACACCTCTACCCCTCAGTGCCTACAGTAGGAAACATAGCCTAGCAGTCCTGTGATAAACAGTTGAGGAATGAACAAGATAGGGTCCTGCTCTCACAGGGCTTACATTCTGGTTGGAGAAAGAGATTCAGTTATACACACAGGAACTCAGTTTGTGATAAGTTCTATGAAGGGAGGAAATTTAGTGATATGATGAAAAGTAACCACAGTAAGGAAGGTCTACTTCAGATGGAAGAAAAGTAATACAGTTAAGCAATGATAGTGATTTAGACTAAGGAACAGCAGTAGAGAGAGATGGTGAACCTTTGATGGTTGAATTGGTGATTTTTTTTTTTGGTCTGTGCTGCATGGCTTGTGGAGATCTTAGTCCCCTAGAGATCCAGGGATTGAGCCTGGCCCTGGGCAGTGAAAGCACCAGAGTCCTAACCACTAGACTGCCCAGGAATTCCCAGGATTGATGATGAATTAAGGGAGAGTAGAGGGAGAGTGTGGAAGAAGAAAAGAAGACTCCTAAATTTTGACCTGAGCAACTAGGTAGATGATGTCATTTATTGAGATGGGGAAGACTAGGAAGGCGTGAGTCAAAATTCCATTTTGAACATGTTAAGTATGACCATTATAGATCCACGTGAATACGTGAAATAGGCAATTGAATATGTGGGTCTTGGAGCTCAGAGGAGAATTCTGGGGATAAAAACTTAGGAGTCTCCCTGCATATAGATAATGTTTAAAGCCATGGGATTGGATGTGTTATGGAAAAGAGGCTCCGGTCTGAGCTGTGGGGACCAATGTTTAATATTCCAAATGAGAAGGATAAGTTATCAAGGGAGGACTGAGAAGGGATGGCCAGAAAGGCAAAAGAAAAACAATAAAGAAGAGTGTTTTGAGATGGAGCAGCTAACAACATTCAGAATCTAATCAGTGGTCAGAAAAAAATGATCAGATCCCAACCTCCTGTCTTTTCTTTTTTTTTCCTGGTTCCCATTTGTCTGCCCTAGCTCTGGGGTACTTCTCAGTTCCTAGAAATTCTCAGCTCCAGACTTCAACTTCCCTCAAGCTTGAATGTACCCTAAAATATAGAGACTGTCTCCATGTTTAAGCCAATTATATACATACACTTACCATGCCCATTTATCTAAACCATACAGTTATTCATACAATTATGAAATACCTATTACTTGCCAGGCCCCAGGATAGGATGGTAAGGGGGAAAAAAACCTAGTTCAGGGACTCAAGGAGTCCTCAGGAGCTTACAGTGTAACAAAAAAGACAAATAATCACTCAAATAAATACACTTGAATATACAGTTACAAACTGATAAGTGCCTGGAAGGAAAAGTATAGGGCAACATGACAGCCTGTCACAGTGTTACCTTGTCTTGATTATACATGACATGCATAGCATCCATCTTTCACACACAAATTTTTACTGTGCTCCAAGGACACCCTGGACAGAGACTTGGGGGACTGAGTCTAGTATCAACCCTCCTATAAACTCATCGGTTGATCTTGAGCAAGTCCTCTCTGCTCTTTGGGCCTGTTTCCTCTTCTGTACAATGGAAGACTGAGAGGTGGACTAGATCCTAGGTTCTTAATTAGGGCCCATGGATGGGCTTCAGGGACACAAAAATATATGGAAAACTGTGCTATTTTTTTCCTCTAGACAGTAGGTCCACAAGTTTAATTAGATCCTACAGAGGGGTTGTGACCCAAAGAAACCCAAGGACCTAAGGAGCAGACAGCTATGTGATGATGTGAGCAGCAAAAACAGATGACAAAATGAAGAACTCTGGAAGTAAGGTTTTGTTTCTTAGACACCACACCCCTCCCTTGATCTTATCGATGTGTGCATGTACAATGTTGGAAGAGAAGGCCTGATCCCCCTTATATGGACTGTAAAGCTTAGTTACCACATAACACTGCCCTAGAGAAAGGATGGGAGGAACTTAGCATTGGCAGCCCCTCCCCAGGAGCAGAACAAAGAAAGGTTCCTACCCCACACGGGAAGCTTCTATTACCCTTTGTGTCAACTGCTCCGTGGTGACCTGTCCTTGGTCCACTTCATCTGCTCCCCCATCATTCTTGGCTAGAGTACAGACACAAATGTACATCTATACTAGCTGGAATGTTTTACACAAAGGAACTTTCATTAGAACCTAAAGGGAATTCCCCTCTTAAAAGCATTTTGAAATTAACTAAGATGTATTAATATGTAAATTAGAAATTCTTGATTTGACTTGAAAGAATGTTTAGCCAAAAGACAGCTGGCTTGGCATAGTCTTTGGGACATCAATCATCTTTCTCTTCCTTGTCTTCTCCAAGGATGAGGGAGATTCAGGAGCCTCTCTAAGGTCCAGGAGGTTTCCAACTCTTCCAGAACATGTGACTTGATCTCCCGCCAAGGGTTGGCCATACTCTAGGAAAGGAGGCATTGTCTTTGGGATCTAAAAGGCTGTATGAGTTAGGGGTTGTGAGTTTATGTGTGGGGTAGGAGGGACAAAAAGGCAGAGACAGCAACCTGTGCATAGCCATTGTGTTTTATTGGATCTGGTGATTTCTTATTTTACAAAAATTACAGAGGAACCAAAAATGCAAAGTAGTCAACAGTGTTCTTATGGGAAAGGGGGCTCCATGGGGGCCCTCCGCCTCAATTCACAGCTGACTGGGAAAGTGAGCTAAATGGGACAAGCAGATATAGTAAAGGGTAGCAGTGTGTCAGGGCTGCTGACAGTGAGGTGGGACCTGGATCCTATGGTCCCTGCCATCAAGGTGTGCTCAGGGGCATCTCTGGGTAGATTGACTAGAGCAAGAGGAAACTCTGAGTAGGCTATGAGGAGGCTATGTGGGGAGGCAGGAATAGAGCCTGGGTATATCAAAAATTCTCAAAAATGCCCCACACTGGGTTCAAATGCTATGTCTGCCTCCTTCCTTTTTCTCCTAAGGCATCCACAGGGTGGTCCCTGACTTACTCCATGCCTCCAGGTCTAGAGGAAATGGCAAATGAAAACTTAAGTTGTAGTCATCAGAGAAGGTAGGCTGAAACTTTGGCAGGTATCAGTCAAGCAGCTCCCACCCATCTTCCCCCTGCTGCCACCACCACTACCCAAACAGGAAGGAAGGAGAGGAAGAAATTCCAGGGATCTGCCAAAACCCAGATCCCAAGTTCTCCTGGGATACTGAGGAGTATATGGAAATTTTCTGGGGATATTTCCAAGGTTTTCTGAGGAGCCTGGAAACACATATTCTGATGGCTTGGGGTGGCAGACCTGTAGAGCTCAAAGCTACAGCCTGGTATGCTGTCACTGACAAGCCCCAGGCCTTTCTGCTCTCTACCGCAATTGCCTCCTAGGGCCTACCCACTGGCTTGGGCCCAAGGTTACTCCCTCCACATTCTTGACCCCCTCCTACAGCACTGTTAAAGGCCCTGGCCTGAAAGGCCAGTCAGTGGCAAGGACAGAAGAGCCTTTTTATAAGGGAATCTTAGGGGAAATGTTTATGAGATCAGGGATGGAGGAAGCACCATAGCAGGAGAAATTTTGCCTAGTGTTGTGGTTTCTCAGTTGGGGGGTGGGAGGGGAAGGACCACTCAATTCCCATAACAGGGCAACCTCGGCACTGAGTTTCAGGCAGGAAGGGGGAGCTGTTGGGAGTCGAGAACACCCCCACAGATACACTATGCCCACTCCCTACCCTCCTCAGCTCCAGCTGTATGGACCACCAAATCCCCAGGCTCTTGGATTCCTATAGCCCCCAGGGTAGAGCTAGGATGAGGACAGACCTGGGAAGAGAAGGGTGAGGTCCACCTGGACTAGGGCTAGAGCATGGTCCCCCCAGGGCAACTGACCCCCTCTCCTGGGGAGCTAGATGACATTGTCAAAGAGTTGCATGGACCTCATGATGTTCTCGTCCTGTAGCCATGGTGGGAGAGGCAGATTGGAGAGAAAGAAAGAAAAAAAGCTTATCAGAGAAAGGGAGAAGAACACTGATTCAGAAATAGGGACGTTCAGAGACAGAGAGAGGCAGTGAAGAAGGAGACAATCAGAGAGGTGGGGAAGGGACAGGCCTCCCCAAGTTATGAAGGAAAAGGATTCAGAATTGGGGGTAGTTAGGGAGATGGTACTTTGCCCAAAGGACCTTTCTACTACATCATTGAATCAGGCCCTGAGTCCAGATCAGGGAAATGTAGAGGGCAGGGCCCTGTACCTTTTGACAAGACTCAATGAATTCCTCAATAGTCACCACGCCATCCTTGTTCCTGTCCATCTTCTGCAAAAAGGTAGTCAGGTAGAGAAAACAGGAGGGATGACAGGAAAGAGGCAGGCAGAACTCAGGTAAGTTCCCTGCTGGGACCTTGCCTCCTTCCTTTCACTCCAAACCCCAGCCTGCCCAGTCCCAGGCACCTGGAAAAAGCTCTCCACGTGCTCCCTTGGGGCCTCCTCCCGGAGTGCAGGATACGTGTACTTGCCCATCATGTCATAGATGGACTTCATGATATCAAGCATTTCCTGTTAGACCAAGAGAGAAGAGGATCCCTCCTCAGAGCCTCCAGCCTCCTAACTAGAAGGCCTGGGACCTGGGGCAGACGTCAGCCCTTGCTGATGATGCATATGTGGGTCACATCCCCCCCCCCCCCCGGGCCCTGTGCCCGTCCCCATACATATATAACCCCCCACCCCCAGCTCTTCAGTTGCCCCCCACCTCCTTGGTAATACAGCCATCCTTGTTGAGGTCATATAGGTTGAAGGCCCAGTTCAGCCTATCATCTGTGGTTCCCCGAAGAATCACCGACAAACCAGCCACAAAGTCCTAGGAAGGAGGCAGGGGAAAATGAGTCTTCAGGTACCTTCACTCAACCCTCTCTCTGGGTTTGGCCTGGCCCTGAAGTCCCAGGAAACATGCTTCCCTGGCCCACCTCCTCCAGCTCACCTCAAAACTGACTGAGCCATCATGGTTGGTGTCAAAGGCATTGAAGAGAAAAGTGGCGTATGTGCTCGAGTCTGTAGGATAAGTGTGGGTGAGCAAGCTTGGCTTCCAGACAGGAGCAGACTTCCTACCTCCCTACCTCTGTGGGGCTCTGCCAACCCCATTCACTTGGCATTTCCAACCCCTCCAGAACCTCTCCTCAAGGACTTATCTCCTTACCTCCTTGAGGAAAGAACTGAGAGTAAATCTGCTTGAAGTTTTCCTCATTGACAATTCCACTGGGACATTCCTGTGGGTAGGATGGGGAGGGAAAGCAGACTGAAGGAAGAGAGGAAACCCTCTTCCACTCACCGCCCGTCTGCTCACCCACGTTCCCACCCCACCCTCAGTGGTCAGAGACGCCCAGAGAGGGGGGATGTCTTTGCATCTCTAGGGGGCTCACCATGTAGCTCTTCCACTGGAGGGAAGACTTCTCCCAAGTGCACAAATAAAAAGCACAGAGCAGACAGGCCAGTCTATAGGCTCCCTTCTTAAACTGGCAGGCACGCCTATCTAGGAGCTGTCCCTTCCCCTCCCCATCGCTCTCACTCCCGGAAGCGAGAAAAGTCCTGCACAGACCCTGCTCCTCCCCAGGTAGACTGAGTTTTGCACTCACGTTTTTGAAACCCCGGTACAGGACCTGCAGCTCCTTGCGCGTGAATTTGGTTTGCTCCTGCAGCTGCTCCAGACCCTCGGGCCGGTGACACACGGTGGACAATTCAAACTCATCCTCCACGCTGTCTGCGGGGTGGGGGCGGTTGGGCGGGGGGGACAGCCGCGCCTCAGGCCTGTCCCCCATGACCCCTCTTCAAATTCACTTAACTATCCAACCCCTGGCCACCCCCCCCCAGCCATCTCCGACGCAGGAGACCAGCCTGCCAGTTCCCCTGATCCCGAGCCAAGGACTTCAAGGCAAGGAAAGAAGACACCAAGTCAGCTTCGAAGTTAATCAGCAGGCTTAGTCCAGGGCCAAGCCTGGCCCCAGAGCCAGCAGTCTGAGTCAGCGCTGGCCCCTGGCCCCTTGATCCCTGGTTAGAGGGGAAGGCCCCCAGTGCCATCTTCATCCCAGGACAGGAGCAGGAAAACTGGGTTGGAGAAGGGGCTTCTGAGGGTGGGAACTCTGGGCCTTCCCTTACCAAACTCAGATCCGCCTACCCTTACCCTTGCCCCGCCCAGACCCAGCCCTCCAGCCAAGCCCCCGCTATCCCAGCCATGCGAGCCATGCCCCGCCCAGCTCCAGCCAAGCCCCATCCATAGCCCAACTCCTGCCACACCCGCATATGCCTTAGAGAAGGCCACCACTCCAGCCCCATCTCAGTCCCACCCCAGTTTCCAACATCCAGTCCCCAGGCAGATGCCCCCAACCCAGGCTCCCAAAGTTCCCCGCACCCGCCCCCACCAGGAGAATAAGTCACCTGGGTCCAGCAGGCGGGGTCTGTGGGGGCGGAGGGAGGCTGGGGCGGCTAATGCTGAAGGGAGCGAACTGTCACCGAGAAAGCGGAAGACCCGGCCAACTGCACACACCTCGCCCCTCACACTCACAGCAAATCTCACAGACCGGCTTGTTACAATGCACACTCCCCATCTCCTCGTGCACGCAAAGGCACGCGTAACGAATGAGCACAGACACACACAAATCGGACCGTATGCATATCACACCTATTCTTTTTCGGAATCTACCCCCAAGTGGGACCCAGCAAAATCAAACACAAAGATATTCTCAAGTAATAACTACAAACCGGGTCTTTATAGCTTGCAAAATGCAGTATGTATAATCCTGTGAGGTGGACAAGGCCCAAACGAGGAAACTGAGGCCTACAGACAAAGCGAGGTCACTCAGCTGGGGACCAAGCTGGTCATAGAAAACTCCCGTATCTTGGTATCTGAAGGAAGATGGACTCGGCCCTTACACTTGTATTCGTTTAGTCAAGGCACTGGTGACCTACCTCTCAAAGTCCAAAACATGCCCAAGGACGGGGAGGGCGGCCAGACAACAACCCCATGCACAGACCCTCACAGCCACCTGGTCCCACCTCTGCCACCATGGCCACACTCACAGGATCAGAGACACCTCAGCCAGTCACACTGACCACGCCCCCAAATCCAGATCCCGCCCATTTCACAGACCCTGATGGCCACTGACACTCAGGCCCCGCCTCCACGCTGACCACGCCCACACGTTCCCTGGGTAATCACGCCCCCTCGTCAGCCAGCGCCCAGCCCACCTCTGCCAAGTTGGTCACGCCCACACGCACTCTCACACTCCTTACACCCCAGACACACACGGGCCCCACCCCCGGAAGCACAGGAGAGGCACTTGCTTTCACTGACTGAGGGCAGGGCTTGGGGCCCGCAGCATGGCAGCAGCTTGAGGAACCGCTGCTTCAGCGCTTTTTTAGTGGGCCCTGGAGGGTGGCCTGGGAAGAGAGAAGACCCCGGGAGAGAACATTAACCCCGCTGTCCCTCCATTCCCTGTACCCTCCCCATCATCACAAATCAACCCCGGCTGGGGGCGGGTGTTGGGGGAAGATGGAGGGTGGAGAGAGTAGCTGGGGCCGGTTAGGGGAGTCCAGTGGGTTTCACAGGCACGGAAGGTCCACCAAGATGGCTCGGGCACCTTGTATAAAGGGACACAGCTGGGGACAGCAAGATGACGGGGACAGGGAGAAGTGGCATATTGGCCTCAGTCTTTGTTGACCCGGTGTCCTTGGCTCCAGTGCTATATAGCTGGACCTCTGAGGATGATGTCCAACCCAAGGACACCTCTCTCACACATACACATATCCAGTGACAGGTGTGTATACATAGAACAATAAATTACAGAGTGATGGATGCCACACAGGGACAGCTTGATACCCAGTACCTCACTCAAACCCAGTGGCCTCCCAACACATGCACACACACGCACACCTACTTTGGCCTAGTACTTACTCTTTAATACATACATAAATGTGACTGACCCAGGAAAAACCAGACAGACATGTAGGCCATATAGGCCATCTTACACACAGCATGATTGATCAAACCACACAAAGAACACACAATGACCCTGGGGCATCATGTCACAGTATGGTCATCATGCTCATATTGTGACCTAGGTGCCCATGGCACCAGATACCTAAGGTGCACCTTACCCTCAGAACCTGCATTTGCCCTGGGCACACCCACCTTTCTTTCCTATAATCCCTCATTTCAAGGCACCTAGAATCTTCATGCCAGCAGAGTAGAGTTCTCAGCTAATTCATCCACCCTAAAAGTGTGTCCCCTCCCAGTCCTTTCCAGTATGACTTACTCTTTGAAGGTGAAATGATAGCAAACTTTGAGGCAATGACAAACCTTGGAGATGAGTATTTTGTTGTCATGTAGGACTATCCGGAGTCCACAAATCACAGTTCCCCTCACTTCCCCTTACTTCCATTCATATCCTGTGGCTCCAGTTGTATCCCAGGGAGACCCTGCAAGTCCCTGTTGTCTGTCTCCTGGCTGCACCCACCTCCAGACTCCAGGGTTAGGGCTCACTGGAGCACACTGACTGAAGTTG